>NC_090450.1:362565833-363210151 GCF_031143425.1 Pleurodeles waltl | reverse complement strand
GCTTAGGAAGAGCTGAGTGTGGCACAGCAGACCTGTCCCACACTAGAAGGTTTAAGACAGCAAGCTGTCAAACAGCAGAATGGGGATATCACTGATAGCCGTAAAGTCTACTGGGAAGATAACCTCCTCTACACTGAGTCAAGGGACCCTAAACCTGGAGCTGCCAGGAGATTGGTCATCCCTTTGCAGTATAGGGAGTTTCTTCTGACTTTGGCACATGATATTGATTTGGCTGGGCATTTGGGCCAGAGTAAAACTTGGGACAGACTTGTTTTATTGTTTCACTGCCCTCACACGTCAGAGGACACTAAGGAGTTTTGTCGCTCCTGTGGGACCTGCCAAGCCAGTGGCAAGACTGGTGGGACACCCAAGGCCCCCATAATTCCACTCCCTGTGTTTGGGGTGCCCTTTGAGAGGGTAGGGGTTGACATAGTTGCCCCCCTTGGCCCTCAAACAGCTTCAGGCAATAGGTTTATCCTTGTGGTAGTGGACCATGCCACTAGGTATTCTGAAGCGATACCCTTAAGGCCTACTACAGCTCCTGCAGTGGCAAAAGCCCTCCTGGGAATATTTTCCAGAGTGGGTTTCCCTAAGGAAGTGGTGTCAGACAGAGGTAGTAACTTCATGTCTGCATACCTCAAAGCTATGTGGAAGAAGTGTGGTATAACTTACACGTTCTCTACTCCTTATCATCCACAGACAAATTGTCTGGTTGAGAGGTTTAATAAAACTGTCAAAGGCATGATCATGGGACTCCCTGAAAAGCTCAGGAGGAGATGGGATGTCCTGTTGCCATGCCTCCGGTTTGCTTATAGGGAGGTACCCCAAAAAGGAGTGGGCTTTAGCCCCTTTGAACTTCTCTTTGGGCACCCTGTAAGAGGTCCCCTTGCTCTTGTGAAGGAGGGTTGGGAACAACCTTTAAAATATCCCAAGCAAGACATTTTGGACTATGCACTTGGCCTAAGATCCAGAATGACTGAGTACATGAAAAAGGCCAGTAAAAACCTTTAGGCCAGCCAAGAGCTCCAAAAGCATTGGCATGACCAGAAGGCTGTCCTGACTCAGTACCACCCAGGACAGAAGGTGTGGGTATTGGAGCCTGTGGCCCCAAGAGCACTCCAGGACAAATGGAGTGGACCCCATCTCATAGTAGAAAAGAAAGGTGAGGTCACCTATTTGGCAGACCTGGGCACTGCCAGGAGTCCCCTTAGGGTGTTTCACGTCAATCGCCTGAAAACTTATTATAACAGGGCTGACTTAACCCTGCTCATGGCAACTGATGAGGGGCAGGAAGGACAGAGTGACCCTCTCCCTGACCTCTTCTCCACCACTGAAGCTGATGGCTTAGTGGAGGGAGTGGTGCTTGCAGATTGCCTTACTGCTGAGCAGAAGGACAACTGCATAAATCTCCTAGACCAATTCTCTAACCTCTTCTCACTAATCCCAGGTACAACTACCTTGTGTGAGCACACAATCGACACTGGAGACAGTTCACCTGTCAAAAGTAAGATTTATAAGCAGCCTGACCATGTCAGGGATTGCATAAAACAAGAGGTACAGAAAATGTTAAATCTGGGAGTGATTGAACCTTATGAAAGACCATGGTCTAGCCCAATGGTGCTTGTCCCCAAACTTCATAGTAAAGATGGTAAAAAGGAAATGAGGTTTTGTGTTGACTATAGAGGTCTCAATCAAGTAACCAAAACTGATGCTCACCCTATACCCAGGGCAGATGAGCTAATAGAAACACTGGCTTCTGCCAGGTATCTAAGCACTTTTGACTTAACAGCAGGGTATTGGCAGATTAAGTTGTCAGAAGATGCTAAACCCAAAACTGCATTTTCAACCATTGGAGGGCACTATCAGTTCACTTTTATGCCTTTTGGTCTGAAAAATGCACCTGTCACTTTTCAGAGGTTGGTGAATACAGTCCTGCAAGGGTTGGAAGCCTTTAGTGCAGCATATCTAGATGATATAGCTGTCTTTAGCTCCACCTGGGATGATCACCTGGTCTACCTGTGGAAAGCTTTGGAGGCCCTGCATAACGCAGGCCTCACAATCAAGGCTTCAAAGTGCCAGATAGGGCAGGTGAAAGTGGTTTAGATGGGCCACCTGGTAGGTGGGGAACAGATTGCACCACTGCAATGGAAGATCCAAACCATTATGGAATGGGCTCCCCCTACAACTCCAACCCAAGTGAGAGGCTTTCTAGGCCTCACAGGGTACTATAGGAGGTTCATTAAGAACTATGGCTCCATTGCAGCCCCTCTTAATGACCTCACCAGCAAAAAGATGCCTAAAAATGTATTATAGACAGCAAGCTGTCAAAAGGCGTTTGATGAGCTCAAACAGGCCATGTGCTCTGCACCTGTCCTAAAAAGCCCTTGTTACTCAAAACAATTCATAGTCCAGACTGATGCTTCTGAATTAGGGGTAGGGTCAGTTCTATCACAGCTTAACACTGATGGCCAGGATCAACCTGTTGCTTTTATCAGCAGGAGGTTGACCCCTAAAGAAAAGCATTGGTCTGCGATAGAGAGGTAGGCCTTTGCTGTGGTCTGGACACTGAAACAGTTGAGACCATACCTGTTTGGTACTCACTTTATTGTTCAGACAGACCACAAACCTCTATTATGGCTTAAACAAATGAAAGGTGAAAATCCTAAATTGTTGAGGTGGTCCATCTCCCTACAGGGAATGGACTATACAGTGGAACATAGACCTGGGAGTGCCCACTCCAATGCAGATGGACTCTCCAGATATTTCTATAGGAAAGTACCATCTTGCCTGGCATGTTACCCCCAATTTCACTGTATGTATGTATGTTTTAGCTCCTGTGTCACTGGGATCCTGCCAGGCAGGACCCCAGTGCTCATAGTATGTGCCATGTATGTGTTCCCTGTGTGGTGCCTAACGGTATCACTGAGGCTCTGCTAACCAGAACCTCAGTGTTTATGCTCTCTCTGCGTTCTAAATTTGTCACTGCAGGCTAGTGACTAAATTTACCAATTCTCATTGGCACACTGGTACACCCATATAATTCCCTTGTATATGGTACTTAGGTACCCAGGGTATTGGGGTTCCAGGAAATCCCTATGGGCTGCAGCATTTCCTTTGCCACCCATAGGGAGCTAAGACAATTCTTACACAGGCCTGTCACTGCAGCCTGAGTGAAATACCATCCACGTTATTTCACAGCGTTTTTCACTGCACATAAGTAACTTATAAGTCACCTATATGTCTAACCTTCACTTAATGAAGGTTCGGTGGCAAGTTACTTAGTGTGTGGGCACCCTGGCACTAGCCAAGATGCCCCCACATTGTCCAGGGCAAATTCCCTGGACTTTGTGAGTGCGGGGACACCATTACACATGTGCACTATACATAGGTCACTACCTATGTATAACGTCACAATGATAACTCCGAACAGGGCCATGTAACATGTCTAAGATCATGGAATTGTCACCCCAATACCATTCTGGTATTGGGGGGACAATTACATGATCCCCCGGGACTCTAGCACAGAACCGGGTACTGCCAAACTGCCTTTCTGGGGTTTCCACTGCAGCTGCTGCTGCTGCCAACCCCTCAGACAGGATTCTGCCCTCCTGGGGTCCAGGTAGCCCTGGCCCAGGAAGGCAGAACAAAGGATTTCCTCTGAGAGAGGGTGTTACACCCTCTCCCTTTGGAAATAGGTGTGAAGGGCTGGGGAGCAGTAGCCTCCCCCAGCCTCTGGAAATACTTTGATGGGCACAGATGGTGCCCATCTCTGCATAAGCCAGTCTACACCGGTTCAGGGATCCCCCTGCCCTGCTCTGGTGCAAAACTGGACAAAGGAAAGGGGAGTGACCACTCCCCTGACCAGTACCTCCCAGGGGAGGTGCACATAGCTCCTCCAGTGTGTCCCAGACCTCTGCCATCTTGGAAGCAGAGGTGTTGGAGGCACACTGGACTGCTCTGAGTGGCCAGTGCCAGCAAGTGACATCAGAGACCCCCTCTGATAGGCTCTTACCTTTCTTGGTAGACAATCCTCCTTTCTTGGTAGCCAAACCTCCTTTTCTGGCTATTTAGGGTCTCTGCTTTGGGGAATTCTTCAGTTAACGAATGCAAGAGCTCACCAGAGTTCCTCTGCATCTCCCTCTTTGACTTCTACCAAGGATCGACCGCTGACTGCTCAAGAACGCCTGCAAAACCGCAACAAAGTAGCAAGACGACTACCATCAACATTGTAGCGCCTCATCCTGCCGGCTTTCTCGACTGTTCCCTGGTGGTGCATGCTCTGGGGGTCGCCTGCCTTGACCCGGCACCATAAGCCAAGAAGAAATCTCCCATGGGTCGACGGAATCTTCCCCCTGCTAACGCAGGCACCAACAGACTGCATCACCAGTCCTCTGGGTCCCCTCTCATCCTGACGAGCGTGGTCCCTGGAACACAGGAACTCTATCCAAGTGACTCCAACAGTCCAGTGATCCTTCAGTCCAAGTTTGGTGGAGGTAAGCCCTTGCCTCCCCCATTATAGACTGCAAACCTGTGTACTGCGTGATTTGCAGCTGCTCGGGCTCCTGTGCACCCTTCCAGGATTTCCTTCGTGCACAGCCTCTGAGTTGGCCTCCAATGTCTTTGGACCCTCTTTTGTAACTCTGCGTGGACTCCAGTTCCCAAATCTTCCAAGTGCCTGTTCAGGTACTTCTGCGGATGCTGCCTGCTTCTGTGGGGGCTCTCTGAGTTGCTGTGCGCCCCCTCTGTCTCCTCCTCCAAGGGGAGACATACTGGTCCTTCCTGGTCCACAGCAGCACCCAAAAACCTCTACTGTGACCCATGCAGCTAGCAAGGCTTGTTTGCGGTATTTCTGCGTGGGAACACTTCTGCAACCTTCATTGCGACGTGGGACATCTTTCATCCAAAGGAGAAGATCCTAGTCCTCTTCGTTGTGCAGAACTCCAAGCTTCTTCCACCCGGAGGCAGCTTCCTCGCACCTTCATCCGGGGTTTTCTGGGCTCCTGCCCCCCCCCCCCCCGGACACTATTGCGACTCTTGGACTTGGTCCCCTTGCCTTGCAGGTCCTCGGGTCCAGGAATCCACCTTCAGTGCCTTGCTGATGTTTGTTGTTTTTGCAGAATCCCCCTATCACGAATATTGTGTACTTTTGGGGTAGTAGGTGTACTTTACTTCTACTTTTCAGGGTCTTAGGGTGGGGTATCTTGAACACCCTGACTGTTTTCTTACAGTCCCAGTGACCCTCTACAAGCTCCCATAGGTCTGGGGTCCATTCGTGATTCGCATTCCACTTTTGGAGTATATGGTTTGTGTTGCCCCTAGACCAATGTTTGCCTATTGCAACCTATTGTAATTCTACACTGTTTGCATTACTTTTCTGACTCTTACTTACCTGTTTTGGGTTTGTGTACATATAACTTGTGTATATTACTTACCTTCTTACTGAGGGTACTCACTGAGATACTTGTGGCAGATTGTCATAAAAATAAAGAACCTTTATTTTTAGTAACTCTGAGTATTGTGTTTTCTTATGATATTGTGCATATGAAATAAGTGGTATAGGAGGAGCTTTGCATGTCTCCTAGTTCAGCCTAAGCTGCTTTGCCATAGCTACCTTCTATCAGCCTAAGCTGCTAGAAACACCTCTATTCTACTAATAAGGGATACCTGGGCCTGGCACAGGGTGTAAGTACCACAGGGTACCCACTATAAGCCAGGCCAGCCTCCTACAATTTCCACTTAGACAATGAAGACTCATCTGAGCAAGGTTAGACTTATTGTCCCTCGTTTGCGGGGGGTGTAGGAAAGTACCATCTTACCTGGCATGTTACCCCCATTTTTACATGTATGTCAGTTTGTTTTTTGCCTGTCTCACTGGGATCCTGCTAGCCAGGACCCCAGTGCTCAGAGTTTGTGGCTTGAATGTGTGTACCTGTGTAGTGACTAACTTTGTCACTGAGGCTCTGCTAACCAGAACCTCAGTGCTTATGCTCTCTCTGCCTTTAAAATTGTCACTATAGGCTAGTGACCACTTTCACCAATTCTAATTGGCACACTGGAACATCCTTATAATTCCCTAGTATATGGTACCTAGGTACCCAAGGTATTGGGGTTCCGGAAGATCCCTATGTGCTGCAGCATTTCTTTTGCCACCCATAGGGAGCTCAGACAAATCTTACACAGGACTGCCACTGCAGCCTGAGTGAAATAACACCCACGTTATTTCACAGCCATTTTACACTGCACTTAAGTAACTTATAAGTCACCTATATGTCTAACCTTCACTTAGTGAAGGCTAGGTGCAAAGTTACTAAGTGTTAGGGCACCCTTGCACTAGCAAAGGTGCCCCCACATAGTTCAGGGCAATTTCCCCAGAATTTTTGAGTGCGGGGACATCATTACACACTTGCTCTACATATAGGTCAATATCTATATGTAGCTTCACAATGGTAACTCCGAATATGGCCATGTAACATGTTTAAGATCATGGAATTGTCCCTCCATGCCAAATCTGGTAGTGGGGTACCAATCCCTTGCATCGCCGGGGCTCCAGCATGGACCTGCCAAACTACCTCTCTGGGGTTTTCTCTGCAGCTACCGCTGCTGCCACCCCACAGACAGGGTTATGCCCTCATGGGGTCTGGGCAGCCCAGTCCGAGGAAGGCAGAACAAAGTATTTCCTCTGAGAGAGGGTGATACACCCTCTCCCTTTGGAAATAGGTGTTAAGGGCTGGGGAGGAGTAGCCTCTCCCAACCTCTGGAAATGCTTTGAAGGGTACAGATGGTGCCCTCCTTGCATAAGCCAGTCTACACCGGTTTAGAGAATCTCCAGTCCCTGCTCTGGTGTGAAACTGGACAAAGGAAAGGGGAGTGACCACTCCCCTGTCCATCACCACCCCAGGGGTGGTGCCCAGAGCTCCTCCAGTTCCAGTGTGTTCCAGACCTCTGCCATTTTGAATCCAGAGGTGCGAGGGCACAATGGAGGCCTCTGAGTGGCCAGTGCCAGCAGGTGATGTCAGAGACCCCTCCTGATAGGTGCTTACCTCAGTAGGTGGCCAATCCTCCTCTGAGGGTTATTTAGGGTCTCTCCTGTCGACTTTTTGTCAGATAATAACTTGCAAGAATTCACCAGAGTTCCTCTGCACCTCTTTCTTTGACTTCTGCCAAGAATCAACCGCTGACTGCTCCAGGACCCCTACACAACTGCAACAAAGTAGCAAGAAGACTACCAGCGACATTGTAGCGCCTAATCCTGCAGGCTTTCTTGACTGTTTCCTGCTGGTGCATGCTCTGAGGGCTGTCTGCCTTCACCCTGCACTGGAAGGCATGAACAAATCTCCTGTGGGTTGACGGAATCTTCCCCCGCTCCAGCAGGCACCAAACGTCTACATCACCGGGCCTCTGGGTCCCCTCTCATCTTGACAAGTGTGGTCAGTGGAACACAGGAGCTGGGTCCAAGTGTCCCTGACAATCCAGTGGCCCTTCTGTCCAAATTTGGTGGAGGTAAGTCCTTGCCTCCCCACGCCAGACAGTAATCCTGTGCACAGTGTGAACTGCAGCTGCTAGGGTTTCTGTGCACTTTTACAAGACTTCCTTTGTGCACAGCCCAGGTCCTCAGCTCTCCGTCCTGCAAGGCCCAACTTGCTGAGTTGGACTCTGACTTCGTGGGACCCTCTTTTGTTGTGCTGAGATGACTGCTGTGCTCAGATCTTCTGAATGCCTATTCAGGTGCTTCTGAGGGTGCTGTCTGCTTCTCTGTGTTGCTCAGCACCCCCTCTGTCTCCTCCTCAAAGGGGCGACCTCTGTTCCTTTCTGGGCCCTGGCAGCACCCAAAATCCTCAACCGTGACTCTTGCAGCTAGCAAGGCTTGTTTGCGGTCTTTCTGCGTGGAATCAACTCTGCATCCTCCAGCACACCGTGGGACATCTTCTGACCAAAGGAGAAGTTCCTGGCACCTTCTGTTGATGCAGAATCTTTGGCTTCTTCCACCCGGAGGCAGCCCTTTTGCACCTTCATCTGGGGTTTAGTGGGCTCCTGCCCCCCCTGGACACTTGCGTGACTCTTGGACTTGGTCCCTTCCTTTGCAGGTCCTCAGGTCCAGGAATCTGTCTTCAGTGCCTTGCAGTCAGTTGTTGTCTTTGCAGAATCGACTATCTCGACTTTACTGTCTTTCTGGAGTAGTAGGGTAACTTTACTCCTACTTTTCAGGGTCTTGGGGTGGGGTATCTCGGACACCGTGAGTGTTTTCTTACACTCCCAGCAACCCTCTACATACTACACTAGGCCTGGGGTCCATTTGTGGTTCGCATTCCACTTTTGGAGTATATGGTTTGTGTTGTCCCTAGGCCTATTGTCTCCTATTGCATTCTATTGTGTTCTACAGTGTTTGCACTACTTTTCTAACTGTTTACTCACCTGATTTTGGTTTGTGTGTATATTTTGTGTATATTACTTACCTCCTAAGGGAGTATATCCTCTGAGATACTTTTGACATATTGTCGCTAAAATAAAGTACAACTTTTGCAACCTTCATTGCGACGTGGGACATCTTTCATCCAAAGGAGAAGATCCTAGTCCTCTTCGTTGTGCAGAACTCCAAGCTTCTTCCACCCGGAGGCAGCTTCCTCGCACCTTCATCCGGGGTTTTCTGGGCTCCTGCCCCCCCCCCCCCGGACACTATTGCGACTCTTGGACTTGGTCCCCTTGCCTTGCAGGTCCTCGGGTCCAGGAATCCACCTTCAGTGCCTTGCTGGTGTTTGTTGTTTTTGCAGAATCCCCCTATCACGAATATTGTGTACTTTTGGGGTAGTAGGTGTACTTTACTTCTACTTTTCAGGGTCTTAGGGTGGGGTATCTTGAACACCCTGACTGTTTTCTTACAGTCCCAGTGACCCTCTACAAGCTCCCATAGGTCTGGGGTCCATTCGTGATTCGCATTCCACTTTTGGAGTATATGGTTTGTGTTGCCCCTAGACCAATGTTTGCCTATTGCAACCTATTGTAATTCTACACTGTTTGCATTACTTTTCTGACTCTTACTTACCTGTTTTGGGTTTGTGTACATATAACTTGTGTATATTACTTACCTTCTTACTGAGGGTACTCACTGAGATACTTGTGGCAGATTGTCATAAAAATAAAGAACCTTTATTTTTAGTACCTCTGAGTATTGTTTTTTCTTGTGATATACTGCTATATGATATAAGTGGTATATTAGGAGCTTTGCATGTCTCCTAGTTCAGCCTAAGCTTCGCTGCTATAGCTACCTCTATCAGCCTAAGCTGCTAGAACACCTCTAATCTACTAATAAGGGATAACTGTACCTGGCACAAGGTGTAAGTAGCACTAGGTACCCACTATAAGCCAGGCCAGCCTCCTACAGTCTAACCTCCTCTAATCTCAGGTTTCTGAATTCCCTATCTATGGAGTTATCATCTGGATTGGATGTGTGGGACACCTCTGAGACTGAGGTGACATGGGAATGAGCAGAGGCAGATCTTTCCCTAGCTTTTGTAATGTAACCCTATTAACCTGTTCTCTAGGGTGTGAAGGGAGCTCTACCTGTGTGTGAACCCCTACCACTGCCAGCTACACTAGATGGTTTGCTAGGGGGAAGATTTTGTGAAGGACCCTCCCCTATATCCTCAGGCTGCTCTCTGATTCTAAAGGGTTAGAATCCCCCTCCCTCTCCTCCTCCTGGTTACCAGATTGCTCCTGGTCATCCTGAAGGAGACTTAAAAGGAAATCCTTGTTAGGGTTCTTTCCTACCTCCTGGCTTCCCTATGAGCAAAGCCCACTTACCACTTTAAGGGTTAGGTTCTCATAAGAGGTTTTTATGATCCTAGGGGTGGCCTCAGAAGAAGACATAGTAATAGTAAGTTAGAGTAAAGTGAAAGGAAAGAGAAAGACCTACTTTACCTAACTTTTAGTCTTTTAGAAACCAAGTGAAAAGACTAAGGGTGTGATTCTGACCCCGGCGGCCGGGGTCGGCGGGAGCACCGCCAACAGGCTGGCGGTGCTCCGCAGGGCATTCTGACCGCAGCGGTATGGCCGCGGTCAGAACAGGAAAACCGGCGGTGTCCCGTCGGTTTTCCGCTGCCCTGCTGAATCCTCCAAGCTGCGCCGCCATGGGGATTCAGACACCCCATACCGCCATCCTGTTCCTGGCGGTTCGCCCGCCAGGAACAGGATGGCGGTATGGGGTGTTGTAGGGGCCCCGGTAAGAGGGCCCCACCCTGAATTTCAGTGTCTGCTTAGCAGACACTGAAATTCGCGACGGGTGCTACTGCACCCGTCGCACATCCTCCACTCCGCCGGCTCCATTCAGAGCTGGCATCCTCATGGAGGGGTGTTTCCCACTGGGCTGGCAGGCGGCCTTTTGGCGGTCGCCCGCCAGCCCAGTGGGAAACCCAGAATACCCGCGGCGGTCTTTTGACCGCGCAGCGGTATTCTGGCGGTTCCCTCCAGGCGGGCAGCTCCCGCCGCCCGCCGGGGTCAGAATGACCCCCTAAGTATAATTTTGTATAGCTCCAGGAATAGAGTGCACTTTCCTGTGGAAAGCCCCGGTGACAGTGTGTTAAGGCAATTGCAAGTACTTATCCCATCGCTGCACCACCAATGTAGTAGGCTGGTCTGGTTTGCAGTGGGTACTAAAGGTACTTACACCATATACCAGGTCCAGTTATCCCTTATTAGTGAAATGTAGTCAGTGTATAGAATCCAGGCTGTCTAGAGGTAGCTGTAGGCACAGCAGCCAAGGCTGAATTAGGAGACATGCAAAGCTCTTGCAATACCACTGTAGTCACACAGTACTCACACACATGAAAGACAATACCCAGTGTTACCAAAAATAAAGGTATTTTTGTGACACAATGGCTAAAACACTGGAGGCTATACCCCCTTAGGAGGTAAGTAAATTACACAATATATACAATAGTAACCAAAAAACAGGTAAGTACACAGTAGGAAAACAGTGCAAATAGTGAAAATCACAATAGTTTGCAACGGGCCTAGGGGGAACACAAACCATATACTAAAATAGTGGAATGCGAAAGTCGGTTTCCCACCTAGGCAAGTGTAGTGTGTAGAGGGGTGCTGGGACTATAAGAGAAGACCAAAGGTAAGTAATGTACCCCACCCCAGAGCCCAGGAAAGCAGGAGTAAAACACAGCAAGTTATCTAAAACACACTAGAAGTTGCGATAGAAGATAATGCAAGAACCAGAAGAAATTGCAAGCCACCAACAATGGATTCCTGGACCTGAAGACCTGTGGAAGAAGGGGACCATGTCCAAGAACCACTGAAGAGTCCAGGGAGAACAGGAGTCCCTGCTAACCCGGATGAAGGTGCAAAAGGAGAACCACCGGTGAGAAGACAAAGTTAGTATTGCACCAAAGAAGACAGATGTGGATTCCTGGTTGGTGCAGAAGATGTCCCACGCAGGATGGATGAATACAGTCTGGATTGTGTTGCTGGATTCCGCCAACAAGCCTTGGCATATGCAAAGCTCAATGTTAGCGGAAAATGGCGCTGCCCGGGACCAGGAGGGACCCGGTGGCCTCTTCCCTGGAAGGGGAGACAGAGGGGGCTCTCAGCAACTCAGAGAGCCCTCAGAAGACCAGGCAGCGCGCACCGAACTCTCACAGCACAGGGACAAAGAAGGTACAAATAGAGGCCCACACAGCATGACACAAAGGATTCCCATGCCACCGGAGAACAACTCAGGAAGCTGTGTGTAGCAGGATGGAGTGCTGAGGGCCTAAGCTGTGCGGTGCATGTAGAACTTATTGGAAGGTCACACACCAGCCTTGGCAACTGCAACTCACGCAGTGCACGGGGTGCTGTCTTGTGTGGGGAGGCAAGCTCTTACCTCCACCAAAATTGGACAGCTGGAAGTTGAGACTGCCGGAGTCACTTTATTTCACCACCCATGTGGATCCACACCTGTCGTCTGGAGAGGGGACCCAAGCCTCTGTTCGTCACAGCAAAGAGGTGCCTGCTGAAGCAGGGAAGTGACTCTGTCACTCCACAGGAGATTCCTTCAGTTCTTCTGGTGCAGGCTGAAGACAGGCAGTCCTCGGAGGATGCACGACCTGGAAACCATTGCAGTATGCTGAAGATACAATGTTGCAGAAGTCATCTTAGCTTCTTTGTTGCAGTTTTGAAGAGTTCCTGGAGCAGTCAGGGGTTGATCTGTCGGTAGAAGACGAAGTAAAGGATGCAGAGGATTCCTACTGGAGTTGTGCAATCTGAATCTGAAGAAACACCCAGAGGAGAGACCCTAAATAGTCCTGAGAGGGGGATTGGTCACCTAAACAGGTAAGCACCTATTAGTAGGGGTCTCTGATGTCACCTGTTGGCACTTGCCACTCACATGCTCCCAGAGTGACCAACCAACTTCTAATCCAAGATGGAAAAACTCAGGGACACTCTGGAGGAGCTCTGGACACCACCCCTGGGGTGGTGATGGACAGGGGAGTGGCCACTCCCCTTTCCTTTGTCCAGTTTTGCACCAGAGCAGGGACTGGGGGTCCCTAAACCAGTCTAAACTGGATTATACAAGGAGGGCACCATCTGGCCCTTCAAAGCATTTCCAGAGGCTCTGGGAGGATACCCCTCCCATGCCTGTAACACCTATTCCTCAAGGGAGAGGGTGTAACACCTCTCTCCTAAAGGAAATTTATTGTTCTACCTTTCTGGGATTGAGTAGTTCTACCCCCAGGAGGGCAGAAGTCTGCCTGTGAAGTGGCAGCAGCTGGGACTGCCTGGAAAACCTCAGAAGGCTGGTATGGCAGTACTGGGAGTCCACTGTGGAGCTCCCAGAGTGGATGGAATCATGCAACCAATACTGGAATCAGTATTGGGGTACAATGCCCAGTTGTTAGACACCATATATGGCCATATTCAGAGTTACCATTGTGAGGCTGTGCATAGGTACTGACCTACATAGAGTGCACACTTAAAATGGCGTCCCCACACTCACGAAGTCTGAGAAAATGGGCCTGGACAACACGGGGGCACCTCTGCTAGTTCTTTGCCCCCAGCCTTCAGGGTTGGAAGACCTGAGATATAGGTGACTTATAAGTGACCTGGTGCAGTGAAAATGGCTGTGAAATAGTGCATGCACGATTTCACACAGGTTGCAATGGCAGTCCTTTAGAAGCCTTTGCATGGGCTCCTTATGGGTGGCCAAAGAAATGCTGCAGCCCATAAGGATCCCTGGAACCCCAGTGCCCTGGGTACCTAGGTACCATATATTAGGGACTTATAATGGGGGCCCAGTATGCCAATTTGGAGTGAAGTACTGAGTTACCAGTATGTAAGTACAAATTTGGAACCAGAGAGTGCATAAGCAGGGGAGTTCTGGTTAGCAGGACTTCAGTGACACAGTTAAGCATACTGACAAAAACAGTGAAACAGACTGACAAGTAGGCCACAAACCATGAGCACTGGGGTACTGGCTAGCAGGATCTCAGTGACACAGTTAAAACACACTGACAAACACTGACAAACAGGCCAAAAATGGGGATAACCATGCTAGAGAGAGGCTACTTTCTCACAACTGTCCTAACAAAAGAATGCCTCTAGTGCACCTGCAGAACCTGCAGTGGTAAGTTTCCAGATGGGATTCCAAGAAAGCTCTGACCATGTCAATGAGCCCACTTAGGGAACTTTAGTATCAGAGGGTGGGGTAGATGTAGCTGCCCTAGCTGTCTGCCTCAGTAGCCTGGAGAAGTACAGACAACATCCTAATATAAATGGGATACAAGTTGAAGCACTGAGAGACACTGGTGCTGGTGTTAACATGGTGAATGAGCAACTGGTGTCCTCAGACCAGTATCTTCCTGGAGAGACCGATGCTGCCCTCAACGCTGAAAATCAGGCTGAGGTCCATCCGATGGCAATGGTGTCCTTAGAATAGGGTAGGGGTTACTGGCCAAAAGAAGGCGGTGGTTCTCCTGCTATACCTGTCCAATGTCTGCTAGGGAATGATCTGGAGTCCTCAGACTGGTCTGAGGTAGAAAGAAAGAACCATGCAGCTGTGCTGGGTATCCCTGAGTGGGTGGGTGTCAAAACCCGAGCACAGAGCAAATCACAGGTGAAAAAGTAGAGTTGGATCCTGGGATAATGACCTAACCTACCAAGAGCAGAGCAGGAAGACCGGGGGACCAGCTTCCAAAGAGATCACATAGCAGGATCTCTCTCCTCTGGAAGAAGTCCTAACAGCCCTAGAGGCAACTGAGCATCAGAGCTTGGACCTTACATGGCACAGCTGCTAGTGCCAGGGGGACCCTCTAGGAAAGATCTGAGCTAGGGACAGTAATTCTGTCCCACTCTTGAGGGCCTGTGGCAGCAGGCTGCTGCACAGGAAAAGGGAGATGTTAGTGGTACCCATAGGACCTTTTGGGAGGTTGGACTCTTGCATACTGAGGCCAGAGACCTTAAACCTGGTGCCCAGTCACAGCTTGCGGGCAGCAGAAGGGTCGGGACGGTGCGTGGAGGAATAGTAGGGGGGATTAAATTAAAAATAATTACATAATAAAAAAAACACGTACCTTTGCCTCCGCTCCTCTGCAGACACAGGCTCCCTGCCTGCCCTGCGCCAATCCTGACAATGCTCAGAGCAGCGTCAGGATTGTCTGGGAGCACCCAGCCAGGGGTCTCCCATGCAGACTGGGAGCCAGTGCAGGCTTTCTCCAGCCCGGCAACACAGTCCCGGGCTGGAGAGAGCACAGTGCACATATGTGTTTGGCCGGCCCGAGACAGACGGCCAAACACACATGCGCTCTGAGGGGGAGTGCTGTGCACTCCCCCTCATTGCTCATCACCCCGTGGTCCCATCCCCTTAAAAGAAAAGGATAACAAAGTTTATTATCCTTTTCTGTGAAAGGTTTTGCAGCTGCTGCTGCTGGCAGGAAGGGTGATGCTCCTCTGCCCTTGTGGAGGAGCCACCCCTGCTGGTGCCACCAGGAGATTGGTAGTGCCTCATCAATGCAGCGGGTTTCTCCTCACATTGGCCCAGAATATCCCCTTAGCTGGGCATTTGGACAGACAAAAACATGAAGACAGTTAGTCAACCACTTCTACTGGCCAGGCATGTCCCAGAAAGTAAAGGAGTTTTGTAACTCCTGTGTCACCTGCCAAGCCAGTGGTAAGACAGGTGGACAACCAAAGGCTCCCTTCGTTCTACTTCCAGTGGTTGGGGCTCTCTTGGAAAGGGTTGGGATGGACATTGTTAGTCCCCTTGGCCCTCCAACAGCATCAGGGAACAGATTTATACTGGTGGTAGTGTATCATGCCACCAGATACCCTGAAGTAATCCCCCTAAGGACCACTACTGCCCCTGCAGTAGCTAGGGCCCTCTTTGGTATTTTTACCACAGTGGGCTTTCCTAAAAACAGAGGTCAGTTTATGTCTGTCTACCTGAAGCACATGTGGGCTGAATTTGATGTGACCTATAAGTTCACCACCCCATATCACCCCCAGCACAATGATCTTGTTGAGAGATTTAACAAGACTCTCAAATGCATGAAGAGTGGGCTCCCTGAAAAAACTGAAAAGGAGATGGGATGTCCTACTTCCTTGCCTGTTTTTGTGCCTACAGGGAAGTGCCACAGAAGGGAGTGAGGTTCTCCCCATTTGACCTTTAGTTTCAGCATCCTGTTAGAGTTCCACTTTGCCCTGTGAGGGAAGGATAGGAGAGACCTCACAGATTGCCCAACCAGGACATAGTGGATTATGTGCTTGGCCTTTGCTCAAGGATGGCTGAGTACATGAAAAAAGCAAACAAAAACCTTGAGGCCAGCCGAAAGCTCCAGGACCTCTGGTGTAACTAAAAATCTGCACTGGATGTATATCAACCTGGGCAGAAGGCATAGGTGTTGGAGACTGTGGCCCCTAGGGCCCTCTAAGATAAGTGGAGTAGACCCTATCACTTTCTAGAAAAGAAAGAGTAAGTAACCTATCTTGTGAACTTTGGCAGTTGCAGGTACCCTAAGAAGGTAATCCATGTAAACCACTTGAAATCCTACCATGACAGAGCTGAACTGACCATGCTCATGGTCACAGATGAAGGACGGGAATTGAGAGTGAACCTCTCCCTGATCTCCTCTCCAGCTATCCCAAAGATGGCTCAGTTGAGGGAGTAGTCTTTTCAGACATCCTCTCTGACCAGCAGCACACTGACTGTAGGCAGGTCTTGCAACAGTTTGCTGAATTATTCTCCTTGACCCCTGGCAGAAGTCCCTGGTCTACCCATGATGTGGACACTGGAAACAGTTTACCTGTCAAAAACAAAATATTCAGACAATCTGACGATGTCAGGCAGAGCATCAAAGCTGAAGTCAGCAAGATACTGGATGTGGGAGTCACGGAGCACTCAGAGAGCCTCTGGGCCAGCCCATTCATGCAAGTTCCCACACCTCATTCCCACGGTGGAAAGAAAGAGATGAGGTTCTGTGTGGACTATAGGGGTCTCAATGCTGTGACCAAGACAGATATGCCCACCCAATTCCAAGAGCAGATAAAATCCTTGACAGATAGGGGGCTGCCAAATATTTGAATACTTTTGATCACACATCAGGGTACTGGCAGATAGGCCTGACTCCTAGAGCTGAACAATCTGCATTCTCCAGTCCTGATGGGCACTATCCATTCACTGTTATGCCCTTTGGTCTGAAAAATGTCCCTGCCACCTTCCAGAGGTGAAAAACGTTCTTGCTGGGTTAGAAGGCTTTGGTATAGCATATCTAGTAGATATTGCTGTCTTCATCTCTACTTGGCAGGATCACCTGATCCACCTCAGAAAAGTCTTTGAGGCTCTGAAAAGTGCAGACCTTACTAGCTAGGCAAGCAAGTGCCACATAGGGCAGGGTCAGGTTGTATACTTCAGACACCTGGTAGGTGGGGGTCAGGTTCAACCACTCTAACCCAAGATCCAGACAATTCTGTATTGGGAAGCGCCAATAACCCAGACCCAAGTCTGGGCATTCCTTGGCTTGACGGGGTTTTATAGAAGATGTGTGAAGGGCTATGGCACCATTGTGGTAACCCTCACAGAACTCACATCCAAAAAGATGTCCAAAAAGGTAAACTGGACAGTCAGCTGTCTAAAGGCCTTTGACACCCTAAGGAAGCAATGTGCTCAGCACGTGTTCTAAAAGCTCCAGAGTACTCTATGAAGTTCATTGTGCAGACAGATGCCTTTGAACATAGGATAGGAGCAGTGCTGTCCCAAATCAATGAGGATGGCATGACCAACCTGTTGCTTTCATTAGCAGGAGGTCCTTCACTGTGGTTTGGTCCCTGAAGAAGCTGAGACCATACTTGTTTGGTTCCCACTTCCTAGTTCAGACTAATCACAAGCCTCTCGTATGGATAATGCAAATGAAAGGTGTAGGAAGTACCATCTTGCCTGGCATGTTACCCCCATTTTTACTTGTGTGTCACTTTGTTTTAGCCTGTGTCACTGGGATCCTGCTAGCCAGGACCCCAGTGTTCATAGTTTGTGGCAAACATGTGTTCCCTGTGTGGTGCCTAACTGACTCACTGAGAATCTGCTAACCAGAATCTCAGTGTTTATGCTCTCTCTGCTTTTAAAATTGTCACTGCAGGCTATTGACCATTTTACCAATTCTGATTGGCACACTGGAACACCCTTATAATTCCCTAGTATATGGTACCTAGGCACCCAGGGCATTGGGGTTCCAGGAGATCCCTATGGGCTGCAGCATTTATTTTGCCACACAGGACTGCCACTGCAGCCTGAGTGAAATAACATCCACGTTATTTCACAGTCATTTCACACTGCATTTAAGTAACTTATAAGTCACCTATATGTCCAACACTCACTTAGTGAAGGTTAGGTGGAAAGTTACTAAGTGTGAGGGCACCCTGGCACTAGCCAAGCTGCCCTCACATTGTTCAGGGCAATTTCCCCCGACTTTGTGAGTGCAGGGACACCATTACACATGTGAACTACATAAAGGTCAATACCTATGTGTAGCTTCACAATGGTAACTCCGAATGTGGCTATGTAACATGTCTAAGATCATGGAGTTGTCCCCCCAAGCCAAATCTAGTATTGGGGTGGCAATCTCATTCATCCCCGGGGCTCCAGCATGGACCCCGGGTACTGCCAAACTAGCTCTCTGGGGTTTTCATTGCAGCTACTGCTGCTGCCAACCCACAGACAGGCTTCTGCTTTCCTGGGGTCTGGGCGGCCCAGTCCCAGGAAGACAGAACAAAGGATTTCCTCTGAGAGAGGGTGTTACACCCTCTTCCTTTGGAAATAGGTGTTAAGGGCTGGGGAGGAGTAGCCTCCCCCAGCCTCTGGTAACGCTTTCAAGGGCACAGATAGTGCCCTCCTTGCATAAGCCAGTCTACACCGGTTCAGGGATCCTCCAGCCCCTGCTGTGGCATGAAACTGGACAAAGGAAAGGGGAGTAACCCCTCCCCTGTCCATCACCACCCCAGGGGTGGTACCCAGAGCTCCTCCAGTGTGTTCCAGACCTCTGCCATCTTGAATGCAGAGGTGGGAGGGCACAGTGGAGGCCTCTGAGTGGCCAGTGCCAGCAGGTGACGTCAGAGACCCCTCATGATAGGTGCTTACCTCACTAGGTGGCCAATCCTCTGAGGGTTCTTTAGGGTCTCTCCTGTTGGCTTCTCATCAGATAACGAATGCAAGAGCTCACCAGAGTTCCTCTGCATCTCCCTCTTCAACGTCTGCCAAGGATCGACCACTGACTACTCCAGGATGCCTGCAAAACTGCAACAAAGTAACAAGAAGACTACCAGCGACATTGTAGTGCCTAATCGTGCTGGCTTTCTTGACTGTTTCCTGGTGGTGCATGCTCTGGGGGCTGTCTGCCTTCACGCTGCACTGGAAGCCAAGAAGAAATCTCCAGTGGGTCAACGGAATCTTCCCCCTGCTAATGCAGGCACCAAACTTCTGCTTCACTGGTCCTCTGGATCCCCTCTCATTGTGACGAGCGTGGTCCCTGGAACACAGGATCTGGATCCAAGTGTCCCCGACAGTCCAGTGGTCCATCTGTCCAAATTTGATAGAGGTAAGTCCTTGCCTCCCCACGCCAGACAGTAATCCGGTGTACTGCGTGAACTGCAGCTGCTAGGGCTTCTGTGCACTTTTGCAAGGAATGCTTCGTGCACAGCACAGCCCAGGTCCCGTGCACTCTGTCCTGCATTGCTCAACTCGCTGGGTTGACCGCTGGGTTGACCACCGGGTTCATGGGACCCTCCTTTGTAGTGTTGAGACGACCGCTGTGGCCTTTCCAGGTTCTTAAACTTAGAAGAAGAAGAAGACGTCCCTGGGAAGGGTTAGCTACATACTCTTTTGTTTGGGAGGGATTCATGTAGGAAAGTGCTTCTTTTGACACAGTTACTCCCCCTCTTCTTTTTACCTGGTTTCTAGTGCAATTTCAACTGAAAGTGTACTAGTAAACAGGTCCCCAGTGCTAGATCTCTTTCCCAAAAACGGCACAGTTGTTTTTCCAAATTGGCAAACCTTTAGCAATCACTGTAAGTCCCTAGTAAATGGTACCCCTGGTACCTAGGGCATGGGGTACTAAAGAAAGGCCCCTGAGGGCTGCAGCACAAATTGTGCCACCCTCAGGGATCCTCTCAACAAGTGCACACGGTGTTGCTTTCCCAGACTGCGTGTCTTCGTGTAAAACTAAAATGAAAACACAACATGGCACACAGCCTGGTGTGCCCTGTCCCCTTTACACTGCATGCCATGTATGTAGGTCACCCCACTAGCAGGTCTTCCAACCCTAAAGGCAGGTTGCACTATATGATATGGAGGTCATACCTGCATAAGCAGAAATGCCCAAGCTATGTCTTCGTTGATTCTCAGACATAGTAAGTGAACAAGGAAGCCATTTTAAGTACATGTGATGGACACTGGTTATTAAGAGTTCCCCAGCTAAATGATGGCTTCACTGACAATAAGGATGTTTGGTATCAAACATCTCATATTTATAAACCTCACTGACTCCAGTGATGGATTTATTAATACATGCGCTCAGAGGGCACCTAGAGGTGCCCTTACCAACTCCTAGCATGGGCACTGACTAGTCAAAACCAATACAACGACCTTAGACAGAGTTCTGGCCCCCTGTTCTGTGAGGGACATCACAATGGTGCCATAGCCCTTCACAAATCTTCTGCAATACTCCGCCAAGCCAAGGAATGCCCTGACTTGGGGCTGGGTTATTGGAACGTCCCAATACAGAATTGTCTGGATCTTGGGTTGGAGTGGTTGAACCTGGCCCCCAACTACCAGGTGTCTCAAGTATACAACCTGACCCTACCCTATGTGGCACTTGCTTGCCTTGATAGTGAGGCCTGCATTTTTCAGAGCCTCAAATACTTTTCTGAGGTGGATCAGGTGATCCTGCCAGGTAGAGCTGAAGACAGCAATATCTACTAGATATGCTGTACTAAAGTCTTCTAACCCAGCAAGGACTTTGTTCACCTCTGGAAGGTGGCAGGGGCATTTTTCAGACCAAAGGGCATAACAGTGAACTGATAGTGCCCATGCCCATCAGGACTGAATAATGCAGATCTTTCTCAAGGGCTCAGAACAAAGGCCTAGTCTGGGCAGAAGTGTGATCTTCTCTCCCAAGCAGGATGGACATTTCAGGGTGGTGAGCTTCAAAGACCTTGCCGCCTTTGTAATGAGACCAAGGCCTCTCCAAATAGTAGAGTAGGCTGATCCCCAGTTCCTGATCCCACTTTTGGCGGCAGCACAGGCGCAAAAATTAGTTAAAAAACGAGGAGTGCCCACTTCATGCCAGTCCCACCCTTAGGTTGGACACGCGGAGGTGGACACTGCTTTTTAAAGTCCTCCATCTTGTGTGGAAGGATATAGGCCAATAGGGTTAGGGCTCTGCCCACTTCCCAAAGGAAGTTGTTATAAGAAGGGTGTAGTCACTTTAAAGGTGAGTAGCCCATTGGCTACCACCAGGCACTCCCCGCAATACCCCCAAATTCAGTTCTTACATGGCACTTCTGAAACCTAGAACTTATATTTCTGCAGACCTAAGAAAAGCTGGATACTACAGAAGCTGCACCAGCAGAGAAGACTGAAGACAGCAACTGATGGCCCCAGCCCTACCAGCCTGTCTGCAGCCCTCAAAGAAAAATCACCAAAAGACAACTTGCCCTGCAGCCCAGCGACCTCAAAAGCCTTGAAAGGAAGGCTTGCCTTTGATAAAGACCCACATCTCCTGTGGACAGCGGACCTATCCTAAAGAAACCAAATTCAAAGAAGAAGTCTGCCTGAGAAACAGTGAAACTGCCTCTGGAACCACCTGTGCTCCAGACGCCCACAGCCAGAGTGCACCTGGCTCACCAGTCCTGTGAAGGTTCCCCAGCACTTCTGAGCAAGAGTCTACCATGGGCTGACCCCTGCCGGACTCCACAGCGATGTCTGCAGCCTCAATCCTAGGATACCCCTGACTGTGACCTGCCCGGTAAACTGTTTCGGATACATAGACACCCCTGTACCCGCAGCCCCTTGGCCTTGGGGAGCTGGACCATCTGTGTCCCTATGACCACTGACATCTCTATTTTTTGGGCAGTTGTGAGTGTCCTCGCCCGGCCTCTTGGCCAAAGCCTGCAGCCTGTTTCTGAAACTGATCTTCTCTACTGGATAAAATTGGACGCCCAATGCTGTGTTGGCATTCTGCACCCAGCCACCCCTGTGCCACTGAGGGTGTAAGTTTGGTGCTGCCTTCTGGCCTCCCAGTGCTTACCGCAATCCCAGGAGACCAACCTCTGACACTGCTTTTACTTACCTGTAAGCAGTGTATCTTCATTCACCCCCAATCTACATTGGTTAACATTGGGTACCTGACTCCGAATTCAACCTCTGCACCTGGCCGCCCCTGTGCCACCGGGAGTGCACTCTTGGTGGGTGATTTGAACTTTGGTTGTGTTGACGTAAACAACGAAGACTGGATCTGGAAGTTGTGTACTTACATGCAAAACTGCATTCTTGTTTTCCTCCCGTAGGTTAACATTGAAGATTCTGAAAACTGCACTGTAAATTTTTGAAACTGAAAAGTATTTTTAATTAAAAACTGCTTACCCTATAATGAAGCTTTTTTGTTCAAAGCAATTATAAAAACAACTGTTAAATTGGTCTTAGATTTATTCTTTGAGTGTGTCTCTCATTTATTGCCTCTGTGAGTACAACAAATGCTTGACACAACTCCGTGAAAAGCTTAGCTGCTCGCCCACACTACGACAAATGGAGCAATGGACCTATTGTAGGAGGCTGGCCTGGCTTATAGTTGGTACCTGATGGTACTTACACCTTGCGCCAGGTCCAGTTATCCCTTATCACTAGATTAGTAGTGTTCTAGCAGCTTAGTCTGATAGAGGTAGCTATGGCAGAGCAGCTTAGGCTGAACTAGGAGACATGCAAAGCTCCTACTATACCACTTATATCATAAGAAACACAATACTCAGAGTTACTAAAAAGGTAATTTATTTTAGTGACAATGTGTCAAAAATATTTCAGAGGATATACTCCCTTGGGAGGTAAGTAAAATACACAAAGTATACACAAAACCCAAAATCAGGTAAGTAAAACAGTCAGAAAGTAGTGCAAACACTAGAATACAATAGGATGCAATTGGCCTAGGGGTAACACAAACCATATACTAAGAAAGTGGAATGTGAATGACAAATGGACCCCTGGGCTAGTTTAGTGTGTAGAGGATCACTAGGAGTGTAAGAAAACACAAAGGGCGTCCAAGATACCCCACCCCAAAACCCTGGAAAGTAGGAGTAAAGTACCACTATTTCCCCAGAAACACACTAAACTTGTGATTGAGGATTTTGCAAAGCCCACAACAGACTGCACAGCACTGACAATGGATTCCTGGACCTGAGGACCTGCAAAGGAAGGGGACCAAGTCCAAGAGTCATGAAAGTGTTTGGGGGGGCAAGAGCCCACCAAATTCCAGATGAAGGTGCAAAATGGCTGCCTCTGGATGGAAGAAACTGCAACAACGAAAAGTGCTAGGAACTTCTCCTAAGTGAAAAAGATGTCCCACGGAATGCTGGACTATGCAGAGTTGTTTCTTTGGCAAACGACCGCAAACAAGCCTTGCTAGCTGGAAAGGTCACAGATAAAGAAAAAGGGTGGTGCCCGGGCACAGGAAGGACCAGGATGTCGCCACTTGGGAGAGGAGACAGTGGGGGCCCTCAGCAACATAGAGAGCCCACGCACAAGAAGGTAGCACCCACAGAAGTCCTTGAACATGGGTTCAAGAAGACTGAGCATGGCGGTCATCTCAACACTACAAAAGAGGGTCCCACGAAGCCGGAGGTCAACTCATGGAGTTGAGCAATGCAGGACGGAGTTCTGGGGACCTAGCCTTGGCTGTGCATGAAGGATTCCTTGGAAATGTGCACAGAAGCCCTAGCAGCTGCAGTTCACGAGGTGCACAGGATTACTGTCTGGAGAGGGGAGGCAAGGACTTACCTCGCCAAATTTGGACAGATGGACCAATGAACAGTCTGGGTCACTTGGGTCCACCACCTGTGTTCCAGGGGCCACAATCGTCAGGATGAGAGGGGTCCCATAGTACCGGTGTCGCTGACATTTGGTGCCTGCTGGAGCAGGGGTAAGATTACGTCAACCCACGGGAGATTTCTTTGTGGCTTCCAGTGCAGGATGAAGGCAGACAGCCCCCAAAGCATGCACCACCAGGAAACAGTCGAGGAAGCCAGTAGGATTAGACGCTAAAATGTCGCTGGTATCTTCTTGCTACTTTGTTGCGGTTTTGCAGGCGTCCTGGAGCAGTCAGCGGTCAATACTTGGCAGAAGTCAAAGAGAGAGATGCAGAGGAACTCTGGTGAATTCTTGCAAGGTGTTATCTGAGGAAAAGCCCACAGGAGAGACCCTAAATAACCCTAAGAGGAGGATTGGCCACCTAGTGAGGTAAGCACCTATCAGGAGGGGTCTCTGACGTCACCTGCTGGCACTGGCCACTCAGAGGCCTCCATTGGGCCCTCACATCTCTGGATGTAGGATGGCAGAGGTCTGGGACACACTGGAGGAGCTCTGGGCACCACCCCTGGGGTGGTGTTGGACTGGGGAGTGGTCACTCCCCTTTCCTTTGTCCAGTTTCGCACCAGAGCAGGGGCTGGAGGATCCCTGAACCGGTGTAGACTGGTTTATGCAAGGAGGGCACCATCTGTGCCCTTCAAAGGATTCCCAGGGGCCAGGAGAGGCTACTCCTCTCATGCCCTTAACACCTATTTCCAAAGGGAGAGGGTGTAATACCCTCTCTCAGAGGAAATCCTTTTTTCTGCCTTCCTGGGAATGGGCTGCCTAGACCCCAGGAGGGCAGAAGCCTGTCTGTGGGTTGGCAGCAGCGGTAGCTGCAGAGAAAACCCCAGAGAGCTAGTTTGGCAGTACCCGGGGTCCATGCTGGAGCCCAGGGGATGCATGGGATTGGTAAACCAATACCAGATTTGGCATGGGGGAACAATTGCATGATCTTGGACATGTAACATGGCCAAATTCGGAGTTACTATTGTGAAGCTACATATAGGTATTGACTTATATGTAGTGCACGCGTGTAAAGGTGTCCCCGCACTCACAAAGTCCAGGGAAATTTCCCTGAACAATGTGGGGGTACCTTGGCTAGTGCCAGGGTGCCCTCCCACTTAGTAACTTTGCACCTAACCTTCACTAAGTGAGGGTTAGACATATAGGTGACTTATAAGTTACTTCAGTGCAGTGTAAAATGGCTGTGAAATAACTTGGACGTTATTTCACTCAGGCGGCAGTGGCAGTCCGGTGTAAGAATTGTCTGAGCTACCTATGGGTGGCAAAAGAAATGCTGCAGCCCATAGGGATCTCCTGGAACCCCAATACCCTGGGTACCTAGATACCACATACTAGGGGATTATAAGGGTGTTCCAGTGTGCAAATCAGAATTGGTAAAAATGGTCACTAGTCTGCAGTGACAATTTTAAAAGCAGAGAGAGCATAAGCATTGAGGTTCTGGTTAGCAGAGCCTCAGTGATACGGTTAGGCACCACACAGGGAACACATGTAGGCCTCAAACTATGAGCACTGGGGTCCTTGCTTACAGGATCCCAGTGACACAGGCAAAAACAAACTGTCATAGAAGTAAAAATGGGGGTAACATGCCAGGCAAGATGGTACTTTCCTACACAACTGTAGGAAAGTACCATCTTGCCTGGCATGTTACCCCCATTTTTCACTGTATATATGTTGTTTTAGTTGTATGTGTCACTGGGACCCTGTCATCCAGGGCCCCAGTGCTCATAAGTGTGCCTGAATATGTTACCTGTGTAGTGACTAACTGTCTCACTGAGGCTCTGCTAATCAGAACCTCAGTGGTTATGCTCTCTCATTTCTTTCAAATTGTCACTAACAGGCTAGTGACCAATTTTACCAATTTACATTGGCTACTGGAACACCCTTATAATTCCCTAGTATATGGTACTGAGGTACCCAGGGTATTGGGGTTCCAGGAGATCACTATGGGCTGCAGCATTTCTTTTGCCACCCATAGGGAGCTCTGACAATTCTAACACAGGCCTGCCACTGCAGCCTGAGTGAAATAACGTCCACATTATTTCACAGCCATTTTACACTGCACTTAAGTAACTTATAAGTCACCTATATGTCTAACCTTTACCTGGTAAAGGTTAGGTGCAAAGTTACTTAGTGTGAGGGCACCCTGGCACTAGCCAAGGTGCCCCCACATTGTTCAGGGCCAATTCCCCGGACTTTGTGAGTACGGGGACATCATTGCACGCGTGCACTACATATAGTTCACTACCTATATGTGGCTTCACAATGGTAACTCTGAATATGGCCATGTAACATGTCTATGATCATGGTATTGCCCCCTCTATGCCATCCTGGCATAGTTGGCACTATCCCATGATCCCAGTGGTCTGTAGCACAGACCCTGGTACTGCCAAACTGCCTTTCCTGGGGTTTCACTGCAGCTGCTGCTGCTGCCAACCCCTCAGACAGGTTTCTGCCCTCCTGGGGTCAAGCCAGGCGTGTCCCAGGATGGCAGAACAAAGGACTTCCTCTGAGAGAGGGTGTTACACCCTCTCCCTTTGGAAAATGGTGTGAAGGCAGGGGAGGAGTAGCCTCCCCCAGCCTCTGGAAATGCTTTCATGGGCACAGATGTGCCCAATTCTGCATAAGCCAGTCTACACCGGTTCAGGGGACCCCTTAGCCCTGCTCTGGCGCGAAACTGGACAAAGGAAAGGGGAGTGACCACTCCCCTGACCTGCACCTCCCCTGGGAGGTGTCCAGAGCTCCTCCAGTGTGCTCCAGACCTCTGCCATCTTGGAAACAGAGGTGCTGCTGGCACACTGGACTGCTCTGAGTGGCCAGTGCCACCAGGTGATGTCAGAGACTCCTTCTGATAGGCTCCTTCAGGTGTTGCTAGCCTATCCTCTCTCCTAGGTAGCCAAACCCTCTTTTCTGGCTATTTAGGATCTCTGTCTCTGGGGAAATTTTAGATAACGAATGCAAGAGCTCATCAGAGTTCCTCTGCATCTCTCTCTTCACCTTCTGCCAAGGAATCGACTGCTGACCGCGCTGGAAGCCTGCAAAACTGCAACAAAGTAGCTAAGACGACTACTGCAACTCTGTAACGCTGATCCTGCCGCATTCTCGACTGTTTTCCTGGTGGTGCATGCTGTGGGGGTAGTCTGCCTCCTCTCTGCACTAGAAGCTCCGAAGAAATCTCCCGTGGGTCGACGGAATCTTCCCCCTGCAACCGCAGGCACCAAAAAGCTGCATTACCGGTCCCTTGGGTCTCCTCTCAGCACGACGAGCGAGGTCCCTCGAATCCAGCAACTGTGTCCAAATGACCCCCACAGTCCAGTGACTCTTCAGTCCAAGTTTGGTGGAGGTAAGTCCTTGCCTCCCCACGCCAGACTGCATTGCTGGGAACCGCGACTTTTGCAGCTACTCCGGCCTCTGTGCACTTCTGGCGGAAATCCTTTGTGCACAGCCAAGCCTGGGTCCACGGCACTCTAACCTGCATTGCACGACTTTCTAAGTTGGTCTCCGGCGACGTGGGACTCCTTTGTGCAACTTCGGGTGAGCACCGTTTCACGCATCCTTGCAGTGCCTGTTTCTGGCACTTCTCCGGGTGCTACCTGCTGCTGAGAGGGCCCCTTGTCTTGCTTGATGTCCCCTCTGTCTCCTGACGCAATTTGCGACATCCTGGTCCCTCCTGGGCCACAGCAGCATCCAAAAATGCTGACCGCACGATTTGCAGCTAGCAAGGCTTGTTGGTAGTCTTTCGGCGGGAAAACACTTCTGCACAACTCTCCACGGCGTGACGGATCCGTTCTCCAAAGGGGAAGTCTCTAGCCCTTGTCGTTCCTGCAGAAACCTAAGCTTCTTCTGTCCAGTAGAAGCTTCTTTGCACCCACAGCTGGCATTTCCTGGGCATCTGCCCATCTCTGACTTGCTTGTGACTTTTGGACTTGGTCCCCTTGTTCCACAGGTACCCTCGACTGGAAAACCATCGTTGTTGCATTGCTGGTTTGTGTCTTTCCTGCAGAATTCCCCTATCACGATTTCTATGTCCTTTGGGGAACTTTAGTGCACTTTGCACTCACTTTTCAGGGTCTTGGGGTGGGCTATTTTTCTAACCCTCACTATTTTCTAATAGTCCCAGCGACCCTCTACAAGGTCACATAGGTTTGGGGTCCATTTGTGGTTCGCATTCCACTTTTGGAGTATATGGTTTGTGTTGCCCCTATCCCTATGTGTCCCCATTGCATCCTATTGTAACTATACATTGTTTGCACTGTTTTCTAAGACTATACTGCATATTTTTGGTATTGTGTACATATAACTTGTGTATATTTGCTATCCTCATACTGAGGGTACTCACTGAGATACTTTGGCATATTGTCATAAAAATAAAGTACCTTTATTTTTAGTATAACTGTGTATTGTGTTTTCTTATGATATTGTGCAAGTGACACTTGTGGTACTGTAGGAGCTTCACTCGTCTCCTAGTTCCGCCTAAGCTGCTCTGCTAAGCTACCATTATCTATCAGCCTATGCTGCTAGACACCCTATACACTAATAAGGGATAACTGGGCCTGGTGCAAGGTGTAAGTACCCCTTGGTACTCACTACAAGCCAGTCCAGCCTCCTACAACAACCCTCCCCCAAACGTGGGACAATAATGCTGACCTTGCCCAGATGAGTCTTCATTGTCTAAGTGGAAATATTTGGAGAGTCCATCTGCATTGGAGTGAGTACTCCCACGTCTATATTCCACTTGTCCATTCCCCGTCCAAGTGACTCCCACAGTTCAGTGACTCTTCAGTCCAAGTTTGGTGGAGGTAAGCCCTTGCCTCCCCACGATAGACTGCATTGCTGGGTACTGTGTGATTTGCAGGTGCTCCTGTGCACTCTTCCAGGATTTCCTTTGTGCACAGCCAAGCCTGGGTCACCGACATTCTAACCTGCAGTGCACAACCTTCTGATTTGTCCTCCGGCGTCGTGGGACTCCCTTTTGTGACTTCGCGTGGACTCTGGTTCACTCCTCTTCTAAGTGCCTGTTCCGGTACTTATGCAGGTGCTGCCTGCTTCTGTGAGGGCTCCCTGACTTGCTGGGTGTCCCCTCTGTCTCCTCATCCAAGTGGCGACATCCTGGTCCCTCCTGAGCCACAGCAGCATCCAAAAGCCCTAACCGCAACCCTTGCAGCTAGCAAGGCTTGTTTGCGTGGGAACACCTCTGCAAACTTCTTCACGACGTGGGACATCCATCTTCCAAAGGGGAAGTTCCTAGTCATCTTCGTTCTTGCAAAACACCTAGGTGGTCATTCTGACCTCGGCGGTAAAAGGCGCCTACCGCCGGTCAGAAATCCTCCATAATCCCGCCGCGGTCGCGGAAACCCGCCACGGTCATTCTGACCCGCAGAAGGCAAACCTCCGAAAATCCGACCGCCACAACAGACCGCCAGACCAGCGGTCGGCGGAAAGGTGGAGGTGACAAAACCTCCACCGTCACACCAACAGAAATACGCCCATGCCATTACGACCCACGAATCCACGCGGCGGTCATTCAAACGCGGTATTCCATTGGCGGGACACACCGCCGCGGTCAGAATACACACAAACGAACAAAACCCAGCCACATTGGACGATTTGAATCCCACACACCTGATACACATACACACACCACTCCCACCCACACAATACAATATAAAACACCCACCCACATCACCCACAAACCCCTACGCTAAAAAATTCGTAAAGAAGGCAAGAGCGAGACACCAGCATCCAAAAAATAACAGCCACAGCCACTCAACACCATCACCCACACACTATCCACACACAAAACAACACACACCACCACACTCAACTCACTTAAATACACATACTCCACCCCACACATCATACACACCACCCCATGGCACCCCAAAGACAACCCCGCTTCACAGACGAAGAACTCAGGGTCATGGTGGAGGAAATCGTTCGGGTAGAGCCCCAGCTGTTCGGCACACAGATACAATACACCAGCATTGCCCGGAGGACGGAGCTATGGCAGAGGATTGTCGACAGGGTGAACGCAGTGGGACAGCACCCCAGAAATCGGGAAGACATCAGGAAGCGATGGAACGACCTACGGGGGAAGGTGCGTTCCATGGTATCCAGGCACAACATCGCCGTGCAGAAGACTGGCGGAGGACCCCCACCTCAACCCCCACAATTCACATCATGGGAGGAGGAAGTCTTGAACATCCTGCATCCTGACGGCCTCGCAGGAGTCGGCGGAGGAATGGATACTGGTAAGTTGAAGCTTCAATACTGCTTTCCCCCCACCTGCATGCCAAATCAGACCCCAACCCTCACCCCCATCCTCGAACCCCACCCTCACCCCCACCCCCATCCTCACCCCCACCACCATCCTCACCCCCACCACCATCCTCACCCCCACCCCCAGCACACCTATTCCCCGCCAATGTCTCACCATCACAACCCACACATCCCAAAACCTAGGCCTGCATGCGTCCACTAAGCATGGACACCCATCACCAAAGCATGCCCAAAGCATATACACATCCCCCCCACAAGCCACCCTCACCAAAGCCCCCACACACGAATGCCAGCACTTGGGGACACGAGAACCCACAGATACACCCATATGCCACACATTGAAACTATAACCATACCTCTATACCTCTGCAGGACCCGACCGTCAACACACCACGGCGGAGGGGCCAGAACTCTCCACACCCCCCACCCAAGAGGCCGTCAGCGATGACAGCAGCTCTGTCGACCTGGACACCGATGACCAGCCCGGACCATCGGGGACCTCTGGACAGTCGGTTCCCCTCACACAGGCCCAGGCCACTACAGACCCAAACCCCTCTGGGAACACCAGCACAGCTCCCACCCAGCGGGCCCATGCCTCTGTCTCCAGGGCGCGTCAATCTGCGGTGTGTCTACCACTACAGGGCACCCAGGATAACCCACCACCCCAACAACAACAGGGACCTGGGGGCAGTGGTAGTGGGCACACCGGCCAGGGGGCAGAGGCCCAGGGAAACAGGGGAACTCGGAGGGCAGCTGTGCGACAGGGGGGGGAGGAGAGGCCCAGGGAACCCACTCTCCACGAGGTCCTCACCACCATCATGGGAGCATACAACCGCTCCCAGGAGACGATGGCGACGGTACTGGCCCGGTTCCAGGAGATCCAGGTACTGCAGGAGGAACACTATCGGGGGTACAGGGAGGACATCAGAGCCATCAACACCACCCTGGTTACCATGGTAGGGCTGCTGCAGGACCTCGTCAACAACAGGGTGGACACTCAACAACACCCAAGGGCCCCTGCCACTAGCCTGGACCAAGAACAGCCAACCACCTCCGCCGGCGCTAGTGGACAGGAGGCCCCCGCACAGCAGCAGCCCACCAGACCCCCACCTCCTGCAGGAGAAGAACCACCCCGCAAGAGGGCCCTGAGATCTCGCAAGAAGACAGAGTAGGATGTCAAGACCCCCGCCAGCAATGGATACCACCTGATGTCATCCCACTGTCCCACATTGTCACCCTGTCCATCCTTGAACTGCCCATGCTCCATCTCTCCACAGGCCTCTGGACAATGCACCTGTGTGACTGTTACTCTGGACTCTGCCATGGACATTCCTTCACCATAGCCCCCACCCACTTGAAACCACCCATCCCATTTTGAGCACTTAAATAAACACCTATTTTGCACCAAAATATCTGGAGTCTGGCTGTGATTTCAATAGATTGTAATTGACATGACAGTGCAAATATGTCCTTGTACATGGTGAAGTCAACAAACAGCTGCCACAAAGCTGTAGTCCATGGGGAAACGAAGCACAGGACTCGTAGTGGGGACCCCAGATCTGAAATAGGGAGGGAAAAGCCAAAACTCAGTCATCATACACTGGGGCAAATAGACAGGCAGCAGAGATGCTGGAGAGTAGTTAACATTTACTAAATTATCTTTGAAATGTTACCTGTGTCCTATTGGAAGTACTGTTCAATGATTCTGTCCCTGTTGTCTGTTTCAGCCCCGTCGTCTTCCTCCTCGTCACTCTCCTCAGGTTCCACCGCTGCCACAACACCACCGTCTCGACCATCCTCCTGCAGGAAAGGCACCTGGCGGCGCAAAGCCAGGTTGTGAAGCATGCAGCAGGCCACGATGATGTGACACACCTTCTTAGGTGAGTACATTAGGGATCCACCTGTCATATGCAGGCACCTAAACCTGGCCTTTAGGAGGCCAAAGGTGCGTTCGATCACCCTCCTAGTACGCCCATGGGCCTCATTGTACCGTTCCTCTGCCCTGGTCCGGGGATTCCTTACTGGGGTCAGTAGCCACGACAGGTTGGGGTACCCAGAGTCCCCCACTAGCCATACACGGTGTCTCTGTAGCTGTTCCATCACGTAAGGGATGCTGCTATTCCTGAGGATGTAGGCGTCATGCACTGACCCTGGGAATTTGGCATTTACATGCGAGATGTACTGGTCAGCCAAACACACCACCTGGATGTTCATTGAATGGTAATTTTTTCTGTTCCTGTACACCTGCTCCCTGTCTCTTGGGGGAACCAAAGCCACATGGGTCCCATCAATGGCACCAATTACGTTGGGAATATGTCCAAGGGCGTAGAAATCACCCTTCACTGTAGCCAATTCGCCCACCTCAGGGAAAATGATGTAGCTCCTCACGGATTTCATCAGGGCAGACAACACTCTGGATAACACCTTCGAAAACATGGGCTGAGACATCCCAGAAGCAATTCCCACGGTTGTCTGAAATGACCCACTTGCCAAGAAATGGAGTACTGACATGACCTGCACCAGAGGGGGAATCCCTGTGGGTTGGCGGATGGGGGACATCAGGTCGGGCTCCAGCTGGGCACACAGTTCATGGATAGTGGCACGGTTAAGACGGTAGGTCAGGATAATGTGGCGTTCTTCCATTGTCGACAGGTCCACCAGCGGTCGGTACACGGGAGGATTCATCCGTCTCCTCGCCCAACCCAGCGGACGGTGCCTAGGAAGGACAACATGGAGCACACAGTCAAGCAACCCACAGGTACGTACTCACAGCTAGCACAGTATACGATTCTCTATGCAGTGAATGGCGTGTCTAAGTGGCTATGCAAGGCCTAGGCCTGTGTGACGCAGTTGAAATTGAGCCATGTGGGCCCTGGAAATGGCGGCTGCCTGACCTGTGAAGTGTGACAATGGGATGTGAGGTCAATGCGCTGGCGTGGCACACCGCGGCGGGCGGCGGGCGAAGACCGCGGCGCAAAGCCGCATTGGTTAACATTGAAGCCTATGGGTTTCAGGAGCCAATGGCGAAGGGCGCCGGCGGTGGCGGGACGCACCGCCGCGGTACGCACCGCCGCGGACGTCACCGCCATTTTCTATCTACTTATCCACTTGCGACTTGAACTTTCACAGGAGAGGACCTATACTGCAAGTGTTGCTGTGACCTCGGTCTGGAAGGGACAATGGCTGCTGCGCCTGGGGAAAGGGCCCCTGCCTTCACTGGAGAGGAGTTGGAGAAACTTGTGGATGGGGTCCTCCCCCAGTATGCGCTACTCTACGGTCCTCCAGACCAACAAGTGAGTTTAATTCAATATGGATTTGGGGCCACTGGCTGGCTTGGGGGCCTGGCGGGGGGCCTGGCGGGGATGGGGGGCATGTTGGGCCTGGCGGGGGGCATGGCGGGGGGCATGGTGAGGGGCCTGGCGGGGATGGGGGGCATGTTGGGCCTGGCGGGGGTCCTGGCGGGGGGCCTGGCGGGGATGGGGGGCATGTTGGGCCTGGCGGGGGTCCTGGCGGGGGGCCTGGCGGGGATGGGGGGCATGTTGGGCCTGGCGGGGGGCCTGGCGGGGATGGGGGGCATGTTGGGCCTGGCGGGGGTCCTGGCGGGGGGCCTGGCTGGGATGGGGGGCATGTTGGGCCTGGCGGGGGGCCTGGCGGGGATGGGGGGCATGTTGGGCCTGGCGGGGGCATGGCGGGGATGGGGGGCATGTTGGGCCTGGCGGGGGGCATGGCGGGGGGCCTGGCGGGGATGGGGGGCATGTTGGGCCTGGCGGGGGGCATGGCGGGGGCCTGGCGGGGATGGGGGGCGTTGGGCCACTGGAAAGGAAAATGCTGACAAACTTGAACGTGGTATTTCTCCCTCCCTGAACGTGTCACATAGGTCCGCGCCCATGAGAAGATCGGGATTTGGCGTGCCATCGCCAAGGAAGTCCGGACCCTGGGGGTCCACCATCGACGGGGCACCCACTGCCGCAAGAGGTGGGAGGACATCCGCCGCGGGACCAAGAAGACCGCCGAGTCTCTGCTGGGGATGGCCTCCCAACGTAGGCGGGGTGCCTGCCGTCAACTGAGCCCCCTGATGTTCCGGATCCTGGCGGTGGCCTACCCTGAATTGGATGGGCGCGTGAGGGCAGCACAGCAGACACAAGGGGGTGAGTACAAGCATTATCTACTCTGTTGTCGCGCAGTGGAGGTGTCTGGTTGGGGGAGGAGGGCTGGGGGTCCCCCTAGGCCAGGGCGATATCTGTAGGCTGGGCACCCCCGTAAGCCCCTGTGTCCCCAGCCACCACCCTCAGTAGTTTGTCAGTACAGCCATCCCTGGGCCGTGTCATCCATGGGTGCAGTTGTCAACTCTAGGCGTGTAGGGCATGTTCCACGGAATGCGTAGCGGACCCCAAGTGCGCAACTTAGTGCAGGGGGCATCTGTGTCTGTCATGTCCGCTAACTGTACCGGAGATCCATGTACTCAATATCCCTTTATTTCTCTCTCCCCCCCCCTTTTTGTTTGTCTTTCTGTGCTTGTGTGCATCAGCATCATCAGGCGGAGGAGAAGTGGCATCGGGGCAAGAGGGAGCTGCATCTCACATGGCCCAGGAGGGCCATGCCACCGAGTCAGACTGGACCAGTGAGACGGAGGGCGAGGGGAGCTCCACGACGGGGACGACTGGACCCTGCAGCGACACGGACACGTCCTCGGAAGGGGGCTCCCTTGCGGGGGTGGCACCATCCGTGCCCCCCGCCATTACAGGTACAGCCGCCACCCAGCGCAACATCTCCGCCCTCCCAGCAGCCCCTCAGCGTTCGCCCCGTGCCCGCTCTGCCAGGAAGCCGGGCATCTCCTTCGCCCCAGGCACCTCAGGCCCTGCCCCTGTTACCCCCGCTGCCCTCAGTGAGGAGGTCATTGACCTCCTCCGAACGCTCATTGTTGGGCAGACTACCCTTTTGAATGCCATCCAGGGGGTGGAGAGGGAGGTTCATCGCAGCAATGCGTACCTGGAGGGCATTCATTCGGGTCAGGCTGCCCATCAGCGATCGTTCCAGGCTCTGGCCTCAGCACTGACGGCAGCCATTGTCCCTGTCTCCTGCCTGCCTCTACTAACTCCCTCCTCCCAGTCTCCTGTTCCTCTGCCTGTCCCACCCACACCATCAGACCAGCCTGCACACACCTCAACACCCAAGAGAAGCTCATCCAAACATAAGCACCACAGATCACGCAGACATTCACACACGCAACATTCCGATGCAGACATGCCAACAGTCACTACCACCTCTGTGACCCCCACCTCCTCGTCTCCCTCCTCCCTCCCTGTGACGTCTACACTCACACCTCCATTCACCTCACCATCAGCCAGTGTTTCCATCACCAGCACACCCTCCACTCCAGTCCGCACACGTGCAGTCACCACCCCCACTGCCATTTACACGTCCCCTGTGTCCTCTCCCACTGTGTCTGTCACCCCCTCTTCCACACCACACAAACGCAGCCACCCACCCACCCAACAGCCATCCACCTCACGACAGCCTATCCCTCCTGCACCTGCACCCAAAGACAGCAAACTTGACTCACCTACAACCACATCCTCTCCCTCCACTCCCATTCCCACTGTACCTACCACTCTCCATTGTCCCAAGAAGCTCTTCCTCGCCACTACTAAATTCTTTCCTGACCCTGAGCCCCCCTCTCCTTCTCGTCGGGGTAAGAAGAACACCTCAGCCACCACCAGCCCTGCAGCCCCCTTGACAAGGGTGCAGGGGTATTGGAGCCCGCCAGCCCGCATGTCTGGATCTTCGCCCAGCAGCAAGGGGACAGCCAGCCCACCCCCTGGGAAGAGGAGCAGAAGGCGGAAGGGGCGCCGCAGGAGTCCGCCTTCTACATCCGCCCCGGACACCACCCAGAGACAGTCACCAGCCACAGCTCCAAAGGGAGGAAAGGGCCACAGGCCCACGACTAAGGAGGGCAAGGGCAGCAAGTCGGAGAGGTCAGGCAGCAGGCCTGCTGCCCAGGAGGAGCCCACAACCCCCATAGCCGCTGCCCCGGGAGGAACCGGCACAGCTGCCCCGGGAGAGCCCACCACCCCCATAGCCGCTGCCCAGGGAGGACCCAGCCCAGCTGGCCAGGAGGGCCCCACCACCCACAGCCCAGGTGGGCAGTGAAGGAGCACCATCCCCGCTGCCCAGGAGGGCACCACCAGGCAATTAGCAGTTGGCCATAGACCGTCCGCCGTCTCAAGAACCGCTGAACTGGGCCCTTCAAGGCAAGGACCGCTGAACTGGGCCCGCCGTCTCAAGAACCGCTGAACTGGGCCCTTCAAGGCAAGGAGCGCTGAACTGGGCCCCGCCGTCTCAAGAACCGCTGAACTGGGCCCTTCAAGGCAAGGAGCGCTGAACTGGGCCCCGACGTCTCAAGAACCGCTGAACTGGGCCCTTCAAGGCAAGGAGCGCTGAACTGGGCCCCGCCGTCTCAAGAACCGCTGAACTGGGCCCTTCAGGGCAAGGACCGCTGAACTGGGCCCCGCCGTCTCAAGAACCGCTGAACTGGGCCCTTCAGGGCAAGGAGCGCTGAACTGGGCCCCGCCGTCTCACGCACCGCTCCGCTGGGCCCCGCCGTCTCAAGAACCGCTTAACTGGGCCCTTCAGGGCAAGGACCGCTGAACTGGGCCCCGCCGTCTCACGCACCGCTCCGCTGGGCCCCGCCGTCTCAAGAACCGCTTAACTGGGCCCTTCAGGGCAAGGACCGCTGAACTGGGCCCCGCCGTCTCAAGAACCGCTGAACTGGGCCCCGCCGTCTCAAGCACCGCTCCGCTGGGCCCCGCCGTCTCACGCACCGCTCCGCTGGGCCCCGCCGTCTCAAGAACCGCTTAACTGGGCCCTTCAGGGCAAGGACCGCTGAACTGGGCCCCGCCGTCTCACGCACCGCTCCGCTGGGCCCCGCCGTCTCAAGAACCGCTTAACTGGGCCCTTCAGGGCAAGGACCGCTGAACTGGGCCCGCCGTCTCAAGCACCGCTCTGCTGGGCCCCGCCGTCTCAAGAACCGCTTAACTGGGCCCTTCAGGGCAAGGACCGCTGGCCCTTTGGCAGACGTGGCAGGGCAGGATCTATCTCGGGCAGGGCTGCAGGATGTCCTCTGGCCAACTTGCCTCCTCCAGTGGCAGTGGGGTCTGTTATGGACTGTATGGACTGTGGCTTTGCTCTCCCCAGGATGGCCCAGTGGGCAGGCCACCCACTGTATGGACTGTTTGGACTGTGGCTTTGCTCTCCCCAGGATGGCCCAGTGGGCAGGCCACCCACTGTATGGACTGTATGGACTGTGGCTTTGCTCTCCCCAGGATGGCCCAGTGGGCAGGCCACCCACTGTATGGACTGTTTGGACTGTGGCTTTGCTCTCCCCAGGATGGCCCAGTGGGCAGGCCACCCACTGTATGGACTGTATGGACTGTGGCTTTGCTCTCCCCAGGATGGCCCAGTGGGCAGGCCACCCACTGTATGGACTGTTTGGACTGTGGCTTTGCTCTCCCCAGGATGGCCCAGTGGGCAGGCCACCCACTGTATGGACTGTGGCTTTGCTCTCCCCAGGATGGCCCAGTGGGCAGGCCACCCACTGTATGGACTGTTTGGACTGTGGCTTTGCTCTCCCCAGGATGGCCCAGTGGGCAGGCCACCCACTGTATGGACTGTATGGACTGTGGCTTTGCTCTCCCCAGGATGGCCCAGTGGGCAGGCCACCCACTGTATGGACTGTTTGGACTGTGGCTTTGCTCTCCCCAGGATGGCCCAGTGGGCAGGCCACCCACTGTATGGACTGTATGGACTGTGGCTTTGCTCTCCGCAGGATGGCCCAGTGGGCAGGCCACCCACTGTATGGACTGTTTGGACTGTGGCTTTGCTCTCCCCAGGATGGCCCAGTGGGCAGGCCACCCACTGTATGGACTGTATGGACTGTGGCTTTGCTCTCCCCAGGATGGCCCAGTGGGCAGGCCACCCACTGTATGGACTGTTTGGACTGTGGCTTTGCTCTCCCCAGGATGGCCCAGTGGGCAGGCCACCCACTGTATGGACTGTATGGACTGTGGCTTTGCTCTCCCCAGGATGGCCCAGTGGGCAGGCCACCCACTGTATGGACTGTTTGGACTGTGGCTTTGCTCTCCCCAGGATGGCCCAGTGGGCAGGCCACCCACTGTATGGACTGTATGGACTGTGGCTTTGCTCTCCCCAGGATGGCCCAGTGGGCAGGCCACCCACTGTATGGACTGTTTGGACGGTGGCTTTGCTCTCCCCAGGATGGCCCAGTGGGCAGGCCACCCACTGTATGGACTGTATGGACTGTGGCTTTGCTCTCCCCAGGATGGCCCAGTGGGCAGGCCACCCACTGTATGGACTGTTTGGACTGTGGCTTTGCTCTCCCCAGGATGGGCCAGTGGTCATGGAGTCCCCTCGTGGATCTGGCGTCGTGTACTCAAGTGGCTGAGGTGCCCCCCCTTCCCTTCCCCCTGAGGTGCCTGTCCTATTTTCTTTCTGATGCCCCTGCAGTGTTCTCTCCGTGGAGTTCTTGTCGTGGGACTGGGCCTTGCCCCTTTGCACAGGACCCCTGTGATCCACGGACAGTGGTTGGACTACATTTAGTAGCTGTATATATTTTGTAGATAGTTTATTTATTTATTGGGATTACTGGTGTACATATTTCAATATATCTGCCCGTTTATGATCTCTTCTTTTGGTCTTTGCATTATTTCGGAGGGGGGTGGTTTGTGGGTTGTGACAGTGATCTGTGGGAATGCATTGATGTGTGTGTTGTAGTGGGTGTGGGTGGGTGGGTGTGTGCCGGTAATCTTTTCCCTCCCCTGTGTCGTAGGTGCAGTACTCACCGAAGTCTTCCGCGCCGCCGGGCGTGCTCCTGGTATATGAGCAGGAATAGGAGTGCGGGGATGACCTGCAACTCTGGTTCCATACTGCCGGAATCTCGCGTGGAGTGCGTAGAGGTGAGCGTTTTCCCGTTCGTAGTCTGTTTCCGCCGTGTTCTTATCGGCGGTGCTCCCGCCCCGGAAAAGGTGGCAGATTGGTGGGTCGTAATAGGGTGGGCGGTACATTGTCTGCCGCCTGGCTGTTGGCGGGAACCGCCGCGCTGTTTGTTTGTACCGCTGTGGCGGGCGGAGTGTTAAGTTGGCGGGCTGTGTTGGCGGTTCCCGCCAGGGTCAGAATTGCATATTTTAGACCGCCGGCCTGTTGGCGGCTTGGCCGCCGCTTTATCACCGACCGCCAGGGTCAGAATGAGGGCCCAAGCTTCTTCCATCCGGTGGCAGCTTCCTTGCACCATCAGCTGGCATTTCCTGGGCTCCTGCCCACTCTCGACACTGTTGCGACTCTTGGACTTGGTCCCTTTGTCTTACAGGTACTCAGGTCCCGAAATCCACTGTTGTTGCATTGCTGGTGTTGGTTTTCCTTGCAGAATCCCCCTATCACGACTTCTGTGCACTCTGGGGTAGTAGGTGCACTTTACACCTACCTTACAGGGTCTTGGGGTGGGCTATTTTTCTAACCCTCACTGTTTTCTTACAGTCCCAGCGACCCTCTACAAGATCACATAGGTTTGGGGTCCATTCGTGGTTCGCATTCCACTTTTGGGGTATATGGTTTGTGTGGCCCCTATACCTATGTGCTCCAATTGCAATCTATTGTAACTTTACACTGCTTGCATTACTTCCTTTTGCTAATACTGCATAATGTTGGTATTGTGTACATATATCTTGTGTATATTTGTCACCCTCATACTGAGGGTACTCACTGAGATACTTTTGGCATATTATCATAAAAATAAAGTACCTTTATTTTTAGTATATCTGTGTATTGTGTTTTCTTATGATATTGTGCATATGACACCAGTGGTATAGTAGGAGCTTTGCATGTCTCCTAGTTCAGCCTAAGCTGCTTTGCCATAGCTACCTTCTATCAGCCTTAGCTGCTAGAAACACCTCTTCTACACTAAAAGGGATAACTGGACCTGGCACAAGGTGTAAGTACCTCTGGTACCCACTACAATCCAGGCCAGCTTCCTACATTTGTTGTGCAGCGGTGGGATAAGTACTTGTAACTACTTACCTCTTTGTCATTTTGTACTTTTCATAAGAGAAAAATATACAAAACAAGTTCAGTGTATGTACACCTAACTAAAAAGTTTTGCTTTTCTCCTCTTACACTTTCTGCTAAGTGCTGAAAAGTACTCCTAAACTTTCTAAAAGTTTGAAAAAGTTTGAAAATGTTTTTTTTCCTGTTCTTTAAAAAGTCCTGAAACTTTTTCTCTCTTCTCACTGTCTCTAAACCTTCTTCTATCATGTCTGATGTAGGAACTTCTCTTAAAATGGTCAATACTACTTATGACAATCTAAACTTTAAGAACCTAAGGAGTCTCTGCATTGATAGAGGTTTAGTGATAGGAAAGAATCCTTCAAGAGAATGTCTATTTAATTTGCTCATTGAGAATGATAAGTCCCTAGCTGGCACTTCAATTGAGAAGATGGTAGATAGCTCACACTCTGACTCAGGGGAACCCCTTGAGGGAGGTGTGGAGGGTTCTATTCCAAATCTGCCCCTTAGCAGACCACCTAGCAATTCTGGTAGTAATAGAAGCTCCCATCATAGTAGGGATGTTTTTGTTCCTGGATGCCAGGTTGTTAGAGTGCAAGCTGTTAGGGACAGGTCTCCCTCTGTTGGTTCCAATATATCCTCAGTGTCCAAGCATTCCCAACCCACCCACCCTGAAGACAACATGTTAGAAAGGGAACTCAAAAAGTTGAGAGTGGAAGAGACCAGGCTGAAGCTTAAACAGCAACAACTGGCTCTAGACAGGGAATCCCTAGACCTGGAGAAGGAGAGACAGAGATTGGGGTTTGGACCCCATGGTTGCAGTAGCAGTATTCCTGATAGTAATCCTGTGAGAGAGCATGATTCCAGGAATCTGCAAAATATATTTCCCCCTTACAAGGAGGGGGATGACATTAACAAGTGGTTTGCTGCACTTGAGAAGGCCTGAATGGTACAGGGGGTCCCTGAAAGGCAGTGGGCTGCTATTCTATGGCTATCTTTCAATGGAAAGGGTAGGGATAGGCTCCTTACTGTTAGAGAAAGTGATGCCAATAATTCTGCAGTTTTGAAGGATGCACTCTTGGATGGATTTGGCTTAACCACTGAACAATACAGGATTCAGTTCAGAGACACTAGAAAAGAGTCCTCACAAGACTGGATAGACTTTGTTGACTGTTAAGTGAAGGCCTTGAAGGGGAGGTTACATGGCAGTAAAGTTTATGTCTATGAAAGCCTGTGTAGTCTTATTCTAAGAGAGTGTATTCTGAATAACTGTGTCTGACTTCTTACACCAATACCTAGTGGACTCAGATCTGACCTCTCCCCAAGAATTGGGAAAGAAGGCAGACAAATGGGTCAGAACAAGAGTGAACAGAAAAGTTCATACAGGGGGTGACAAGGATAGCAAGAAAAAGGATGGTAAGTCTTCTGACAAGGGTGGGGACAAATCTAAAAATGAGTCTTCATCAGGCCCACAAAAACACTCTGGTGGGGGTGGTGGGTCCAAATCCTCTTCAAATCAAGTAAAAAGCATTGGTGTTATTTATGTAAAGTAAAAGGCCATTGGACAACTGATGCCAGTTGTCCAAAGAAAAACACTAAACTTCCCACTACCACAACCCCTACTGCAACCTCTAGTGCCCCTAGTAATAACAGTGGTGGTGGGAGCAAACCTACTAATAGCCAATCCAAGGGAGTAGCTGGGCTCACTTTTGGTAATTTAGTTGGGGTTGGTCTTGTTAGGGAGACCACAGAGGCTGTGTTAGTCTCTGAAGGTGCCATTGATATGGCCACCTTGGTTGCTTGTCCCCTTAACATGGATAAGTACAAGCAACGTCCCCTAATAAATGGTGTTGAAGTTCAGGCCTACAGGGACACAGGTGCCAGTGTTACCATGGTGATAGAGAAACTGGTACTCCCTGAACAACACCTACTTGGTCACCAGTACCAAGTGACAGACGCTCATAACAACACTCTTAGCCACCTCATGGCTGTTGGGAATCTCAACGGGGGGGGGTACTGGTCCAAAGAAAGTTGTGGTTGCCTCAGATTTACCTGTAGACTGTCTACTAGGAAATGATTTAGAGATATCAGCTTGGGCAGAAGTGGAGTTGGAGGCTCATGCAGCAGTGCTGGGCATTCCTGGGCATATTTTTGCTTTAAACAGGGCTCAGGCCAAAAAGCAAAAAGGACAGGGTGACTTGGATCCTGGAACAATGGACCAAGTGCTCCCTAAAGCTAGGGGTAGCAAGGGTAAATCCCTACCCACTATCCCTCCCTATACAGATGATTCAACTTCTGAGGAAGAAGAATTTCCTCCCTGTGCAGAACCTTCACCAGAGGAGCTGGCAGCAGACACTGCTGAGCTTTTGGGTGGAGGGGGGCCGTCCAGGGAAGAGCTGAGTGTGGCACAGCAATCCTGTCCCACATTAGAGGGTCTCAGACAGCAAGCTGTCAAGCAGCAAAATGGGGATGTTAGTGACTCACATAGAGTTTATTGGGAGGACAACCTCTTGTACACAGAGGCAAGGGACCCAAAACCTGGAGCAGCCAGAAGATTGGTCATTCCCCTGCAGTACAGAGAGTTCCTCCTAACTCTGGCACATGACATTCCCTTGGCTGGGCATTTGGGCAAGATAAACACATGGGAAAGGCTTGTCCCCCTGTTTCACTGGCCTAGGATGTCAGAGGACACAAAAGATTTGTGTAAGTCTTGGGTGACCTGCCAAGCCTGTGGCAAGACTGGTGGCTCACCAAAGGCTCCCCTTATTCCACTACCTGTGGTTGGGGTCCCCTTTGAAAGGGTAGGGGTTTACATAGTTGGCCCCCTTGACCCTCCTACTGCTTCAGGCAATAGGTTTATCTTGGTGGTAGTGGACCATGCCACAAGATATCCTGAAGCTATTCCTCTAAGGACCACTACAGCACCTGCAGTGGCAAAAGCCCTCCTGGGAATCTTTTCCAAGGTGGGTTTTCCAAAAGAGGTTGTATCAGACAGGGGTAGCAACTTTATGTCTGCATACTTGAAGGCTATGTGGAAGGAATGTGGTGTAACATACAAATTCACCACACCTTATCATCCACAAACAAATGGACTGGTAGAGAGGTTTAATAAAACTCTCAAAGGAATGATAATGGGACTCCCTGAAAAACTCAGGAGGAGATGGGATGTCCTGTTACCTTTCCTCCTTTTTGCTTGCAGGGAGGTACCCCAGAAAGGAGTGGGCTTCAGCCCCTTTGAACTCCTATTTGGGCACCCTGTAAAAAGTCCACTAACACTTGTGAAGGAGGGTTGGGAACAACCTTTAAAAGCTCCTAAGCAGGATATAGTGGACTATGATCCAGAATGGCCGAGTACATGAAAAAGGCCAGTAAAAACCTTCAGGCCAGCCAAGAGCTCCAAAAGCAATGGCATGACCAGAAGGCTGTTCTGATTCAGTACCAACCAGGACAGAAGGTGTGGGTATTGGAGCCTGTGGCCCCAAGAGCACTCCAAGACAAATGGAGTGGACCCCATCTCATTGTTGAAAAGAAGGGCGAGGTCACCTACTTGGTTGACCGGGGCACTGCCAGGTGTCCCCTTAGGGTGCTCCATGTCAACCGCCTAAAACCCTACTATGACAGGGCTGATCTCACCCTGCTCGTGGCAACAGATGAAGGACAGGAAGAAGAGAGTGACCATCTCCCTGATCTCTTATCTTCCACTGAAGATGATGCTTTAGTGGAAGGTGTAGTTTTGGCAGACTGTCTTACTGCTGAGCAGAAAGACAACTGCATAAATCTCCTTGGACAGTTTTCTGAACTCTTTTCAACTGTGCCAGGCACCACATCTTGGTGTGAAGACACAATTGATACTGGAGACAGCTTGCCTGTCAAAAGTAAAATCTGTAGGCAGCCTGGCCATGTCAGGGACTGCATAAAGCAAGAAGTTCAGAAAATGCTTGATCTAGGAGTGGTTGAACATTCTGAAAGTCCATGGGCCTCTCCTGTGGTGCTTGTACCAAAGCCTCACTCAAAAGATGGAAAAAGGGAGATGAGGTTTTGTGTAGATTACAGAGGTCTCAACCAGGTAACAAAAACTGATGCTCACCCTATACCCAGGGCAGATGAGCTCATAGATACACTGGCATCTGCCAAGTATCTAAGCACCTTTGATTTGACTGCAGGGTATTGGCAGATCAAATTGGCAGAGGATGCTAAAGCAAAAACTGCATTTTCTACTATAGGAGGGCACTACCAATTCACAGTAATGCCCTTTGGTTTGAAAAATGCACCTGCCACTTTTCAGAGGTTGGTGAATACAGTCCTGCAAGGGTTGGAAGCTTTTAGTGCAGTATATCTGGACGATATAGCTGTCTTTAGCTCTACCTGGGATAATCACCTGGACCACCTGTGGAAAGTTTTGGAGGCCCTGCAAAAGGCAGGCCTAACTATCAAGGCTTCAAAGGGCCAGATAGGGCAGGGAAAGGTGGTTTATCTGGGACACCTGGTAGGTGGAGAACAGATTGCACCACTTCAGGGGAAAATCCAGACAATCATGGATTGGGTTCCCCCTACAACTCAGACCCAGGTGAGAGCCTTCCTAGGCCTCACTGGGTATTACAGGAGATTCATTAAAAACTATGGCTCCATTGCAGCCCCACTTAATGATCTCACTAGCAAGAAGATGCCTAAAAAGGTATTGTGGACAGCTAGCTTTCAGAAAGCTTTTGAGGAGCTCAAACAGGCCATGTGCACTGCACCTGTCCTAAAAAGCCCATGTTACTCTGAGAAATTAATTGTTCAAACTGATGCATCTGAATTAGGGGTAGGGGCAGTCTTATCACAACTCAATTCTGAGGGCCAGGATCAACCTGTTGCTTTTATCAGCAGGAGGTTGACCCCTAGAGAAAAGCGTTGGTCTGCCATAGAGAGGGAGGCCTTTGCTGTGGTCTGGGCACTGAAGAAGTTGAGGCCATACCTGTTTGGCACTCACTTCATTGTTCAGACAGACCACAGACCTCTACTTTGGCTAAAACAAATGAAAGGTGAAAACCCTAAATTGTTGAGGTGGTCCATATCTCTACAAGGAATGAACTATACAGTGGAACATAGACCTGGGAGTACCCACTCCAATGCAGATGGACTCTCCAGATATTTCCAATTAGACAATGAAGACTCATCAGGTCATGGCTAGTCTTATTGTCCTTCATTTGGGGGGGGGGGGTTGTGTAGGAAAGTACCATCTTGCCTGGCATGTTTACCCCCATATTTCACTGTATATATGTTGTTTTAGTCTATGTGCCACTGGGACCCTGCCAGGCAGGGCCCCAGTGCTCATAAGTATGTGCCTTGTATGTGTTCCCTGTGTGATGCCTAACTGTCTCACTGAGGCTCTGCTAACCAGAACCTCAGTGGTTATGCTCTCTCTGCTTTCCAAATTGTCACTAACATGCTAGTGACCAATTTCACCAATTCACATTGGCATACTGGAACACCCTTATAATTCCCTAGTATATGGTACTGAGGTACCCAGGGTATTGGGGTTCCAGGAGATCCCTATGGGCTGCAACATTTCTTTTGCCACCCATAGGGAGCTCTGACAATTCTTACACAGGCCTGCCACTGCAGCCTGAGTGAAATAACGTCCACGTTATTTCACAGCCATTTACCACTGCACTTAAGTAACTTATAAGTCACCTATATGTCTAACCTTTACCTGGTAAAGGTTAGGTGCAAAGTTACTTAGTGTGTGGGCACCCTGGCACTAGCCAAGGTGCCCCCCACATTGTTCAGGGCAAATTCCCCGGACTTTGTGAGTGCGGGGACACCATTAAATGCGTGCACTACACATAGGTCACTACCTATGTGAAGCTTCACAATGGTAACTCCGAATATGGCCATGTAACATGTCTATGATCATGGAATTGCCCCTCTATGCCATCCTGGCATAGTTGGCACAATCTCATGATCCCACTGGTCTGTAGCACAGACCCTGGTACTGCCAAACTGCCTTTTCAGGGGTTTCACTGCAGCTGCTGCAGCTGACAACCCCTCAGACAGGTTTCTGCCCTCCTGGGGTCCAGCCAGGCTTGGCCCAGGATGGCAGAACAAAGGACTTCCTCAGAGAGAGGGTGTTACACCCTCTCCCTTTGGAAAAAGGTGTTAAGGCAGGGGAGGAGTAGCCTCCCCCAGCCTCTGGAAATGCTTTCATGGGCACAGATGGTGCCCATTTCTGCATAAGCCAGTCTACACCGGTTCAGGGACCCCTCAGCCCTGCTCTGGTGCAAAACTGGACAAAGGAAAGGGGAGTGACCACTCCCCTGACCTGCACCTCCCCTGGGAGGTGCCCAGAGCTCCTCCAGTGTGCTCCAGACCTCTGCCATCTTGGAAACAGAGGTGCTGCTGGCACACTGGACTGCTCTGAGTGGCCAGGGCCAGAAGGTGACGTCAGAGACTCCTTCTGATAGGCTCCTTCAGGTGTTGCTAGCCTATCCTCTCTCCTAAGTAGCCAAACCCTCTTTTCTGGCTATTTAGGGTCTCTGCTTTGGGGATTTCCTTAGATAAAGAATGCAAGAGCTCATCAGAGTTCCTCTGCATCTCTCTCTTCACCTTCTGCCAAGGAATCGACTGCTGACCGCGCTGGAAGCCTGCAAAACTGCAACAAAGTAGCAAAGACGACTACTGCAACTCTGTAACGCTGATCCTGCCGCCTTCTCGACTGTTTTCCTGGTGGTGCATGCTGTGGGGGTAGTCTGCCTCCTCTCTGCACTAGAAGCTCCGAAGAAATCTCCCGTGGGTCGACGGAATCTTCCCCCTGCTACCGCAGGCACCAAAGAACTGCATCACCGGTCCCCTGGGTCTCCTCTCAGCACGACGAGCGATGTCCCTTGAATCCAGCAACTCTGTCCAATTGACTCCCACAGTCCAGTGACTCTTCAGTCCAAGTTTGGTGGAGGTAAGTCCTTGCCTCCCCACGCCAGACTGCATTGCTGGGAACTGCGTCTTTTGCAGCTACTCCGGCCTCTGTGTACTTCCGGCAGAAATCCTTTGTGCACAGCCAAGCCTGGGTCCACGGCACTCTAACCTGCATTGCATGACTTTCTAAGTTGTCCTCCGGCGACGTGGGACTCCTTTGTGCAACTTCGGGTGAGCACCGTTTCACTCCTCTTTGTAGTGCCTGTGCCGGCACTTCTGCGGGTGCTGCCTGCTTCTGAGAGGGCTCCTTGTCTTGCTCGATGCCCCCTCTGTCCCCAGACGCAATTGGCGACATCCTGGTTCCTCCTGGGCCACAGCAGCATCCAAAAACCCTAACCGCATGATTTGCAGCTAGCATGGCTTGTTGGCGGTCTTTCTTCAGGAAAACACTTCTGCACGACTCTCCATGGCATGGGGGATCCGTCCTCCAAAGGGGAAGTTTCTAGCCCTTGTTGTTCCTGCAGAATCCTCAGCTTCTACTGCCTGGTAGTAGCTTCTTTGCACCCACAGTTGCCCTTTCCTGGGCATCTGCCCATCTCCGACTTGCTTGTGACTTTTGGACTTGGTCCCCTTGTTCCACAAGTACCCTCGACTGGAAATCCATTGTTGTTGCATTGCTGGTTCGTGTCTTTCCTGCAGAATTCCCCTATCACGACTTCTATGTCCTTTGGGGAACTTTAGTGCACTTGGCACTCACTTTTCAGGGTCTTGGGGTGGGCTATTTTTCTAACCCTCACTGTTTTCTTACAGTCCCAGCGACCCTCTACAAGGTCACATAGGTTTGGGGTCCATTCGTGGTTCGCATTCCACTTTTGGAGTATATGGTTTGTGTTGCCCCTATCCCTATGTGTCCCCATTGCATCCTATTGTAACTATACATTGTTTGCACTGTTTTCTAAGACTATACTGCATATTTTTGGTATTGTGTACATATAACTTGTGTATATTTGCTATCCTCATACTGAGGGTACACTCTGAGATACTTTGGCATATTGTCATAAAAATAAAGTACCTTTATTTTTACTATATCTGTGTATTGTGTTTTCTTATGATATTGTGCAAGTGACACTAGTGGTACTGTAGGAGCTTCACTCGTCTCCTAGTTCAGCCTAAGCTGCTCTGCTAAGCTACCATTATCTATCAGCCTAAGCTGCTAGACACCCCTATACACTAATAAGGGATACCTGGGCCTGGTGCAAGGTGTAAGTACCCCTTGGTACTCACTACAAGCCAGTCCAGCCTCCTACACCCTCAGTCTGCTTTTTGCCCCTTCAGTGCCGGATATAGGTCATGGTTGGTATTCTCTCTACTTTCTGGTACCCAAAAAGGACAAGGGCCTCCGCCTTATCCTAGACTTTCAGTTCCTCAATATCTTCCTTTGGAAAGGAGAACTTCAAAATGTTCACTCTGGCTCAGGTTTAATCTGCCCTAGACCCAAGAGCCTGGATGGTAGCGTTGGGGTTGCAGGATGTTTATTTCCATATTCCTAGCTTGCATGCTTAGACATTACTTGCGGTTCATAGTGGACCATGAGCACTTTCAGTTCACCGTGCTCCACTTTGGCCTTACTAGCACCACTCTGGTGTTCACCAGGGTGATGACGGTGGTGGCAGCTCATCTGCTCAGGTCAGTGGTTTCAGTTGTCCCCTAATTCAATGACTGGCTGTTGAAGCAGGCTTTCATCTCCCACCTCCAGACTACTGCAGACCTCCTGTATTCGCTGGGGTTGGCATGCTATAAACATGCTCAAGTCACACCTAACTTCCTCACAGATGCTCCCTTTCATTGGAGCAGTTCTGGACACAGTGCAGTGTCATGCTTATCCTCCAGAGCAGCGAGTCCAGGATATTCAGGCTATGATGAGAGTTTTTCAACCTGTATCTTGGATTTCAGTGAGAATAACACTGAAGTTCCCGTGGGTGCAGCATCAAGGAAATCTCTTCGACATGGGCCAGATCTCGGCGGTAACTGTGTGAGAGCTGCAGTGGTGGCTAGCGAACCACGATTGGGTCAAAGGCAGATCCCTTCCCAACCAGAGCTGACAGCAGTTGCATATGTGTCACTCCTGGGCTGGGACGGCCATCTGGATGAGGCGTCTGGGCTCCAGTCGAGTCCGGACTCCACTTAACCCCTTCGCTGCCAGGCCTTTTCCCCCTCCTGTGCCGAGCTTTTTTTGGCTATTTGGAGCAGTTCGCGCTTAGGCCCTCATAACTTTTTGTTCACGTAAGCTACCCACGCCAAATTTGCGTCCTTTTTTTTCCAACATCCTAGGGATTCTAGAGGTACCCAGACTTTGTGGGTTCCCCAGAAGGAGGCCAAGAAATTAGCCAAAAAACTGTGAAAATTTCGTTTTTTTTAAAAAAATTTGAAAAATGGGCTGCAGAAGAAGGCCTGTGTTTTTTTCCCTGAAAAGGGCATCAACAAAGGGTTTGCCGTGATAGAATCACCAGCTTCCCAGCTTTCAGGAACAGGCAGACTTGAATCAGAAAACCCAATTTTTCAACACAATTTTGGCATTTTACTGGGACATACCCCATTTTTACGATTTTTTGTGCTTTCAGCCTCCTTCCAGTCAGTGACAGAAATGGGCATGAAACCAATGCTGGATCCCAGAAACCGCAACATTTCTGAAAAGTAGACAAAATTCTGAATTCAGCAAGGGGTAATTTGTGTAGATCCTACAAGGGTTTCCTACAGAAAATAACAACTGAAAAAGAAAAATATTGAAATTGAGGTGAAAAAAACATCAATTTTTCTCTAAGTTTTACTCTGTAATTTTTTCCTGCAATGTCAGATTCTCGAAAGCAATATACCGTTACGTCTGCTGGACTCTTCTGGTTGCGGGGATATATAGGGCTTGTAGGTTCATCAAGAACTCTAGGTACCCAGAGCCAATAAATGACCTGCACCCTGCAGTGGGTTTTCATTCTATGCCGGGTATACAGCAATTCATTTGCTGAAATATAAAGAGTAATAAATAGCTATCAAGAAAACCTTTGTATTTCCAAAATGGTCACAAGATAAGGTGTTGGGAAGCAGTGGTTATTTGCACATTTCTGAATTCCAGGGTGCCCATACTAGCATGTGAATTACAGGGCATTTCTCAAATAGATGTCTTTTTTACACACTGTCTTACATTTGGAAGGGAAAAATGTAGAGAAAGACAAGGGGCAATAACACTTGTTTTGCAATTCTATGTTCCCCCAAGTCTCCCGATAAAAATGATACCTCACTTGTGTGGGTAGGCCTAGCGCCCGCGACAGGATACGCCCCAAAACACAACGTGGACACATCACAGAAAACAGACCTGTTTTTAGCAAAGTGCCTACCTGTAGATTTTGGCCTGTAGCTCAGCCGCCACCTAGGGAAACCTACCAAACCTGTGCATTTCTGAAAACTAGAGACCTAGGGGAATCCAAGATGGAGTGACTTGTGTGGCTGGGACCAGGTTCTGTTACCCAGAATCCTTTGCAAACCTCAAAATTTGGCTAAAAAAACACATGTTCCTCACATTTCTGTGGCAGAAAGTTCTGGAATCTGAGAGGAGCCACACATTTCCTTCCACCCAGTGTTCCCCCACGTCTCCCGATAAAAATGATACCTCACTTGTGTGGGTAGGCCCAGCGCCCGCGACAGGAAACGCCCCAAAGCACAACGTGGACACATCACAGAAAACAGACCTGTTTTTAGCAAAGTGCCTACCTGTGGATTTTGGCCTGTAGCTCAGCCGCCACCTAGGGAAACCTACCAAACCTGTGCATTTCTGAAAACTAGAGACCTAGGGGAATCCAAGATGGTGTGACTTGTGCGGCTGGGACCAGGTTCTGTTACCCAGAATCCTTTGCAAACCTCAAAATGTGGCTAAAAAAACACATGTTCCTCACATTTCTGTGGCAGAAAGTTCTGGAATCTGAGAGGAGCCACAAATTTCCTTCCACCCAGCGTTCCCCCACGTCTCCCGATAAAAATGATACCTCACTTGTGTGGGTAGGCCTAGCGCCCACGACAGGAAACGCCCCAAAGCGCAACGTGGACACAACCAAATTTTTGAAGGAAAACATAGGTGTTTTTTGCAAAGTGCCTACCTGTAGATTTTGGCCTGTAGCTCAACCGCCACCTAGGGAAACCTACCAAACCTGTGCATTTCTGAAAACTAGAGACCTAGGGGAATCCAAGATGGGGTGACTTGTGTGGCTGGGACCAGGTTCTGTTACCCAGAATCCTTTGCAAACCTCAAAATGTGGCTAAAAAAACACATGTTCCTCACATTTCTGTGGCAGAAAGTTCTGGAATCTGAGAGGAGCCACAAATTTCCTTCCACCCAGCGTTCCCCCACGTCTCCCGATAAAAATGATACCTCACTTGTGTGGGTAGGCCTAGCGCCCGCGACAGGAAACGCCCCAAAGCGCAACGTGGACACATCACAGAAAACAGACCTGTTTTTAGCAAAGTGCCTACCTGTGGATTTTGGCCTGTAGCTCAGCCGCCACCTAGGGAAACCTACCAAACCTGTGCATTTCTGAAAACTAGAGACCTAGGGGAATCCAATATGGGGTGACTTGTGTGGCTGGGACCAGGTTCTGTTACCCAGAATCCTTTGCAAACCTCAAAATGTGGCTAAAAAAACACATGTTCCTCACATTTCTGTGGCAGAAAGTTCTGGAATCTGAGAGGAGCCACAAATTTCCTTCCACGCAGCGTTCCCCCACGTCTCCCGATAAAAATGATACCTCACTTGTGTGGGTAGGCCTAGCGCCCACGACAGGAAACGCCCCAAAGCACAACGTGGACACAACCAAATTTTTGAAGTAAAACAGAGGTGTTTTTTGCAAAGTGCCTACCTGTAGATTTTGGCCTGTAGCTCAGCCGCCACCTAGGGAAACCTACCAAACCTGTGCATTTCTGAAATCTAGAGACCTAGGGGAATCCAGGATGGGGTGACTTGTGTGGCTGGGACCAGGTTCTGTTACCCAGTATCCTTTGCAAACCTCAAAATGTGGCTAAAAAAACACATGTTCCTCACATTTCTGTGGCAGAAAGTTCTGGAATCTGAGAGGAGCCACAAATTTCCTTCCACCCAGGGTTCCCCCACGTCTCCCGATAAAAATGATACCTCACTTGTGTGGGTAGGCATAGCGCCCGCGACAGGAAACGCCCCAAAGCGCAACGTGGACACATCACAGAAAACAGACCTGTTTTTAGCAAAGTGCCTACCTGTGGATTTTGGCCTGTAGCTCAGCCGCCACCTAGGGAAACCTACCAAACCTGTGCATTTCTGAAAACTAGAGACCTAGGGGAATCCAAGATGGGGTGACTTGTGTGGCTGGGACCAGGTTCTGTTACCCAGAATCCTTTGCAAACCTCAAAATGTGGCTAAAAAAACACATGTTCCTCACATTTCTGTGGCAGAAAGTTCTGGAATCTGAGAGGAGCCACAAATTTCCTTCCACGCAGCGTTCCCCCACGTCTCCCGATAAAAATGATACCTCACTTGTGTGGGTAGGCCTAGCGCCCACGACAGGAAACGCCCCAAAGCACAACGTGGACACAACCAAATTTTTGAAGTAAAACAGAGGTGTTTTTTGCAAAGTGCCTACCTGTAGATTTTGGCCTGTAGCTCAGCCGCCACCTAGGGAAACCTACCAAACCTGTGCATTTCTGAAATCTAGAGACCTAGGGGAATCCAGGATGGGGTGACTTGTGTGGCTGGGACCAGGTTCTGTTACCCAGTATCCTTTGCAAACCTCAAAATGTGGCTAAAAAAACACATGTTCCTCACATTTCTGTGGCAGAAAGTTCTGGAATCTGAGAGGAGCCACAAATTTCCTTCCACCCAGGGTTCCCCCACGTCTCCCGATAAAAATGATACCTCACTTGTGTGGGTAGGCATAGCGCCCGCGACAGGAAACGCCCCAAAGCGCAACGTGGACACATCACAGAAAACAGACCTGTTTTTAGCAAAGTGCCTACCTGTGGATTTTGGCCTGTAGCTCAGCCGCCACCTAGGGAAACCTACCAAACCTGTGCATTTCTGAAAACTAGAGACCTAGGGGAATCCAAGATGGGGTGACTTGTGTGGCTGGGACCAGGTTCTGTTACCCAGAATCCTTTGCAAACCTCAAAATTTGGCTAAAAAAACACATGTTCCTCACATTTCTGTGGCAGAAAGTTCTGGAATCTGAGAGGAGCCACAAATTTCCTTCCACCCAGCGTTCCCCCACGTCTCCCGATAAAAATGATACCTCACTTGTGTGGGTAGGCCTAGCGCTCGCGACAGGAAATGGCCCAAAACACAACGTGGACACATCACATTTTTTCATAGAAAACAGTGCCTACGTGTGGATTTTGGCCTCTAGCTCAGCCGGCACCTGGGGAAACCTAGCAAACCAGCGCATTTTTGAAAACTAGAGACCTAGGGGAATCCAAGATGGGGTGATTTGCGGGGCTCTGACCAGGTTCTGTTACTCAGAATCCTTTGCAAACATCAAAATCTGGCCAAAAAACACTTTTTCCTCTCATTTCGGTGACAGAAAGTTCTGGAATCTGAGAGGAGCCACAAATTTCCTTCCACCCAGCGTTCCCCTAAGTCTCTCCATAAAAATGGTACCTCACTTGTGTGGGTAGGCCTAGCGCCCACGAAAGGAAATGGCCCAAAACACAACGTGGACACAACATATTTTTTCACAAAAAACAGAGGTGTTTTTTGCAAAGTGCCTACATGTGGATTTTGGCCTCTAGCTCAGCCGGCCCCAGGGGGGGGGGGAAATGCCCTAAAATAAATTTGACCCCCAAACCCCCCCTGCCCAGGTGCGACCCTTGCCTACGGGGTCGCTACCCCTGCGTGACATTGGCGCCAAAAAACAAATTCCCGGTGCCTAGTGGTTTCTGCCCCCTTGGGGGCAGATTGACCTAAAATCGACCAATCTGCCCCCAAGGGGGGCAGAAATGGTCTAAACACAGTTTGTCCCCCAGGGGAGCGACCCTTGTCTGATGGGTCGCTCCCCATCTCTAAAAAAACAAACAAACTAAAAAAAAAAACATTAAAAAAAACTTTGCCCCGGCAACGGCAACAAGAGGTTTCTGCCCCCAGGGGGGGGCAGAAATGGCCTAAAATAAATTTGCCCCCCGAACACCCCCCGTCCCCCCCCCCCCCCCTCCCCCCGGAGCGACCCTTGCCTACGGGGTCGCTCCCCCTGCGTGACATTGGCGCCAAAAAACAAATCCCCGGTGCCTAGTGGTTTCTGCCCCCTTGGGGCAGATTGACCTAAAATCGACCAATCTGCCCCCAAGGGGGGCAGAAATGGTCTAAACACAGTTTGCCCCCCAGGGGAGCGACCCTTGTCTGATGGGTCGCTCCCCATCTCTAAAAAAACAAACAAACTAAAAAAAAAACACTAAAAAAAATTTGCCCTGGCAACAACAGGTTTCTGCCCCCCCTGGGGGCAGATCGGCCTAATAATAGGCCGATCTGCCCCCAGGGGTGGCAGAAATGGCCTAAAATAAATTTGCCCCCCGAACACCCCCCGAAGCGACCCTTGCCTACGGGGTCGCTCCCCCTGCGTGACATTGGCGCCAAAAAACAAATCCCGGTGCCTAGTGGTTTCTGCCCCCTTGGGGCAGATTGACCTAAAATCGACCAATCTGCCCCCAAAGGGGGCAGAAATGGTCTAAACACAGTTTGCCCCCCAGGGGAGCGACCCTTGCCTGATGGGTCGCTCCCCATCTCTAAAAAAAACAAACAAACTAAAAAAAAAACACAAAAAAAAAATTTGCTCTGGCACCAAGAGGTTTCTGCCCCCCCTGGGGGCAGATCGGCCTAATAATAGGGCGATCTGCCCCCAGGTGGGGCAGAAATGGCCTAAAATAAATTTGCCCCCTGAACCCGAGGAGCGACCATTGCCTACGGGGTCGCTCCCCCTGCGTGACATTGGCGCCGAAAAACAAATCCCGGTGCCTAGTGGTTTCTGCCCCCTTGGGGCAGATTGACCTAAAATCGACCGGTCTAAACACAGTTTGCCCCCCAGGGGAGCGACCCTTGTCTGATGGGTCGCTCCCCATCTCTAAAAAAACAAACAAAAAAAAATTGCCCTGGCGCCTACAGGTTTCTGCCCCCCCCCGGGGGCAGATCGGCCTAATAATAGGCCGATCTGCCCCCAGGGGGGGCAGAAATGGTCTAAAATAAATTTGCCCCCGAACACCCACCCCCCCCCCACCCCCCGGAGCGACCCTTGCCTACGGGGTCGCTCCCCTTGCGTGACATTGGCGCCAAAAAACAAATCCCCGGTGCCTAGTGGTTTCTGCCCCCTTGGGGCAGATTGACCTAAACTCGACCAATCTGCCCCCAAGGGGGGCAGAAATAGTTTAAATGCAATTAGCCCCCGAGGGGAACGACCCTTGCCTAATGGGTCGCTGCCCATCTCTAAAAAACAAAAAAAACAAAAAAAAAACACAAAAAAAAAAATTGCCCTGGCGCCTAGAGGTTTCTGCCCCCCCTGGGGGTAGATCGGCCTAATACCAATAGGGCGATCTGCGCCCAGGGGGGGCAGAGATGGCCTAAAATAATTTGGCCCCCCACCCCCCCCCCGGGGAGCGACCCTTGACTACAAGGTCGCTCCCCTTGTGTGACGGCGCAAAAAAAAGATCCCTGGTGCCTAGTGGTTTCTGCCCCCCTTGGGGGCAGATTGACCTAAAATCGGCCGATCTGCCCCCAAAGTGGGCAGAAATGGCCTAAATACATTTTGCCCCTCCAGGGGAGCGACCCTTGTCCAAGGGGGTCGCTCCCCATCTGTAAAACAGAAAAACAAAAAAATCCCTGGTGCCTAGTGGTTTCTGCCCCCCTTGGGGGCAGATCAGCCGAATCAAAATAGGCTGATCTACCTCCCCCAGGGGGGCAGAAATGGCCTAAAAAAATCCCCCCCCCCAGGGAGCGACCCTTGCCTAAGGGGTCGCTCCCCTTGCGTGAAATTCACGCAAAAAAAAACTCCCTGGTGTCTAATGGTTTCTGCCCCCCTTGGGGGCAGATTGGCCTCATCAAAATAGGCCAATCTGCCCCCAAGGGGGGCAGAAATGGCCTAAATATAATTTGCCCCCTAGGGGAGCAACCCTTGCCTATGGGGTCGCTCCCCACCTAAAAAAAAAAGAAAACATAACAAAAAGAAAAAAAGAAAAAAAGATCCCTGGTGCCTAGAGGTTTCTGCCCCCCCTGGGGGCAGATCGGCCTAATAATAGGCCGATCTGTCCCCAAGGGGGGCAGAAAAGGCCTTCCCAAAAAAATGCCCCCCCTGGGAGCGACCCTTGCCAAAGGGGTCGCTCCCGTTGCGTGAAATTCGCGCGCAAAAACAAACTCCCTGGTGTCTAATGGTTTCTGCCCCCCTTGAGGGCAGATTGGCCTCATCAAAATAGGCCAATCTGCCCCTAAGGGGGGCAGAAATGGCCTAAATATATATTGCCCCGTAGGGGAGCGACCCTTGCCTAAGGGATCGCTCCCCACGTAAAAAAAAAAGAAATCATCACAAAAAAAAAAAAAAAAAAGGTCCCTGGTGCCTAGAGGTTTCTGCCCCCCCCCGGGGGCAGATCGGCCTAATAATAGGCCAATCTGCCCCCAGGGGGGGCAGAAAAGGCCTTCCTAAAAAAATGCCCCCCCGGGAGCGACCCTTGCCCAAGGGGTCGCTCCCTTTTGCCAATTTCACTGAAAAAAAAAAAATCCCTGGTGTCTAGTGGGGTTTCAAAAGCCGGATTGCAAGCAATCCGGCTTTTGAAACCTGTGAGAGACTTCAAAGGGAAGGAAATACATTTCCTTCCCTTTGAAGCCTCTCGGGGCCTCCCCCATGGGATTGAAAAAGAAATGCAAAAGCATTTCTTTTTCAATCGCGCTGGAAGCAGAGGGGGAGACCCTGTGACTAATCAGCGCGCGCTCAAGGGGGGGTTGGGGGGGGTCGGGGGTGGGAGGGGAAGGGCTTCCCCTTCCATCCCTGACTTGGGGGGGTGGGGGGGAACCCCACAGAGGGAGCGAGAGCGCTCCCTCTGGGCTCTGTGCACAGGACGTAATGGTTACGTCCTGGGCACAGCAGCACTGTGCCTCAGGACGTAACCATTACGTCCTGGGCACAGAAGGGGTTAAACATGTTGAAGCTCAGGGAGATCACGCTAGCATTGAAAGCCTTTCTTCCCTCTCTCAAGGGGAAGGTAGTGCAAGTGTTCACGGACAACAGAACCAACATGTGATACTGCAACAAACAGGGTAGGGTGGGGTCGTGGATCTGTTGTCAGGAGGCTTTGCACTTCTGGACATGGCTGGAACAACAGGGCATGTCCCTGGTGGTTCAACATCTGGCAGGCTCTCTGAACACCAGAGCAGACAAAATCAATCGACAATGCTTAGTCAATCATGAATGGTGTCTCCATCTGGATGTAATACAAGGTCTCGTTCAGCAGTGGGAAGAGCCTTGATTTGATCTGTTCACCTCTCCAGAGAATGGGCAATATTAGCAGTATGACGCGTTTGAGTTTCCAAGGTGGCAATTGCTCGGCAGCGCTTCTCATCTCAAGTGGAGCTCAAGCCCCTTGTACGCCTTTCCACCCATACCACTTCTGCTCAGAGTTCTCAAGATGATCAAGAACGACTGGGCCCATGCCATTCTTTTGGCTCCAGATTTGGCATGGAGAGTCTGGTTTCCCAAGCTACTGAGCATGGTATTCAATCCTCCGATCAGACTGCCCCTTTGGAAGATCTTCTGCCTCAGCAGTAGGGGAGTGTTCTCCACCCAAACCTGTCGAAGCCTCCTCCTTCTTCCATGTACTTTGAGCGGCAACAGTTGACAGCTTTTGACCTTCTACCCGAAGTCTGTAATGTAATCTTGGCAGCAAGGCGCCCCTTCACTGAAACGGTATACATCTGTTGTTGGAATACATTTGTGGCATGGTGCACAGACAAGTCTGCGGAGCCCCTTTCTCGCCCTCTCTCTGAGGTCCTGTTATTTATTCTTTCTCTGACCCAGCAGGGCTCTGCTATTGGCATTCTAAAAGGTTATTTATTTGCTAACTCTGCATGTTTGAAGTTATCTGATCAACCTTCTTTGTATAAGTCTCCTATCGTTAATAGATTCATCAAGGGTCTTACCCATATGTTTCTTCCATCCCCATTCATTATGCTCCAATGGGATTTGAATTTAGTTCTGACACTCCTAATGTGCACTCTTTTTGAGCCTTTCCACAGTTATCTTCTCAGGCTTCTAACATTAAAAACAGCCTTCCTTGTGGCCATTACATCTGCCTGCAGGGTGAGTGAGCTGTGGGTATTGTCATCTGAGCCGTCCACCTTTCCATCTATCCTGACAAAGTGTGCTTCGCACTAGGGCTTCCTTTTTGCCAAAAGTGGTCATGCCCTTTCAAGTAGTCCAGTCCATCACCTTGCCTATTTTTTACGCACCTCCACATCCTTCTAAGGAAGAGGAGATACTCCACCGCCTGTACCCAAAAAGAGCTTTGGTGTTCTACCTTGATCGTACAAAAGAGTTTTGGGTGGATGATAAACTCTTTCTCGGTTATGTGGGTGCAAAGAAAGATCGGGCAGTGCAGAAGCAAACCATCTTCTGATGGGTCGTAATCTGCATTAAAATGTGCTATGCACTGGCCAAGAAGCAACCACTTGAAGGTTTGTGTGCTCATTCTACCAGAGCTACAGCTGCGACCACTGCATTGGCATGCGGCGTTCCAGTCCTTGACATCTGTCAGGCAGCAACGTGGGCATCTCTGCACAAGTTTACCAAACGCTACTGCCTGGACAGTCAGGACTTTCTAGTATGATCTTAGTTCGCACACACACCTACTGGGATGGCATTGCTTGGGTATCTATTCTAAGGTAAAGAATCTGCAACTAGATGTCTCTATCAAATGGACAAGTAACTTACCTTTTGGTAACGCCTTGTCTCGTAGAGACAATATTTATTTGCAGATTCCATGCCGACCCACCAGTCCTCCGTACTCTGCAAACTGATTTCTAGGGATAAGGACTCCCCTTTCAGCGCCTTAGTTTTGATGCACCAGTGGTCAGTGTTCCTAATGGCTCTGCTCTTCTCGTGAAAATAAACTTATGTCAGCGCACAGGGGTGGCTCCTATGTAGGACCCGCAACATCATATCCAGCGTGGACGAATCCAATCACGGACGGGTAGCTAATCAAGGTCACCTAATGGAGAAACAGAAGAAGACGGACCCTGCTATCTGTGACGTGACAGGAGTCCTGAAGGACTGGACCTGCTCCCTCTTGGACCCAGGACTAAGAAGTGGACTTTAAGTGTCATAAGGCTGACTTCCTGTTCGAGCTACAGGGACGTAAGAAGCTTCAAAAGCCCTTTTTCTGCAGCTGCCAAATTGATCAGTTCCAGTTGTACAGGCCCTGGGTCCCCCTCTGTTGTAGTACTGCCTTGACCCTCAAATGCTGTTCTGCGGTCCTGAAACCATTGGCTATGTCTGGCTGAACTTCTACCACCTCTGAAACCCGGGACATTGAATCCTTTTGGCTGTAAAGACCTTCAGAGGACCAGGACAAACCTGTCAACGCTATACAACCATGGTGCATTGCTGCTTGACAGAAGATTCACGTTTCTCCCACTAAAAACTTGTTCACAGTGTCAAATCCTCTGCAGTTTGACCTTGCAGAGATGGTATTCAGTCTTGTGGAGCCCTCTTTGCTACAGCCTGCATTAGTGACCTGCTAGGAGAATCCAAACTCCAAAAAAGTGACTAAGTGCAAACAAATAAATCTTGACTGTGCAAAGGTGTCAAGAGTATCCGAACACATAATTGGCCACTGTTAGAGATCAAATCAAATACATTTTTTTATAGAGCATGCTACTCACCCATGAGAGTCTCAAGACGCTTGTGAGGTGGGGTGAGGGGGGGTTACTGTTCGAACAACCATGTATTGAGGTTTTTTTCTGAAGAGTAGGAGGTCTTTGGTGTTGCGGAGGTTGGCGGGGAGGGAGTTACAGGTTGTGAGGGTGAGGTAGGAGAAGGCCCTGCCTCCTGTGGTGGTTTGTTGGATGCGGGGGACTGTAGCTAGTGTGAGGTCGGCTGATCGGAGGTTGCGGGTGGGAGTGTGGAAGTTCACTCTTTCGTTGAGGTAGGTCGGGCCGGTGTTGTGGAGGGATTTGTGTGCGTGGATGAGGATCTTGAAAGTGATTCTCTTGTCTATGGGGAGCCAGTGAAGGGATTTGAGGTGTGGTGAGATTCGTTCGTGGCGGGGGAGGCCAAGGACAAGGCGTGCGGCTGTGTTCTAAATTCTCAGGAGTTTGCATTTGAGTTTGAGTGTGGTGCCGGCGTAGAGGGCGTTACCGTAGTCTAGTCTGCTGCTGATTAGTGCATAAGTGACTGTCTTCCTGGTCTCTGTAGGTATCCATTTAAAGGATTTTTTCAGTGTGAAGAGTGTGTGGAAGCAGGAGGAGGTTAGTGCATTGATTTGCTGCGTCATGGAGAGGGAGGGGTCCATGATGATGCTGAGGTTGAGTGCGTGGTTTGCGAGGGTGGGTGCAGGGCCTAGGGCGGTGAGCCACCAGGAGTCGTCCCATATGGTTTTGTTGGGGCCGAAGATGATGATCTCGGTTTTGTTGGAGTTAAGCTTGAGGTGGTTAGTTGTCATCCAGTTGGCGGTGTCGAGGAGAGCAGTGTGTAGGTTGTTTTTGGCGGTGGTGGGGTTGCGGGTGAGGGAGAGGATGAGTTGGGTGTCGTCTGCATATGAGAGGATAGTGATTCCGTGTGGTCGGAGGATGTTGGCTAGGGGGATCATGTAAATGTTGAAGTCTGTGGGGATGAGGGAGGACCCTCGGGGGACTCCACAGATGATCTTGGTAGCGGTGGAGTGGAAAGGTGGAAGGCGGACTCTTTGGGTCCGGTCGGTGAGGAAGGAGGTGAGCCAGTCTAAGGCTTTGTGGCGAATTCCTGAGGCGTGTGCGGAGTATGTGGAGGCAGACAGTGTCAAAGGCTGCGGAGAGGTCTAGGAGGATGAGTGTGACGGTCTCGCCTTTGTCGACTTTGGTCCTGATGTAATCAGTACATGCGATGAGGGCGGATTCCGTGCTGTGGTTCTTGCGTAACCCGGATTGTGAGGGGTCAAGAGTGTTGTTTTCTTCGAGAAAGTAGGATAGGCGGGCGTTGACTAGTTTCTCAGCAACCTTGGTGGGGAAAGGGAGGAGGGAGATGGGGCGATAGTTGGAGAGGACCTCCAGGTCGGCTTTGTTTTTTTTAGGAGAGCGGTGATTTCTGCATGCTTCCAGGGGTCTGAGTAGGTGGTGGAGTCGAAAGAGGAGTTGATTATGTCGCGGAGTATGGGGGCGATGGTTGGGCTGGCTTTGTTGTAGATGCGATGAGGACAGGGGTCGGAGGGGGATCCGGAGTGGATGGAGTTCATGTTTTTTTCGATTTTTTTTTGGGCCCAGGTGGTGAGTGTGGTGGGGGGGTCATGAGTGGGGGTTGAGTTGAGTGAGTGAGGGGTGTGTGTGGTATGAAGCTGTTCTGGATGTCCAGGATTTTGTGGTGGAAGTGGTTGGAGAGGGCGTCACATAGGGGCTGTGTGTGTGTGTGTGGGGTCTATGTTGCTGGCTTTGGGTTTGGCTAGCTCATTAACGATGGTGAAGACTTCTTTGCTGTTTTGAGAGTTGTTGTCAAGGCGTGTCTTGTAGTGATCTCTTTTGGCGGTGCGTATGAGTTGGTGATGGGTGCGAATGGTGGTTTTGAGGGTGTAGAGGGTGGTTGTAGAGGGTTCTTGTCGCCATATTTTCTCAGCTTGGCGGCATTTGCGCTTGGAGTCTTGGTGTTCGGGGGTAAACCATGGGGCGTTCTTGATGTTGCGTGGGGCGATGTGTTTTCTGAGGGGGGCTAGTGTGTCTGCACAGGTAGTGATCCATTTAGAGAGGTTGTGTGCTCCTGTGTTGGGGTCATTGGTGTGGGGGCGAGGTTGTGAGCCAGTTGGGAGTTCAGGCGTTCTGTGGGGATCTTGTCCCACATGCGGTAGGGTGTGGTGTGTTAATGGTGGTGTGTGGGGGTTTAGTGAAGAAGAAGTGGACGCAGTGGTGGTCAGTCCAGTGGAGCTCGGTGGTGTGGGTGTAGGCTATGTGTTGGCTTGAGGTGAAAATTGCGTCGAGCGTGTGTCCTGCTGAGTGGGTGGGTGCGGTGACCAGTTGTTTGAGTCCGAGGTTGGTGAGGTTGTCTATGAGGGAGGTGGAGTTGTGGTCTTGAAGGTTCTCCAAGGGAAAGTTGAAATCACAGAGGAGGATGTAGTCTGTGGAGGTGAGGGCGTGCGAGCTGATGGTATTGGCGATGGTGTCGCAGAAGGCGGGGCGTGGTACTGGTGGCCTGTAGATTAGTGTACCTCTGAGGGTGGAGTTGTTGTTAATGTGGATTAGGAAGTGCATGTGTTCTGTGTTGTCGATAGTGTCTTGGGAGCTGGTGGTGACTTTGATGGTGTCCCTGTGTAGGATGGCGATGCCACCTCCTGGCCTGTTGAGGCGGTCTTTGCATTGGAGTTTGTATCCCTTGGGGGTGGCGATGTCTTTGTCGGGTTCCAAGGAGGGGTTGGTCCAGGTTTCCGTGAGGAAGGCGATGTGAGGTGAGTGTGATGTGATGAGGTCCCAGAGTTCTATGGCATGTTTGTGAAGGGAGCGGGTATTGAGGAGCAGGCAGTTGAGGTGGTTGTGGTGGGTGGTGTTGGTGTGGTGCATGAGGGTGTTGTTGCGGGGTGTGTTCTGGTTGTGGGGTGGTGTGCGGCGGGGCTGGTTGGTGGGGGTGGGGCAGAGCAGGTGAGTATTGCATTGGGGGTGTTGTGTTTGTTGTTGGGGGGTCGCTATGGTTGGTGAGTGCTGTGAGGGATGAGGAGCAGGAGAAATGACAGGTGTAGCAGGTGAAGGGGCCATGGGTGTGTGTGGGGCTGGAAAGGGTGCAGTTGGGGCGAGGGCCTGGGTTGAGTGAGTGGAGGGTGAGGGGGGAGTAGATTTGTCTGAGGGTCCAGGGGGACTGGCGCTGGGCGCGGCCTTGGCGCAGACGGGCTTGCCCTTGGTGCGCCTTCGGTGCGCCAGCGGCACGTCCGCATGGTGGCTGCCATAGGTATTAGGCATAATATGCAATAGTTGAAAGGTAGTATTCATCATGACGATAAAAATAAAGTCTCAATGACATCATTCAGATCACGCTCTTCTCTGCCCATACTGAGTCCATAACGACATACATTATAATTACTTTGGGCATAGCTGCATTACTTTGGGCACAGCGGCATCAGGTTATGACTAAAAGAGTACTTAGACTCATGAATCACCCTAGACAACTATACGTACATATTTCTACGAGGCCATGGGGTGCAGGAACATCAGCGCTCCTATTAGGTGTGGTATGGTAGTGTTGGCAATTCTTCTGGGAAGCGATCTCACGCCCCTCCTAGGGGTTGTTCTGGAACGTAGCAAGTAAATCCCTCCAGCTGTCCTCAAGGTAAAAGGGGTGGGGTATTTTCCCAGTGACGGAACATGGGGAGACCCTCCTCGGGTCTCCATGTGTAAAATTCCCAAAGAGGCTGCTGCCTGCAAAACTGCGGCACAGCATCTTGAACAAATACCACCTTTCTCCTTCAGGTGGCTGGGTGGCACACGAAGGTAGCATGGAAAGCTACCCCATAACTCCCCAGGGCCCTCCTCAGAGACGAAGTGTAGTGGTAGAGCAGGCGGCGGACCCGCGGGTCTGCACAAGGCCACTTCGGGGTCTCAATGTGACACCAGGAGGTGTTGGCATGTATGGGGAAAACTTATCTCTTCAGCGAAGTGCAGTTGGAGGCAGGCTGCCACTTGGGAGAGTTGTTGACACGTGTTGCAGATGCAGCATCGTCTCCTCAGTGCACGGCTCTGAGTTGGCAGGGCCTTGAAAGGGTGTTTCTCATGGACAGCTATGCTGCTCCCAGCAGGATAAAGGTGGCTTCCCTGCAGCATTGGCCTCAGGCAAGTTGCTCGTCACAACTCCCTCATGGGGGAGGAAAGCACCCCGGTAATCCTTCATGCCAGGAGAATCAAATGTAAACACTCCACACGCGCTCTTAATGATAACAGAATACCAAGTGCTAATTGAGAATTACTCCAACCGCGCTGAAAGGAAAAGGAAGTGCTCACCATGAACTAGGGTTGCAGGGCATGCAACGAGGTATGGACAGCTCTTCCCATGCACTGAGCTCCTGAGAGGGCATTTGGAGGGGACAAAGGGTACGGTAGGCAGGTGGGCCAGCACTCAAGCACATAATGCTGATGGCGGTTTCCCTTGGCAGCCCATCAGTCCTCCAGCCATAAAGCCAGCAGCATCTGGTTAAAACTCCCACATAGTACCTGGGCAGGATAATGCCAGGACGTAGCTGGCATCAGGTCAACACACTGAAAAGCAATCCAGTGAGTCCCTTAGGCCACCCAGCACTTAGCAGGCAACAACAGAAGAGCAGTCTAAATGAGTCCTTTCAGCAGCGCAGCACCCTTCTGACAGAGGTTCAGTTTCAGTTCCAAAAGTGCTCTCCAAATATGGGGTCAGAGCGCCTGTACTATTACTCCAAAATGAATTTGTTCAAGGGGTGACTTCAAAGGAACCCTTTCAAGTGTAACACAACTCCTTTCAGCTCAGCTGAGGCTCCAGACACCAGAAGGGGGTAAATCAGCCCTTTGTATGAGGGCAGGACACAGCCTATTGGCATGCAAGATGTGAATGACCTCTCCCTCTTCCACCCAGGAAGACTATTGGTATGCAGATGACTGCAGATGCTTCTCCTATCACACCCAGCCCCCCTTGTGCTGTGGCTGTCTGGAAAGTATGCATCAAGTTGAGGTGTTACTGTAGGAAAGTACCATCTTTCTTGGCATGTTACCTCCAATTTCTGCCTGTTTGTCAGTGTGTTTTTATTGTCGCACTGGGATCCTGCTAGTCAGGACCCCAGTGCTCATAGTTTGCGGCCCATATGTCAGTATATGTTGCTGTGTTGTCAGTATGCTTTACTGTGTCACTGGAGTTCTGCTAACCAGAACTCCAGTGCTCATTCTCTCTCTATTACCAAATTGGTCACTATAGTCTAGTGAATCAATATTCCAATCCAGATTGGCACACTGGATCCCCCTTATACGTCCCTAGTATATGGTACCTAGGTACCCAGGGCTTTGGGGTTCCAGGAGATCCTTATGGGCTGCAGCATTTCTTTTGCCACCCATAGGGAGCTAATACAAACCCTTCTTCAGGACTGCCACTCCAGCCTGATTGAAATAGTGCACACACTATTTCACAGCCATTTTTCACTTCACCAAATAACTTATAAGTCACCTATATGTCTAACCTTCAGTCCCTGAAGGCTACGTGCAAAGTTACTGTGTGTGATGGCACCCTTGCACTAGCAAAGGTGCCCCCACATTGTCCAGGACCAATTTCCCAGACTCCGTGAGTGCAGGAATGCCTCTATACGTGTCAATACATATATGTAGCTTCACAATGGTAACCCCGAATATGGCCATGGGAAGTGTCTAAGATCACGAAATTGACCCCCTAATCCAAATCTGGTATTGGGGGTCTATTCGATGCACCCCGGGGGCTCCACCATGGAACCCCATACTGCCAAACCAGCTCTCTGAGGTTTGCACTGCAGCCCCAGCTGATGCCACCTCACAGACAGGTTTCTGCCCTCCTGGAGATTGAGCAGCTCAATCCCAGAAGGCAGAACAAAGCATTTCCTTTGGGAGGACAGTGTTAAACCTTCTCCCTTTGGAAATAGGTGTTACATACTTGGGAGGGGTAGCCTCCCAGAGCCTCTGGAAATGCTCTGAAGGGCACAGATGGTGCTCTCCTTGCATTAGCCAGTCTACACCGGTTCCGGGACCCCCAGTCCCTGGTCAGGAGTGAAAGTGGACAAAGGAAAGGTGAGTTACCACTCCCCTGTCCAGCACCACCCCAAGGGTGGTGCCCAGAGCTCTTCCAGAGTGTCCCTGGTGTTACCCATCTTGGATTTCAAGGTGTGGGGACCCCCTGGGAGCATCTGAGTGGCCAGTGCGAGCAGGTGACATCGGAGACCTCTCCTGATAGGTCAGTACATCAGTAGGTAGCCAATCCCCCTCTCAAGGCTATTTAGGGTCTCTCCTCTGGGTGTTTCCTCAGATTTGATTTGCAATACTCTGCATTCTCTACTTCAGCTTCTGACCACCGGATCAACTGCAGACTGCTCCAGGAACTGCTGTAACTGCAACAAAGTATCCAGGAAGGCTGTGACCTGCAACTTCAGCTCCAGCCAGCAACTGCAACAGTTTCCAGGTTGTGCACACTCTGAGGACTGCCTGTCTTCATTCTGCACCAGAAGGACCAAAGGAATCTCCAATGGAGTGACAGAGTCACTTTTCTGCTCCAGCAGGCACCTCTCTGTATGGCGACCGGTACTCTGGGACTCCCTCCTGTCGACGAGCGTGATCCCTGGAACACAGGTGGTCGACCAAAGTGACCCTGACTGTCCAAAGGTCCAGCTGTCTAAATATGGTGGAGGTAATGGCTTGCCTCCCCGTGCCAGACAGTACCCCTGTGCATCGTGTCCTCTGCAGCTCCTTGGGCTTCAATGCACTTCTTCCAAAAGTTATCGTGCACGGCGTAGCTCAGGTTCACAGCACTCTATCCTGCGATGCTCAGCTCCCTGAGTTGCTCTCCGGTGGCGTAGGATCCCTTCGTGTAGTGCTGCGCCAACCACACTTTGCAACTCCGTTGTCCCCATGTTCTGGGACTCCTGTTGGTGCTGCCTGGTCATCTGAGGACTCTCTGAAGTGCTGAGGGTCCCTCTTTCCCCTCAGTCTGAGTTGAGACCCCTACGTACCTCCTGGGCCCAGGCAGTGCCTCTTTGACACAAAACATGTTCTTGCGTGAACTAAGGCTTGTTGGTGGAATCTAGCAACGAAAACAGCCTGCATCCAATGACTCGACATGGGACATCTCTTGCACCAAGCAAGAACCCGCTGCTGTCTTCTTTGGTGCATTTCTGTACTTTTCTTCTAACCAGAGAATCCACTTTTGCACCTTCATCCAGGTTGGTAGGGGCTCCTGTTCTTCCTGGACTCTTCATCGACTTCTGGACTTGGTCTCCTCTCTCCACAAGTCTTCAGGTCCAGGAATCCATTGTTGGTTTCTTGCAGTCTTGCTTGGTCTTTTTAAAATCCTCCATCACGACTTCTAGTGTGTTCTAAGGAAACTTGCTGTACTTTACTCCTGTTTTCCTGGGCTCCGGGCTGGGGTATTTTACTTACCTTTGGTGTTTTCTTACACTCCCAGTGCCCCTCTACACACTACACTTGCCTAGGGGGGAATTCAAACATTCGCATTCCACTATTTTAGTATATGGTTTGTGTTGCCCCTATGCCCATTGCAATGTATTGTTTTCACTGTTTCCACTATTCTATGACTGTTTACTTACCTGATTTTTGGTTACTAGTTTATATATTGTTTATAATACTTCCCTCCAGTAGGAGTGTTGCATCTAAGATATTTTGGCCTCGTGTCACTAAAATAAAGTACCTTTATTTTTGGAAACACTGAGTTTTGTCTTTTATTGTGTATAAATACTGTGTGACTATAGTAGTATTGCAAGAGCTTTGCATGTCGCCTAGTTCAGCCTTGGGTGCTCTGCTACAGTTACCCCTAGATAGCATAAGGTACTAGACACTGCCTATATTTCACTAAGAAGGACCACTGGACCTGGTATAAGGTATAAGTACCTTGGGTACCCACTACATACCAGGCCAGCTTCTCACAGTTACACTGTCCTAGTTGTGTATTGGCGTCAGGCTGCAACGCCGTAAAGTTATAAGCACAGAAACATGCCCGATTTTGAAAAGTGAGATTTCTAAAATAGTAATGTAAAATCGAACTACACCAGTTAGGATTTCTCACTACCATTCCAAACACACCAAAAATGCCCACGCTACTCCTTCCAGATCAGAAATTACCACTCAAACATATATAAGGGAATTCACAATGCTATCCTATGAGAGTAGCAGCTCTTACAATACTGAAAAATGAAATAGGCTGTTTGTCACTACTTGGACATGTAAAACAAAAAGGTACGTGTCCTACCTATTACATACACAGTACCCTGCTCTTAGGGCTCTCTAGCGCCTATATTAGGGGTATCTTAGGTGTAGTAAAAGCAAACTTTAGGCCTTGGCAAGAAGTTTGAAATGCCATGTCAATATGGCAGTAAATTGCGTGCACAGGTCCTGCAGTGTTAGGCCTGAGACAAGTTTGAAAGGCTACTTCTGTGAGTGGCACAATCAGCACTGCAGGCCCACTAGAAGCATTTAACTTACAGGCCCTGGGTATATGATATACCACTCTACAAGGGACATACGGGTAAATTAAATAGCACATCAAGTTTTAGGTGAGAGAGCACATGCACTTTAGCACTGATTAGCAGTGGTAAAGTGCTCAGAGTCCCAAAGCCAAAAAAAGTGGGTCATGAAAATAGGGGGAGAAAGTTAAAATGTTTGGTGATAACCCTGCAAAAATGGGCCATTTCCAACAGGTGCAAAATTCGAATTTCTCTTGTTCTGAGCTTTCCCGCTAAAAAACAGTGACTTCTTCTGGACCATGTCCAATGGCTTTCTGACCTCGTAGAGCCCTCCTCAGCTACAGTCTGCTGCCTTGCCTCATTGAAGACTTTTTACTTCCCTTTTTAATAGCCCTAAGGTAAAACCTCCAACCGGATACACCTGGTTTCTGTACCCAATCCATGCTTCATCGCAGTTAGCCTCAAATCATGCCTAAATCCCAGTCTACCATGACCAGTTGACCAAGGTTGGTGCTTAACGCTTTTTGGTGCTATTTTTAATTCAAACTTTAAAAAGCCATATCTCAGTTTCCCCTTATTGGATGTTTATCAGTTTAGTATAATTTTACTTAATAACATTTACTCTGTTTTTCTACATTGGTTTGGGATTTTTCTTATGTTGTGGTTTGACTTTATTGCAGTTTTTACTGAATAAGTGCTTTAGATACTGCCCATAATTTAACACTGTCTGTTCTGTGCTATAGCTACCAGGTGGTTGAGCTCATGTTAATTTAGTAACTTAAGTGGTTCACCCTGACAAAGATTGTGTTTATTACAAAAGGTGGGTAATCACCCTTTTAGAAAATAACTAAATTTGGTACATCGGGAAAGCCAAGTGCAGAAACACCAAGCAGTTTGTAATTCGACAGAGCGATATCCCACCCAGGGATACCAATCCACCTTACTCGTAATCACTCCTTAAGAATACCATAGTAAAATTTGAGCATATGTTGGACACTGACCACATTAAGAAAAGGTCCTCTGTGGCACTCATAACTAAGAGTGGAATTGTGCAAGCTGCAATTACAGGAGTCCTTGGATGCAAAATTATCAGATCTGTAAACTCTGAACCTGGTAATCTCAGGCCGGAAAACACTGGAACTCTCTTAATTGATCCAAATACAGAGGCTGTGGGCCGCTGCATTGTCTTCTTTGAGAAATTGGGTTGTTGGTTCACTGGGGTGTGATCCCTGGTCAAGCAACAGCTGCAATCCCTAGCAGGGTGAACCACAAAAAGTCACTGAAATAACCTGTGCTCATCCCTTGGTACCATGGCACAAACAGCAAGCAGGCTTAACTTACAGGCAATTTGTAAAGTATTTATGCAGCACACAAACAGTAATAACATTAAAACACAACACAAGAAAAAAATCCCACACAATTTAGAAAGACAGAGTAGTTATTATTAAATTATTTGACAACAAAACAACAACAATTCAATCAGTAGAATCAGAGGTATAATTTTTTAAAGTTTAAGGATCAACATAGTGCCTAAAAATAAAAGCACCAACAGCGGGCATCTGATCGCACAAGACCGGGCCGAAGTCGAAAGTTCAGGTCAACCGCGAAGGACGGTGGTACGGATACAAGAAGGGGATTGGGCCCAGTCAGTGCTTACCTTGGAACTTAGAAACCTTTTTGAAGAAAAGCATCTGAGAAGGTAGAAGTTCAGCGGGGCAAGGAGTGTCCTAGAATGGAGCATCATCATTGGATGGCTGTAAAGCGAAGCTGTTGTGAAGGTTTTACGGCTGAAATGGAAGTCAAAAATCTTTAGCCGGACACAGCAGAAGGCTGTAGCTGAGGACAGTTCCACAAGGTAGTACATCCCTTTGGTGAAGGACTTCTGAAACAGATTTGCTGCTGCTGAGAATAAAGTAGTGGGAGAAGCAGCAGTGGCAATCCAACCATCGATAAGTGAGCAGGTTGGTCACGGTCTCCTCCTGCTTCTCAGGGAACTTTCAGGCCAAATGTTGTATAAGTCCTCAGTTTTGGAAAATGGCCATCTGGGCACATTTTGCACCATAACCAAGGGCCCAGGTGTGAGTAGAGTACGCTTAGGGGTTCAAGACTCAGTCAAGATGGGTCCAGGTGCAGGTTTAAGATGGTGGGAGGCTGCTATGTCCCTTCGACTCTGAACAGGAGGTCAGCAAACTAGCCCTTGGGGTCACTTCTGGTTCTCCTGAGTGCAGGCGTAGATGCAGGGCTTGCTCTGAGGGTTTAAGGAAGGCTCCAGGCAACAAAGCAGGCCTTACAGGTACAGCAGCAGTCTGTCAGAGGGCATAGCAGATCACAGCAGCAGGCAGTCCTTTGAGAGTCCTTCCATAGGTCCAGTAGTGAACTGAAGAGTGAATCTGAAGGTCCTATTTTATACCCTTGTCCTGGAAGATGGGAGAAGCTTCTGCAAAGGTTATTTGAAGTTTGTGGACTTTCCTGACTCCCCTGGCTCCAAGCTGGCTGCAGTGGCAATACAGGGCTGTTAGGCCTATTGTGGGGAGACATGGCACAGCCTATTCAGGTGCAAGTGGGGCTGTCCTAAAGCATGGGAGAATCATGAAGCACTCCCACGGCTTTCCTCCAGACTCGACTGTGCACTGCTACCCTCCAGACTACGTTCCCTGCCCCACACAGGTCCCCTGTTCCCACTTACCACCTGCTTAGAGCGAGTGAAAAAAAAGGGAGTGGACGTGTTTCAGTAATAAGAACTCTGCATCGGGGTTTGGACCTAGTAATTCTTGGCCAGGAGTTTTTGTGAGTCACTTTGGGTTAGAGTGAAAAGGTGTCCTAACTTCCAAATTAGGATTCCTTGGTTGTGTGCTATATGTGATGTGACATATGGATGACTGTGGTGGGAGAAGTCACTTCTGGGTTGGAACTTCTGGGGCTGGACTTCTGGGGGAAGACTTCTGGTGCATGGCCACATTTCACATTGTGCAAGCTCTGCCCCCCAATTTTGAGTTTAATGATGGGTATTCCTTTATACTCATCATCTCCTTTAGATTTTACCTGACATTTACAACTGGATTTTCTGGTATATACTATGACTGAGCATATACTTAGAAGGGGAGGTGGGACGAAATATCATTACAAGCTATATCAATGTTGATGTGGGAGTGTCCTCCATATGCATTATAACAGCGATAACCCTAAGAATTATCTAGCACCAAGGCAATATGGCCTAGATTTAGAGTATGGCATACAGGGTACTCTTTCGCAAACACAAAATAGTATCCTGTCTGCCAAACCCAAAGTCAGCTCACCTCATTTAGAGATATGCAGACCGTGAGCTTCCAAACAACAGATTTACTGTCGGCTCAGTCAACAGGAAGTTTACTCCAGCGGCCCAACGGAGTAGGCTCAGTATGAGTAAACCCATCTCACCGCTTGCTATGTTTAGAGCAGATGGTGAGATTTTTTTTTGTCTGACCCTCACTGCCAGGAAAAACCTGCCAGGAAGGGACAGAAGAAGACATCAATAACCCCTACACCCTGGGATAAAACTCCCATGGTGTGGGGGGTTATTAGTTTTTTTCTTTTTAAGACACAAATCCCACTTTGGGAGTTTGTTTGTGGAAGACAAATGTAGTTAAGAGTTTGGTAAATGCCAATCAAAACTGACAGTGGGCTTCCACCAAACATTTTGTACCTTGAAGGGAACCACTGTGACGCCGGTTCCTTGAAAAATACAGAGATGACTGCTAGTACAGAAGTCATCTGTAAATTTGATGGGTGAAATGTTTCTGGGTTGGCAGACATAGGGGCTCATTTACAAGCCCCTTGCGCTGCAGAAGCACAATTTTTTTTATTAATGCTACGGCGGCGCAGAACAGTCGCCCACCCAGAGCCATATTTACAAACTGGCGCAATGCTACCATTACGCCAGTTTGTAAACCCTTCCGCCACCTTCTGCCTATGCCAGGTATAATGTACGCAGGGGAGGTGTTCCCACGTCAGGGGCCCTGCAGGAATGGTGCAGTGAATTCTACAAGTCATTCTAGTGTCATTTTGTAACGTCTGCTCAGTGCAGGCGTTAAAGTGATGCTGTGCTGTTTTCAATGTTTTGCTCTCCTCTTTCTACTTGTCTCACATTTCCACTTTTCTTTCTTTCTTTCTTCTTTCTTTCTGTCCAAGACACCATGGGTATATTAATTGCTTCTTGCTTTCTAGTTCCCTATTTCCCATTATTTCTCTTTCTTTCCTCTGCTTTCCTTCTTTCTTCATTCACCATCGTTACCACCATCTTTCTCTTTGTACTTCCTTATTCATTTGTCTTACTATCTTACTTTCTGTCTTCCATGTTTTATTTCCTGTTTGCTTCCTTTTACTTCCTTGTGTTTCTTTCCTTCCATTTAGCACTGCCTCCTTCAGTTTCTGTCTCCTTCCTTTATTTTATTTCCTAATTCTTCTGGTTACCATTCACTGTCTAATTTTTCTTTTTCAGTTCTTTTCCTTCGCTTTCTTGCTTTTTATCTTTTCTTCTTTTCCTTCTTCTCAAGCTTCCTCCCATATTCGTCTAAGTTTTTTCCCATTCTTTTCCTTTCCTTCTTTTTCTTTTTTTATAATCATTTTTCTCAGTTTTTATTTTCTTAGTTTTTCTCTCCTCCAATTGTTTCTTTCTGGGTTCCTGTTCTATATATTTTTTTCTCCCATTCCTTTCTTATTTTTGTCTTCTTCTTTTTCCTTTTTTTTAATTTATTTCCTGTTTTTACTCGACTTTCTTCGTATGCTTTCGTTAATCACTTTTTTCTTCCTTTTTTCTCAATTTGTTCACACTTGGAGAAGTAAAATACTTTAGCAGAAAATGTCAGTTTTGTTACATGAAATTATCAAAATTACACCAATTACTCTGGCGTAATTACAATTTCTCCTAGGCCTAGTTACGAATGTGTAGAAGTAGTTCTTTGTTCTCTCATTAATAAAACATATGGTTTCTTCTCTGCAATAAGATATGTATTTTAAAATTCAAGTATGCGTTATTTTGAAAATAACATTTTATGTGCTGCCTCTGTGTGTAAAATTGTGCTATGAATGTGTGTATCTTCTTTGAGAAGAATATGTTTTTTGGGGATGAGCCAGACATTGTCTTCATAAAATGACATACTTTTCTGCTTGTTGTATGGAGACGGTCAGATGCTTGTGGTTCCTTTTGCATTCAGTCCTGTCTAATAATATTAATTTGATTAATTGGCAGATGAGCTGTGGCTGTTTGATTTTTTTAAAGGGACAATACATTATTGCATTTATTATGATTTTGGTTTAATGTTAATTCCCTTGATTAACTAACTTTAGCTTTCTGTAATGATACTATTATTTTGATAAATTTACATATACCGAGAACTGGAAAAGCCTTGTTATGCAGGTTTTCTTAATGGTCTTAACTGAGTGTCAAAGTTCATTCCTGTGGACCCTCCTTAATTATTAATGGGTGGAGCTTTAACACACTTATATTTTCTTTTACATCCTCTACTGTAGGAAGGTAGCCTCTTTCTAGCCTTGTTATTCCCACTTTTGGCCTGTTTGTAAATATATATGTCGGGTGTTTTTACTGTTTCACTGGGATCCTGCTAGCCAGGGCCCCAGTGCTCATAGTGGAAACCCTATGTTGTCAGTGTGTTTGATATGTGTCACTGGGATCCTGCTAGCCAGGACCCCAGGGCTCATAAGTTTGTGGCCTATATGTGTTCTCTGTGTGGTGCCTAACTGTATCACTGAGGCTCTGCTAACCAGAACCTCAGTGTTTATGCTCTCTCTGCTTTTAAAATTGTCACTGCAGGCTAGTGACTAATTTTACCAATTCTGATTGGCACACTGGAACACCCTTATAATTCCCTAGTATATGGTACCTAGGTACCCAGGGTATTGGGGTTCCAGGAGATCCTTATGGGCTGCAGCATTTCTTTTGCCACCCATAGGGAGCTCAGACAATTCTTACACACGACTGCCACTGCAGCCTGAGTGAAATAACGTCCACGTTATTTCACAGCCATTTTACACTGCACTTAAGTAACTTATAAGTCACCTATATGTCTAACCCTCACTTGGTGAAGGCTAGGTGCAAAGTTACTTAGTGTGTGGACACCCTGGCACTAGCCAAGGTGCCCCCACATTGTTCATGGAAAATTCCCCGGACTTTGTGAATGCGGGGACACCATTACACGTGTGCACTACATATAGGTCACCCCACGCCAGACAGTAATCCTGTGTACTATGTGAACTGCAGCTGCTTGGGCTTCTGTGCACTTTAGCAAGACTTCCTTTGTGCACAGCCTAGCCCAGGTCCCCAGCACTCCGTCCTGCATTGCCCAACTCGCTGAGTTGGACACCGACGTCGTGGAACCCTCTTTTGTGGCTCTGAGTTGACTGTTGTCCTCAGATCTTCTAAGTGCCTGTTCAGGTACTTCTGCGGGTGCCGCCAGCTTCTGCATGGGCTCTCTGTATTGCTGAGCGCCTCCTCTGTCTGCTCCTTCAAGGAGCGACCTCCTGGTCCTTCCTGGGCCCTGGCAGCATCCAAAATCCTCAACCGCGACTCTTGAAGCTAGCAAGGCTTGCTTGCGGTCTTTCTGCGTGGAAACATCTCTGCATCCTCCAGCATGCCGTGGGACATCTTCTGACCAAAGGAGAAGTTCATGGCACCCTCCGTTGTTGCAGAATCTTCAGCTTCTTCCACCCAGTTCAAGCCCTTTTGCACCTTCATCCGGGGTTTAGTGGGCTCCTGCCCCGTCCCGGACACTTGCATGACTCTTGGACTTGGTCCCCTTCCTTTACAGGTCCTCAAGTCCAGGAATCCATCTTCAGTGTATTGCAGTCAGTTGTTGTCCTTGCAGAATCCCCTATCTCGACTTTACTGTCTTTCTGGGATGGTAGGGTAACTTTACTCCTACTTTTCAGAGTCTTGGGGTGGGGTATCTTGGACACCCTTAGTGTTTTCTTACACTCCCAGCGACCCTCTACACACTTACTAGGCCTGGGGTCCATTCATGGTTCGCATTCCACTTTTGGAGTATATGGTTTGTGTTGCCCCTAGGCCTATTTCTCCCTATTGCATTCTATTGTGATTCTACATTGCTTGCACTACTTTTCTAACTGTTACTTACCTGATTTTGGTTTGTGTGTATATATTATGTGTATATTACTTACCTCCTAAGGGAGTATATCCTCTCAGATACATTTGGCATACTGTCACTAAAATAAAGTAGCTTTATTTTTAGTAACTCTGAGTATTGTGTTTTCTTATGATATAATGCTACATGATGTAAGTGGTATAGTAGGAGCTTTGCATGTCTCCTAGTTCAGCCTAAGCTGCTCTGCTATAGCTACCTCTATCAGCCTAAGCTGCTAGAACACCTCTAATCTACTAATAAGGGATAACTGGACCTGGCACAAGGTGTAAGTACCACAAGGTACCCACTATAAGCCAGGCCAATCTCCTACATCTATCCTTCAATCTTTCTTTCTTTCAGATTGTCTATTATTAAGCAGCACTTTAATAAAATATTTCTGCTTAAACTGTGAGCATTAGTGCATATAATACACTAGAAGGTAATGGAGGAACCTATTTGTCATTGGTTGAAAGAGAGAAGTGTGCAAGCACCATGGCCCAGAAATACAGGTATCCTTTCCAATGTCTTACTACACAGAGTACCTTGAAGCAGATGTTTGTTGTGATAACTATGTAGTCCGTAATAATGGTTTTCTCACTCATGGTATTGTGTCCTTATTTTCAAAGTAGTGCCTTCCGGTTTAAAGGCCCTGGGGGCTAATTTGTATAAGCTTGCTAGCAGCTTCCCTGTCAGTGCTTGCCCTTAATGAGGTGCAAAAGCTGTCCCCAGACCACAAACAATGACCTGGTTGTGGGAAGGTACCTTGTGTTTCTTCCTTTTTGCAGGAAAACCAGTTAGGGTGATCTCAGGAATTTCATTGACTCTAATGGGTCTGCCCTTTCATACATAAATATAAGGCAAGACCGTGGGGGAAGACAAACCTTTAACCACAGGGCTAAACCAGCTAGGTCTGTCTTTGAAGTCTCCCTCACTTCAAAGACACCACTGGATATAAGAACTGGACCACAGACACCATTGCTTCAGTGCACTTATGGATCTGTGGATACTCTGCCAGGAAGGACTGTTGTGCTGCTGAAGGACTGCCACTCTGCTGGACTCCAGCTTTGTTGTGCTGACCTGCTGCCTGTTATCCTCTGCCTGGGTGAGAAGGGCTGGACCTGTATCACTTGAACCCAGAGTGACTCCAAGAGCTAGTTGGCTGGCCTCCTGATCTGAAGTCTCAGGGACATTAAACACTTCCAAACACCTGACCTGTTGTTTGAGACCCATAAGGAGACTGGGTCTGCTCCACTTCTGCCCAGGACAAAGACCGGGACTCTTTAAGGCACAGTGGGCTGTCTTCCAGTGTGGCCACAGGGACACATCAAGCTACAAGAGGCATTTTTCCTGAAGTGTCCACCTGACCAGTTGCACCTGGACTGGCTCTGCAGGTGGCCTTTGCAAGAGTGACTCCTGGCACCTAGGTTCTGTCCTAGGGGTCCAGTGACCCTTGGCTGTGTCTAACTGGATGTCTCCTACAATTTCTGAAAAGCTGTCTGACTTCCAGAGTCTGGAGGGCTGGGACCAATCACCCGAGCCAACTGGGCCAAGGTACAATTTTACTGGTTTGAAGATACGTGTTTCTCCGATTTGGAGCATCTCCACAGCAGCAAATCTGTGTCAGTGGGCCCTCAACTAGAGGGCATCTGGCCTTATGGAACTTCTCATCTGATACAGCATGCAGTCTCGACCCACTGGAGGCATATGAGCTCTGAAAACAAGACTAATTCCAAATGTAAAATATTTGGCTGAGACGAACCCACTTGGGGTTTCCAACCCATCCCAGGTTGGCCTAAAATCGTGCATAGTTCCCCATCTGCTGGCAGCTGGTATTAATGGGTGAAAGGGGCCGTTGTGCATGTGCTGAGAGTGACTGCACAAAGTAGATTTCAAATGGGGCGCTTACGATGTGTCCCAGGGCATGGTCAGCAGAGCTTCATTCACAAAACGCGAAGGGGCAGGGCTGGCCGATAGCAACATAGTGGAGTGGCAACAATTGCAGCACTCCTTTCGCCGCCATACTTTTAGGCTTCCTAATTGTATAATGCAAGCTGGGGAAGTGGGCTATGGATGAGATCGGCAGCTCCTATTTCCGGGATTATTAGCACGCAGCAGGTGTGCTTTAGTGCATGTGTTGGCTCTTTGGCTCAGTATGGAGACAATCGAGCTACTCTTTAATTTATACTACAAACACCAGTTGTTGGAAAAGGAAGGCGCCTGCAGCCGCGGCAACAACTGAGCGCACAGCAGGTTTGTTTTTTCAAGTTACCGAGAGCTGAATTGGGGACGGGGGCTGTCATTAATTATAACAAATGTGCTGAGTCTTCCTGTCTGCAGTGTTCATAGAGACTCATACAAAAGCAGCAACGGCACACTGTGGTACAGCAGGGCGTTTACTTTCCTGGTGCACATGCGAGACGAAAGTCCCGACATCACATAGCATTATGTTTCCTTTACCTTTCTCTCCTATTCATACCTGTTGTTTCTGGGGTTCTCTTTCCATCCCTTCCTCGCCTCCCTTGTTCCCTATATCTTTTTAAGTCGACCTAAGAGGAATTAGACGCAACCAGCAAAGTGCATGACCTGACAGACTCAGGCATGTGTAGCCCAGAATGGGAGTGGTGGCACATTAGAACTATGAATGTGATGATCATGCTGCTATGTGTGACATTCCGATGATGGTTGGAGGTTGTTGTGTAAGGTTTGCGCCTATATTTTAAGTTTTTGCTGCAACGCTTCCGAAATCATAAACCAACCCTGCGTGAAAATACGAGGGTATTTAGGAGTCAGTGTTTGCCCAGTCGGACACAGTTGCTCTAGTTTCACAGTGTTACAATGTGAACTTTCACTGTCTTTGCTTTGCAAGGGAACTGTGTACACAGTTACCTTGTGGCAGTGCTTTAATGGGGACGGTACTGTCCGGTACTGGGTGTTCCCTTCCTAATTGCGAGTCGCAGTGCAACGCAGGATTGGTTTGTTACCACGAACACGGTCGCAAGCCAATCGCATTTAGCACCCATGTCAAATGGGTGGTAACCCATTCGCAAAAGGGAAGGGGTCCCCATGGGACTCCTTCCCCATTGTGAAAGGCACTGCAAACATTTTTTCAGAGCAGGCAGTGGTCCTATGGACCACTGCCTGCTCTGAAAAAATGAAACAAAAACGTTTAATTTTTCGTTTTTGTAATGCATCTAATTTTCCTTTAAGGAAAACGGGCTGCATTACAAAAAAAAAAACTGCTTTATTAAAACGCAGCCACAGACATGGTGGTCTGCTGTCTGCAGCAGGGCACCATCCCTGTGAGGGCCGCCATTCGCAAGGGGTCGCAAATTGCGACCCACCTCATGATTATTCCTGAGGTGGCCATTTGTGACCCCCTTGAGAATTGCAGATGGTGTCAGGGACACCATCCAACATTCTGAATTGCGACTCGCAAATTGCGAGTCGCTCTGACTCGCAATTTGCGGGTCACAATTCAGAATGTTCCTACATGTGGCCCCAAGAGACTTACCTTGTAAATCGACGTGTTTAAGGTTTTCACCAATTTCTTTTTAAAAGATGAAGATATAATTGACTAATGGTTATTGGATATGCTAAATTCTGCAAGACTCTGAAATAAAGCTACAGTGGTACTGTAGAAAAGTACCCTCTTTTTGGTATGTTATCCCCAATTTCCACCTGATGTTAGTGTGTTTTTGACGGTGTCACTGGGATCCTGCTAGTCAGGACCCCAGTGCTTATGGTTTATGGCCCTTTTATCAGTATGTTTCACTGTTTTCTAAATTGTCAGTGGAGTCCTGCTAATCAGTCTCATGCTCTCTCTGTTTCCAAATTTGTCCTTACATACTGGTAACTCAGTATTTCACTCCAAATTGGCATACTGGTCCCCCCTTATAAGTCCCTAGTATATGGCACCTAGGTACCCAGAGCATTGGGGTTCCGGGGGATCCCTATGGGCTGCAGCATTTCTTTTGTCACCCGTAGGGAGCCCAGGCAAAGGTTTCTACAGGACTGCCATTGCAGCCTGTGTGAAATAGTGGATTCACTATTTCATAGCCATTTTCACTGCACAAGGTCACTTATAAGTCACCTTTATATCTAACCTTCAGACCCTGAAGGTTAGGTGCATAGTACCTGTGTGTGAGGGCACCCCTGCACTAGCAGAGGTGCCCCACTTCATCCAAGCCCATTTTCCCAGACTTTGTGAGTGTGAGGACACCATTTTACACGTGCACTGGACATAGGTCATCAATAACAAGTCCAGCTTCACAATGGTAACCCCGAATATAGCCATGTAAGGTATCTAACAACTGGGAATTGTACACCAATACTGATTCCAATATTGATTGCACAATCCTATGCAATCTGGGGGCTCCACAGTTGACCCCCAGTACTGCCATACCAGCCTTCTGAAGTTTTCCAGGCAGCCCAGCTGCTGCCACCTCGCAGACAGGTTTCTGCCCTCCTGTTGCTTGAGCAGCTCAATCCCAGGAAGGCAGAACAAACAACTTCCTTTGGGAGAGCGGTGTTACACCCTCTTCCTTTGGAATGAGGTGTCAGACATGGGGGGTAGCCTCCCAGAGCCTCTGGAAATGCTTTGAAGGGCACAGATGGTGCCCTCCTTGCCTAATCTAGTCTACACCGGTCCAGGGACCCCCAGTCCCTGCTCTGGCATGAAACTGGACAAAGGAAAGGGGAGTGACCACTCCCCTGTCCATCACCACCCCAGGGGTGGTGCCTAGAGCTCCTCCAGAGTGTCCCTGGGTTTTGCCATCTTGGATTCCAAGGTGGTGGGGCACTCTGGGAGTATCTGAGTGGTCAGTGCCAGCAGGTGACGTCAGAGGCCTCCCCTGATAGGTGCTTGCCTGGTTGGATGAGCAATCCCCCTTTCAGGACTATTTAGGGTCTCTCCTCTGGGTGTTTCTTCACATTCGGATTAAAAGACTCCAGTAGGAATCCTCTGCATCCTTTATTTCAGCTTCTATCGGCGAAACAGCAGCTGAACCCTCCAGGAGCTCTACAAACTGCAACAAAGAAGCAAAGATGACTTCTGCAACATTATATCTTCAGCTCCTGCCAGCAACTGCAACAGTTTCCAGGTACTGCATCCTCCGAGGATTGCCTATCTTCAGCCTGCACCAGAAGAACTGAAGGAATCTCCCTTGGAGTGACAGAGTAACTTCCCTGCTTCATCAGGCAGATCTGTGCAGCGACGTCCGGTGGCTTGGGTCCCCTCTCCAGATGACAGGTGTGGATCCAGCAACACGGGTGGTAGACTAAAGTGACTCTGGCAGTCCCAGCATCCTGGTGTCCAATTTTGGTGGAGATAAGAGCTTGCCTCCCCACTCAAGACAGTACCCCCCTGCACCGCTTGAGTTGCAGTTGCCAAGGCTGGTGTGCAACCTTCCAAGAAGTTCTTCATGCACAGCACAGCTTAGGCCCCCAGCACTTCATCCTGTGATGCACAGCTTCCCTGAGTGGTTCTCCGGTGGCGTGGGAATCCTTTGTGTTGTGCTGCGTGGGCCTCCATTTACACCTTCTTTATCCCCGTGCTGTGGGACTCCGGTGCATGCTGCCTGTTCTTCTGAGGGCTCTCTGTGTTGCTGATTGCCACCTCTGTCTGCCCCTCCTGGGTAGAGGCCACCAGGTCCCTCCCGGTCCCGGGCAGCGCCATTTTCCACTAACCGCGAGCTTTGCGTGTGCCAAGGCTTGTTGGTGGAATCCAGCGATGCAAACCAGACTGCATTCATCCATCCAGCGTGGAACATCTTCCTTACCAACCAGGAACCCGCATCTGTCTTCATTGGTGCAATACTATGTCTTCTCACCTGTGGTTCTTCTTTTGCACCTTCATACGGGGTAGCAGGGGCTCCTGTTCTCCCTGGACTCTTTAGTGCTTCTTCAACCTGGTCCCCTTCTTCCACAGGTCTTCAGGTCCAGGAATCCATCATTGGTGTCCTGCAGTCTCTTCTGGTTCTTGCATTATCTTCTATCAAGACGTCTAGTGTGTTTTAGGAAACTTGCTGTGTTTTACTCCTGTGTTTCTGGGCTCTGGGGTGGGGTCTGTTACTTAACTTTGGTGTTTTCTTACAGTCCCAGTGCCCCTTTACACACTAGACTTGCCTAGGTGGGAAACTGACTTTCACATTCCACTATTTTATTATATGGTTTGTGTTCCCCCTAGGCCCATTGCAACCCATTGTGATTTTCACTATTTGCATTGTTTTCCTACTGTGTACTTGCCCGTTTTTGGTTACTAGTGTATATGTTGTGTAATTTACTTACCTCCTAAGGGCGTATAGTCTCCAAAGTATTTTTGGCATTGTGTCACTAAAATAAAGTACCTTTATTTTTGGTAACAGTGAGTATTGTCTTTCATGTGTGTGAGTACTGTGTGACTACAGTGGCACTGCAAGAGCTTTGCATGTCTCTTAGTTCAGCCTTGGCTGCTCTGCCTACAGCTACCTCTAGTCAGCCTAGCTTCTAGACACTGACTGCATTTCACTAATAAGGGATAAATGGACCTAGTATAAGGTGTAAGTACGTTTGGTACCCACTACAAACCAGGCCAGCCTCCTACAACAGTTAAGATCTCAGTTAGGTGCCCATTGATTTTACAAGTGTGGCACCAAACCTTTCTGGAATCCCTCTTTTTCCCCCTATATTCACCCTTGGGCTGGGAAGAGTCTCAGGCCCACCCTCCTGTGCAGTTTTCTGGGGGTCTTTAGAAAACTCTTTGTTTTTGTCCTTGTTTTGATTACCCTCTTTCCCTTGTGGGGGCTTCTGGACTCTTTCTTGTGCCCCCCACCCCAAACCAGTGGAGTTCACCCTTGTTTTGACCCAGTGGTCTGCCTTTTTCCAAAATTCTTGAGGAGAAAGTGGACCTAGGTCTACCAGATACTGGTACAACTTTTCCTGAACACAATTACTCCAAAGATGCTCTTTCATTACTAAATTATACATTCCTTCGTAATCATGCACATTGTTGCCTTCTAACCAGCCATTTAGTGTTCTCACTGAGAAGTCCACAAGTTTAACCTAGGACTGATTATGGATTTATCAAGTCTCCCTGAATTTGATTCTGTACTCTTCAGGTGTCAACCCAAATCACTCAATCAGGGTAGCCCTCATATGATCATATGAGGTGGCATCTGACTCATTCAGTGTAAGGCGTCTATCCACACACTTTCCTGAGAATAGTTCTCAAAGGAGAGTTCCCCAGTACTCTTTCTTATGTCTTTTGGAAACACAGGCCCTCTTATAGGTTGTGACCCATATGACTACAGTAAGTTTTTTAAACACTGTTAAGCTACAGGGACCTCATCAGGTCCCTAACACTTAGTTTTAGGAATAAGAAAAATACTCAATTAAAAAAATGCAATTGAACTAATGGCAATTTTTGGATTTATTTGTGAATTCATCTATTGACCAAGTGGTATCAGCAAATGCAAAGTCGCAGACCTTATCGCTGTTCCACCAATGTAGGACGATGGTGCAGTAAAACAAAGTATACCATGCAGAGAGTCCAGTGCATCCCCAAAGGTTTGCAGTAATAGAAATAGATAGGTCTAATGCTCTATTTCTGGTAGCACAGGCGAGCATTTGGGCTTATCAAGGAGTCCTATTAAGCACCTGTTGCACTCACCGAGGCAATAAATGAGACACACACTGAAATAATAAATCCGAAACCAAATTAGAAAAATAACGTTTGCTTTTGTATATGTTTTGAATCAAAGACCTTAATTACAAGGTAAGCAGTTTTTAAATAAAAAATCCTTTTCAGTTTCAAAAATTGACACAGTGCAATTTTCATAGTCTTCAATGTTAACCTATGGGAGGAAAACAAGAATGCAGTTTTGCTGGTAAGTACTTTAGTGCCAAGAGTGCCTGAATATCCTGGGCTCGCTTTACAGGAGGTTCAGTCAGAAAATGCACTGTTTCCAGAGCAGCTCTGATAAAATGGAGAGAGAGTTGGGTGTGACTTTGGCACGTTTATAGTGAACACCAGCGAATGCAGAAGGTTCACCATGGTCTGGAGGTGTTAGACAACTGTCTGGGGTGAGCTCATCTTCAACAGCCAGTCGTCAAGGCTGAGGAAGACTGAAACCCCTAGCTGCGACCACCGCCATCACTTTTGTGAACACCCAAGGGGCGCCTGTAAAGGCAAAGGGGAGCACAGTAAACTGAAAGTGCTCATGACCTACCACGAACTGCAAGTAACGTCTGTCGGTAGGCATGACAGGAATGTGGAAGTAGGAATCCTGCAAACTACCATCCAGTAACCAGGGTCCAGGGCAGATAGGGCCAGAGTGAGCATTTTGTACTTCTCCTTTTTGAAGAAGAGACTGAGGCCCTGGAGGTCTAGAATAGAGTGAAGGCCCTTGTCCTTTTTTGGCACCTGAAAGTAGCGGGAGTAACAACCACAACCTACTTCTGACACAGGGACCCTCTCCATGGTTCCCCTGGCCAAGAGAGCTGTAACTTCCTCGTGGAGAAGTGCCAAGTGATCCTCAGTCATCCAGTCGTAAGATGGTGGCATGGCCAGAGGAGCGGTCTTGAAGAGGAGAGAGTGGCCCCTTCAGACAATTTGCAAACCCCACCTGTCCTTTGCGATGGATTCCCAGTGGGGCACGTGATGGCGAATCCTGCCTTCAACTGGTCTGTAATGGTCTAGCGATGGACTTGGAAGGTTTGGAGGCTGCAGCGGGGGTGGTGGTGGACTGGACTGATCACTGGTTGCTTGATCCACAAGCATGTTGGATCCCGTCTCCAAGTCTAAGCAGAGGCTGTGCAGCATGCGCAGTTAGGTGGCTGGTGGGAAATCAACACAGTTGGGTGGCCCTTCTGTAGCCATGAAAGGGATGAAAAACAGACGGAGTGGGGCGAGGAGCAGCAGCGAGGCCAACGGACCGAGCCATAACCTGGGACTCCTTAAAGCGTTTGATCGCCGAGTCTGTTTTGTCTCCAAAGAGACTTGTGCAATCAAAGGGCATGTTCAGGAGAGATTGCTGGACATCCCCCGGAAAACCAGATGTCCTCAACCAGGCGTGGCGCCGTATGGCAACCGTCGATGCAACCGATCTGCTTAGTGAGTTGGTCGTGTCCAGCCGACGTCGTTTTGTGAACTTGGCTGCACCTCTCCCGTCAGCAACGGCTTGGGAATGAATGGTCCAAGCCTCCCCTGGAACCTGCAACAGCACCTCTGCAACCATATCCCATAAAGTATAGGAATAGCTGCCCAAAAAGCTTGCGGTGTTCATGGACCGCAATGCCAGACTGGAGGAAGAGAACAGCTTTTTCCCAATTTGGCCCAGTCTTTTTGCCTCCCTATCTAGGGATGCGGATGGGAAAGCGCCTGTGGAGGAAAAAGCCTGGATGACTAGACTCTCAGGTACAGGTTGTTGGGTCAGGAATATCGGGTTGTTAGGCGCAGGCTTATGGCAGCAGGCGATAGTCCTGGTTACAGAAGCCCCTGTGCTGGGTATGGACCAAGTCCCCAGCAGGACATCAGTGAGGGCTTCATCGAATGGTAAGAGGGGCTCTGATGTAGAAGCCCCAGGCTGAAGCACATCAGTCAGGAGGTCAGTCCTGACAGCCACAGAAGGTAGCTCGAGGCCAAAACCCTCAGCCAGCCTTCTCACCACCAGGGAATACAAGACTCCATCCACTGCAGCCATGGTAGGGGGAGAAAGCATGACAGCATCAGAAGTATCCAGACTGCTAGCTTCTCCCAATTGCTGTTCCCAGTCCATTTCCGGGTCTTCCATCTGGAATTCGAAAGGTTTCTGTGACCTCTCCACACTCTCCCCATACGCATAAGAATAAGGACCAGGCTACAATCTGGGGAACGTAGACCCCGTTAAAGACAGAACCAGTGAGAATAGGGTCGACGTCAATTGATGACCTCTTTGCTGGCACCGGGGAAGGTGATGATGGCACGACCAGTGATGGCACGGATCTGATAATGGATTCTGAGGTGCCCTCCAGAGCCAGGGCCGAAGCTGCCGGCACAGAAAACAATGGGCCCCCTCCAACCCTCCTGGGCCAGACGGCCTCACGGGGGTTGGGCTGCCTACAAATGAGGGGCATGGTCTGATAAAACTCCCTGATTTGGGTAGGTGTGGCTCCGGCTTCCGGGAAGTCAGGGAGGCGCGGAGCCGACCCAGCAGCAGACTCCGAGGATGGAGGCCTAGAGTGTCGATGCTCTTCCTGCGTCACATCGTCTAAGTGACAGGGTGAAGTCAAAGAATGTTTGTTCTTTTTCAACTCCTTCCTCTTCTGACCAGAATGTCCCTAGGACTTGGACTTGGAGTTGGATGAAGACAAGTGGTGGTGGCTTCGTGAGCGGTGTAGGAAAGTAGCCTCTTTCTAGCATGGTTACCCCCACTTTTGGCCTGTTTGTGAGTGTGTGTCAGTGTGTTTTTACTGTGTCACTGGGATCCTGGTAGCCAGGACCACAATGCTCATAGATAAAAACCTATATGTCAGTGTGTTTTGCCTGTCTCACTGGGATCCTGCTAACCAGGACCCCAGTGCTCATAGTTTGTGGCCTAATGTGTGTGCCTATGTAGTGCCTAACTGTGACACTGAGGCTCTGCTAACCAGAACCTCAGTGCTTAGGCTCTCTCTGCTTTTAAATTTGTCACTGTAGGCCAGTGACATCATTTACCAATTTCAGTTGGCATACTGGACCCCACTTAGAAGTCCGTAGTATATGGTACCTAGGTAGCCAGGGCATTTGGGTTCCAGGAGATCCATATGGGCTGCAGCATTTCTTTTGCCACCCATAGGGAGCTCAGACAAACCCTTACACAGGACTGCCACTGCAGCCTGCGTGAAATAGTGCACACACTATTTCACAGCCATTTTCACTGCACTTAAGTAACTTAAAAGTCACCTATATGTCTAACCTTCACTTGCTGAAGGTTAGGTGGAAAGTTACTAAATGTGAGGGCACCCTTGCACTAACAAAGGTGCCCCCACATAGTTCAGGGCCATTTCCTCGGACTTTGTGAGTGCAGGAACGCCATTACACGCGTGCACTACATATCGGTCAATACCTATATGTAGCTTCACAATGGTAACTCCGAATATGGCCATGCAACATGTCTAAGATAATGGAATTGTCCCCCCATTCCAATCTGGTATTAGGGAGCCAATTCCATGCCTTCTGGGGGCTCCACCATGGACCCCCAGTACTGCCAAACCAGCTCTCTGAGGCTTGCACTGCAGGTACAGCTGCTGCCACCTCACAGACAGGTTTCTGCCCTCCTGGGGTCTCGGCATCCCAGTCACAGGAAGGCAGAACAAAGCATTTCCTCTGAGAGCAGGGTGTTACACCCTCTCCCTTTGGAAATAGGTGTTACAGGCTGGGGAGGGGTAGCCTCGCCCAGCCTCTGGAAATGCTTAGAAGGGCACAGATGGTGTCCTCCTTGCCTAAACCAGTCTACACCGGTTCAGGGACCCTTTCTCCCCTGCTTTGGCAGGAAAATGGACAAAGGAAAGGGGAGTGACCACCCCCCTGTCCATCACCACCGCAGAGGAGGTGCCCAGAGCTCCTCCAAAGTGTCCCAGACTTCAGCCATCTTGCTTTGCAAGGTGTGGGGGCACTCTGGACGGCTCTGAGTGGCCAGTGCCAGCAGGTGACGCCATAGACCCCTCCTGATAGGTCCATACCTGAAAAGGTAGCCAATCCCCCTCTCAGGGCTATTTAGAGTCCCTCCTGTGGGCTCTCTTCGGTTTCTGCTTGCAAGTTTCCTTCAGGAATCCTCTGCAACAACTTCAGACTCTTCTGACCTCGGATTAACCGCAGCCTGCTCCAAGAAACACTGTAACTGCAACAAAGTGTCTACAAGAGACACTTTTCTTCAGCAACCTCAGCTCCAAGTCAGAAACTGTAGCAGTTTCCATGGTGTGCATGCTCTGGGGACTCCCTGTCTTCATCCTGCACCAGAAGGCCTAAAGAAATCTCCAGTGGAATGACGGAGTCACTCCCCTGCTCCAAGCAGGCACCTTCCAAGGCGATGACCGGTAACCTGGGACTCCTCTCACGGCGATAAGCGTGCTCCTAAGGACACAGAGGGTGGGCATCATCGACATAGACTGTCCTGAGGACCTGCTGACGCAATTTGGAGGAGCTAAGACCTTGCTTTCCCTGAGAACAATGGTACCCCTGTGTATTGTGTCTTCTTCACCTCCTGAGGCCTCAGTGCACTCTTTGCAAAATTCCTTCATGCACAGCCTGGCCCAGGTCTCCAGCACTCCACCCTGTGATGCTCAACTCGCTGAGTTGTTCTCCGGCGGCGCAGGGCCTTCTTTTGTTGTGCTGCATCAACCATATTTTGCTCCTCCTTTGAACCCGGATACTATGGCTTCTGGGGGGACTGGATGGCATCCTGACCGCTCTCTAAAGTGACGAGATCCCCCTCTTCCTCCTCACATGGAGTTGGGGCCCCTAGGTCCCTCCTGGATCCATCCAGCGCCATTTTGATGAAAAATGCACCTTTGTCGTACCCAAGGCTTGTTGGTGCCTTCCAACACGAAATCTCATCTGCAACGATCTTCACGCCGTGGGACATCTTTTGCATCATGCAGAAACCCACTGGCATCTTCCTAGGGTGCATTTCTGCAGTCTTTGACTAAGCAGGGACTCTTCTTTTGTATCCTCTTCTGGGTTGGCAGGGGCTCCTGTCCTTCCTGGAACTTCTTTCGACTTCTGGACTTGGTCCCTTTCCTTTGCAGGTCTTCAGGTCCACTAATCCAGCAGTTGTTTTTTGCAGACTTGGTTGGCTGCTGCAAAATCCCAAAAACGATGTGTAGTGTGTCCTAAGGAAACTTGCAGTACTTTACTCCTGCTCTTCTGGGCTCTGGGTGGGGTAATTTACTTACCTTTACTGTATTCTTACTCTCCCAGCGATTCTGCACACACTACACTTATCTAGAGGGGAATTCGTGATTCACATTCCACTTTTTTAGTATAAGGTTTGTGTTGCCCCTAAAGCTATTTTCTCCCTTTGCATTCTATAGGATTTCCTGCTGTTTGCATTGTTCTATGACTATTTACTTGTCTATTTTTGGTGTCTAGTGTATATATTGTGTATAATACTTACCTCCAGAAGGAGTATTGTCTCTAAGATATTTTTGGTACTGTGTCACCCCAAATAAATACCTTTATTTTTGGTAACACTGAGTATTGTCTTTATTTGTGTATAAGTACTGTGTAACTATAAGTGGTATTGCATGAGGTTTGCATGACTCCTAGTTGAGCCTAAGGTGCTCTGCTATAGCTACTTCTATATCAGCCTAATCTGCTAGTACACTACTACATTCACTAACAGGGGATAACTGGACCTGATATAAGGTGTAAGTACCCAAGTTACCCACTACAAACCAAGCCAGCCTCTTACATCGGTCTTGTGACCTTCCTCTTGAACGAGACGGGGAGCGATGTGGAGCCGGGCGCTGGGCCGCCATGAGCTTTAGGGACTGCTCCCTCAAAGCCTTTGGGTTCATGGTCCGACACTTGGAGCAGGACTTCGGATTGTAGTCACGCTCCGGGCACCACTAACACACGAGGTGCACACGACATCATGCGGTGACAAGAGTGAGAAGGCTTAAAACTGGTCTTATGGGAAGACATCCTTGATGCACCAAAAGGTCAAAAACTTCGACAAAAATGTCGAGATTCAGTCAAAAAATTACTGAGGGTAGCTCTTATCCAGATCTGCGCGTAGGCTGTGCAGAAAAAAAAGAACTGACTGCAGCAAGCCGAAATGGCACCAATATATGACTGCAACGTCATCACAGTGACTAGGATGCCAACAATGCATGCAGAGTCGACCTACACCACCTGATGGTGCGCAAAGGTACTACTCAAAGAAAAATCTCCAGATCCAGTCTGATGCCTGGGGAAAATTCTAGGGTAAGGAATCTGCAACTAGAAGTCTCTATCAGATGTAGTGGTATACACTAGAGAGTTGTACAGTGGAGTGGCATAGAGTGGAAAAACATACAGTGGAGTGTTGTATAGTGGAGAGGTGGAGAGTAGAATAGCATATAGTGGAGTAGCACAGGCTTACAGTGTAGTGCAATAGACTGGATTGGCATACAGTGTAGTGGGGTTGAGTGGAATAGTATACAGTTGAATGCCGTAGACTGGAGTGGCGTCCAATGGAATTTAGTATAACTGAGTGGCATAGAGTGGAGTGGGGTACAGTAGATTGGCATAGAGTGGAGTAGCATAGACTACAGTGGCGTTTAGTGGTGAGGGGTAGAGTGAAACAGCTTACAGTTGAGTGACGCACAGTTGAGTGGCATACAATGGAATACTGTACAATGTAGTGGGGTAGAGTAGAGTGCCATACAGTGGATTGGCGTAGATTGGAGTAGCGTACAGTGGAGTGGCATACTGTGGAATAGCATACAGTGGACTGTTGTAGAGTGCAGTGGCCTACAGCAGAACAGTGTAGAGTGGAGTGGAATACAGTGGAATAGCGTATAGTACAGTAGTGTACAGTTGAGTGCGTACAGTGGAGTGTTGTACACCGGATATGCACACATGGAGCAGTTTAGAGTGGAATATAATACAGTGGAGTTGCATAGGGTGAAGTGTTATCCAATGGAATATCATAGAATGGAGTGGTGTACAGGGAAGTGGCATACTCTGGGTTGACATAGAGTTGAGAATTGTCTGTTGGACAATGGAACAGCAAACAGTGTAGTGTCCTAGAGTGGAGTGGCACACACTAGAATAGCGTAGTGGGGAACAGCATTCAGTGCAGTGATGTAGAGTGGAATAGCCTATAGTGGAGTGGTGTGGAGTGGCATGGCATACAGTGGAGTGGTGTAGGCTGCAGTAGCAAACAGTGGAGTGGGGTAGACAGAAACAACATACTGTGGAGTGGTGTAAAGTAGAGCTGTGAACATTGTGAAAACCTAGAGTAGAGTGGCATAGATTGGGGCAGGGAATAGTGCATAGTGTAGTACAGTGGAGTGGCGTACAGAGGAATAGTGTAGTAGAGTAGCATACAAGGGACTGGTGTAGAGTGGACTGGCATTGAATGAAGCGGTGTACAGTACAGTAGGTTGCAGTATGACATCCAATGAAATAGCGTACAATGGAGTGACGCAGCATGGAGTATCACAAACTACAGTGGTGTATACTGCATTGGCATGCAGTGGAGAAGCATACAGTGGCATAGTGTGGAATAGCGTATACTGGAGTAGCATACAGTGCAGTGGAGTACAGTTGAGTAGTGTAGACTGGAGTAGAGTACAATGGAATACCATAGAGTGGGGTGGAGTTGCATACAGTGTAATAGCATGGGCTGGATTGGTATAGAGTGGAGTGGCGTACGGTAAAGTGGTGTAGAGTGGAGTGGCATACACTGTAATGGTGTCCAGTGGAATACCGTACAGTGGAGTGGTGTATAGTGGAGTGGTGTACACTGGAGTGGGATAAAGTGGAATACCATACAGTGGAGTAGTGTAGAGTTGAGGTGTGTACAGTGGAATAGTGTAAAGTGTAGTGATGTATAGAGGAATGACATAGAGTTGAGTGGTGTACTTTTGAGTGGCATAGAGGGGTATAGCATATAGTGTACAGTGTAGTTGGTGCAAAGTGCATTGGTGTGGAGTGCCATACAGTGGATTACCATAAAATGGAGTGGCTTGGAGTGGCATGGAAGGGAGTGGCATACAAATGTGGATGAAATTAGGTACACATGTAGAAGATGATGTAGAAAAGTAATGCAAGACAGAGTTTTGCGCTGCCTTATATTTATCCAAATGTATAACCCAATACAGGACCCTACACAGTGGCCTTGAATTACTTTTTTGATCTCTCAAAAGCATTGCGTTGGCCATGTGCCACTACATTTGACATAAGGGTAACACAATAAAATAATTAATCTTGGTGTTAGTGATACATTGTACCACGGTATTCTGCGGTACTTTTGTGGTATACTCACCCTGCCAGTGTTGCAATGCCCAAAGGGCCCCATGAGAGGGCACTTTTACAGAGATCTTTTTTTAAAAAAAAGCTGCAATGATGGCCTAGTGTGTTAGGGTGTGTGCTGTGTAGGGTGGTGAAAAGATGAGAAACACAAATGTGTGTTAAAACTGTCTAAGGGGTATCTGAAAGACTTTTAATGTTGTGGTCCCCTTGGCAGGCTTAAAAATAAATGTGAAATGCTACCCACTCAGAGTAAGGTGCACAGATAGCGTTTTAGGATGATTTTGGTAGGGGCAACATGTTTCGCACCATTGGTCCAACCAAATCCTTAGCGCTTCTTTAGGACAGTTATGCCGACCCTACTCCAAATAGGGAACACTAATCATTGCATATCCTAAAAGATAATGACACCTATCCATGGCATGATCCAACCTATTTGTGTTATGATCCAACACTGGTTGTGTGGGTGTGTGAGTGGGTATCTGAGCGGTTGTATGGGTGTGTGAGTTGTGTGGGTGTGGGTGTGTTAGTGGTTTTGTGAATTATGTCATCGGTGATGTCATCAGTGATGTCACTGACTATGTCATTAGTGATGTAATATGTGAGGTCAAAAACAGTACATTGTGGGAGCGTAAGTTATAGTTTACTTGGGCAACTATAACTACTGACTTTCTATGGTTTTGTGTGTGTGCAAAATCTGATCCTATCTATAACGTCTCTGTAACCTTTGTTTTTTTCAAAGGATTTCTAAATTTTTTAAATTCTATTTCCTAACTATAACGTCCCTCTAATAATTGTTTTTGTAGTGAATTTCCAAGGTTTTTAAAAAAAATGTTATTTCCAACATGTAATCTGTAACTTTTAAGAGTAGGTGCAGAATGGCTGTATGTTTTTGTGAGTGGGTATGTGAGTGGCTGTATGGGTCTATGAGTGGGTGTGTGAGTAGCTGTATGGGTCTATGAGTGGGTGTGTGAGTAGCTGTATGGGTCTATGAGTGGGTGTGTAAGTAGCTGTATGGATCTGTGACTTGGTGTGTGGGTAGCTGTATGGGTCAGTGTGAGAAGGTAGCCTCTTTCTAGCCTTGTTACCCCCACTTTTGGCCTGTTTGTGAGTGTATGTCAGGGTGTTTGTCACTGTTTTCACTGTCTCACTGGGATCCTGATAGCCAGGCCTCAGTGCTCATAGTGAAAACACTATGGGTTCAGTATGTTTGTTATGTGTCACTGGGATCCTGCTGGTCAGGACCCCAGTGCTCATAGGTTTGTGGCCTATATGTATGTGTCACTGGGACCCTGTCACACAGGGCCCCAGTGCTCATAGGTGTGCATGTATATGTTCCCTGTGTGGTGCCTAACTGTCTCACTGAGGCTCTGCTAACCAGAACCTCAGTGGTTATGCTCTCTCATTACTTTCAAATTGTCACTAACAGGCTAGTGACCATTTTTACCAATTTACATTGGCTTACTGGAACACCCTTATAATTCCCTAGTATATGGTACTGAGGTAACCAGGGTATTGGGGTTCCAGGAGATCCCTATGGGCTGCAGCATTTCTTTTGCCACCCATAGGGAGCTCTGACAATTCTTACACAGGCCTGCCACTGCAGCCTGAGTGAAATAACGTCCACGTTATTTCACAGCCATTTTACACTGCACTTAAGTAACTTATAAGTCACCTATATGTCTAACCTTTACCTGGTAAAGGTTAGGTGCAAAGTTACTTAGTGTGAGGGCACCCTGGCACTAGCCAAGGTGCCCCCACATTGTTCAGAGCCAATTCCCTGAACTTTGTGAGTGCGGGGACACCATTACACGCGTGCACTACATATAGGTCACTACCTATATGTAGCTTCACAATGGTAACTCCGAATATGGCCATGTAACATGTCTATGATCATGGAATTGCCCCCTCTATGCCATCCTGGCATAGTTGGCACAATCCCATGATCCCAGTGGTCTGTAGCACAGACCCTGGTACTGCCAAACTGCCCTTCCTGGGGTTTCACTGCAGCTGCTGCTGCTGCCAACCCCTCAGACAGGCAGCTGCCCTCCTGGGGTCCAGCCAGGCCTGGCCCAGGATGGCAGAACAAAGAACTTCCTCTGAGAGAGGGTGTGACACCCTCTCCCTTTGGAAAATGGTGTGAAGGCAGGGGAGGAGTAGCCTCCCCCAGCCTCTGGAAATGCTTTGATGGGCACAGATGTGCCCAATTCTGCATAAGCCAGTCTACACCGGTTCAGGGACCCCTTAGCCCCTGCTCTGGCGCGAAACTGGACAAAGGAAAGGGGAGTGACCACTCCCCTGACCTGCACCTCCCCTGGGAGGTGTCCAGAGCTCCTCCAGTGTGCTCCAGACCTCTGCCATCTTGGAAACAGAGGTGCTGCAGGCACACTGGACTGCTCTGAGTGGCCAGTGCCACCAGGTGACGTCAGAGACTCCTGCTGATAGGCTCCTTCAGGTGTTAGTAGCCTTTCCTCTCTCCTAGGTAGCCAAACCCTCTTTTCTGGCTATTTAGGGTCTCTGTCTCTGGGGAAACTTTAGATAACGAATGCATGAGCTCAGCCGAGTTCCTCTGCATCTCCCTCTTCACCTTCTGATAAGGAATCGACCGCTGACCGCGCTGGAAGCCTGCAAACCTGCAACATAGTAGCAAAGACGACTACTGCAACTCTGTAACGCTGATCCTGCCGCCTTCTCGACTGTTTTCCTGCTTGTGCATGCTGTGGGGGTAGTCTGCCTCCTCTCTGCCCCAGAAGCTCCGAAGAAATCTCCCGTGGGTCGACGGAATCTTCCCCCTGCAACCGCAGGCACCAAAAAGCTGCATTACCGGTCCCTTGGGTCTCCTCTCAGCACGACGAGCGAGGTCCCTCAAATCCAGCGACACCGTCCAAGTGACCCCCACAGTCCAGTGACTCTTCAGCCCAAGTTTGGTGGAGGTAAGTCCTTGCCTCACCTCGCTGGGCTGCATTGCTGGGAACCGCGACTTTGCAAGCTACTCCGGCCCCTGTGCACTTCCGGCGGAAATCCTTCGTGCACAGCCAAGCCTGGGTCCACGGCACTCTAACCTGCATTGCACGACTTTCTAAGTTGGTCTCCGGCGATGTGGGACTCCTTTGTGCAACTTCGGCGAGCACCGTTTCACGCATCCTCGTAGTGCCTGTTTCTGGCACTTCTTCGGGTGCTACCTGCTTCAGTGAGGGCTCTTTGTCTTGCTCAACGTCCCCTCTCTCTGCAGGTCCAATTTGCGACCTCCTGGTCCCTCCTGGGCCCCAGCAGCGTCCAAAAACGCCAAACGCACGATTTGCGTGTAGCAAGGCTTGTTGGCGTCCATCCGGCGGGAAAACACTTCTGCACGACTCTCCAAGGCGTGGGGGATCCATCCTCCAAAGGGGAAGTCTCTAGCCCTTGTCGTTCCTGCAGTACTCACAGTTCTTCAGCCTAGTAAGAGCTTCTTTGCACCAACCGCTGGCATTTCTTGGGCATCTGCCCATCTCCGAGTTGCTTGTGACTTTTGGACTTGGTCCCCTTGTTCCACAGGTACCCTCAGTCAGGAATCCATCGTTGTTGCATTGCTGATTTGTGTTTTCCTTGCATTTTCCCTCTAACACGACTATTTTGTCCTTAGGGGAACTTTGGTGCACTTTGCACTCACTTTTCAGGGTCTTGGGGAGGGTTATTTTTCTAACTCTCACTATTTTCTAATAGTCCCAGCGACCCTCTACAAGGTCACATAGGTTTGGGGTCCATTCGTGGTTCGCATTCCACTTTTGGAGTATATGGTTTGTGTTGCCCCTATCCCTATGTTTCCCCATTGCATCCTATTGTAACTATACATTGTTTGCACTGTTTTCTAAGACTATACTGCATATTTTTGCTATTGTGTATATATATCTTGTGTATATTTCCTATCCTCTCACTGAGGGTACACTCTAAGATACTTTGGCATATTGTCATAAAAATAAAGTACCTTTATTTTTAGTATAACTGTGTATTGTGTTTTCTTATGATATTGTGCATATGACACTAAGTGGTACTGTAGTAGCTTCACACGTCTCCTAGTTCAGCCTGAGCTGCTCTGCTAAGCTACCATTATCTATCAGCCTAAGCTGCTAGACACCCTATACACTAATAAGGGATAACTGGGCCTGGTGCAAGGTGCAAGTACCCCTTGGTACTCACTACAAGCCAGTCCAGCCTCCTACAGTCAGCAAGTGGGTGTGTGAGTGGTTTTATGAATTATGTTATGAATTATGTCATTTGAGATGTCATCAGTGATGTCACTGACCATGTCGTTAGTGATGTAAAATGTGAGGCTAAAAGCAGTACATTACAAAGTTGTAAGTTATAGTTAACTGTAACTAGAACTGCTTAATTGTGAATATGTAAGTGGGTGTGTGAGCGGCTGTATGGGTTTGCGAGTGAGTGTGTGAGTGGTTATGTGGGAGTGGGAGTGGGTGTGTGAGTGGCTGTATAGGTCTATGAGTGGGTATGTGAGTGTTTTTTTGGGGTATAAGCGGGTGTGTGAGTGACTGTTTGGATGCGTGAGTGGATGTGTCAGTGGCTGTGTAGGTCTGTGAGTGGATGTGAGAGTGTTTATATAGGTGTGTGAGTGAGTGTTTGATTGGCTGTGTGGGTGTGTCACCTGCCTGTTTAACCAACAAGAGTCCACAGTTTTGCACAAAATGTCTACCCAACTGGAGTCCTTTCTACAAGTAAATTAGTAAATGCTACCTTGTTGGGTAAATGGCTAGTGCATGTTGAACACTACAGCTTTGCAATGGATCATGAGGAAATGTCTCCTGTGACCTTGTGTGTGTTTAATTTTAGCAATGTGATAGTTCTTCAAGCGTTTTCTTCCAGAAATCTGTGATAACATGAACCCTCCTATAGAAAAGACAACACAAAGAGGTGAATCTTCAGCAAACAAGAGTAGTTCCTCTCAGCTATATGAAGTAAGTGCTTCTTTGTTTGGTGGAGATGTCCTCATATTTCTCTGCATCAAGAACACATCACCAAAATTAGTGGTAAAATTTGAGATTTTCTTTACATTTCAGAAACTACACACCTATATTTTGTGAAATCTCTCTTCCATTAGTTACAGAATATCACTGCACGCTGTGCTTTATTGTGTCTCGTTGGCAGCATTTTACTTTCCTCCCACATTTCATCTTAATTCAGGCCAGGTGTATTTTTAATTGAACATGCTCTTCATTAGACATGGAGAGGAGTTCTAGAGCAGGTGAAGATACAAGCATTCGCAAAGCCAATATGTTTCGCCTTTTATCCATGTCATGGCGTTTGTTTTTTTCTTTTTCTTTTAAACTGTGAGTTATATTGCACAGCAGTTCAACTGCTCTGCAATATGTAAAAAAACATTAACAAACTCCATAGAACTTGCACAGGTAAAACCTATTGGCTTTGCCAGTGCTTGTTTCTGTTTTGTATTCTGATTACTAGGCCTACATGAACAGTAGGAAACACAGCTACAAGTAAGAGAATACAGGAAAAAAAGCATCATGCGCTACTCACAAACGACACCGGACAGCTTTATATCCGCATAGACAACCACAAAAAACTACGATTTCAAAACTTTTTTCAAGCATGAAGCCGAATGTTTGCTGGACTGTGTCTATGCAAGTTTTAATGAAACGGCCTTTAGAGAAGTGACTCATTCAAGGCTAGTAAAAATGTTCCCAAGCTGTTCAGCATTCTATCGCTGCCTTTCAATTAATTTGACTGGCATTTTTTTTCGAATGCGTTTTTGAAACATTTGACTGCTGATGTGGTATATTGTGGAAGCAATACTGTTTTAAATGTGGCACAGTTGGCGAAAGAAAGCAATTCCAAACGGGTCTGCTTCACCTAACAAGCTTTCCTGTAATTACTGCACAACTCCAAGCCCCCCAGGCCTACCCTGCTCAATGTGAGAGGACTCTGCCCTACTTTGTCTGGTGATGCACTAATCCCTTCACCATTTAATTTGTAATATTCTCACAGCTAATGCCACAGTTCTACCACACCACGTAAGTGTGATTTTAAATGTGCAAAGGTAAAAACCGTGCAGTTGATGAAAAAAAAAATATCCCGACAAGCATTCATAGACATAAACCAATGGTCTGAACATACATTTACAACAATCGCCAGCCTCTGCATCAAAAGAGAGCACTAGAGCAGGTCCCTCCTTTGGCCCGGGGGAGGGAATGATGAGTGCATGTTGCCCCAGGGTGACTGATAAGTGCTGATGGGAGCTATGGCTTTGCATAAAGCACGCAGGACTGGGATCACAAGGTCTCCACTGAAACCAGCTTAGAGCACTGCGCCCACGGCACTTGGGCAGGGTGTTGTTTCAAAGGAAAGATGTAGATATTGTAGTGACAGCAGGGGTGTTGACATCTTAAAAGAAGTTCCAGAAAGGCAGATTAAAACAGCACTTGGGCCTCCAGACACTAATAAGAGCGAACACATGAGGAACAAACAATGGTAAATGCATGAAATAAGCTACAACCAATAGAAATGGAGGAAAAGTAAGTGACAAGCACAGGAACAAATGAAAAGTATCTCACAATACCACGTTAGAAGTGCAAACAACACACACCTTCACTCTGGCCTATCACGCACAATAAGCTTTAGTCGTGTTATTATTAAAGGAGTGTGTGTCTGTGGAGCTGCACGCGCATAGATCACACAGCAATCCACACAAGGCAGCTGAAGTACTGGCAGGCGGGAGAAAAGAGAACCAAACCAGCAGATATGTACCAAGTCTCATTAAAGAAAATAATTCAGTGCAGACTCCTCACTATTCACCCCTTCGCATCCTCTGACAGGTCACTATTAGTTCTGAGCTTTTTAGCTGAAGATACAAGTTCTACCAGGTTCGAGTCTCAGCGTTGACTCAACTTCCTGTGAGTCTGGTCAAATCAATTAATCTCCACATACCTGAAGAAAATAATGGGACCTTTGGTAATGTAAATAGTGCTAATGCAAAATGGTCCAGTACCTTCGGTTCATGCTATATAAAAATATATTTTAAAAAAGCAAAAAATAAAATAAAAATGTATGCATTGTCATTGCAAAGGTGCTATTTTCTTTGGGACTGAGATTTGGATCAAAATGAATCCCTCAGTCCTGGTGCCACTTACCTGCTGCACAACTGGTATCTGGGCCCCTAAGTAGGTTTACTCTGGTAGTATATTATAATTGCATTTATGTGTGCGTAGTACCCCTGACGAGGCATTTTTTGTGGAAAACGCAAAACAAAAGTGCCAGGGTTCCAATGCCAGCTTCCTCGTCTATCCGATTTGTGTGATTCTGGGAAATCCCTGGTAAGGGGATAGGTGTTGCTGGTCCCTTACTTGTCCCAAATGCGAATGGAAAGTGACTTTCAATAGGTCTTGGGTCAAATCGATGGGGCACGCAGGTTTCAACACCCTTATCTTACTGCTTCTCTTTCAGCACTCAGGGCTAATTAGTACATTTTCCACAGTAGGGGATATAGTTAGGAATCCAGAGTTTTAATCCTGGTTTATCTACTTCAACAAACAGTGCCATCTCTTCATCTTCTTGTGTCTTAGTCTCTTTAGCCATCAAAACTTTACATACATAGAAATGGCTTGAGATGGTATATTAAAACTAGATAGATGTGTTTCAGCCACGAAGTGCCCACCAGATCCACAGCTCAACACCACCTTCAAACACCTTTTTTGCAGTCACCTGAGAGCTGTGTTTTTTTTCCTCAAATGCAACATTTACACAGGAACAATAGAAATGGCTCAAAGCGACTCCACTGACCTTTTTGGACAGTGTCCATCGCTCCCTCCTACATGGCCGCTGCTGCCGCTTGTGTGTGCCTGACAGAGCCAGCCAGCTCTGTGTTTGAGGCCCTCCTCCATCTGCAGGCTCCCGCCTGCGCCTCATCCCTGGTGGCCTAGTGGCCATCCGTGTCTGTCTGTTTTGCTGTATTTCCTTTTTTTCCAGTTTTCCTCCTTTTTACTGTTTCTCTCTCTTTTTGTACTTTTTCACTCGTTCCTGCTTTTGGTGATCTGCCCCTTTGCCACTCCTGCGCTTCCTTCCATACGGCTGCTAGCCCAGCTGCCTCACCCTCGAAGTGCTTCCCCACCCTCCCACCTCCCAGCTAATCCCTCCCCTCCTCTCCCCTTCTTAAGGGTGGCAGCTGCACAGTGAGTGGTAACTCCAGTGACATTTCTGGCCTGCGTCTGTCACTCCCTCCTGCGTGGTCACTGCTGCTGCTGCTACTTGTGTGTGTCTGACAGAGCCTGCTGCACTGTGTTCAAGGCCTACCTCCGCCCGCAGGCACCCACCTGTGCCTCATCCCTGGTGGCTGTAGGAAAGTACCATCTTGCCTGGCATGTTACCCCCAATTTTCACTGTATGCATGTTGTTTTAGCCCTTGTGTCACTGGGATCCTGCTAGGCAGGACCCCAGTGCTCATAGAATGTGCCATGTATGTGTTCCCTGTGTAGTGCCTAACTGTATCACTGAGGCTCTGCTAACCAGAACCTCAGTGTTTATGCTCTCTCTGCGTTCTAAATTTGTCACTGCAGGCTAGTGACTAAATTTACCAATTCTCATTGGCACACTGGTACACCCATATAATTCCCTTGTATATGGTACTTATGTACCCAGGGTATTGGGGTTCCAGGAGATCCCTATGGGCTGCAGCATTTATTTTGCCATCCACAGGGAGCTCAGACAATTCTTACACAGACCTGCCACTGCAGCCTGAGTGAAATAACGTCCACATTATTTCACAGCTATTTTTCACTGCACATAAGTAACTTATAAGTCACCTATATGTCTAACCCTCACTTAGTGAAGGTTGGGTGCCAAGTTACTTAGTGTGTGGGCACCCTGGCACTAGCCAAGGTGCCCCCACATCATTCAGGGCAAATTCCCCGGACTTTGTGAGTGCGGGGACACCATTACATGCGTGCACTATACATAGGTCCCTACCTATGTATAGCATCACAATGGTAACTCCGAACATGGCCATGTAACATGTCTAAGATCTTGGAATTGTCACCCCAATACCATTCTGGTATTGGGGGAAAAATTCCATGATCCCCCGGGTCTCTAGCACAGAACCTGAGTACTGCCAAACTGCCTTTCCAGGGTTTCCACTGCAGCTGCTGCTGCTGCCAACCCCTCAGACAGGATTCTGCACTCCTGGGGTCTGGGCAGCCCTGGCCCAGGAAGACAGAACAAAGGATTTCCTTTGAGAGAGGGTGTTACACCCTCTCCCTTTGGAAATAGGTGTGAAGGGCTGGGGAGGAGTAGCCTCCCCCAGCCTCTGGAAATGCTTTGATGGGCACAGATGGTGCCCATCTCTGCATAAGCCAGTCTACACCGGTTTAGGGATCTCACAGCCCTTGTCTGGCGTGAAACTGGACAAAGGAAAGGGGAGTGACCACTCCCCTGACCAGAACCTCCCAGGGGAGGTGCCCAGAGCTCCTCCAGTGTGTACCAGACCTCTGCCATCTTGTAAACAGAGGTGTTGGGGGCACACTGGACTGCTCTGTGTGGCCAGTGCCAGCAGGTGATGTCAGAGACCCCCTCTGATAGGCTCTTACCTTTCTTGGTAGCCAATCCTCCTTTCTTGATAGCCAAACCTCCTTTTCTGGCTATTTAGGGTCTCTCATCTGGGGAATTCTTCAGATAATGAATGCAAGAGCTCACCAGAGTTCCTCTGCACTTCCCTCTTCGACATCTGCCAAGGATCGACAGCTGACTGCTCCAGGACGCCTCCAAAACCGCAACAAAGTAGCAAGACGACTACCAGCAACATTGTAGCGCCTAATCCTGCTGGCTTTCTCGACTGTTTCCTGGTGGTGCCTGCTCTGGGGGTCACCTGCCTTCACCGTGTACTGGAAGCCAAGAAGAAATCTCCCGTGGGTCGACAGAATCTTCCCCCTGCTAATGCAGGCACCAAAAGACTGCATCACTGGTTCTCTGGGTCCCCTCTCATCCTGATGAGCGTGGTCCATTGAACACAGGAACTCTATCCAAGTGACTCCCACATTCCAGTAATCCTTCAGTCTAAGTTTGGTGGAGGTAAGTCCTTGCCTCCCCACGCTAGACTGCAAACCTGTGTACTGCGTGATTTGCAGCTGCTCCGGCTTCTGTGCACTCCTCCAAGGATTCCTTTGTTCACAGCCTAGCCTGGGTCCCCAGAACTCCATCCTGCAGTGCTCAACCCTCTGAGTTGGACTCCGACGTTGTGGGACCCTCCTTTGTGACTCTGAGTCAGCTCCGGTTCACAAATCTTCTAAGTGCCTGCTCTGGTACTTCTGCAGGTGCTGCCTGCTTCTGTGGGGGCTCTCTGAGTTGCTGAGCGCCCCCTCTGTCTCATCCTCCAAGGGGTGACATCCTGGTCCTTCTGGTTCCCAGCAGCACCCAAAAACCTCTACCGTGACCCTTGCAGCTAGCAAGGCTTGTTTGCGGTATTTCTGCGTGGGAACACTTCTGCAACCTTCAGCACGCCGTGGGACATCTTCCATCCAAAGGAGAAGTTCCTAGCTCTCTTTGTTGTTGCAGAATCCTAAGCTTCTTCCATCCAGAGGAAGCTTCCTTGCACCTTCATCCGGGGTTTCCTGGGCTCCTGCCCCCCCTGGACACTATCGCGACTCTTGGACTTGGTCCCCTTGCCTTGCAGGTCCTCACGTCCAGGAATCCGTCTTCATTGCTTTGCTGGTGTTTGTGGTTCTTGCAGAATCCCCCTATCACGACTATTGTGTCCTTTTGGGGTAGTAGGTGTACTTGACTCCTACTTTTAAGGGTCTTGGTGTGGGGTATCTTGGACACCCTGACTGTTTTCTTACAGTCCCAGCGACCCTCTACAAGCTCCCATAGGTCTGGGGTCCTTTCGTGATTCACATTCCACTTTTGGAGTATATGGTTTGTGTTGCCCCTAGACCTATGTTCACCTATTGCAACCTATTGTAATTCTACACTGGTTGCATTACTTTTCTTACTATTACTTACCTGTTTTGGGTTTGTGTACATATAACTTGTGTATATTGCTTACCTTCTTACTGAGGGTACTCACTAAGATACTTGTGGCATATTGGCATAAAAATAAAGTACCTTTATTTTTAGTAACTCTGTGCATTGTGTTTTCTTATGATATTGTGCTCTATGATATAAGTGGTATAGTAGGAGCTTTGCATGTCTCCTAGTTCAGCCTAAGGTTTGCCATAGCTACCTTCTATCAGCCTATGCTGCTAGAAACACCTCTATTCTACTAATAAGGGATAACTGGACCTGGCACAGAGTGTAAGTACCTTAAGGTACCCACTATAAGCCAAGCCAGCTTCCAAAAGTGGCCTAGTGGCCAACTGTGTTTTTCTGTTTTACCTGTTTTTCCTCCTTTTTACTGTTTCTCCCTCTTTTTCCACTTTTTCACTTGTTTCAGCTTTTGGCGCTTTGCCCCTTTGCTGCTCCCACGCTTCCTTCCCTGCTGCTCCCGCAGCCTCTCCACTCTACCCTAGAAGCACTTTCCTGCCCTCCCAGCAGATCAATCCCTCTCTCCCCTTCTTAACAGTGGCTGCTGTGCAGTGCGGGGGGACTCCAGTGACCTTTCTGGCCAGTGTCCATAGTTTCCTCCTGCATGCTCAGTGCTGCTGCCACTTGTGTGTGACTGACAGAGCCTGCTGGCTCTGTGTTCGGGGCCCGCCTCCACCCGCAGGCAATTGCCTGCACCTCATCCTTGGTGGCCTAGTGGCCATCTGTGTCTGTCTGTTTTTCTGTCTTTCCTGCTTTTTCTCATTTTTACAGTTTCTCTCTTTTTTTGCACTTTTTCACTCGTTCCTGCTTTTGCCACTCCCATGCTTCCCTCCCTGCTGATGCTGCCCCCTCAGCCCTGCCCCACCCTCAAAGTGCTTTCCCTCCGACCCAGCTGACCAATCCCTTCCCCTCCCTCCCCTTCTTAAGAGTGGCTGCTGTGTGGCCATGCTGCTGGCTTGCCAAAGGCAAGCCCATCTGTGCCCATCCGCACCTGAACTGCGCCCAGCCCCACAGTCCCTGGGTCTCACACCATCCACAGATAGGACGCTGAAATCAACTGCACACTGAACACAGGCCGTTTGACTGCCTGCCACCTTGCTTCCTCTAAAGGCACCCATGGACCTTTTGCCTACCTCAACTGCCACTGCACCTTCTCCGCACTCCAAACCCCAGACACCCAGCCACAAAACAGTTGCACACCCATCCAGATCACCTCAAGTGCATCCTCCTCAATATCCGCTCCATTCACAAGCCTGCAGTGGAGCTTTGGGAGCTGATAGACTCCACCTGCCCGGACATCGCCTTCCTCACCGAGACATGGACAAACACAGCATCAGAACTGGATAGCATCATCGCCATCCTCAGTGACTATAAACTGCTCCACAAAGATCAACCTTCCAGACCAGGCGGCGGACTAGCCATTGCCCACATGACCATCCTCCTCCTATGAATCGACACACCGGAACACTCCCTCCTTATGGAGTACCTCAACCTGCAAGTTCACCTCACCCCAAAGGCCACCATCCACGGCACCTCATCTACAGACCACCCAGCCCCGCCCAGCCCCGCCCAGCCTTTAACGACTCCAGTGTCGACTTCATAGCCCTCCATGCACTCGCCTCCACCAACTACATACTTCTTGGAGACCTCAACTTCTACATCGATGACCACAACACCCCCTCATTACTTGAGAACCTTGACACAATTGGTCTCAAGCAATTGGTCACCTCACCAACGCACATCGCCGGATACGCACTTGAACCCTTTTCCTCAAGTAGCAACCTCACTATCAACGACTGAACACCATTACACTGGACCGTCTACCACTGCATCCATTTCTCCATTACCATACCTACAGCTCACATCAACACTGCCATTCCCCCAACAGGAATCGTAACCAGACCACAGAGGAGTAACTCATCAACACCCTCAGCAATTCGCCACCCTGATACAAGAGAAGCCAACACCTCAGCACGTAACCTCCGCCAATGGATCGCTGATTGCACCAACACCCTTGCTCCACTCCGAACGACCAAAGGGAAACACACCACCAAGAAAATCAGCTTGTTCACCCCTGCACTCCAGGACCTTGCATCCTTCAAATCCTCCACAAGATCCCACCATGGCTTCATCAAAGCCACCAAACCACCCTGCAGGTTCGTATCAACGCCACCACTCACAACACAAAAGACGTTTTCACCATCATCAAGGAATTTGCCATACCGCAAGCTGAGGCCAACATCCCTCCATCCCAGGACCTCTGCGACAGACTAGCTCCCTTCTTCGATTGGAAAATCAAGAATATCTCCAACCGCTTCGGACCCCAAGACTCTCCCAACTCACCAACAACGCCCCAACTCAGACCCACTGAACCCCCACAGTTCCTGCACGCCTGGACCCCCCTCATGACAGATGTGACTCACTCCATCATGAGCAGCATCCACTCCGGAGCCTCCACTGATCCTTGCCCCCACTACATCTTCAACAAAGCCAGTGCTGCAATCGCACCCAAACTCAGCAAGACCATCAACTCCTCCCTAGAGTCGGCCACCTTCCCTAAGGACTTGAAGCACGCTAAGATCTGCCTGCTCCTAAAGAAACCCACGGCTGAACCCATGGATCAAAAGAATGACTGCCCCATCTTGCTGCTGCCTTTCCCAGCCAAGGTCGCCAAAAAAGCGATCAATGCTCGGCTCTGCCAACACATCGAGGGCAACAAACTCCTGGAGAGCTTTCAATCAGGATTCAGAACTAACCACAGCACCGAGACTGCCCTGCTCGCCGCCACAGAGGACATCTGCTCTCTCCTCGACTGCAGCCAAATAGTATCCCTCATCCTATTGACCTATCGGCTGCCTCCGACACAGTGTCCCACCACACCCTATGTGCCAGACTCCATGCAGCAGGCATATCGACAAGGCCCTTCGGTGGATACCGTCCTTCTTGGCAGGCAGAACGCAGAGTCAGACTCCCATCACATCCTGTCAGAACCTACAGAGATCAGCTGTGGAGTACCCCAAGGATCCTCGTTGAGTCCTACAATGTTCAACATCTGCATGGACCCGCTTTCCCCAGTCGTCAGAAACTACAGAGAGAACATCATCTCCTTCGTCAATGACACCCAGCTGATCATCTCCCTTACTGAAAAACCCACAACGGCCAAGAGGAACTTCCAAGGCGGGATGGAAGCAGTCGCTGCCCGGATGAAGGAGAGCTGCCTTAAACTAAACTCCAAAAAGACCAAGATCCTTATCCCTGGACCTCTTCCTCAGCCAGATAACTCCCTGTGACCCTCCACACTTGGCATTCCCCCCACCCCTGCAGAACACGCATGCAACTTCAGCGTCATTCTCGACTCAGCGCTCACCATGTCAAGACAGGTCAACTTTGTCGCCTCCACCTGTTTCCACACCCTCTGACTAATCCAGAAGATCTTCAGATGTATCCCAAGCAACTGCTGCAAGACCGTAACACATGCCCTGATCACAAGCAGACTTGACTACGCAACCTGAGTAAGCTACAACAAATCCAGAACGCCTCCGCCAGACTCATCCTGACCATCCCCCACTGAGAACACAACACAGGACACTGGCAAGATCTCCACTGGCTCCCCGTTGAGAAGAGGATAAACTTCAAGCTCCTTATACACGCTTACAAGGCCCTCCACAATCATGGACCCAGTTACCTCAATCACCACATCACCTTTTACTCCCCTGCCAGACTTCTCTGCTCCTCCCAGCAGTCGCTCGCCACCGCACCCCGAATAAGGAAGTCCTTGGCTGGAGGGCGATCTTTCACCTACCTTGTGGCAAAATGCTGGAACACCTTGCGTCTCCACCTGAAGCAGTCGCCATCGCTACCTCAATTCAAGAAGGACCTTAAGACCTGCTGGCTCTTTGACTGAATCTTGAGGACCTACCCCACAGCGTCTTAATACACACGGGTGAGTAGCGCGCTTTAAAATAAAAACTGAATTAAAGCTGTCACAAATCACAGTCAGGCACTGAGGTCTCCCACACCATTCAATGCAATCCCTAGCTGGGAGTCACAGGTACACACTTCACCAATTATACCCAGCAGGAAAAGCTTTTATCACTTTCTTCAATTGGAAACCAATTTATGCTCCCTTCAGAAAACTACAATGACGGTGTCACTCCTTTGCCGTACCTCATAATTATATGATTTAGATTTTTTTTTAAATCGCTGTGTAAATACACTGTGCGGGGAGACTGCTCCATTTAAGATGAATACATTCCAGAGTGTTTGGAGAGCAGACAAGTGAACAACACATATAATGCAGGGAAGCCAATAGGCAGGAACTCTCACTTTTTAAAATTTTATTTTACCACAGATTTGCTGTAAAATTAAAACAGAAAATGTTTTTGGCTCAATTTAGGGCCCCTCTGGGACGCCACCACTAAGCCTAGGGAGTCAGGGTATTCCCACCCTGCCCATCTATGTATTTTTTTTTTTTTACAGTTCTTTTCTTCGAACCAGTCCGTGTCCCAAGATGGCTGCCAACACTTACGGTTGAGAGTGTTGGCAGCCAATCAGCTCTCAACACTAGATCTGTGCTTAGGCTTCGCACAAATATCTATATTTCTTTTTTCTTTATTAACTCCAAAACTACTTAACGGATTCAAACCAAGATGTAGTTTTCTCCCAAATTGATGTATGCCCATCCAGCGGTTTGGGCTGTAGTTATGTCTAAATTCCCTATGAGAAATCTCTGTAGACAGCGAAATAGAGTAAACCTCATCTTCCAGGAAGCAAGAGCTGTTTGACAGCTCTCGCTTACTGGAATGAGACTGTTTGCTCTGACTTGGCAGGAGCTGTCCAAGCTCCCACTAAGTCAGAGCAAACAGCATCTAGGGGGTTAGGCACCCCAGGACATAGCAGGGGCCAGCTCTTGGTGGTTGCGGTCCCCATGGCCATTATTGGCTCCAGGAGGACGGCCCCTCACCACCGTTAGTTAGCCCCGTGGAGGTGCCGGGGGACCACGATGGACCCTCTTCATTATGTTTCTTTTCTGCTCTGGGGAGGTGTCAGTCCCTGGGGCACAGAGGGCAGCGTGCCACACCCACATACTATTAATTTATGCCCTGGGAAGGTGGCAGTCCCAGCGGCCCCACTCCGATTTCTGACATGCCCCTGGGACGTGGGCCACTAAAAGAAGTGCATGAGACAGCAGTTTGTTTTTTTATTTTTTATTTTTATAGAGGATTTGTGACCTCCTCTAGGACCCCAGCACCAGCGATAAGGGGGTCAGGGTGTCCCCACCTGGGCCCCTTTTCTTTCTTTTTTTTAACCTTTTTTTTCTGGGTCTCAGCTGAAACAGAGCCACAAGTTGGCTGCTAACATTTCCTTGTTGAAGTGTTGGCAGCCAATCAGATCTCAGCATGAGATCGGAAGGGGTCAGAGAGTCTTTGCGTCCCTATATATACACATTTGTTTTTTCATTAATATTTCAAAAACTACTGACTGGATTTGCACCAAATTACAGAAAGGTTGCTTTCTGGACCAAGAGCTAGCTTTGTGGCAAATTTGATGTAAATCTGTGCAGTGGTTCCTCACTATTCCTATTCAAATTCCCTATGGAAATTGACATGGAGAAAATATGTTTTGGCTCCCACTCCTCCCTTTTTCTCTGTCCCCGCTTCACATATCACCCCAAATCTTTCCAGACAGCAGCTGAGCAGCTCAGCAGCTGAGCATCATACTTGGTTGGAAAATGTTGTGAAGATTTTGTCAACCAGGCCCAAAGATTTAGGCAAGTAAAAAACAAAAATTCAATAGAATCTAGGTCCTAACTATAACTACCTAATGGTGACCGCCACTAAGTTATTTATATATATATATATATATATATATATATATATATATATATATATATACACATATACACACTAATAAAGATGGCATTATACTGCGAGCTTATTTGGTGCAGCGTTAGCTCTTATATTATTACAGGATCTAACTATAATGTCACCTTAAACTTTGTTTTATTTCAATTAATTTCTAGGGTTTTTTAAAGTAATCTAAAATCGTACTTCCTTACCTAACTATACATTTACTTTAACCTTTGTTTTTTTAGTGACTAATTTTATATATATATATATATATATATATATATATATATATATATATATATATTATAAAAAACAGAGCTGGTTGCCATTGTGTAGGTATAGTTAGATCAGAGTTTTCATAGGAAACATTTTTTTGGTTCTCTTCCAATGGATGCAAAATCGACTGAGTCCACCCCTTTGCTGATGCGCCTGCAGCAGTTTCTTCCGTGACTGTTCAATGCACCCAAAACATTAAACTTTAAACCACATATTGAAACTGCTATTGAAACAGTTTATTAAGTTAAAAGACACCCTAGTGTCAAGTATGTTAAATAATCACTGAATTCTTAATCCAGGTTGTGAAATTCCATAACAAAATCTTTGAGACAAAGGAAGACTCAGCAGAGCAGGGAGGACCGTTAAGGTATCTGCAGCTAAATCCTGTCTCTACCAGATAATGAGTTACCGAAGGTAAGTAACTTGTTCATCTGATAGACATCTAGCCGCAGATTCCTTACTTTGGAATCAGATACCAAAGTCATACCAACCCCAGAGGAGGGTCTGCCAACTGAGACCGTTAAGATGTCTCTAATTAAAACAAAACCAGTCTAAGACAAGAGAAAATGACTGGACATTCATAATAATGTAGGCAAGAAACACCATACTCTACAAATTAAAAATCTGTAGAAGGAACCACAGGTAAGTAAAGTCATAAGACAATAAAAAGCATGGGGACAAAATTAGCCATGTTAGTATGACAAATCTGTGTCAGAAGCCAACCATCAACATGAATATAAAACTATCCACACCCTTAATGGGATCGAAACCCATGTATCCTCACCCCATAAGAAATGTGGAAAGGACCACAGTAATAAAAGTCAAAAAGACATTGAAAGCATGGGGATAATGCTACCCATGACAGTAGGACAAGTTTGCCAGATGACCCTCAATCAATCAAAAAAAAATTTAAGCGTGCTACTCACCCGGTAGGGTCTCAAGGCTCTGTGGGGGGCAGGAGAGGGGGGATGCAGATTTACTGTTCAAAAATCCATGTTTTGTGGTGTTTTCTGAAGGTCTGGAGGTCCTGGGTCTTGCGTAGGTTGGTGGGGAGGGAGTTCCAGTTCTTGGGGGCAAGGTAGGAGAAGGATCTGCCTATGGAGGTGGTGCGTTAGATGCGGGGGACTCTGGTGAGGTCAGCAGAACGGAGGAGACGAGTGGGTGTGTGGAAGTCCACTCTTTCGTTGAGGTAGGCTAGTCCAGTGTTGTGGAGGGACTTGTGGGTACTGGATGAGGACTTTGAAAATGATCCTTTTGCTGATGGGTAGCCAGTGAAGGGATCTGAGGTGGGCGGAGATATGTTCATGGCGTGTAAGGTTCAGGATAAGACGTGCAGCTTTTCTGTTGAAGCTTGACTGTGGTACCAGCGTATAGGGCGTTTCCGTAGTCTAGTCTGCTGCTGATGAGTGCATGGGTGACGGTCTTCCTGGTTTCTATGGGGATCCATTTGAAGGTCTTTCGCAGCATGCGGAGGGTGTTGAAACAGGAGGAAGTTATAGAGCTGATTTGCTGGGCCATGGAGAGAGATGAGTCTAAGATGATGCCAATATTGTGTGCGTGGGTGGAGGGTGTTGGGGATGGTCCTAGGGCGGAGGGCCACCAGGAGTCATTCCATACTGTCTTGTTGGGGCCAAAGATGATGATTTCGGTTTTGTTGGAGTTGAGTTTGAGGAGGGTTGCTGTCATCCATTTGGCGGTGTCGAGGAGTCCGGCGTGGAGGTTTGTCTTGGCGGTGGTGGGGTTCCTGGTGAGGGAGATGACGAGCTAGGTGTCGTCTGCGTAAGATATGATGGTGATACCATGAGGGCGGAGGATGTTGGTGAGCGGGCCATGAAAATGTTGAAGAAGGTAGGGCTAAGGGAGGACCCTTGGGGGACCCCGCAGATGATCTTGGTTGCTGGGGACTGGAAGGGAGGGAGGTGAACTTTCTGGGTTCTTTTGGTGAGGAAGGAGGCGAGCCAGTCCATGGCCTTGTGTTGGATTCCTGCATCGAAAAGCCGTGTTCGGAGGATTTGGCAGCAAACAGTGTTGAAGGCTGCGGAGAGGTCCAGGAAGATGAGTGCAACGGTCTCACCCTGTCAGCTCTGGTTCGGATGTCGTCAGTACAGGCGATGAGGGCGGTCTCAGTGCTGTGGTTCTTGCGGAATCCAGGCTGGGAAGCGTTGAGTGCGTTGTTTTCCTTTAGGAAATGAGACAGGCGGGCGTTCACTAGCTTCTCAGCCACCTTAGCGGGGAAGGGGAGAAGAGAAATGAGGCGGTAGTTCGTGAGGTCTTCTGGGTCTGCTTTGGGTTTTTTGAGGGGTGCAGTTACTTTGGCGTGCTTCCAGGAGTCTGGGAAGGTGTGGCGTCGAAGGAGCTGTTGATTATGGCACGAAGCTGGGGAGAGATGATTGGGCTGGCCTTGACACTAAGATTATAAATCTATTTTCTCTTATATCCAGACCTGAACTGTGTGTTTATTACTTGTGGAACACAGATCAGCAGGCCATGCCACTCAACAATACCTCTGTGCCATATAAAGTCCTGCCCTAGCTAGACCTGCTCTATAAAAAGATAGAGAAGATCTATCTCTTGTGAAGAAAGCATAAAAAACTCTCTATGTAAAAAGAAGTCGAAGACCACAATAGTAACTATCGGCACATAAGCAGTCTTTTCCCTAGAAAAATTAACTTGAGATTATAAAGTGTTTCTAGGATATTCCTAATATATATATTGACCTAGGAATAAAATAAATAAACTCCTATATACTAACAAGAGAAATTTAAGAAGTATAGATATAAACATAAAGCTGAGTAAGGAGTCAGACAATACTAACATAATAGTATGGAAACTATAGTGGGCATCATACCGCGTAGGAACAACAGTCACCCATCTCGTCAGAGTAATGCAAATTGCCTGAGACACCACTGTCAAGCAATAGTAGCATAAAGTAGAATAAGATATTAAGTATGAATTGATAGCCTAGAGAAAACCAAGGTTAATGCATGGCCCTACTATATAATTAGAGACCCATCTACCGATGGTCTAGAAAAGGTCTCCAGTACAATTACTTGAATTGAAAATTTTTAAGGAATTCTATAGTAAAAAGTTTCTGAATGATCTATAAAATAAACATCAAATTGTATATTCTATTTATGGACAGCACTTTGCAAAGTGTGAACCCAAACTACAAACCAATAGTTGAATGATGAAAAGAGTTGTACCTGGAAGAGCAAGGAACCTTTATTATAGGACTACGTCTTCTACAAAAAGTAGAAGCTGTGAGGCAAACACCTATTCCCCTCATGTACATGAACACCTGCATAGAGAGGAAATGGTACACTATTAGAGTGAAAATTCCTTTAGAAAAGATGGAACTCTTAAGAAATAACAAAAAAGTGTCATAACAACCCTTAATGAGTCAAGAATATGAATTACTCCTTATAGTAGAGTGAAAATAATTGAAAGAGAGACTAGGTCTCCTTGGAGACTTATAATAGCATGACATAATCCCATGAAAATTAAACAATGTTCAAAGAACATGTATAAACCATCAATGTCAAAGCCAAAATAAAAAGATGAACAGTGTTGAAACTTTTCAAACACTCACCCTCAGTCACAGATCTGGGTTTAATCCACGTTATTTTGCTCACCACATCACCCCAGTTTGGACCCATTATCCTTACCCACCCTCAAAATACCCTTATCACCAAATTACTCTTACCTACCCTAAACCCTAAAAATACCCTTACCACCCACATACCCGTGCCCACCCTAAAAATACCCTTACCACCTAAATACCCTTACCCACCATAAACCATGAAAATACCCTTACCACCTACATACCCATCCCAGTCTAAACCCTAAAAATATCCCTACCACCCAAGTGCCTTCCCAACCCTGAACCCTAACAATACCCTAACCACCCAAAGACCCATAATCACCTTTAACCCTAAAAATACACTTACCACCTAAATACCCCTACCCACCCTAATCCCTTAAAATACCCTTACCATCCAAATACCCCTAACCTTCCTAAAATCTAACAATCCTCTTAAAACTCAAGTACTCCTACCTACCCTAAGCCACCCTTACCTCCCAAATATCTTTACTCACCTGTAGTGCTATCTGTATCTAACCACCCATTCCATCTTGACCACTGATTCCATGTTGTGATTAGCTTAGCTTCAAATGCTGTCTCATTGGCGGTGCAGGTATTTTTCTGTGTACAGCTTGTTAACATGTTTTTGCTTTTTCCACCAGGGAAGGGAATATAAAGTGGGGGATGAAACACTGATAAGACTGCACAAGGCTGAGAATGTTTATGGTAGAGAAGGGTGTAGAGCTAGGTCTTGGAAATACACCTTGGGATCTGGCCAGTCTCTGGCGGGCTCTTTCAACACTGACCTAGTACAGCCAGGGCTTGATTTTCACAACTTGCTGTACAGGAGGGGTTTCTAGAACCTTCCTCTTAAGTTTGTTTAACGTATATAAGGTTTAAAAGCTTCACACTGAGGGAGAATGAACACATCTGAGAGTGGACACATTGCTCAGAGTAATCCTGTTGGGGTGGTCTCTCCTATTTCAGCTGTCACAGGTTCCACATCTTGACGTTGGCAGACAAAGGATGATGTTGGATTCGAGCCCTATGTTGATGCATTTTTAATTCTTAATATCTAGCTTTACTGTGTGCATTCATAAATATACATATTAATTATATGTATATATATATATATATATATATATATATATATATATATATATTTATATATATATATATATATATATATTTATATATATATATGTATATATATATCACTCAACAAAGTTTTCCCCGTAGTGTGGCTGCTACATCACAGCGGTCCTGGTCGGGCTCAGGGACGCCCAAAAATATAGTAACCCAACGCTCTCCTAATCCAAAGAGAACCAGGACACCTCCGTATGTGATTCCAGCATTCATTCACAGCAAGTTGTTTTGTTTGCTGTGTATAAATGCTGGAATCGCATACGGAGGTGTCCTGTTACTATATATATATATATATATATATATATATATATATATATATATATATATATATTCATTGTTGATGTATTGTGTTTTCTGTGATTATTATTATTCCACTGCTGTGATTATTTTAAGAGTTGCACGTATGTTGCTGCATTCACATTAAGTGCTCACATTACTTTCTTCGCGTATATGAAACCTGAGGAGTGCCTTAATAAATTCATTACTCAGACTGAGTGCTGCATCCTTTGCATTCCTTTAGCTTTGTTCCCTCTCAGTCTGAAGCAAAGCAGAACACCACCCTAAAAATACCCTTACCCACCCCAAACCCTTAAAGCACCTTTACACACACACACACACACATATATATATATATATATATATATATATATATATATATATATATATATATAAACTGAGAAAACCAAAGGTTACAGGGATGTTGTAGTTAGGATCTGTATTTACTCGTACAAAACCATAGAAATCCAGCAGTTAGAGTTCTTTCAGGTAACTATAACTCACGCCCTTGCTATACACTTTTCTTATTGATAATTTTATTGCAAATGTTGCAGTTGTAGGAAGGTACCTTCTTTTTGGCATGGTTACCCCCACTTTTTGCCTGCTGTCAGTGTGTTTTGACTGTGTTCACTCGGATCCTGCTAACCAGGACCCTTGTTACTGTCCTCTCTCCCTCTAGATTTGTTTGCTTAGTACTTTGCATTCCCCACAATTGACATACTGGTGCTCCTACGTACATCCTTAGTATATGGTACTGAGGACATTGGGGCACCAGGGGTTTCCCTTGGGCTGCAGCATTTATTGTGCCACCCATGAGAGCAAAATGTGTCTGCAGGCCCGCCAGTGCAGCCTGTAGAAGATGCATGCACTCTTTCACTACAGGTCACTGCTCCAGGTCACTGTAAGTCACCCCTATGACAGGCTCTCCAGCCCAGATGGCAGAGTGTAGGTACCTGTGTGTGAGGACACCCCTGCATGAGCAGAGGTGCCCCTATGAACTCCAGCTCCATTTCTTTGGACTTCTTAAGTGCAGGGAAGCCATTTTTACCCATATACTGGACACAAGTCCACTACCTGTGTCCAGCTACATAATGTTAACTTCACACCTTCACACCAACGTCCACTATCTGTGTCCAGCTACGTAATGTTAACTTCAAACTCGGGCATGTTTGGTATCAAACATGTTGGAATTGTAACCCAATACTTTTGCCAGTATTGGTTGTATGATTCAATGTTCTCTGGGGGCTCCTTAGAGGACCCCCAGCATTACCCAAACCAGTCTTCTGGGGTTTTCCGGGCAGCCCGCGCTGCTGCCACCCCTCAGACAGGTTTCTGCCCTCCTGCTGCTTGACCAGCTCAAGCAGAGGAAGACAGAACAAAGGATTCCCTTTGGGAAAGGGAGGCAGCACCCTCTCCCTTTGGAAATAGGTGTTACATGGCTTCAGAGGTGTAACCTCCCCAAGCCACTGGTATGCTTTGAAGGCCACTTTTGGTGTCTCTTCCATAAACCATAGGATATAATGTAATAGTAATTCAACAGATGGGCAATCAGTCATGACTGTGACCTAGAAACCCCATCCGCCAAACTTTAAATCAGGCCCTTAGTCCTTTAATCAATTTCAACTGTTCTTTTTTATAGAAACCTATGCTTTTTCTAGATGGTCAAACAAAAGTAGCTTTTGTCTTATAATACATAAGTGGGAATGCTGCCAATTGAAGTGTTCACTCAGTGAGAGAAATGATCCATTGCTGTGCAACGGTTCCGCTTTCCGTGAGCAAATGCAGAAGAAGTTAGATGGAAAGTCAAATGCCCTTTCTCTGAATAAGAAATTGTTAAATGTGAAACACGACCAATGTTCCCTGTAAGGGGCGTGCGCGCACCTTTCCTGCCCCCATCGCGCAGGCCCCTTTGGCAAGCGCGCACGTTGTGCTGTTATCAAATGTTCCACCATTCCTATACTTTGTGGTAGTTTATATGCGTTATCACTTTCTAAGCCTAAATAAGCCTTTTAGAGCGATATACGTGCTCCCCTAAGGCAGATAATGCTCATATTTGAATCTGGATTGAAGTCAATGAAAACAGCGTTTAAATGCCGCGGGGAGTGTTTTAAACATCATTTGGCGTACTTTAGCAGACAAGCGAGCAAGTGATATTTGTCTTGGAAATTAATGGTTAATGAGCTAGGAAATGCTTCAGAACAGTAGAAAATGTGCTGTTATCGAATGTTCCACCATTCCTATACTTTGTGGTAGTTTATATGCTTTATCACTTTCTGAGTTTAAATAAACCTTTTAGAGCGATATACGTGCTCCCCTAAGGCAGATAATGCTCATATTTGAATCTGGATTGAAGTCAATGAAAACGACGTTTAAATGCCGTGGGGAGTGTTTTAAACATCATTTGGCGTACTTTAGCATACAAGCGAGCAAGTGATATTTGTCTTGGAAATTAATGGTTAATGAGCTAGGAAATGCTTCAGAACAGTAGAAAATGTGCTGTTATCAAATGTTCCACCATTCCTATACTTTGTGGTAGTTTATATGCGTTATCACTTTCTAAGCCTAAATAAGCCTTTTAGAGCAATATACGTGCTCCCCTAAAAGGTCATGTCCTTGGGGTGTGCAACCAGGTCACAAAACTGCCTTGATGCCCTATTGCATGGAGCAATGATATCCCTTTTTTGCTTTAGTGGTTTGGAGAGGCTAAAGCCAAAGATCTTGGCTAGTTATGCACTGCGCGCGCATGAATGGTCAAATTCTTGGTGCACGTATCCTTGGCTGCAGCGCACAGAGACCGCACACTGCCGCACAAAGTGGAAAAAAATTAGAGGGAACATTGAACACGACCATCAAGATTTCTTGATCTATAACCATATTGAATTGTTAGTGGTTGAGGCTTGTTGGGCTGAAGAGAAAAACGCATAAATATCTTATCAGGGATTACAAATTCATTTTAAAAAGGTTTGGGCACATTTATTAGACACTCCAGCTAGGTGTGCAGAGTTTATAAACTTAGTTGTGTATTAGGACCACAGTCTTAAGGAGCATCATTCAGAGACAACTAAGGCAGACACAAAGGTATTGGTGTTAAGTTCAAGTTTAGAAGAGAGTAGAATTTCAGAACTTCCTATCCTATAAAATGAGGTAGTGATATAGGCCCCCTCTCAAAAGAGAAAAGAGAAAGGAGAAGTACACTGAAGGAATGTATGTACTACGGAGGCGGCGTGGCTGCAGCTGACAGAGTAGGGAGTTCTGCTGGAGAGCTTATGTTAGGTTGCACTGACTCCTCACCAATCCTAGCAGACAATGACTTGTGGCCCAGTACAAATGCACAACGGCTGTCCCTGCACAGAGGAGACACTGTGTGGTAGCACCAAAAACATTACAGATGTCGAGGAGAAGTTGGTGGTGGGCAGTCAAGCAGGCACCTGGCCTGAAGTGATCCAAGGTTGGGGGCAAGAAGTCAGTGTGCACTGAGCTCTGTGAATGGCAATCATGGCTTGAGCCTCTGGTGAGGTGTCTGTATATGAGGGTGCCGGCTACATTGTAGGCGAGAAGGAGCTGACACTGCACAGAGGTGGTGTAACCTGGTGGCCACATGACCACAATCACAAGACTGGGAATGTAGCTATGGGGTTTGGGGCTGCCAAGTAGGGTTACCTAGTTCCCCCCGCCCCCAGGCAGGGTAGACATGTGGTGCACTCTGAAAGCGCTCACAAGATACCATTGGTTATTGGGTGGGAGTGGGTGGGATTATAGTTGGGGTTTATAAGGTGTAGATAGGCGTAAAGTGGCCTCTTTTAGCTTTGTCACACCCAGGGGCAGGGCGAGCTGTGGTAGGCATGTTTTGTCAAGTAGGCCAAGAAATGTAATGGCTTTTTTTATTCAAAACAAAGTTGTGATTGTGGTGGTCAATAACATGACAAGTAGTTGCAGGGTCATGGAGGCACTTCGGGTATTACACGCGGAAGGGTAGGAAGATTTTTATAAGGAAGGTGTTCTGGAGCAAACCTGGGTAGGCTTCAAGCGCCCCAAAGCAAGTGTTCACGGGTGGTGTGTCAGCCTCTGTAATGGCATGCTCACCCCCGCAAACAAGCCCAAGAAATGTAGGCATAAAAATGTGAGAGGCTGGCATGTGTGAATGTTACCTGGTAGGAGAGGCACTGGGACTCCCCTAGTCTCGCACAGGGATGTGGAATTCCTATCACCTGACACCTGGGACATATAGTTTGGGATCAAGGGCAACAAGTTTTCATGTTTATTTTGTTCTTGGGACAAGTAGGCCCAATCCCCTGCACCACAAACCCTTTGGCTGCCAGTTTACAAAGAAGGGAACTGCCTGCAGTTAAGGTAATATGTGTGTCCATAAGTTGATACTGTTTGAACCTGTATTTATAGTTCATTAATGAAAAGCCTTCATTATTATGGTGAGCACTGTAAATAAACGTTTTAAGGTCACACAGCACTACTTACTGACAGTGGTTCCTGTAAAAAAAAAAAAAAAGTGTACACACATGCTTGAAAAGATTAACAATATGAGGCTAAGTAAAATGCTCCCACGATGCTCCCTGATTAGATGCAAATATTTGCAGAAGCTTGTAAGCAAGAGTGATGATCCTTTGCTTTCAAAATAAAATGTTCAGAAACAAACGCAAGTAGAAAAAAAAACGCTACACTACATGAAATTTTAGGTGCTATTTCTTTGAAGGGTAATTTAGTAAAATGTGTTGATGCCTGCTCGTATTTCCAAAAAGAATATTCCTAATGGAAAATCAGTGTAACCATTTTCAACAAAATTATGGGAAGCATGAAAATAAACAAGCACTGTCAAAGCCAACTGATAAGACATTTTTTGTGAGTCTTTTGGTTTCGTTACTGCGTGTCTTGTTTTGACATGGCTTTTGTAACACTTTATTGTTGTTGGAGTGGCCAGGTCCTAACCGTTGTAACAAACACTGTCAAAAAAGAAAAACATTTTTGGTCTAAAAAACACACATTGCCACCAGTGGTGTAACAAAGCCCCAGCAGCCCTGCCCCCGCAGACCTCCCCCCGCCGCTCCAGGGGGCCCCCTCAACACAGCATCTGCCCTTAGTGAGTCTGGAGGGGGGGCCTCCATGTTCTTTGCAGGGAGGCACCCTCCATTTTTGTTACGCCAATGATTGCCATAGTGGTTCCACCCACTGAACAAAAGTACTTTGTGTGCCAATAGGCTCCTTGTAGAAGAGCAGAATTCAATCACTCATAATAAAGCCAGCCGATAGAGAGAGAAATAGAAGTTTATTAAAAACTGTGGTTTTTAATAAAAGGTGGTGGTCTGTGTCAATGTCAGACCTAATTAGGGACCTAGTTCTTAAAGAAAGTCACAAAGTGCACCCACATCATGAATTCACAAGAGCTTAAAGAAGTAGACCAGGAAATCATACTCCTAGAAAATATTTGTGAACTGTATTTTAGCACGAGCAAATATACAGGCGTAGATTTGCTTGTGTGAAAATCTATTGAGCGTTTACAAGTTCACTTTCCTTCCCACCACTTTTTTTCCAACCCTGGAATAACTTCTACTTCTGCCATTGTCAGGAGTAAATTTCCAACCTTTCTCATTATGGGAAAAGGTTAGAGAAGAGCTGGTGAAAATCATTAAAACATGCAAGTTAGTAGGTTTTCAGACTCAAAGGCATTCCAGCCCTGGAACTATTGCTTAATGCATCCTCCAGCCCCAGTATGTAGATCTGCAGAAAGGTGCAAAATAAGGAAATTGCTATAGTAGGGATTGAAATTGCAAGTATTCAAGCCCTACTATAGTAGTAGCCCTGGCATAATCAGAGAGGCTCTTATCAGAGCTCTTACACAATGAGATTGCTGCCATGATTTGTCACCTCACTACATGGGACAAGTAGATTTGTATTTATTTTTTACATAACAAGTAGATCTAAGAAGTAACCTGTCCCATGGACAAGTAGATGCTTTATTAAATTCCACACCCCTGAAGTACATGCTGTCTTGAGTGCTGCTCCGGCTGGTGCGGGGATGAGGGGAGGACCAATCTTATTGTGGCGTCCAGTAGTGGTTTGAAGCAGAGAGCTGGCAGTAGAGGGTGGGGAGCACAGGCAGGGCCTGCAGTGGCAATACTGCAGCTGAAGGGTGCGGGCTTTCCAGACGGCTCTCTCAGAGAGCTGGCAGAATTTCAAGAAAGCACCTTGACAGCATCTGCCAAAATGGCTGCGTCTGCTGAGGAAAGTACCTTGGGACTGCAGGACAAGATGGCAGCATCCGTGCTGTTGAGAGTGATGATGGTCAGGCTGCAGTAGTTAGAGACCTGCATTTACGGATGCTAGGTGGGGAAGACAGTTTTCATGGAGGGAGCAATGTCCATAGTGGGGATTTAAGTATGGCTGAGCCCTATGCTCAACTAGGTGCAGAGGTGGAAGGTGGATAATTCTTTAGAAGTTTTTGATGGGGGTTTGGTGCAAGGGGATGTAGAGGAGATATGTCTTGGTAGACAGCTGGCAATGTATGAGGATGACAGGGCAGAGGTGCAAAACAAAGGTCACTTGTAGATGGTACAAGTGATGTTGTCACTGAGAGGAGAGGAACATCCGGGGTGGCTGCTGGGGCTTTCGGTGTGATGACTCTGTAGGCATGGGTGGCCTTATGGAAACAGGCCACTGAAGATGACCGCGTTCAGCACTGACAAGCATCCTGACCCCGGTGGGGGACTGTCGGCCTCCTGGGCACCGGGCTGAAAAGAGAGCAGCCTCTGTAGCAATTTTCTTAAAGTCGAGGGAGTGGGGCCATTCAGCACATTTCTTGGGTGGGGGAGTTGGTGATGGGGAAAGGTCCAGCACGAGTGCTGGGAAAAAAGGGTGCCAGGATTGAGTTGCAGACAAAGAATTACTGGATTATGATGAGAAGGATTCTTTGAAAGGGGGTGAGATTTTGGAAGATGGGGTCTCGTCGAACCTGGTGGGTAGGGAGGAAAAAGGGGAGCATGGTGCCAACATAGGGAGGAGAGTTGGTGTGTTACAGGTTTCCAAGCCAGTGCAACAGTGTGATAGATGGGAGGTGAAGATACAGAGGGATCTGAAGGTACCAGCGTGTCCTTCATTGTTGACAGGTAAGGTGAATCATTAGTGCAAACTGTTGCTGGGAAGGGAATTGAGGAGACGCAGGTAAGGACTAATGAACAACAAGTTGGGAACAATAATATGGATTTCACAACAGGTGAGTCTACTGTTTTTGACTCTAGTGGCACAAGTGAATATGGGGGAAGTTTCAAGGACAAAAAGTTGCCTTATATGGGTGTGTTGATGCTGTTGGGGCCCATTTGACACAGGCCATGAAGGAGAAAATCTGGAAGCAGGAATTTGTGGATGTTTTTAAACTGCTCCACAGGGAAGTGCAGAGAGTTTTAAGGGGGAGGAGTGGATGCTGGCCAGGCGACCAGGAGTTCCAACCACAACTGAGAATTGGACGTCGGCTTTTTTAATTTACACTAGTATTGTCTGGGAGCACCGTCCAGAAAGCTGTGTGGCCCTGTTGAAATATATGGATGTTGTGCATCAAGGACAAATGGATTACAGGGATTTTGGTTGCTTTTGGTGGGATGAGGAATTTAGAGTTTGTCTGGCAGTGAATGCTGATAAACAATGGGGTGACATAGACAATGAGCTGTGGATGCAAAGGGGGACATCAGCTAAACCAGTGGCATTGATTCACATTGCTAGCAGGCTACCTTTACAGCATAAGCACTTTCATGGGCAGCATACCTAGTTTGGCGTGGGTGCAGCAGGGAAAGGGCAATTCCCCCAAAATGGGGCTTGTTGTGCATTTAACATCAGGGTGACTTTCATTTGATTCACCATTTGTCTTGGCCATTGGGTGAATCTGAATGAGTTTATATGCAGCAGAGGATTCAATCCGTGGATGAGGCTGCTGCATTGGTGCAGTCTTGTAGGGTGGGGGCAAAGTTGGCAAAATCCAATATTAAGTCAGCCTTTCGTCAGTTACTAGTTCATCCAGGGGATTTTTCTTTGTTGGATTTGCAGTTTGAGGGTCAAATTTACATTGACAGTATGTTTCTCATGGGACGTTTGGTTTCCTGTTCATTGTTAGAAATGTTCAGTACATTCTTGTGGTGTTTTTTTTTCAGTTTCGGGGCGGACTGCGCCGTGTCACCTATTATCAGGATGATTTCCTGTTGGTGGGAAAATGGGGTTCTGGAGAATGTTGTCAGGCCCTGAAAACCTTTCAAGAAAAATGAAAGAAGTGGGAGTGCTACAGGCACTAGAAAAAACTAAAGGTCCCTCTATGATAATCACGTTGGGTGTTGAGTTGGATACTCAGTGCGTGGAACTCTGCTTAACCAAGGAGAAGGTGCGGACTATGATTGCCTTGTTGGAAGAGGCAGTGCAATGTCCTAAGGTGGAGTTGAGGAAGGTTTACAGCATTTTAGGGCATCTTAATTTTGCTTGTTGAGTGGTGGGAGAGGGGCAGGTATTTTGTAGGCAAGTAGGTTTTGCTGTGAAGGGTGCATTGCTACCTCACCACAGGGTGCGATTGAAGGCTAGTGTCAGCAGATTTGAGGATGTGGATTTCATTCCTTCAAGATTTCAACAGGGTCACAATGTTGTCCAGGGAGGAGGATTAGCTATGGCAGGTGCAAGTTTTGTTTTGGATGCTGCAGGTGCACATGGTTTTGGTATTTTCTAGAATGAGTACTGGTCAGCAGAGAGATAGCCGGTGGCATGGTTGGGGAAAAAGCAGAATATTGCATTTTCTGAATTTTTCCCATTGGTGGTGGCGTTGGTTCTGTGGGGAATTTTTTGGGCAAACAGGAGGTTGTTTTTTTTTAATATGGACAATCAGACAGTGGTGAACATGGTGACTTTGCAAAAGTCCTGCGATTAACAAGTTTTGAAATTGCTGAGGACTTTCATGTTGTGGTGTTTGATGTTCAGTCTGTTGTTTCAAGCTTGATATGTACCAGGTGTTGATCATGAAATAGCTGATGCACTATTTCATTAAAAGTGGCAGAGGTTCCATGGGATGATGCCTGCAGAAGACCGGATGAAGCCAAGGATACCTCAGAATCTGTGGTCACTGGGAGACTGAGAATTTTGGAAATAATTGAGAAGTTGCTCGACTGAGGAGGTCTATGCACCAGCTAAGTGAAATCAGGAAGCACCAAAACCTCAACTGAGATGTGAATGTGCAGATGTGGCAGGGTGTGCCTCGTCCTACTTGGATGAAGTTGCCTAGTGCCTGTGAAGATTGTTGTGAATCCACCCTCCCACAAACATTAAATCGCTACAAAACTGGCTACTGAAGACTGCACAAGCCTCCGAGGGGTGCGTACACAGGCGTGCTTACAGTCCACACTGATGCTATAACTGAATTGTAAGAGAACAATCACTACACATGAAGCATAGGCTAGCCCAGCGTGGCTGCCCCATGACTCAGCGATGCCTACTACAACAAATCCTCACCAACAGTAAACATCAACAGTTGGTACTGATGTCCTGGAATGGCGCATGAGGAAACCTGCCTAACCAATGACTGCAATACAATCCAGCACACTGCAGAGTGAAGGGAACCCCTGAATTGCATGGCCTTGACAGGGATTCTCTATAGAAGCCTACCAATAACTGGACCCCTGTAGCATACCTGCTGCGCTGAATGAAACTGTCATTTTCTATCAACCATCTACCTCTGACGATGTGAAGCAAAAGACAGGAAAGGGAGGCATATGCCTAATGTCAGAGACACAAACTCTTGAAAGCCCGGAACTCATACAAATGTCATCCCAGCGCATACAGGGCTTTTTCCATTTCGGACATGATGGTGCATTTTGTGCTAAGAAAATAGTGCTAAAGCCAGTAGTAAACTGAGGGGAAATTATACCCCAAAGAACACATTTATCGAGTGTGATATGCTGCTCACACTCTCTATTCGTATTCTGTTGCATTTAACGCTATTTCTTAGTGCAAAAAGCATCTTTGTGTCCATGTGGAACTTGAGAGGACATTTTTCCTCTAAGAAATAGCACTATACACAGAATAACTCTTATCACAATTCATGTGCAATCTGGAGGGATTCTATGCATGATTATGCTACACAGAATTATGTGAATTACGCCCACACCTAATAAAAACAGCCCTAGTCTTAAAGGGACTAACTGCTTGCTTTGCTTTTGTAAGACTACACAGAATTACAAACACACTGCCCACATCTGATGAGTCGACTTGCATCCACATGGTCAAACTACTACATTTTCGAGGCCAGGACACCATCTTGCAAATGTCAAGAGCGAAGGGGCCCTTGACCTTTGAAAACTCTAAAATCATGTTCTTTTAGGATCATACTGCTACAACACATGAGCGAAGATATTCTTTTATGCAGTCAAAGTCAAAGCAAAAATGTTTGAACTTGGGGTCCCGTACATACTCCGATTCGGGGCACTCAGGAAGTAATGGTTGATGTTTAATCACTATTCTTTACCGGCTCCAAAGAGGCCTGGAACTGGGCTGAATTTACTGGAGGCCAAAAGGGTTCTGAGACCCTTCCAGTCTCAAAGATCCCAATGCCCTCTCTGGAAGAATTGCAGGAGATGTGGGGCCGGCCTCATCTGAGGACAGGCTTGCGAGGGTTGTGATGGAATGCTGGGGAAAGTGGCGGCCACAGCGCAGGCAGGGGAGGGTTGTGATGATGTTCTGGCGAAGATGGCAGCCAAACTGCAGGTTTCTACCTCTGATGTGGCAGGGAGGTGAGCAGTACATCCAGCAATAACAGAGCAACCACTGACAGTGGACCAAGGGCTTCTGGAGATTAACTTCCTCAATTCACAGCACGCACCGTGAACAACCTATAACATGCATCCGCTGCGTGTAGGAAACTACTATCTTTCTTGGCATGTTATACCCAACTTCTGCCTGTTTGTCAGTGTGTTTTGCCTGTATCACTGGGATCCTCCTTGCCAGGACCCCAATGCTCATAGTTAGTGGCCTATGTGTGTTGTCAGTATGCTTAACTGTGTCACTGAAGTTTTGCTAACCAGAACTCCAGTGCTTATGCTCTCTCTACTTACCAAATTTGTCACTACATATTAGTGACTCCATATTCCAATTCTGATTGGCACACTGGACCCCTATTATAAGTCCCTAGTATATGGTACCGAGGTACTCAGGGCATGGGGCTTCCAGGAGATCCTTATGGACTGCAGGATTTCTTTTGCCAGCCATAAGGAGCTTATATAAACCTTTTATCAGGACTGGCACTGCAGCCTGGGTGAAATAGTGCACACACTATTTCACAGCCATTTTCACTGCACTTAAGTAACTTAGAAGTCACCTGTATGTCTAACCTTCATTTACTGAAGCCTAGGTGCAAAGTTACTGTGTGTGAGGGCACCCTTGCACTAGCAAAGGCGCCCCCACATTGTCCAGGGTCAATTGCCCGGACTTCGTGAGTGTGGGGATACCCTTATAAGCGTGCACTACATATGTCAATACATATATGTAGTTTCACAATGGTAACTCCGAATATGGCCATGTGAGGTGTCTAAGATCATGGAATCGACCCTCCAATCCAAATCTGGTATAGGGGGCAATCCCATGCACCTTGGGGGCTCCACCGTGGACCCCATACTGCCAAACCAGCTCTCTGAGGCTTGCACTGCAGCTCCAGCTGCTGCCACTTCACAGACAGGTTTCTGCCCTCCTGGGGACTAAGCAGCTCAATCCCAGGAAGGCAGAACAATACATTTCCTTTGGGAGGAGGGTGTTACACCCTCTCCCTTTGGAAATACGTGTTACTGGCTTGGGAGGGGTAGCCTCCCAGAGCCTCTGGAAATGTTTTGAAGAGCACAAACTGTGCCCTCCTTGCATAAACCAGTCTACACCGGTTCAGGGACCACCACTCCCTGCTCTGGCGTGAAACTGGACAAAGGAAAAGGGAGTGACCACTCCCCTGTCCATCACCAGCCCAGTGGTGGTGCCCAGAGCACCTCCAAAGTATCCCTGGCGTTAGCCATATTGGATTCCAAGGTGTGGGGACCCTATGGAGACTTCTGAATGGCCAGTGCCAGCAGGTGATGCCAAAGACTCCTACTAACAGGTGCATACCTGGGTAAGTAGCCAATCCCCCTCTCAGGACTATTTAGGGTCTCTCCTCTGCGTGTTTCCTCTGATCCGGTTTGCAAGACTCCTCCAGGACTCCTCTGCATCCTCTGCTTCAGCTTCTGACCGTCAGAACAACCGCAGACTACTCCAGTGTAGGAGGCTGGCCTGGTTTGTAGTAGTGTTCTAGCAGCTTAGGCTGATAGAGGTAGATAGAGCAGAGCAGCTTAGGCTGAAATAGGAGACATGCAAAGCTCCTGCAATACCACTTATAGTTACACAGTACTTATACACAAGTAAAGACAATACCCAGTGTTACCAAAAATAAAGGTAGTTTATTTGGGTGACACAAGGCCAAAAATATCTTAGAGACAATACTCCTTCTGGAGGTAAGTATTATACACAATGTATACACTAGATACCAAAATAAGGTAATTAATTAGACATAAGATAATGCAAACAATAGGAAATGCTTTAGAATGCAATGGGAGAAAATAGGTCTACGGGCAACACAAACCATATACTAAGAAAGTGGAATGCGAATCACAAATTTCCCCCTAGACAAATGTAGTGTGTAGAGAATCGCTGGGAGAGTAAATATACAGCAAAGGTAAGTAAAATACCCCAGAGCCCAGGAAAGTAGGAGTAAAGTACTGCAAGTTTCCTTAGGACACACTACAAGTCGTGATAAGAATTATTGCAAGAACCAAGCAAGACTGCAATCAACAAATAGTGGATTCCTGGACCTGAAGACCTGTGAAGAGAGGAGAGCAAGTCCAGAAGTCACAGAAGATTCCAGGAAGGACAGGAGCCCCTGCCAACCTAGAGGATGGTGCAAAAGTGGATTCTCTAGTAAGAAGAAGAGTACAGCAGAACACCAAAGAAGATGGCTGTGGGTTCCTGCATGATGCAGGAGGTGTCCCACGTCGAATTGTTGGTTGCAGGCTATTTGCATCTCTGGATTCCGCCAACAACCCTTGGTTCACGCAAGTTCACGGTTTGCGTCAAAATGGAGCCGCCTGGACCCAGAAAGGACCTGGGGGTTTCATCTCTGACCGATGAGTCAGAGGGGGATCTCAGCACTGTAGAAAGCCAACAGAAGACCAGGCAGCACCCACGGCAGTCCCAGGACACGGGGACAAAGAAGATGGAAAACGCGGTCGTCGCAGCACAATAAAGGAAGGTCCCACGCCTTGGAAAAACAACTCAGTGAGTTGTTCATCGCAGGATGGAGTGCTGGGGACCTGGGCTGCTCTGTGCACGAAGGATTCTTGGAAGAAGTGCACAGAAGCCCAAGGAGCTGGAGAAGAGACAGTGCACAGGGGTACTGTCACAGCACGGGGAGGCAAGCTCTTACCTCCACTAAATTTGGACAGCTGGACCTTAGGACAGTCTGAGTTGCGTCAGTCCACCACCTGAGTTCCAGGGAGCACACTCATCGTCAGGAGAGGAGTCCCAGAGTGCCGGTCATCGTCGCAGAAGCAGGGAAGTGAATCCGTCACTCCACTGGAGATTCCTTTGGTTCTTCTGGTGCAGGATGAAGACAGGCAGTCATCAGAGTGTGCACACCTTGGAAACTGTTACAAATGCTGGTTGGAGCTGAAGTTTCAGGTCACAGGAGTCGTCCTGGATACTTTGCTGCAGTTACAGTGGTTCCTGGAGCAGATTGCGGTTGATCCGATGGTCAGAAGCCGAAGCAGAGGATTCCTGGAGGAGCCTTGCAAGCTGCATCTGAGGAACCACCCAGAGGAGAGACCCTAAATAGCCCTGAGAGGGGTCTCTGATGTCACCTGCTGGCACTGGCCACTCAGAGGTCTCCAGAGTGTCCGGACACCTTAGAATCCAAGATGGCTAATGCCAGGGACACACTGGATGACCTCTGGAACTGATTACTTACCTGATTTTGGTTGCTAGTGTATATATTGTGTATAATACTTACCTCCAGAAGGAGTATTTCCTCCAAGATATTTTTGGTACTGTGCCACCCAAATAAACTACCTTTATGTTTGGTAACACTGAGTATTGTCTTTTATTGTGTATAAGTACTGTGTAAGTATAAGTGGTATTGAAGGAGCTTTGCATGTGTCCTAGTTCAGCCAAAGCTGCTCTGCTACAGCTACCTATAGACAGCCTAAGCTGCTAGAACACTGCCTACATTTCACTAATATGGGATAACTGGAACTGGGATAAGGTGTAAGTACCTTAGGTACCCACAACATACCAGGCCAGCCTCCGACAACAAGACTAGTGGCCTGTTCGTCAGCTGGTTCAGGTTGCTTCTCCGTGTGTAGCTATATCCGCTATGCATGATGGAGAACTCACAGATAACCCACACCATTGACATAAATAACATTTTTGCTTCTTATCATTGGAACATATATACAACACAAACATTCAGAGGCACCACACAGATGCTCAACTACATACAGGAGGCGCCCTCTCCAGCTGTCTATAGCGCAGTGGTGAGGTGGCACTGGCCCTGACCAAATTCCACACTGGCCAGACCCCAGGCAGCGAAAGACTAACTCTAGAATTTGACAAAATGTTTCAAGGGCAGCTGATTCCACAGCTCCTGAAGCTCTACTGTGAGGCATGCGCAACAGGACAGTTGCCACAGTTGACCAAGTTTAGCCAGAACCAGTTTGAGGTTGATTCTTACAGCCCCCTATTCCTTCTTAACCTGGATTGCAGAATCATAGGAAAGGGAATGACCAACAGGATGATGGGGTTCTACCACACCATGTACACCAGAATCAGTGTGGGTTGCTGAGGGCCATAGTACTGTCCCCAAATTCAGAAGGCTATTTCATATTTTTAGTAGTATCAGTGCTGACTCCATCAGGGCTACCACAGCTTCCACAGATATGGAGAAATTATTTGAATTTGTGTAGTGTAATTCCCTCTAGGTGTCCTGCAGAGAATGGGATTTGAGCACAACATCATTAAATGGGTACAGCTTCTCTATGCAGCCCTGATGCTGGAGTTAAAACGGGTGGTGTAATCTCAGATGCTTGATCGGTGCAAGGTGGGATGTGTCAGGGGTGCCTTCTATTCCTGCTGGTGTTTGCAATGGCCATTGTAGGAGGTTGGCCTGCTTTGTAGTGGGTACCTATGGTACTTATACCAGGTCCAGTTATCCCTTATTAGTGAAATGTAGGCAGTGTCTAGAAGCCAGGCTCTCTAGAAGTAGCTGTAACTGAGCAGCCAAGGCTTATCCCAGGAGACAAGCAAAGCTCATGGAATACCACTGTAGTCACACAATACTCACACACATGAAAGAAAATACTCAGTGTTATAAAAATAAAGGTACTTTATTTTGGTGACACAAATGCCAAAAATACCATAGAGACTATATTACCTTATGAGGTAAGTAATATACAAATTATATACACTAGTATGCAAAATAAGGTGTAAAAACACAAAACTGTGAAAATCACAATAGTTAGAAATGGGCCTGGGGGAACACAAACTATACACTAACAAAAGTGGAATGCTAATGTTGGTTTCCCACCTAGGCAAGTGTAGTGTGTAGAGGGGCGCTGGGAGTATTAGAAAAAACAAAAGGTAAGTAATAGAACCCACCCCAGAGACCAGGAAAGCAGGAGTAAATCACAGTAAGACGCACAGGAGTCCCACAACATGGGGCCAAAGAAGGTGCAATAGGAGGTTCATGCAGCACTACAAGAAAGGATCCCACGCCGCCGGAGAACCACTCAGGAAGGTGCGCGTCTCAGGATAGAGTACTGGGGGCTGGAGCTGCACAGTGCACGAAGAACTTAGTGGAAGGATGCCAACAAGCCTTGGCAACTGCAAAACATGCTTCTTGTATGGGGGAGGCAAGCTCTTACCTCCACTAAAGTTGTACAGTAGGACATTAGGACCGCCGGGACCACTTCAGTCCACGTAGGAGGCTGGCCTGGCTTATAGTGGGTGCCTGATGGTACTTACACCTTGTGCAAGGTCCAGTTATCCTTATTAGTAGATTAGCAGTGTTCTAGCAGCTTAGGCTGATAGTGGTAGCTATAGCAGAGCAGCTTAGGCTGAACTAGAAGACATGCAAAGTTCCTACAATACCACTTATACCATATAGGTACTATATCATAAGAACACAATACTCAGGGCTACTAAAAATAAAGGTACTTTCTTTTAGTGGCAATGTGCCAAAAATATCTCAGAGGATATATTCCCTTAGGAGGTAAGCAAAATACACAAAATATACACACAAACCAAAATCAGGTAAGTAAAACAGTCAGAAAGTAGAGCAAACACTGTAGAATACAATAGGATGCAATAGGCCTAGGGGCCCGAGTGGACCCCTAGGCTAGTGTAGTGTGTAGAGGGTCGCTGGGAGTGTAAGAAAACACTAAGGGTGTCCAAGATACCCCACGCCCAGAACCTGAAAAGTAGGAGTAAAGAACTACTATTTCCCCAGAAACACACTAAACTCGTTATAGAGGATTTTGGAAGACCACAACAGACTGCAAAGCACTGAAGACGGATTCCTGGACCTGAGGACCTGCAAAGGAAGGGGAGGAAGTCCAAGAGTCGTGAAAGTGTCAAGGGGGGCAGGAGTCCACTAAACCCCGGATGAAGGTGCAAAATTGCTGCCTCTGGATGGAAGAAGCTAAAGATTCTGCAACAATGAAAGGAACTTCTCCTTCATGCAGAAGATGTCCCACGGAGTGCTGGAGGACGAAGAGTTGTTTCTTTGGAAGATGACCACAAACAAGCCTTGCAAGCTGCAAAGGTTGTGGATGAAGAAAAAGGGTGCTGCCCAGGTCCAGGAAGGACAAGGATGTCGCCACTTGGGAGAGGAGACAGAGGGGGCCCTCAGCAACGTAGAGAGCCCACACACAAGAAGGTAGCTCCTGCAGAAGTCCTTCAACACGGGTTTGTCGCGTAGGCTCTCATTATCCTAATGAGACTACTGGATTTTGAGCGGCAAGATCATTCACAGTGTGGGGGACTAAGTCTGGTCCACGGTGGATGACACTTGTCACTCTAAATCCGGGTTTTGCTCTGGATAAATAGCAGTGCCTCATCTCTCCCGATGGGTAGAGACAATTGGGCATCCGAGCACGACATCTTAGTACTTCTCAGGGAAGTCGTGGTCACTCAGGTCACAACCGGTTCTCTCATACACAGTAAGGTCTCATATATAAATGACAAAGGCAGTTTAAGTTTTAAAGATTGGTTTAATAAAACTACTTCATTTTAGATACTAAAGCGTGAGCTGCAATAACCAGAACTATGCAACACAGTAAAATGAAAATAGTAACGATGAGAGTGAAGCACAAGAATAAGGCTATCATAGTGCCGCTAGATTATTTTCTCTCTAAGTTATATTTCGAGCACAGCATGTGAAGCTCTAAGCCTGCCTTTCAGGTTCCCCCGGGAGGACATCAACCCTCATACCTGAGCAAAGGCCTGTAATCTCCATCAGCATCTGCAACAGGGCATTCAGCATCTAGTTGTCGGTCCCTGGCTGCAATCTCCCTCTTGACGTATACTAGGACTAGGAAGTGTTTTTATAACTAACACGCAGATGTTCTAAGAAAATGTCCCTACGTAAGGATGTGTATTTTCTACGAATACTGGAGACTAAACTTCTACCACGTTTACCGGCAATGTACCAGACTGTAGCATTGACTGAAGCACAGGGCGATCAAGAACACATTATTTGAGAACACAGTGCTGAACTAAGCTAAACAGTGTGATAGAAGAAATTAAAACAAGACTGTAAAACTGGTTATTGTAAAATAACAGTGCGAAGCTGAATAAAATATATTTAGGGCAAAGTACACAGCGGCCTAGTATGTTAAACTAATGTGCATGAAGCTATATTAAAAATGGCTACACTACAGGTTCAAGAAGACTGAGCATGGCATTCATCTTAACACTACGAAAGAGGGTCCCATGAAGCCGAAGGTCAGCTCGGGGAGTTTAGCAATGCAGGATGGAGTGCTGGGGACCTGGGCTTGGCTGTGCACAAAGGATTCCTTGGAAATGTGCACAGAGGCCCTAGCAGCTGCAGTTCACGTGGTGCACAGGATTACTGTCTGGAGAGGGGAGGTAATGACTTACCTCCTCCAAATTTGGACAGTTGGACCACTGGACTGTCTGGGTCACTTGAGTCCACAACTTGTGTTGCAGGGGCCACGCTTGTCAGGATGAGAGGGGTCCCAGAATACCGGTGACGCTGAAGTTTGGTGCCTTCTGGAGCAGGGGGACGATTCCGTCAACCCACGGGAGATTTCTTTGTGGCTTCCAGTGCAGGATGAAGGCAGACAGCCCCCAAAGCATGCACCACCAGGAAACAGTCGAGAAAGCCAGCAGGATTAGGCACTACAATGTCGCTGGTAGTCTTCTTGCTACTTTGTTGCAGTTTTGCAGTCGTCCTGGAGCAGTCAGTGGTCGATCCTTGGCAGAAGTCAAAGAGAGAGGTGCAGAGGAACTCTGGTGAATTCTTGCAAGTCGTTATCTGAGGAAAAGCCTACAGCAGAGACCCTAAATAGCTCTCAGAGGAGGATTGGCCACCTAGTGAGGTAAGCACCTATCAGGAGGGGTCTCTGACATCACCTGCTGGCACTGGCCACTCAGAAGCCTCCAGAGTACCCTCACACCTCTGGATTCAAGATGGCAGAGGTCTGGGAAACACCGGAGGAGCTCTGGGCACCACCCCTGGGGTGGCGATGGACAGGGGAGTGGTCACTCCTTTCCTTTGTCCAGTATTACCAGATCAGGGACTGGGGGTCCCTGAACTGGTGTAGACTGGATTATGCAAGGAGGGCACCAAATGTGCCCTTCAGAGCATTTCCAGTGACTTGGGGAGGCTACCTCTCCCATGTCTGTAACACCTATTTCCAAATGTAGAGGGTGTAACACCCCTCTCCCAAAGGAAATCCTTTGTTCTGCCTTCCTGGGCTTGAGCTGCTCAAGCAAAGGGAGGGCAGAAACCTGTTTGAAAGGTGGCAGCAGCTGGGGCTGCCTAGAAAACTGCAGAAAGTTGGAATTGCAATACTGGGTGTCCTCTAAGGAGCCCCCAGAGTGCATATAATCATATAACCAATGCTTGCAAAAGCACTGGGGTAGGATTCCAACATGTTTGATACCAAACATGCCTATGTTCAGAGTTACCATTATGTAGCTGGACATAGGTAGTGACCTATGCCCAGCACAGGCCTAAAATGGCATCTGCGCACTCACGAAGTCTAGGAAAATGGTCCTGGCGGTCGTGGGGGCACCTCTGCTAGTGCAGACGTGCCCTCACACACAGATACTCTGCACCCTGCTTTCAGGGCCGGAGGGCCTGCTATAGGGGTGACTTATAAGTGACCTGGTGCAGTGCAAATGGCAGTGAAACGGTGCATGCACCTTTTCACGCAGGCTGCAATGGTAGTCCTGCAGAAGCCTTTACATGGGCTCCCTATGGGTGGCAAAAAATATGCTGCAGCCCATAGGGATTCCCTGGAACACCAATGCCCTGGGTACCTAAGTACCTTATACTAGGGACGTATAAGGGGGCACCAGTATGCCAACTGTGGATGAAATACTGGGTTACCAGTATGTAATAATCATAATTTAAGGGAGAGAGCATAACTACTGTGGTCCTGATGAGCAGGATCCCAGTAGTCAAACACACTGACAAACAGGGCCAAAAGTGGGTGTCAAGCTAGAAAGAGGCTACTTTCCTACAGACGTGTAACCCTTCCATGTCATGTTGTGCAAACTGGAGTGGGTATCAGGATCCATATCAATGGGCATACGCACACCCTCTCGTTTGATGTGGACGGAGAAAATAATACAGTTCCCGCAAGACCACACAGAAGGCCTGCCACTTCCCCTCGAGGAGCTCTGTAAATTTGGGGTCATTCGGGCATAGACATGAATACGTCTGTCTCTTTCAGCTGACTGAAAGTGATGTAGGTATGTTAGCACTTCCAGTGATCCTCGGCTTCCACGTAGAACACACCATACTTAAATATCGGGCAGTAAATGTGTATAGGGATCAGCAAGATGTACTCCAGGGTAATCTTAGATGGGCGCTGATGTTTGCCAAGATCATTACAGACTTTTGGGGCAGGCTGCCATTGTTGGTCATGGGCCTTGTGCCACTCGTCAAAATGATGCTGCTGTCCATATTTTTATACTTCTTTGCACGTATCTGTGGAAACTGCCCCCTTGTTGCAGTACCCCTCCCATTTTTTGCGGGGTTTCTGAATGCAACTTGGACTGGAGTTCACTGGGACCCTGCCAACCAGGACCCTGTTGCTAGTCTTCTTTCCCTAAACTTGCAAAAATATTAATGCAATTGGCAAAACCTTTAGCTGCCATCTTAAGTCCCTAGTAAATGGTACTTTGGTACCCAGAACATGAGATACTAAGGGTTGGCCCCTGAGGGCAGCAGCACAGATTGTGCCACCCTCAGGGACCATGCATCCAGATGCACCCAGCACTGCCATTGCAGGCTGAGTGTCCTGGTGCAATCCTAAAATGCAAACTCGACATGGCACACAGCCTGTGTTACCTGTTCACTATACACTGCATGCATTATAGATAAGCCACGCTGCTGGCAGGCCTTCCAGCCCTAAGGCAGGGTTTACTATACTACATGTGTGGGTGTAGATACATGGACAATATGCCCCTACTGTGTCCTTGCCAAACTTGGGACATATTAAGTGAACAGATGCATTTTAAATGCATGTGCTGGACACTGGTCAGTATGAGTTTCACAGCTACATGACGGCCACTCTGAACCATGGGCTGTTTGGTATTAAACAACTCAGAATAATAAATTCAAACTGGTACCAGTATTTGATTTACTGGAAAATGTACCCAGGGGCCATTTGAAAGGTGACCCTTGCAAAGCTAACTAACCCTGGCATGGTTGATGGCTGGTCACAACCAGAAAAGATTCTGGAACCCTGGGGTCAGAGCCTCTGCTCTCTGGGTCCAAAAACAAAGCCCTTCCTGGGCAAAGGTGTTACACCTCCTCCTCTAGGAATGTGCACAGCCGTGCGAGCTTCAAAGGGATTGCCAACCTTGAAACTTGACCTCCAGCTCTGCTGCTGGCAGCAGATGGCTGCAACATTGCAAACCCTCCCTTTTGGCAGGAGCAACGGTGGAAAAAATGCACAAAGGTCAGGAGGAGTGGCCACCCCCAGCTTGCACCACCCCTAAGGTGTTGCATGCGGTGTGATCCCTCGATTTAATTTTACTCCATCGTGCATTGTAGGAAAATAGCCAATCAGGGATAGGGAAGTGACTTCTGCCCACAGGAAGTGCTCACTTAGTGGGTGTAGTCACCCGAAGGTACATGACGCATTGATCACAACTAAGTAATCTCCTGAATGCCCACTACAGTATTTAGTGCACACCCGTAGACCTGCAGATCAGATTCGACGAACACAAGAAGGCCAGTGACAAAGAAGATCCAAGGCACAAGAACTGAAGACCTGCTGCACCAAGAAAAAGGTACCAAACCCTGCCTGCTGCATCCAGGACTGAACAATCGCCGCTGAGGGGTTGACTGGACATAAGACAGACTCTACAAAACACCAGAGGACCTCCAAACTTCTTAAAATTGCCAAGGAACTTCCTCCAGAGTGAAGACTTCACTCCCTGCAAGAAAGAAGCAAAGACCAGTGAAGTCCAGTTCACAGTCATGCTGCTGACCAATGAATGGGACACTGCAGCAGGACCAAAATCCATCATATGGACCCGGAGGACAAACCCTGCAAGAGTACCAAAGGGCATATTTATACTCTGTTTGCATTGAATTTGCTTCATTTCTTTTACGCAAATTCGGCGCAAAACTAACTCCACTTTTATATGTTGACGCTAGACACGTCTAACGTCAAAATATTGGAGTTTGTATCATTTTTTAAATGCATGAACCTACCTTGCGTCAATGAGATGCAAGGTAGGCGTTCCCATCTACAAAATGGTGCTAACCCCATACCCATATTTATCACCACATGCTAAAATGACGCACAGGTGGGAGGAGGGGCTAAATAATGGTGCAAAGCTTGCTTTTCACCATTATTATTACCACCTAGGTCAGACCGGGCGTTAGCGGACCTGTATACCCATTTCCATAGTTGAACACCATGGAATGGGTCCACAGGTGACATCCTAAAGCCCAAGAACACCCCCACCCACACCAGAGGGACACCAGGTGATGGAGGACCCCATCCCAAATAAGTAGGGTAAGTATTTTATTTTTTAAATTGAAGTACCATTGGGGGCCCAACCTGGGGCCTCCTGCATGGCACAGGGTGCATTGGCCATGCTCCGGGGACATTGGCCCCCTGTGCTGTCCATTGAGGCGGTGGCCATGACTCCTGTCTTTTATAAGACAGAAGTCATGTGGTATGGATGGTTTTGCTTCAGAAAATGACGCTAGGCTGGTTAGAAGCAATTTTTCCTCTAGCCAGCCTAACGTAATTTTTTGGCCAAAATCCCCTTCTCCGATACCGTCACCCCCACCCGCCTAACGTCTTTTTTTTTTTTACTCTAGCCCACCCTTTACGCCAGATTGCACCTTTTCATTAATATGGTGCCAGCTGGCGCTATGCTTTTTGACGTAAAACTGCGCAAACACAGTTTTGCTTCAAAAAGTATAAATATGGGCCCAAGTTTGGTGGCACTGCAACCTCCAGTGGCTGAAACGTGCAATCGCAAGGGATACAGGATCCCCAATGTAGGACACCCATTCCGGACTTTAAAGGGACCAGGAGCAAGCTTCAGTGGAGGGACTTCAGGGAACGGAAGAACCTGCAAACTACCTTCAAAGTGACCTGCCTACTGCTTCCAAAGGCACCTTTACGCACAGCTGTTGCATGACCTATCTGCTCTGAACCTGGCCTCCCTGGGCCCTGTTTGGAAGAACCAGCTGTGCTCTAAGAGTACCCCATCCCTTGTGACCTCTAAACTCCGAGGCGACCCACTTGACTTACATTGAAGTCCGTCTGTACAGAGTTTTTCCAAGTGGTCCCCCTCCGTTGTCCTGCTGCAGCTTTAAAGACTTTCTGTAGCTGCTTCCGCTGAAAGCAGGAGCCGCTCAAACCTTTCCGGCTGGTCGACAGGACCCATCAAAGACCTTGACCTAAAAACAGGATGAGACATTGGTAAATGCATTATATGCATTGTTAAAGTTTTCTCTTATTGATTCCTTTGTTGCGTAATTATGCAAAAAAAAAACTATTTTTGTATACTTTGAAAAATCATTCCTTAAAAAGTACTTACCCGATTTTGATGATCTTGGGCCTAAACATATTATAAAAATCTGAAGTATTTTTGTAAATTGGTCTCAAGTCATTCTTTTGAGTGTGTGTTTTGCTTTATTGATACTGTGAGTCCAACACATGCTTAGAACATCTCCAGGATGGGCTTAACTGCTCGACCAAGCTAGCATAAAAATTAGAGCATTAGGTGGTCTAGTTTTTACCTCTGTAAACCAAGGTTGGGTTGCTCGGACTCTCTACACAGTGCACATAATCTTTGTACACTATATATAGAGCCAGCCTCCTAGAGTATCCAGCTGCAACTCAATTTTCTTTTTTTCCATTACCTCTTCCCATTACTTTCAGAATTAATATGGGAGGCAAGCAGAAGAAGAGTGGCTTATATCTTCCTATAGGTGGGGGCGGATTCAGTGTCCCCGACTTTGAGTCATACTACTTGACAACACAGCTTCAGAGTGTGGCAGGATGATTAAGTCCAGGCACCTTATGTAGGCTCATAAATCTGCAAACAGTATTGATCTCCATAAATGTCTGTGAGTATGTGTTTGGTAACAAGTGCAAAGCTCTAGTTGTGTCCAGACTGCTGTGAGCAGCACACTGTAACTGGCACCAATACCTGCGTAGGAGGCCTGGTGTGCTCCAGAGGTCTCTTGATGGGCATTGACTGGGGATAGGAAGGGTGGAGACACCAGTGTCAGTGTCATTATGGAACCAGGGGTGGATCCAGAGGGTCTGGCTGGCGTCAAGGGCGAGCCACTGACAGTAATCCAGCAGAGGCAACTTTCGTCTCGCTGGTGCCTGAAGGCACACCAGAGGGAGCCGCTGGCACAGAGATGGAGTGCATGGCATCGCAGAACTCCTGGATTTGGGCAGGAGTCAATTCAGTTCCCTGGAACTCGGGGAATCATGGAGTAGCCCTAGCTGTGCACTCCGTGGGTGAAATTCAGGAAGGTGCCTTGAAGCACAAAGCTTGCTAGGAGGAGTCGAAGGACACTGACGTCTTGTTATTGGGCTTACTGAACTTTGTTGACAATGACTTAGATCAGGATGACAGCTGTCCACAGGATCAGCTTTGAGAACGAGCCTAAGATCTCCTGAGGAATCTGGACCAGGATTGTTGTAAAGCCCTCATCTGCTCTGCTGCCAGGAACTTAACCACCGCTCCCAAATTGCCTTTGAGTGCATGAATCTACAGTCCTGTGCAGGCCTTGGGGTGTGGATCGACACCAGGCAAATCAAGTGTGGGTCAGAGACAGACATCTGTCTGTGACATTCTTAACATGGTTTAAGCTTCGTGGGTTTGTTGAGAGACATCCCTAGTACACTAGAAACAAAGCTCAAAAAAGTAAACAAATATTTGAACAAAGTGGTAAAAAAATGACTAAGGTAGCTCTCAAGACTAACACTGTTGGTGCAGAAAGAAAGAAACTGATATCAACACTACAGGGTGGTACCTATATAGGCATGCTGTCTACATCGAAAGCAAGCTACTTTCGATGCAGACAGCATCAATGTGAAGTTGCATGATGCCACCTACTGTCGTGCAGTCATAAAAATCTTATAGTTAGAAGTAAAAATATGAATTTTTAAAAATTAAACTGCAATATAGTGCTTAAAAGAATAAAATGCCAACTGGAACTATCTGTTTAAGTGAGACCAGGTGAAATCTGAAAAGCAAGGTCAACAGCGATGGAGCTCAGGTCGGATACAGGGACCAACTTTGGCTGGCTGAAATCTGTACCTTGGTGTGGGGTTGCGTCAGTGTCAAGGGAGGTTGCAAGAAATGATCCGAGGAGCAGCTCAGTTGATGCGTCGTCGTCAACCCTGGCGATGCATTGGTTCCCAACCATCCAATTGGGGATGCGTCGCTGCTGAGTCCCTGAGATGTAGGCGATGAGCCGTTGTCGAGGTGCACAGCTGGTGATGCAATGTCTCTTGAAGCGGTGAAGCATGATTCATCAGCATCGAAGGCAATGCGTCAGTTCCAACTGGGGCAATGAGGACAATGCATGGATTCTACAGCTGCAGCACTTTATACCCACTTCCAAGGGGACTGGATTGGCACCACTTGGAAGGGCAAGACTTTCAGGAAGCAAAGTCCAGGTGCTGTTGCGAGATGGAGTGAAGCCTTTGATTTCCCTGAGACTTCATAATAGGAGGCAAGCCAGTAGGCCCTTGGAGTCACTTTGGGGATGCAGAGATGCAGGTCCAGTCCTTCTCACTCCAAGGCAAGGAGGGCAGCAGGGAAGGCGCAGCAGAGCAGGAGTCCAGCAGAGTGACAGTCCCTTCAGCAGCAAAGTAGTCCTTTTTCCTGGCAGAATGTCCTCAGGTCTAGAACTGTACTGACTTGATGGGGTCAGTTGTCCAGTTCTTATACCCAGTGATGTCTTTGAAGTAGTGGAGACTTCAAAGAGAGGCCTTTGAAGTGCACAGAGTCTCTGCCCTGGCTCCTGACACTACATGGGATTATACAGCCCTTTGTGCAGGCTCAGGACACAGCAGTCAGGTGTGTCAGCTCCCACTCCATCCCATCCTGCCCAGGATGGGCTGCTAGGACAATAACGGTACATCAGTTACACCTAAGCTCTCTGTGTGTATTGCTATCTGGAGGGAATGCACAAGAACCCAGTTGTCACCCACCCGGACATGTATTCAGAGACTGGCAGAAGGCATTGGATGATTTAAAGTATGAATATGCCAACTTTCTAAAAGTGGAATTTTCAGCATTACAATTTAAAATCTCACTTCACCATAAGACGTGATTTTAAATTGTGATTCCAGAGACACCACACTTGGGGGTCCCATCTCTTCCCAACTGGGAATCACACTTATAAAGTGTAATAAGGTAATTCCAATGTTACTTATGAGAGAAATGGGCCTTGCAGTAGTGAAAACAAATGTAGGGGTTTTTCACTACCTGGACATGTAAAACTAAAAAGTACATGCTGATGTTTTAAATACACTGCACCCTGCCCTTGGGGCTGTACAGGACCTAACTTAGGGGTGACCTATATGTAGTAAAAAGGAATGTTTAAAACTGCACACACAGGCTCTGCAATGGAAGACCTGAGCCATGTTTGAAGGGATAATGCAGTGGGTGGCCCAATCAGTGCTGCAAGCCCACTAGTAGCATTTATTTTGCAGGTTCTGGGCACAGGTAGTGCACTTTACTAGGGACCTATAAGTAAATTAAATATGCCGATTGTGAATACGCCAATATTATCATGTTTTAGAAAAGAGCACAAGCATTTTAGCACTTGTCAGCATGGTAAAGTGTCCAGACTCCTAAAGCCCTAAAAAATGAGGTCAGCAAAACAGGAGGTCAGAAGACAAAAGGTTTGGAGAAGACAGACCAAGGATGACAGGTCTAACAGTGAGTATTAGCACTCTAGTACTACTCAAGCACTACCAAATGCAGTATGATGATAGGCCCCATACTTTACACTGTATTTACAAAACTAGAATAATTGGAAACTAGCAATACATTCCTGACACATTTCCTCACAATCGCAGATCCACCCTACTCTACATGCACTAAGATATAGTTTCATACAGGGTGGGAAGGTGTCATGCAAATGACGGTGAAAATCAACAAAATCTCAAGTTTGTAGGTAATAACCTATCTTGTGAGGCATGCAACGCTTGCTCCCCACCCATGTGAGTAGACTTTCCCCAAAGCAAAATGTCCTCGTACTGGCATAATTTTAATTGTGACTAAATCACATTGTGAATGTAAATTCACTTTTTTTCTGAATACAAAACGTGCATTTTAAATTAATAAAATAAAGTATTTATACAAGTAAACTCAAGGTGCCTGTCCAAATGAGTTTCAGCATTGGATCCCAAGCATACATTGATTGAGAGGAGGTCACAGCAGCAGTGCATTCCCAACAGGCAGATCTTTAATGAGGACATGCAGCAAAGGGTGCTTTAAATGTACCTGGTGTAGGAGGAAAGTTCCTTGGCATGGCATCCCTCCACGGTGGTCTACGACAGCAGGAACATAACTAGAAGAAAACACATTGAATTGGTAGCAAGAAATTAACATCACTGCCATCATAGATATCTGATTGCATGGAGTACGAAACACATGTGTGTTCAACAATACAGTATTGCGCAGTGAGGAAAATGCAGAAAGTAAAAACATGTGTTTGTGTACTGGAAGAAACATCTCCCACTTGGCTGCAATAGAATCGACTTCTGATCGGAGGGATGCCACGTGTAGGAGCAAAATTACAATTAATACATTTATGTGTGTGTATAAGTTAGCAAAAGTAGGCCGCACAACTAATTTACTGGGCCTTAGCCTGGTTACACTGGCTTTTAGGAATTTAATTGTGTACATGTTTTCATTTATACAGTGTTTTTAATTTTCACATAAAGTAGACAAAATGTGTTCTGTTCTGTGGTCAAGTTTATTTTTGCTGTAACACTTTACTAGCTCCAGAGGAAGCCTGCTGCTTGCCCGATGAACACACATAATTTTTATATGTTCAAGGTTGATATTTTTGCTAGTAGATCTATGCCTTATTCATATTTTCTAGCAGATATGTCACTTCCACTAGTATGTAGGTTAAAAGTCCTACTTGATTATACATTTTGGCTGGGTTCATAGAGTGAGACTGTTTTACATAATAAAACTTCTGAATGATGATTGGCTTTTATTAATATAATAATATTAGTACAGCCCATGTGGCACTTCACACCTTACTAAGGGTTTGATTCTCTACTGCTAAAAACCTCTAAGAAATGTTGCTTTTGTGATGTTTGCTAGACTTTACTTGCCTTTAGAAATAAGCAGTCTCTATGGCAGATTGTGTCTTGCTTTCACACTTAGAGATGTTAAGAGATTTTCTGAGATTGCTATTGAGCATGTTGCTATGATTGTGTGCTCTTTGACTTTTAAGTGCGGAGCTCTCTGAACAGAAAATACAGGAGAGATAGAGGCAGACATTTCCACTCATAGCATAATAAATAGCATTTTGTTGCACGTGTGTGTTAGAAATTGGGTTTTTGGTTGGCAGAGGAATGCACCCTGTCCAGACAGGAACCACAATCCTAGTCAGGATAAGTCAGATAGACACCATAAATTGACCTGGGTTCACCCTCTGGTAACTTGGCATAGAGCAGGAAGGCTTAACTTAGGAGGCAATGTGTAAAGTATCTGTGCAAAACTTCAAACAGTAAAGCAGTGACAACACCACAAACAAAGATAGCACACTGGCTAGAAAAATAGATCTTAATTTAAAGAACAAAACAAGACCAAAATGACAAAAATCCAATAGGTAGAAGTCGAGATGTGAATTTTTAAAAATGAAACTGCAATATAGTGCTTAAAAGCAGAAAATGCCAACTGGGTTTATCTGGTTGCGCTAAACCGGGTGAAGCGTTGAAAAGTTAGTCAACCGAGATGGAGCACGGGCCAGGGAAAGGGACCAATTTTCTCCAGCTGGAATCCGTACGTTGGTGTGGGGTTGCGTTGAGGGAGGTTTAGTGGAGCGATGTGAGGAGCAGCTGATTCGATGCGTCGTCTTAGATCCTGGCTGTGTAGGTGACACATTGGTTCCTAACCGTGCAATTGGGGATGTGTCGCTGCTGAGATTCCTCAGATGCAGGCAATACACCGTCATCAAGTGGCGCAGCTGGCGATGCAATGTCTCCTGAATCCAGCAGTCTCATTGTTACAATGAGAGCCAGCACAACAACTTCAAAGAAAGGCCTTTGAAGGAAATACTTTACTTGCCTTTAGGAATGAGCAGTCTCCATGGTAGATTGTGATTTGATTTCATACTCCGAGATACTAAGAGATTTTTCTGATACTCCATTTGAGCATGTCGCTAATATTTTGTGCTCTTTGACTTCGAACATTTTTGCTCTTGTTTTATGATATTGAAGTTAATTTGAATTGACTAACCATTTGCTTTTTGCCACCTGTAATGATTGTAAATTTAAATAAAGCTTTATGGTTTTTACTTGAATCTTCACTCAAGTGGATTTTCCTGTGTGGATTTTCCTATTAGGGATTACTTTTAAATCAATGCTTAGGGCCCTCATCCTTTGGGACTTACAAGGCCTGATCTGTCTTATCGGCCCTTGTAATGACAAAAAGTGGCAAACATTTTTGATAGCAGACAATGGTTGAGGACAAGCTGGATGCATTTTTTGGCTTATCAAATGATGAACATGTCAGTTTAATTCTTTTACTTTAAATGCACTTTCTCTAAATTGTTTGAGTTAGGATCCTTTATGTTTAGGTCATGGAATTGTGTATAGTATACTGATGAACAGGATCGGTTGAAGCAGTTGAGAGTTGCATTACATAACTATAAATAAGGTTTTGTGAAGTGATTTTCCCTTCATATGATGTGCTTTCTTATGTGGAATGTTGTGCGCCTTGAGGTGAGTGCTTTGGAGTGAGTAAATTGTTCTGTGAAGTGTCGATTTACACAATAGATCGTATTGCGCTGGTGTTCTGCTAATGGTTTTGTGTTTCATTTGGCATTTGCACAACTGCATTGAAGTCAAAATTGTTATGTTTCGCACAAAACATTACACACGTTGCTGAAATTACTTTAAATTGTTTTAATTTGTTTTTGATGAACATATTTTGATATAAAGTGCTTTTTGGTCTTATGTGTAAGGTTAGCGGATTCAAAGAAGTTCAAGAACTTGAGATAAATATTTAAATTGCCTGCTGAAGGAGTGTGACGCCGCACATCAATTCAAGTTCATAGGTTAGTGAGCTGTAGGTTTTTAATGGAATAGTTGTGAAATAACTTACTAAGGTTATATTGTTCATTTGTTTGTGCCCATGAAATAGAAGCACTGACTCAAAGTTGATTACCACTGGTTGGAAATCAATTTTAGGGCCTAACTTAGACGCTGGTGGACAGCCAGTAGATCCACATGGGGACGGAGTACATTGGTCCATCCCCATGGTGGAGAGGCTGCCCACCTAAGGTACAAAGGTCCACAAAGCAGATGACCATTTACAAAGGCATTGGGAGGAACGTTCTTCATGGCAGTTCCTCCCAATGCATGTTACTGTTTTCTGCAGTGTTGTGTTGGAAAGATTCAGCCGTACAGCAAACAGTGTTCTTTTTTATATTCAGAGCGGGATTTTCTTTTTGAAAAGAAAAAAAATAATGCTCCCCCTTTCACAGGAGGCTTCTTCCATGGCGGGAGTAGCATTAGAATGGTTTTACCATTCCTTACCTGCAGTAAACAGAACTGACTACATGTCCGCTGTTAGACCTGACAGCATTATTGGGGTCTTCCCCACCCCCCAACTTTTTTGCCTCCCTCCTCCACTTTTCCAACCTCGTTCTTACTGGTAATAGGACTCTGTGCACTTTACCACTTCTAACCAATGCTCAAGTGCTTGAGCTCACTCCTCAAAACATGGTAGTATTGGCTTATCTCTAGTTGACATATCTATTTTTACATGTAAGTCCCTAGTAAAGAGCACTATATGTGCCCAGAGACTGTAAGTTAATGCTACTAGTGGGCCTACAGCGGTGATTTTGCCACCCAGTATAGTAGTCCTATGATATTGCCTGCCCCAAACCTTCCTTTGTATTACATATAAGCCACCACCAGCATTAGCCCTGGGCAGCCCAGAGGGAACGTTGCTATGTACTTTTATGTTTTACATGTACTGGTAGTGAAAAACTCTTGAATTCATTTTGCAATATTGCAAAGCCTATCTCTCCCATAGGATAGCATTGGTATTTCCTTATTACAATTTATAAGCATTATTTCCAAGTGGGAATAAATAATTCTTCCAAGTTTGGTGTCTCTGGAATCACAATTTAAAAATCACAACTTATAGTAAAGTTTGATTTTAAATTGCAATGTTGAAAATTCCACTTTAAGAAACTTGGCATTTTCTTACCTTAGCCAGCTGGTGCCTGCTGCCTGTCTCTGATCACATGTCTACAGTGGGAGATAGCTGGGCTTTATGTATCCCCCCTAGAAAGCCACACACAATGGCAGTTTAAGTGTGCCTCAATGGGCCATCCAGGCAGGATGGGAGGGAGGAGCTGGATCCAGCCTCACACCTGAATAGGCTGTGTCTTGTCCACTCACAAAGGACTGCATACCCCCTCTGTAGAAGGTCTTAAGCCAGGGCAGGAAGGGTAGGACATTTATGCACTTCAAGGGCCTGCCTTTGAAGTCTTCCCTACTTCAAAGGCATCACTGCGTATAAGAAATGGACCTCAGACACCACCAATTCTGTATCGCAACCCTTTGCAACAAGGATTAAAAGTACTTTGGTTCAGTAGGCCTAACTGGGTCCCTGTAGCTGGCCCATGCTCCATAGTGGTCGTCCTGAACTTTGAACTTTTGACTTTGTCCCAGTCTAATGCAAGCAGATATCCTCAATGGCACCTCTTGGTGCTATTTTTAATTAACTCTTAGAAATTCATATCTCGAATTCTTTATTTAATTTTATTTATTAAATGCACAAATATTCTTCTAAACTGGTTTGGAATCTTTTTGTGAGGTGTTTTCACTGTTTTCTTATTTGAGGTGTTGCACAAATACTTTACACATTGCCTCTAGGTTGAGTGTGACTGCTCTGTGCCAAGCTACAAGAGGATGAGCACAGGTTAATTTAGGGTTTGCTTATGTCTTAGTCTGACTAGGACTGTGGTGCCCCTTGACTAGGGCTTACACCCCAGTCAGACAAAAATACAATTTGCAACATCCGCCCATCTAAGTTGGGTGGGAGAACATGTAGCCATTTCTTCAATAGTGTTTTCTCCCCCGGGCTGTAAGAGAAGTTTGACCACTGCAGAGACAGAGTAGTCTACACCATGGACACACTTGAGGGTTTGCAATTAAATTTGGCAGGGGAGCACTTTATTGGAGGCGAGGGAACACCACCACTGTTGCAACAGAGTATCCTCTGCCAATATATAAATCAAGCCCTTATTGTGGTTGAAGGTGGTGTAAGTGTTTTCCCTTTCTTATGGAGAGTTTGATATTCCATCCCATATTCCTTAGGGAGACACAATTTTTGTTTGTTTTTCTGTGTTGCATTTCAAGTCTCATTTTAAAATCGAATTGTGATTAATTGATTGATTTTTGTTTGTGTTTGAGATTATGTTCAGTGAAAAATGGGTTCTCTTTGAAACATTCTAAAATTCCTTTTGTGACGGAAATAAGATTTATTTTTGAAGGTTCACCTGCACACAAAATGTTATTAAACTCAGTACTTAATACTCGCTTATGGCTCAAAGAATGGAATACGATTACTGCTGATGATAAAGACATCCAATTTCCTTTGAATTGTACTTTAAATGTGAGTAGGATTGAGTATTTGAAGTGTGCTATGTATGAGGGAAAGCCACAGCCTAGACCCTCATACTGAAGCATTGAATGAATGACGTATAACAAATGAAAAAGAGTGCAAGAAAATGGTGAAAGGTTAGTTTAGCAGTGCAGTGAGTCATTGACTGGATGTGTGAAGCCGTATACAAAAAAAAGCATGGAGAGAAGACATGATAGGGGTGTATCTAGGCTTCCTGTGATTGTTGATGAAAAACAGATAAAAAGAAAGTAATGACAAAATGAACCCAAAAGTGAGAAAAAGAAAGAAAAGAATGCCATAGAAAGTACTCCCAATGAGGAGGATGATTTTTTGATAATTTGTTAAATTTGAGACCATCTCCGTATAAAGATGAACTAAGACTACGACAGCAGGAGAGAGAAGCTGAGAGCTAAGACCACATGAACGTGAAACAGGACCTAGTGCTGAACAGTAGAACCTGGTGAGCTTAAAACAAAAGAAAGTGATATTTATAAACTAATATATACGACAAAACATAAATCAGGAGGCATAGAATGGGATGACACAATCATGTAGCTCCAGCCCAACTGGCCTCTATGCAGAACATGCAGAATCAAATGCAGTTGAAGCCCCAATGATGCATCATGATATGCAGAATAAAAAGCAAACTTTTCAACAAAAACATGTTTTTCAACAAAATCCTCCTGTAATTAGCAACCATTTTTCATAAATTGCTGGTATACTAAGAGTTCCACAATTGGACCAAGTCAAGCACAATCATGGTGCCAGAGGCAGGCTTGTGGGTTGTGGGGGCTGGGGGCTGCATGCTCGGTGCAACTATAGAGGTAGACCAGAGAGGCCCATAGGTAGATTGTTAGGTGAATTGCCACCCAGTATCATTTCTGATTGGTACAGGTGCTTCCTGCTCCATGTTTGGACTGATGGAGGTTTAAACCAAAACCTCTCAGGAAAAGAAGCCCAGATGGTAGCCATTAGTAATAAGCATTTCCCCTAATATGATGACAGCACACGTCCCTGTAACAATTGTGTCAACTGAAAATGACTATCAGTTATTAATTTAACAGAAGTCCTGTAAATTTGTTAGGTTGTGGCCTTCTTTATGGAATGAACTGCGTAATTTAAAACACGTCAGAAGGTGCAGTAATTCAAACACAGGAGAAGGACTCTGATTTCAAAATTACAAGAGTGAATTTGTACTTGGTTTTTATAAGAGGACTTACCTCCAGTTTTAAAGCATACAGTGAAAGAGGAGGTGTGGAATTTTACTGGAAAATAAATCAAATTATTAACTACTGCACAGCCAGTACGGATCGCACTGAAATCAAATGTGATGTATCCTCATTATCCTCAGTACAAGTTCACTCATGAAGCTGAAGAAGGGATAGCATCTGTCATTAAAAATATATTGTCCACGGAATTTTAAAAGAACTGTTATGAAGCCTGTATAATTTTCGAATGATGGGCTTAAAAAAACTAATTAAAAATGGTGCATATTACAAGACCTGCACACAATTACTATTGTAGTTCCGTGTTGCCTCTTGGTACCAAATCTCGCTATCACTTTCTTCCAAATTACTGCGGAAGCAAAGTGGTTTACCATAACTGATTTTTCTCCATTCCTCTTTATGAAGACAGCCAATATCTGTTTGCATTCATTTTTTGAAACACAGTAATGGTCTGTTGTAGTTTTCCAAAGGGCTATACAGAAAGTCCATCAATCTTGTCTTAAATTCTGAAGAGGATTTTTGAGATTGTTCAGCTATCTTGTAATTCAGGGCTGGTGTAATACACCAAAGACCAGATGATCGCTGCCAAAACAAAAGAAGCTCATAAGTTAGATACAATTGCTTTGCTAAGCCATATAGCAAAACACGATCATAAAGTGTACCCAACAAAACTTATTATTGTCAAACAGGAGTTATTTATTTGGGTTACAAAAAAGAAAAGAAGTGAGGGAGCTGTCCAAAGAACGCATTCCCTGCGGTTCTGAGAATGAACCCATTAATAGCCAAGTGAGGATGTTTTTGGGAATTATTTTCTACTGTCGATATTGGATCCCAAATATTTTCCTGATCATAAATCCTTTACATAGGCTTATTAACGGTGATGTGAGTGATCCAATATCATGGAACAATAAATACTTTCCTAGTGTTTAGACTCTAGGCCTGATTTAGAGTTTTGCGTCTGGGTTACTCCGTCACAAATGTGATATCCTGTCCTCCATAATATGAACTCCATTGGTTATGATGCAATTGTAATACGGCGGACGGGATATACGTCACATTGGTGATGGAGTAACCCTCTGCGGCAAACTCTAAATCAGGCCCATAGTCTCTGTACTGCACCAGCTCTTGGAATGCCTAGTACTAAAAAAGATTTTTATTTTTTCTGTCATGAGAGTGGACGTTACTAATTTTCAGTACTCTCTCTACAACACAGAAGAGCAAAGCAGCCAGTACCCTACTTTTCTGCTGGATACAATGTATCCAGTTGCGGATGCACTTCCAGGCTGTCTGAAGAGCACTGCCGCAAACTGTCTTGCCTTTCAGCAAATCAAAGGGATTGTGATGAGTTATACACTTATTGTGTTCATCCTTCATTCGGTTGAGATTTTGCTAACTCCTGCTTGAAATCAGCATCTGACAAGCAGCCGTCTGACAAAGTATGAGCAGATTTTTTCTTGTGGCTGAAAACATTTCAGTTAAACGTTGCAGAACCCTGAATCCTGCCACACTTTTGCCAATGCCTGATGGAAATGATACCAGTGATAGAGAGAACAAATGTGATCTTGACTGCATAGGTGTGACAGAATTGTTTATGAAACCAAGACGAGATATGCAAGATACACCTCTCGAATAAGCTGATTTTATTTTATTTGTTGACGTTTCTGACCTGAGAGACCATCAAGGAGCACTGCGTGAAAAAAATGCAGTTTGCACAATAGCATACAGTGTTGAGCATCATACTTGTGTAATGTAACTTCAGCACAAGTATAAAAATGAATTGCCATCACAAGCACATGTTGTATGGCCTACAGATTAAGGGGCATACTTACAATCTTTTGACACAGTGCAGCTCCACAAGCCTTCTTGATGCGCTGCCCTGTGTTAAAAGAAAGAAAAAGGCAGGAATGCACCGTATCTACAAGATAATTCTCATTCATATCCTTTTCCCCAGCACTGGCGCACAATAGGCTGCCATGCGTCAACATAGGCATCCTTGCACCATTGTGTAAGGGAGTCTATGTTGTGGGGATTGTTTATGTACAGGATGGGACACCTTACTGCACAAAAACAATCTTGAGAGGCATTTTCCTCTTTCTATGTGTTCTGAAGAATGCAGCACACATAGGAAAAGGCAAAAACGAGGATAAAGGTATTTCTCCTTTTTGCACCTCCCTTACGCCTGCCCTGGGGAGGCGAAGGCTTTTGATGCATTCCCAGGTTTACAAATCCTTGTAAATCTTGTAAATCTTGGGAATGCATCACAGTCTATGGGTGTTGCGTGGGACCACCCACAGCAACACCCATAGAAACCGTCTTTGATGCAGAGTAAGGCAACACAGCGAATTGCATATCCTCGAGGCCATGTATAGCCATGCAAAATGTAAAGTGACTGGTGCCTCGCCTCATGAAGTGATCATGGGGAGAACAATGCAGATTCCTTCACCTGCACTTGTGAGTCTTTCTGGTGACTTTGTTCTCAATTATTGCAAACGTTTGGCTGTTGTGGTATGCTCTATCTTTCACTATTATGTGTCACCATGTAAACTTGAAAACAGTCTCAGCAAGTGAAGAACCTTGCCACAACCTAGAATGTGGTGACTGGGCAGTGTGAAAAAGCACATTTGGAAGAGTTGCCTGAGCCAAGGTGGCGTGGGCCCTTTCAGATATACTTGATATACTGCTGAGGTGTTCAGGCTTGCCACAGTGGATCCACGCATCTTGCACAAAGAGAGTGAAGACTGCAGATGAAGAACTGATGACACCAATCTCTGGCTCACAGTGTCAAACTCAAGTTCTAGAGGCAAGTGAAGATGAAGATGTAGCAGTTCTGGGGCCATGTAGAGCTCCCATCATGTTCTGCAGCTCAATATGCACAGCAAGGTGGAGTGACGCATAGCGAGGTGCTCAGCAGATGTGCAGTGACGGGAGTGATGCAGATCAGGAGTAACCGGGCCCCATGGATCAGCTGTAGAGGAAAGAGCGCTCGGCAGCGGACTTGCAGAAACCGGGGCCTTCCCTCTCTCTTATTTTCGATTTTGGAGAAAAAGACAAAGGGGGTCGTTCTAAGTCCGGCGGGCGGCGGAGGCCGCCCGCCAGACTTCCCCCACCAAAATACCGCTCCGCGGTCGAAAGACCGCTGAGGGTATTTTGGGATTTGCCCTGGGCTGGCGGGCGACCGCCAAAAGGCCACCCGCCAGCCCAGGGCAAATCAACCTTCCCACGAGGACGCCGGCTCAGAATTGAGCCGGCGTAGTGGGAAGGTGCGACGGGTGCAGTGGCACCCGTCGCGTATTTCAGTGTCTGCAAAGCAGACACTGAAATACAAAGTGGGGCCCTCTTACGGGGGCCCCTGCAGTGCCCATGCCATTGGCATTGGCATGGGCACTGCAGGGGCCCCCAGGGGCCCCCAGGGGCCCCGCAGCACCCCTTACCGCCATCCTTTTCCTGGCGGGCAGGATGGCGGTAGGGGGTGTCAGAATCCCCATGGCGGCGGAGCGCGAGGATTCTGTAGGGCAGCGGAAAACCAGCGGGAGACCGCCGGTTTTCCTAGTCTGACCGCGGCCGAACCGCCGCGGTCAGAATGCCCTGCGGGGCACCGCCGGTCTGTCGGCGGTGCTCCCGCCGACCCTGGCCCCGGCGGTCTGAGACCGCCGTGGTCAGAATGACCCCCTAAGTCTTCCTGAAAGGGCGCTTCAGCCAAGCAAGAGCTGGTCGCCTACATGGAGGATAGCGGGCAGCAAAATCCTCAGTGGTTGTACTTCGGCTTCCCAATGTATCTGTAGGAGGCTGTCCTGGTTTGCAGTGGGCACCATAGGTACACACCTTATACCAGGTCCAGTTATCCCTTATTAGTGACATGAAGCTAGGCTGTCTAGAGGTAGCTGTAGGCAGTGCAGCCAAGGCTGAACTAGGAGACATGCAAAGCTTTTGCAATACCACTGTAGTCACACAATACTCACACACATGAAAGACAATAGTTAGTGTTACAAAAATAAAGGTACTTTATTTTAGTGACAATGCCAAAAATACTTTGGAGACTACGCTCCCTTAGAAGGTAAGTAAATTACACAATATATACACTAGTAACCAAAAACAGGTAAGTACACAGCAAGAAAACAGTGCAAATAGTGAAAATCACAAAAGGTTGCAATGGGCCTAGGGGGAACACAAACCATATACTAAAATAGTGGAATGCAAAAGTCGGGTTCCCACCTAGGCAAGTCTAGTGTTTAGAGGGGCGCTGGGAGTGTAAGAAAACACCAAAGGTAAGTAATAGGCCCCACCCCAGAGCCCAGGAAAGCAGGAGTAAAACACAGCAAGTTTCCTAAAACACAAAATAAGTCATAAAAGATTATGCAAGTACCAGAAGAGACTGCAAGACACCAACAATGGATTCCTGGACCTGAAGACCTATGGAAGAAGGGGACCAAGTCCAAGAAGCACTGAAGAGTCCATGGAGAACAGGAGCCCCTGCTAACCTGGATGAAGGTGCAAAAGAAGAACCACCAGTGAGAAGACAAAGTCAGTATTGCACCAAAGAAGATAGATGCAGGTTTCTGGTTGGTGCAGAAGATGTCCCACGCCGGATGGATGAATGCTGTCTGGATTCCACGAACAAGCCTTGGCACACACAAAGCTCAGGGTTAGCGGAAAATGGCTCTGCGCAGGACCAGGAGGGACTTGGTGGCCTCTACCCAGGAGGGGGAGACTGAAGGGGCTCTCAGCAACTCAGAGAGCCCTCGGAACACCAGGCACCACCACTCAGGAAGCTGTACGTTTAGGTTGGAGTGATGGGGGCCTAAGCTGTGCTGTGCATGAAGAACTTCTTGGAATGTCGCACACAAGCCTTGGCAACTGCAAGTCACTTGGTGCACAAGGGTACTGTCTTGCGTGGGGAGGCAAGTCCTTACCTTCACCAAGTTGTACAGCTGGACGTTGGGACTGTCGGAGTCACTTTAGTCCACCACCCGTGTTGCTGGATCAATGCCTGTCTTTGGACCCAGGCCACCGGTCGTCACAGCAGAGAGATGCCTGCTGAAGCAGGGAAGTGACTCTGTCACTCCACTGGAGATTCCTTCAGTTCTTCTAGTGCAGGCTGAAGACAGGCAGTCCTCGGAGGATGCACGACCTGGAAACTGTTGCAGTTGCTGGCAGGAGCTGAAGACACAAAGTTGCAGACGTCGTCTTAGCTTCTTTGTTGTAGTTTTGTAGAGTTCCTGGAGCGGTCAGCGGTTGTTTCTTCGGTAGAAGATGAAGGAAAGGATACAGAGGATTCCTACTGGAGTCTTGCAATCCGAATCTGAAGAAACACCCAGAGGAGAGACCCTAAATAGCCCTGAAAAGGGGATTGGTCTCCTAACCAGGTAAGCACCCATCAGGAGGGGTCTCTGACGTCACCTGCTGACACTGGCCATTCAGGTGCTCCCAAAGTGCCCCACCACCTTGGAATCCAGGATGGCAAAACCTAGCGACACTCTGGAGGAGCTCTTGGCACCACCCCTGGGGTGGTGATGGACAGGGGAGTAGTCACTCCCCTTTCCTTTGTCCTGTTACGTGCAAGAGCAGGGACTGGGGGTTCCTGAACCGGTGTAGACTGGATTATGCAAGGAGGGCACCATCTGTGCCCTTCAAAGCATTTCCAGAGGCTCTGGGAGGTTATCCCTCCCATGCCTGTAAAACCTATTTCAAAAGGGAGCGGGTGTAACACCCTTCTCCCAAAGGAAATGTTTTGTTCTGCCTTCCTGGGATTGAGCTACTCAAGCCCCAGGAGGGCAGAAGCCTGTCTGTGAGGCAGCAGCTTAGGCTGCCTGGAAAAACTCAGAAGGCTGGTATGGCAGTACTTGGGGTCCATAGTGGAGCCCCAAGAGGGCATGGGACTATGTAACCAATACTGGAATCAGTAATGGGGTACACATTTCTAGTTGTTAGAGACCTTACATGCCCATATTCGGAGTTGCCATTGTGAAGCTGGACATAGGTATTAACCTATGTCCAGTGCACACTTAAAATGGCGTTCCCGCACTCACAAAGTCCAGGGAAAATGGGCCTGGACAATGTGGGAGCACCTCTGCTAGTGCAGGAGTGCCCTCACATACAGGTACTTTGCACCCAGCCTTCAGGGTTGGAAGTCTTGATGTATAGGTGATTTATAAGTGGCCTGGTGCAGTGAAAATGGCTGTGAAATAGTGCATGAACTATTTCACACAGGCTGCAATGGCAGTCCTGTAGAAGCCTTTGAATGGGCTCCCTATGGGTGGCAAAAGAAATGCTGCAGCCTAATGGGATCCCCTGGAACCCTAATGCCCTGGATATCTAGGTACCATATATTAGGGACTATGCCAATTTGAAGTGAAATAGTTACCAATATTTAGTGACGAATTTTGAAAAAGAGAGACAATGAGCACTGGTGTCCTGATTAGCAGGACTCCAGTGACAATTTAGAAGACAGTGAAACACACTGACAAGCAGGCCATAGACCATAAGCACTGGGGTCTTGACTAGCAGGATCCCAGTGACAGTCAAAAACACACTGACATCAGCCACAAATTGGGGGTAACATGCCAAAACGAGGGTACTTTCCTACAGTATCGCAAGCTGGGTCTGCTTCCTTAACTGGTCTAAAAGAAGGCAGCAAAGAAACAAGGACGGCAGTCGGCAACCAGGGAGCTGGCATGTAAGAGCGCTGCTGCCTTCAGTGTAAATGTGGTACGTGCACAGGCCAAGGTCTGGTGAGAGTGAGATGGACTTGAGACACACTGTTTTACATGCTACTCCCTTCCCCAGTGCATTCATGCTTACTGTTGTTGCACCACTGATTCCCTGATTTCCTGTACATATCAAACTTTGGGGAACCAAATTACCAAACAACTGGCAGCAGGCTCTTCGAAAGCAGCAAAAAAAAAGAAAACTAGATTAAGTACGGGTGCATTCTCCCTTTTTGTGTTAGTGGAACCATTGGAAAGAACTATAGCAACTTTGCTATTGGAAAGAACTATAGCAACTTCGCCAGGCCTTTAAGTCAATGCAGCAGAATTAAATTAATGTGTGCCAACTTCGCATGGTGGAAAGCATTAAGCAGTATTAGAATCCTCATTTAAATGGCCTCTCATGAAGCAAATTAGACACAGTCCCACTAACTACATGCTTGCTATATAGTTGCCATCTGGGCCAATCTGCTGGGAATTCAAAGGGGTTGAAGCACTCTGAGGGAGAGGGCTTTATGTCCCTCCACAGAGGGAGAGGATCAGGAGGTGTAGTGGGAGTGGTCTATGTAGCATAGATGTGACTTGCGGCCCTCCTGTGAAAACTCCAGCATCCCCCATAATATTGAAGCACAGAGAGCAAAAAAGCACTTTACCACAACAGATTAAATGGATCTCTCGTGACGCATCGATGAGAACACACGCCCCAAGCAAGGTGGCTAGAACTAGTAAGAGCCAAAGGCAACTTGCTGCTGAGAATCAAGGGGCCAAGGCCCATTTGCAAAGGGAGCTCCAGCTGGCTGTATCATCAGAATGGAGGGGGTGGGGGTAACAAGTAATGCCCTTGAACGCAGAGCTTGGGCCGCAAGTATTAATGGATGCTAGGCAACTGAAACAACCTTTCAGACAGTTTGCTGATGGGGGAAAAAGAGGAACGCTCTCCCAGAGAAGTGGTTCCATGATAACACAGGAAAACCAATAAGGGGGCCAGCATAAGTCTCTCCCTCACAATCTGCATTCCTCTAAAGATTACTCTAAAGATAGGCAGACATATCCGCTTTTTGTGAGGGGTAATTCCAAAGAGAAATTAAAAGGGACCGGGACAGCCACCCCACTGTTAGATTAAGGCAAATCTCAGCAAGAGAATACGATTGATTCCTCAGGGTCTACCCTAATTTTCCACACAGGAGACAGAACCATGGATATGACTGGAGCCCGCAGAGAACTGAAGAGTTAAATTCTGGTGTAGGAAAGGCACTCTTTCTGGCATGGTTACCCCCACTTTTTGCCTGTTGTCAGTGTGCTTAGAATGTTTTCACTGGGATCCTGGTAACCAGGACCCAAGTGATTGTGCTCTCTACTCCCAATTTGGTTGTCTTGGTACTTTTTACACCCCACAATTTGCATACCCATAAGTTCCTAGTATATGGTACTCAGGTACCCAAGGCATTGGTACACCAGGGGTCCGCCAGGGGCTGCAGCATGTACTATGCCACGCATTGAAGCCCATACAAACTATGTCTGCCTGCATGAACATGTGCATAAACCCTTTTACTGCTTGTCACTATACCAGTCTTGTAATTTAGTAGTGATTAGATTAAGCATTAGCAGAATACATCTTGTATTTAGCAACTATTGTGAACATTTCGCAGAATCCATTTGTATTCATGGCAGCCATTTTCCCTGCCACATGCTGCCATGTGCTCGCCATGTGCTCTGTCCTACCTTCCTGTTAACTACTCTTGAAAATCTGTCTAGCGACAAGTTATATTTAGCATCTCCCACTTTGCACATGCCCAGTAAGGTCTGCAGCTGTTAGTAATTAGTAATAGACAGTAATGTGTCTACTAGTCCTTGAAAACTGTTAGCCCCTCCTACCTGTCGACTGTGCATTTCCATATGACCTTATATGTATATAAGTCTTGCTTCTATAATTGTACCACCTTCTTTTAGCCCCTGTGTGGGTATAAAAGGACCATGCTCTCTTAGTTCAGTGTGCTACTTCAGAAATTACCGAAGGGTTCTGTTTGAACTGTAGTACCACCTCATGAGGTTTAATAAACTTGGTCTTTTATTTCAGTTTCTGTGCCAACTTCTTCCTATATTGTCTGAGGACTTTGTGCAGAGAAGGGTGAACCCCTTGCACTAGTAGACCTTGCTGAGGCGTACTTCGACACCAGGTCAGTATAAGTCACTCCATATGGTAGGCCCTTCTAGCTGTAAGGGCAGAGTGCAGGTCCCTGTGTGTGTAGGCACCCCTGCAGGAGCAGAGGTGCCCCGACAAACTTCAGTTCCAATTCCCCAAACTTCATAAGTGTGGGGAAGCCAGTTTAGCTATGTGCTGGCCATAGGTCACTACCTATGATCCAGCTACGTAATGGTATCTCTAAACCTAGGCATTTTTGGTATGAAGCATGTCAGAATCATACCCCAGTTATGATGCCAATATTAGTGGCATGATTCCATGCTCCCTGATGGCTCCTTAGAGGACCTCCCGGTATTGCTCCTACCAGTCATCCAGGGCCTGCGAGCAACCCACGTTGCTGCAGCCCCCTCAGGCAGAATTCTGTCCTCCTGCTGCTTGACCAGCTCAGGCAAAGGAAGGCAGAAGAAAGAATTTCCTGTTGGAGAGGGGTGTGCAACCTCTTCTCCTATGGAAATAGGTGTTACAATGCTTAGGAGGGGTAGCCTCCCCACACCACTGGTTTGCTTTGAAGGGCACATTTGGTGCCCTCCTTGCATCATCCGGTTTGCACCAGTCTAGCGAGCCATGGTCCCTACTTAGGTGCAAAACTGCACAAAGGAAAGGGGAGAGACCACTCCCCTGTCCATCACCAATCCAGGGGTGATGGCAGAATCAAGTGGCCACCTGGAGGAGCTCTGGGCATCTTGAAAACAAGATGCGCAGAGGTCCCTGGAAGCACATTACTGGTCAGGTAAGGCAGATGATGATTGTGACCCTCTATGATAGGCAGGTCACCTTGCTAAGTGACCAGGTCCCTTTTTTGGCTATTTAAGGATTCTCTTGCATGTGGGTCCCCAGATTCGGCATGCAAGACTCCACCAGGACTCTTCTGCAATGACCTTTTCTGCTCCTGGCCACTCACACTGCTGCTGGACTTCACAGAAACCGAACAAGGCTGCAACACCGAGACAACCTCTACTTGCAACATTGTTTCCGTGGCTTCTGTGAACAACTTGCAATATTTCCACAGTTGTGCATCCTCTGGGGTCAGCGAGACTTCAGCTGCACCAAACAAGCAAGAGGGAATCTTCCTTGGAGTGAAGAAGTCACTCCCCTGCCTCTGCAGGCACCAAAGAAAAAGACATTTGGCTGCTGGGATCTTCTGTCCTCTGGACCTGAGAAGATTCCCCAAAACAGTTGGTGGTTCTGAGGGGTACTCTGTGTCCTCTCTGCCTTCTGGCCAGTTTGGGAGACAAGGAGTCCTTGCCTCTATCTTCAAGACAGAACCCCTGTGCACCACTGTAGTGAATCCTAGTTTGTTTTAATGGGATACAGGAGTTAGCTTAGCGTGCTCTGTTTTAGCACATTTATTTAATTAAGTATTTTCAGATGGCTGCCTTGTTTTGAGTTAGGCCCATGTTTTAGTTTGCATTTTCAGTGTCTAAGGTGTCAAGATCAAGCGACAAAGACAAACAAACTGTAGGTATTCACTTTAGGTACTTTCCCTCTTCATGCTTTCAAGGGAATTGTTTATATTAATTACCGTCCAAAGCACGCCTTGTTACCTATTGTTTGGGAACAAACCTATGTCAGGGGTCCAAGTAGATCTGTATAAATACTCCTCACTTTAACAGATAGTCAGAGGGATTCTGACCAGATGCCATTGCTGCTATCGATGCTGGACGTCGCCTTGACGCTGATCCAGTCTTCGTGTCCCTACGGAGTCTGAGCTAGAGACCTCATTCCAAAGTAACGAGGGTTGGGAGCTCTTCTCATGGACATGGCATTGGCAGATTAAGGTTTAACATACCTAGCTCTCTTTTAGGTTAGAGGTTAGGCATTTCATGCTAGGGTATTAGGACATCTTATACACTTTGTGTTATTTCATGGTAATGCAAGATGGTGGGGGACTTTGTATTAATGACTCTTGTCTTTACCATTCTATTTCTAGCACTATTCATTATCCCAATCATTGCAGCCCATGCAACTTATCGCAGAATTCAGTTTTTCTAAATAAAACCTATTGAATCTTTACTGCATCTTCTTCATTGCCTGTGTGTGATTGAGACATGTTGTTAATGTGAGAAAGGGGTAATCTCCGTTTAACCACAACACTCCCTGAGATGTCACACTCTTGAGTCCATACGTAAAGGCTGCCACAAATCACCTTTTACTGTTTTGGGTTTCTGGTGAGGTACTGCTTGTGAGCCGGAAGGGTTGGGACGACAGTTGAGATTTGTTGTAAGACTGGCATAGTCACCTATAAACATAAGTACTGTCATCCTTAAACCAGCAGTCTTGCCTAGAACGAGAGTTCAACTACGACATGGCACCACTAATGATGGTGGTTAGGCACTAATTTACGTATACCCTGAGTATCACTGTCTCACATACTACAGGTACCCTAAATACTGTCATACGGAGACGTCCGTGGTCTTGGGGGGATCCTCCTCAGCTGAACAGGGAACACCTAATTAGGCTGTAGGTTGTTTGAGCACGAACTCATAAAAAGGACTTTACTCCCCACTTAGTGTTCCATCTCTTTACTCATTTCCCAATATGGCTAACGCCATAGACATTCCTAGGAATGCTAGACAAGCATTAACACTACACCTAGTAGCGCATGGCTTAACAGGAGAGAGCGGGGATGTTACATTCATAGTGGAAGCTAGTGAAGCTTACCAAACAGAAATATTTTATTCTTGGGTCACCTTTCCTGCGGAAGACTGCAGATCAGTCACATTCCACACATATAGTATTGCGAACATGCCTCACGGTACCAAGCAAACCTGTATCTTGAAATCCCGCTCACTTACCAAGAGCATCAGAACTGGTTTGAAGGCACCCTACCACATGTAATACAATGCGTGAGATTAGGTCCTTTAGGTAGTGATGGACCAATGTGGACTATGTTTGCCACATACCCACCTCACCCAGGTATACGAAACATGCAGGCAGCAGACCTGCAAGGCTTATATCTTGAAATAGTAACACTGTACGGACAACTTATTCAGTTCGTAATGCGAACTTTGAACACAACTCCAGCGCGTACAGCACCTGCTGGGTACCAAATGGATACTGGGATTAATCCACAAACAGTACATACCATCATGGGCAAGGTACCCACAGAACAACAGGAAATGCTGTTCTGGATAGCCCAGAAAACAAATCAGCTGGAAGCTATGTTTTCCCATATGGGATCACAGGAGAAACATAGAATTCTCACTATATGCTTGCCCTTCAGAATGGTTCCCTCTGTGGATGACTGCGCCACATGGGGTACAGTCTTTGCTGCAATATATACTACCACACATGGTACCCCAACACTTGCCAATTTACCAGAAGTGTTAAAACAAATACAGAATGAGCACGGGCTGCACCAGCCCTAGATTTGGGGATGAAAGTAATGCGTAACTTCGACACAGTCTCTTCAATCATACTCAGTAACATTAAAGGGGAAGCGGTAGCACTGGCTGTATGCAAGAATCTCCAAGGGATTCCACATTTGGACTGGGAGAGAGAGCTACCGAAAGTTATTTCCGAAAACTAAATTAGTATAGGATGGGATAGCTTGGGAGCCAAGCTGAAGAAACTGGAAATACAAAGTACCACCCCTAAGGAAGGTACTAAACAAGCACAGGAGGGTTCTAAGAAGCGCTGGGATAAGCAGAAAGAATTTAGAAAGACAAAATAAGAGAACAGGTTCTCTACATCCTGAGACCTCAGAAAGGAGATATACTCTCAGAAATACAGAAAGTATAAAAACTCCTGACAGATCTACTGATTCACGTCCCTCTAGTTCCTTTCAGGATGCACCGGATAGAAGTAGCGAGAGAGAGGGCGCCCTGATCGATGTCCTGAGTATGTGAAATAGAAGAAATACTCACCACAGTCTGTGGACAAAAAAGAAGATAAGTCCCCACAACAGAAACCACAATTTAAAAAGAAAAAGGTGGCAACACTGTCAATTAAAAATGCCAGTACCCTTGAGAACATTGCTGAAGAACATGACGTGGGCAGTGACACTGTTAGACAGTGCAGCAGAGGTCATGATATGTCGCCAGAGTCTGAAAGATCGTCTGGGTGCAACAGCAACTAGCGATTATATTGCAGTTGAAACAGCAGACGTGCGTGTGCTCCCACCCGATAAAGTTTATGATTTAAATATCCAAATAGACGGAGACATTGAGCGCACCAATAGAGTGATATTTTGGGGCACACTTAATTGTGATATCCTATTGGCCGAAAGAGACTGTCCACCTAAGCACCTCCGTAAACTCCCACATGGGGAAGATGTCATTTTGCGTTCTTTCTCTGACCTTGTTCTAGAGGCGGTAAAACAAGCCTACGCTGTTGATTGGGCTTTGATGCAGGCACCTGCACTATACCGCAATTATTTTGTCGAGTAGGCTCTCATTATTCTAATGAGACTACTGGATTTTGAGGAGCAGAATCACCTGCGGTGTGGGAGACTGAATCTGACCCACTACAGGTGACACCTGTCGCCCTAATCTGGGTTTTGCTCCGGCTAACTAGCAGTGCCTCATCTCTACCCAAGGGCAAGGGTGATTGGGCTGCCAAGCGCATGACATAATTGATTTCTCAAGGAAACCGTGGTCACTCACGTCTCATCCGTTTCTCTCAGTTGCATTAGTCTCACATACACAATGACAAACAGAGGCAGTATATGTTTCAATAAGATTTTAATGAAGTGACTGCATCTTAGATAGCAAAGCATGTGCTGCAATAACCAGGACAATACAGCATGACAAAATTCAAATTGTGACAAGAAGAGTAAAGCATAGAAAGAATGCTACCATATTGTCACTAGAGTCAATAGACTAATTCCTAAATAGGCTTCTAATAGAGCACAGCATGTTAAGCTCTAAGTCTGCCCTTCAGGTTCCCCTGGGAAGACATCAACCCTCATACCTGAGCAAAGGCCTGAAGTCTGCAAAAGCAGCTGTAGCGAAGCGTTCAGCAATCAGCATACAGTCGTGGTTCTCTGGCTGGAATCTCCCTCTAACGTGTAAGGGATAGGGAAGTGTTTTTATAATAAAACAGCTGATGTTCTGAGGAAATGTCCCTACGTAAGGATGTATGCTTTTCTGTGAATGTCAGAGACAAAATTTGTACCAAGTTCACCGGCAGCCTATCTTACCTCAGCCTTGAAAGAAACACAGAGTGATCAAGAATGTGTTGTTTAATGACATAGTGCTGGCCTAGGCAAAAACAGCTAGACAGAGAGAAATAAAACAAGACAGTAAAAGTGGCTAGTGTAAGAATAATAAAACGAAGCTGAATAAAATATAGCTAGGTGAAAGTGCTCAGTGGCAGGCCTATTATGGTAAAATAACGTTCATGGAGCTATAACTGCCCAGGGCTGTTCTCAGACCGTGTATCATCAATATTATATGATATCAATCCAGAGGCGTTGTCCTACGTGGATGACATCTATCTCATGGACAATGACCCCAACATTCATCTTATCAGACTCGATCCGATCATTTTAGGATTTGCAGACCTCAGTTACACATTTAACTTTAGGAAAAGTAAAATAGCCTTTCCCAGTGGGTTGTTCCTGGGATACAAACTATCAAACAAGGGGAAGAGCCTGGCCCGCACTTTCTAGAGAAATGTGCACAACTGCACCCACCTAAAACTCTCAAGAAACAACTGTCTTTACTTGGCTTCTTTAATTTAGGCAGAACATACATTCCGGACTATGCACAACGTATCAAGCCACTGTGACTTAATACGCCCAGATTTTACTAGCAAACACTTGGCAGTCGAACACACATGCATCTTTAGGGAATTGCAACAGGACATGCTAGAAGCCAAACACTTGCACACATGTGACAGCATAACAAATTTGGTCATCAGAATATTTACTGGATGCCATTGGGTTTCTTATGTCACATTTATACTCCAATGTAGAACAATGTTTTGCCCCCACAGAAAAAAATCTAACTGTAGTTCAAATGGTAGTCATTAAGGAGAGGCCACTTTCCCAAGGGTAACGCATTGTTTTCGTTACTGCGGTGCCAGCCTTATAGGCCGTCACCAAAGCAAGCGTTACTAACGCTAAAGCACTACATCCACATTGGATTCAGTGGGCAACCTCCCTGACCACCACTGATATTGAGTACATATTTGATCCAAAACTTCAGACACAAGAATATCTCCAATACAAACAGGAGTACCCTGCTCCTGTAGATATTTTGCCCCTTGACAGATACCATACTGTCATTTATACTAATGTTCAGCACAACCAGCTGTAGGTACCAAACATCAATATTCAGCCGCTTACACAGCCATGAGTGGAGTGATGAAGGATGGAGTTTTCCAGCCTCACAATACCTACACACAGACCTTAAGGGACTGCACAGCTCAGCTGGCTGAGCTTAAAGCCCTTCTTCTAGTGCTAGAGCACACAGAGCCAGGATTGCTGACTTTAATTGTCTGTGACTCATACTATTGCGTCTAGTCCTACAATGATTACCTCAATCATTGGAAGCTGAACGGGTTTAGAGATTCCAAGGGGAACAACATAAAACACAAAACATTGTGGGGGAGGGTAGCTGATCTCACGGATAAGCTACCATGTTTCCATGTAGTACATACTTTGGGCCACCAACGTGTAGGAGTACATGTTATCAGCAATACTTTGGCTGACGAAGCAGCCAAATCCACAGTAGGTACGGCTTCTGTGGCTGCAGTGACTTATTCTCAGACAAGATTGGATAATGAAATTCTGACTGCTGTGAAAGCTTCGGCTGAAGGCAAGCCGCTTCCAAAAGCATACCCTACAAAATAATCTTAGCATATCAGTTCAGAGGATGCTGCTTATGCAACAATTCCTGGAGTTGGAGACTGAGCGATCCCCAACGAAGACCAGAGATTAGATCTAATAAAAGCAGCGCATGAGGGTGTCTCCTCTGCACATGCTGCTATCTCGGCCACAGTAACACTCTTACAGAAACGATTCTGGTGGCCAGGTCTATACAAACAGACAAAACAATACGTCCTTTATTGTGACATCTGCCAGCAAATAAAGGGCTCTGATATCAAACGTCCACCACAGACATCCCTCTTAGTGTCCAGTGGGCCACTACAGTGTGTGTACCTGGACGATTGTGGTCCACTCCAACCTGATGATGCATACAAATACATCTTAGTCACTGTAGATTCTTGTTCTAGATTCCTGTATCTATGGCTGCAGTGGTTGGCTGACGCTCAAACTGTTATAAAAGACGTGCTGATCTTTATCGGTACAAGTGCAGTTGTAGCATTCCATTCAGACCAGGGCCCTGCATTTGCGTCTAAGGCATTCATGGACACCATAGGGTGTTGAACTCCATTACTCCTCATAATACCACTCCGATTGAAATTCAGTCATGGAGAGGTGGAACCGTGATCTAAAGCAGTCCTTAACAGCGAGAGTATTAGGTTCTGGCTGCAGTTGGCTTCATCACCTATATGAGGTCCAGAGATCACTGAACAATCTGCCAAGACGGTCCTTGGGGGACGCACTCCTTATGAGGTTCTCTTTGGGATACCTATGTATGTCCCAGATCTTGATGGCTCTGGTTTGGTGGCAGCAGACATCTTTTGACATGAATGAACATCTCACTGTCTTACAGGAGCTTCAACAATTCCGTGATGATAAATCATCCGCCAGTGCTGCCACCTTAGGAATAAGGGATTTAGCAACAACTTCCACTGGCTGGATTCCTAAAGTCGGGATCTGGTCCATGAGAAGATCACTGTGAAGAAGGAATTCGGTTCATCCTACAGAGCTCCAGTCTCAGTCCTGGGAGAACAAGGTACTAGAATTGTCATCTTACCACCACTGCCTGGTTCCAGAGTAAACAGATTAATTTCCATTGATGACGTCAAAGTCCACCATGTGGCCGATTCTGCACAGTAAGCCCAGAGGTCCCTTGGGTAGTTCCCGATCCCCTCTCACTACCCAACAGGACATACCTCTTCAAAGTAGAATTAAGAACGCTACTTCGGACTACATAACAATGTGCAATGATGCTACAAACACCTCCTCAGCCATGGGGAGGGAGGAAAATTAGCTCTTGCTGATTCCAGTGACCACTCGAACGACAGCACCTGTCCAAGATTTGGCTGTTTTCTACACCAACACTACACAGACTGATGACACCGTCTACCATGAGCCTCCACGTGAAGTGGATCCATCCACCAGTAATGCACCTGCTCCCACATTTGCAGAGACTGCCTCTGGTTATCTCATCGATATTGATGACTTTTCTTCAGACTCGTCCACTCTAGTGATTGAAAATGTATGAACAACACATAAGCTGTACCATGCCTTAAAAATAACTATTTAATTCACCCATGGAACTATTTATGGTTCTGTTTGACATTTTCTACATTGTTCTTATGGATTGGGTTTGTGACTGTTTTCTTTTTGCTTATAAATGGTCATTACCTTCTTGAACGCTCTTCGGTTGAGCTTGTGGATGAAGTCTTAACTCCATACCATTCCTTACATAAGGTCCGAAGAGACTTGTCCCTTGTGAAAAATTCAGCTGTGCCAATTCCTGACAGTATTGTGTGGGACAACTTTCCATTTGATATATGCAGGCCTACTGAGGTCATTCAAATTCCATATATGTTCAAAATTTCAATGACAGATGTCATTACACCTAGTGTTGTATCTGATGATTGGGATGTCCAGACAGTTGATTCCATGTTAACTGAAATGAAGGACTATTCAGTGTTTGAAAGTGATGATGTATATAGACTTACAATGAATTATGGGGAAATGTTCTGTTAAAATAACTGGGGACACTACTACCTGCACTGTGCTACTAGACATAGACCAGTACTTAATTACACACAGTGGGAACACTGTTCTACACCACCTGTGGGGAGCCCTGAACACTATTTAGACAGGTTTACATTTTTTTTCTGGGCATGACACAAAAAATACTGAGTCATTATTTTGTACCAGGGCACACCTCAAAAGTTCACAAAGTCCAATCCTTAATGAGATGGGTCACTCAAAGCACGAGATAAGTGTGTAGTACGTCATGAGGATTTTATTCCTCCAATATAAAATAAATCCAATGAAAGCAACAGCCAGTCCAATAACACAACACCCAACACGTGTTTCAATATGACTTTCTAAGGGCTGTGAAATAAACATATAGAAAAATAACATATAACCAAAGAGTGATACAGTAACTAGGTAATCAAAATCTCATGATACTCTGAGAATACACCCGATATACATGCTCAAATTGTGAGCCCACAAAATGATGGTGAAGGAGCAGCACACAGAGGGGTCCTGCATATCCCTAAGGCATGCGTGTATACCAATCATGCAGGTCTGCATTACCGTGAATTTGTCTCATGTGTCCACAGACTGTCCCTATAAACAAAAGATCTTAAAAAAAAGAAAAGAAAAATGAAGAAGACTGTGTAGTGAAAACAGATAAAATCCCAACGTGCATTTAGGTGCAATTTCACCCGCGTGGCTGTGTCCCCACGTCGTCCTCCAATGGTTAATAACCCAGAAGATCATGTGATGAACATACCCAAATATCATATACTTAATGTGCAAACCCAAAGCGATCCATGTATATGTAACATGCGTATAGTGCATGAAGTTGTGCCAATAAAGACAAATGGTGACGTACCCAATGTACGAGTACAGAACCAATTTCACTAATGCTGGCAATTCCCATTGTCCAGGACAAAATAGAGTCACTTATTTGTAGTATTTGGAGCATAAAATATGCAATAGTTCAGTAGGTAACTACAACCATGATATGTCTAGAAGGGAGAAAGTAAAAACTTAGTAAACAGTGTGCACCTATGTTCCAAGAAACGAGAAGGTGAGCAATTTGTTAAAGGGTGTATAAACCACCCTCACTCCAACTGTCTCCCGAGGCCAATCAATTGGGATATGTCATGTTCTAAAAGGTCTAAAGAAATGTAAACAAAATCCAACCTTATAGTGCCGGTTGGGGGCGACCAGAGACACAAACAAAGATGAAACAGCCCGTTGTCACATTAGCATAGAACATAGTACTAGTGGGCGTCTGTTAAAGGCAAAACTACGACAAGTAGTATAATGTGGTACTAAAAAACTACCATGTGAAAAGCTAGTCACCTATATTCAGACTGCTGTAAGGCCAAATACCGTCCACCCCTAAAAGAAAATTTACTAGTACTTACAGTGACACCAGGGTCGATTTTCTAGATGTCACACTCTATGTTGAAGGTGACAAAATATATTATTATAGGATATATACAAAACCTACAGCCTGCAACTACATCTTACATGCTACGAGTGCTCATTAATGATCACAGATCAAGGCTATACCCTATGGGGAAGCCATTAGGATTAGACGGAATTGCTGTCAGGATGAGATATTCACGCAGGAACTATGGGATATGGAACAGCGTTTCTTAGCACATGCTTATCCTGAGAATCTCCTAAAGGAGACGAACAAGAGGATTAAGAAAACTAACAGGGAAGCTCTACTAACTGTCCCATTAAAAATAAAAATAAAAAACGCAAGGAACATCCTAAGTTGTCTCTTATTATACCATACAGTACCCTCAGCCCTGAAATCCACAAGATGTGTCGAAAGAACTGGCCCCAATAATTAGCAGATAACACTTTTAAAAAAGGGATCAAAAATAGACCAAGGATTGGGCATAGCAGGGGATGCACACTTCATAAGCGACTATGTCATAGTTTTTTTGCCACCCTCCCCAATGAATAAAATGTGGCTCGCCAATCTGCCTAATAGTTTCCACAAATGTGGGCAATGCAACATTTGCTGTTATGTTAAGGATACAATATCTACCTTCCAATACCACACCAAGACATCACACAGAATTTCCAAATTCATGAACTGCAACACCAGATTTATAGTGTATTGTTTAATTTGTCTGTGTGACCGTGTATATGTCGGCAGTACGATCAGACCCTTTAAAGAGAGGATTCAAGAACATATTAGGGCAACAGACATAACAACCCGGATTACCCCTTTGCACAACATTACAACACTTTGCATGAACAAAGAGAGGTTCTGGGAATTACCACGCATGGAATAGACGCACTGGGTACTTGTTTGAGGGGCGGGGATGAGACACTGATGCTGAGGCATTTGGAGGTCAAATGGAATATCAAATTAAGAGTGGTGGCGCAGGAGCTGAATATGGATAAAGATTTACATGTTTTTCTTTAAAGTTGTGTGTATGCTTTCCTGCAGGAAAGGTGGAGGAGGGGCTGGATATGGATAAGGATTTATCATGGATACATCTTTTTATTGTGATGTATGTAATAATCTTCTAATGTTTATCTCTTCAACCAATGTGGCATAACAATATTTGGTATTTTTATATGTATGTACATATACTTTTCCACACAGCTGAGAATTTTCCCCTGCATGAGAGTTTTTTTACCACATTTAGTTTGGGGTGAAGCATTATTGCAGCATACAACAAGGTGCACAATACACAGCTTGTTTTGTATGGGCTGATTTTCCATTCATCTTCGGAACACCCACTTTGTGTGGCAATACCATTTTATTCTTATACTCTTCCAAAATGGTGACCGCACGTGTCGTCTTTTCTGTTTCTCACTTTCTGAGTCCTCTTTCCATTGCCATTAAGCTATCTGCAGCATAGCTTAAAAAGGCGGCGTCCGTACGAGCCACGGACTCACCTGCTATGACAACAGGGGATGTACACATGAAATTATGGTGGGATAAGATTCTTTCGACTTCTCTCGCTCCTTTTTTGATGTCTATTAGGATTTGCTATTGGCTTCACGTATCCGGGAAATATGACACTGCCATTTTTTTTTGGGGTCAGTACAGGATATATATATATGTATATATTTATTTTTTGAATTATGCATTTCATTATTGATTACCTCTGCCATCACATCTTTACCCAGTAGCCTAGTCAGCTTTTCATTTTTCACTATTTGGCCTTACAGCAGTCTGACTATAGGTGACTTGCTTTTCGCATGGTGTTTTTTTAGTACCACATTGTAGGAGGCTGGCCTGGTTTGTAGTGGGTACCTTGGGTACTTACACATTATACCAGGTCCAGTTATCCCTTATTAGTGAGGTAGTAGTGTTCTCGCAGCTTAGGCTGATAGAGATAGCTATAGCAGAGCAGCTTAGGCTGAACTAGGAGACATGCAAAGCTCATGCAATACCACCTATAGTTACACAGTACTTATATACTCAGTGTTACCAAAAATAAAGGTATTTATTTGGGTGACACAGTACCAAAAATATCTTAGAGACAATACTCCTTCTGGAGATAAGTATTATACACAATATATACACTAGACACTAAAATTAGGCAAGTAAATAGTCAAAGAACAATGCAAACAGTAGGAAATCCTATAGAATGCAATGGGAGAAAATAGGTCTGGGGCAACACAAACCATATACTTAAAAAGTGGAATGTGAATCACAAATTCCCCCCTAGACAAGTGTAGTGTGTGCAGAATCACTGGGAGAGTAAGAATACAGTAAAGGTAAGTAAATTACCCCACCCCAGAAAAGCAGGAGTAAAGTACTGCAAGTTTCCTTAAGACACACTACACCTCGTTTTTGGGATTTTGCAGCAGCCAACCAAGTCTGCAAAGAACAACTGCTGGATTATTGGACCTGAAAACCTGCAAAGGAAGGGGACCAAGTCCAGAAGTCGAAAGAAGTTCCAGGAAGAACAGGTGCCCCTGCCAACCCAGAAGAGGGGGAAAAAGGAGAGTCCCCGGTTAGTCGAAGACTGCAGGAATGCACCCTAGGAAGATGCCAGTGGGTTTCTGCATGATGCAAAGGATGTCCCACGGCGTGAGGATTGTTACAGATGAGATTTCATGTCGGAAGTCGCCAACAAGCCTTGGCTACGACAAAAGTGTGTTTTTCATCAAAATGGCACTGGATGGACCCAAGAGGGACCAGGGTGCCTCAACTCTGTGGGAGGAGGAAGAGGGGGCCCTCAGCACTTTAGAGAGCCCTCAGCATGCCAGCCAGCATCCCCAGGAGTCGCAGGATCCAGGATCAAAGGAGGTGCAAAATGTGGTTGATGCAGCACAACAAAAGAAGGTACCACGCCTCCGGAGAACAACTCAGCGAGTTGAGCATCACAGGATGGAGTGCGAGGGACCTGGGCCAGGCTGTGCACAAAGGAATTTCACAAAGAATGCAAAGAGGCCTCAGGAGGCGAAGAAGACACAGTAGAAAGGGGTACCATCGTTCTCGGGGAAGGCAAGGTCTAACCTCCTCCAAATAGCGTCAGCAGGAACTCAGGACAGTCTATGTCGATGATGTTCACCCTCTGTGTCCTTAGGAGCACGCTCGTCATTGTGAGAGTAATCCCGGGGTACCAGTCATCGTCTTGGAAGGTGCCTGTTTGGAGCAGGGTAGTGACTCAGTCATTCCACAGGAGATTTCTTCGGTTTCAAAGGGAGAGGGTGTAACACCCTGCTCTCAGAGAAAACCCTGAACCCTGTCTGTGAGGTGGCAGCAGCTGTAGCTGCAGTGCAAGCCTCAGAGAGCTGGTTTGGCAGTACTGGAGGTACATAGTGGAGCCCCCAGGATGCAGGGAATTGGCTCCCCAATACCAGATTTGGAATGGGGGGACAATTCCAAGATCTTAGACATGTTACATGGCCATATTCAGAGTTACCATTGTGAAGCTACATATAGGTATTGATCTATATGTAGTGCACATGTGTAATGGCATCCTCTCACTCACAAAGTCCCGGGAAATGGCCCTGACCTATGTGGGGGCACCTTTTCTAGTGCAAGGGTGCCCTCACACTTAGTAACTTTGCACTTAACCTTCAGAAGGTAAAGGTTAGACATATAGGTGACTTATAAGTTACTTAAGTGCAGTGAAAATGGCTGTGAAATAGTGTGTGCACTATTTCACACAGGCTGCAATGGCAGTCCTGTGTGAGGGTTTGTCTGAGCTCCCTATGGGTGGCAAAAGAAATGCTGCAGCCCATATGGATCTCCTGGGACCCCAATGCCCCAGGTACCTATGTACCATGTACTTGGGACTTATAAGGGGGTCCAGTGTGCCAATTGAAATTGGTAAATGAAGTCACTGGCCTACAGTGACAAATTTAAAAGCAGAGAGAGCATAAACACAGAGGTTCTGATTAGCAGAGCCTCAGTGACACAGTGAGGCACTACACAGGCATACACATTAGGCCACAAATTATGAGCACTGGGGTCCTGGCTAGCAGGATCCCAGTGACACAATAAAAACACACTGACACACACTCACCAACAGGCCAAAAGTGGGGGTAACCATGCTAGAAATAGGCTACTTTCCTACACACATTATACTACTTGTCGTAGTTTTGCCTTTAACCGACGCTCACTAGTATCATGGTCTATGCTTATGTAACAACGGGCCGTTTCATCTTTGTTTGTGTCTCTGGCCACCCCAAACCGGCACCATAAGGTCGGATTTTGTTTACATTTTTTTAGACCTTTTAGAACACAACATATCCCAATTGTTTGGCCTCGGGAGACAGTTGGAGTGCGGGTGGTTTATACACCCTTCAATATATTGCTCACCTTCTCGGTTTCTTGGAATATAGGTGTACACTGTTTACTAAGTTTTTTCATTCTGCCTTCTAGACTTATCATGATCGTAGTTACCTACTGAACTATTGCATATTTTATGCTACAAATACTAAAAATAAGGGACTCTATTTTGTCCTGGACAATGGGAATTGCCAGCATTCGTGAAATTGGTTCTGTACTCGTACATTGGATACGTCACCATTTGTCTTTATTGGCACAACTTCATGCACTATACGCATGTTACATATACATGGATCGCTTTGGGTTTGCACATTAATTATATGATACTTGGATATGTTCATCACATGATCTTCTGGGTCATTAACCATTGGAGAACGACGTGGGGACACAGCCACACCGTTGAAAACTGCACCTAAATGCATGTTGGGATTTTATCTGTTTTCACCACACAGTCTTCTTTGTTTTTCTTTTCTGATTTTTTTAAGATCTTTTGTTTATAGGGACAGTCTATGGATGAATGAGACATATTCAGGGTAATGCACACCTGCATGATTGGTATACACACATGCCTTAGGAATATGCAGGACTCTTTTGTGTGCTGCTCCTTCACCATCATTTTGTGGGCTCACAATTTGAGCATGTATATCGGGGTGTATTCTCAGAGTATCATGAGATTTTGATTCCCTAGTTACTGTATTACTCTTTGATTATATGTTCTTTTTCTATATGTTTATTTCACAGCCTTGAGAAAGTCTTATTGACGAAACACGTGTTGGCTGTTGTGTTATTGGATTGGCCGTTGCTTTCACTGGATTTGTTTAATATTGGATGAATAGAATCCTCATGACGTACTACACACTCATCTTGTGCTTTGAGTGACCCATCTCATTAAGGATTGGACTTTGTGAACGTTTGTGGTGTGCCCTGGTACATATCTTTTGATTGACATGTGCTGGTTGGTTCTCAACTAACACAATTGCACCTGGAGTGGTTGGGTGCCATACCAGTTGGGCACCCCTGGCAAGATTATCTGTGAAAAGTGGACATTATCTTTATATGTATACATAGGAGGTGTGAACCATTTGCATAGCCACTGTGTATTTGTAATATATTATTTCAAATTACCTCCTTCCAAAATTAGAACAGTTTTGCTAACTGATACAAAGCTGATTTATTCTTATTCCTTTGTTTCCCATTTTACAGTTGAAGGTTACAAATACTGGAAGAACACTATTGATTTAAAAAGTGTATGGGGAACAAAAGATTGGCAAATACAGGGTAGGGAAGCTTTATTTAGAGCATGTCTGATTCCTGTACAAATTATTTTTTTAAATGACACCATTCAACAGACATCTTGTCTGGTGTAGGAAAAATGAAAGACATTACCACTCCCAGTATCCCCACACTGACTAAGATTAATGATTGGCAATGCTTCCTAAATGTCACTGAGCTAGATGCAAAGGTTCAGGCTGGTACTTATAACTCTTCACTTTCCAGTCCCGGCGGGTGGTAAATTTGGCCAAAAGACACCAATGGAATTCAGGTGCGTTTTTTTAATTCCTCAGTGGGTTTCAAGATTAGCCGGCAAGACCCTTGCTTCATCTCGGGTCAACAAATGGGTATAGTCATGACATACAGTGTGGGTAAACTGTGCCAACAACGGGGAAAAGTCTAACACGTTAGCCGCAGTTAAAGAACATCTTAACACTCTTTCTGAAGATGTACGCTTGCAGGACTTTTTGGTAGATCCTAGAAAGTCGCGCTGTAAAAGATTCATATATGCTATGTATAACAAGATCTGGAAGCTATCTCAGATCGAAGCTGCTGCACGCTTAAGGCAAATAGATAAGGAAAACTTGGAAAAGGTTTTAGATGTTGTCGATAACGGCATGAACACTTTGTCCAACAGAATTTATTCACTGACAAACATAGGGTCGTCTGCAACAAATATCATTCAGACAGACATGTCCCTTTAACATCATGGGCAAAGTCAGCTGCGTTCCATCATGCAGCTAGGTTGGACGTTACAGACTTTGAAAAATGGCTGAATTCCATGGAAGTACATTAACTGTAGTGCATTGTTCGCTGCTTTTAATTTATCCAGGAAACAGCAGACAATGGCTAAAAGGGAAGCGAGTTTCACAATGCTTCACATAGAGAGGTTAGAAAAGCTGCCTTTCAAAGTTGCAGAGTCCTTCAACAATATGGCTCCTACATGGCATTATAAATCTGCCCGTTTCCACTTTTCGTTTTTCAAAATGCCTGAAACATCTTGCCGTGGGCAGGTACGAGCGAGAAGGTGCTATATTAAAGAAGAGTGGGAGTTTCCCTTTGATTATAAATAAAACAATCAAAAAAGTACACAGTTCTTAAACGCAAAAAAACAGTGAAAAGGTTAAGGCACAGGTGTTAAGGACATTTCTATCTTTAGAGACAAGAGCCCTCACACATCCATTGGTTGACATGCTTCATCATAGGGCTAGCTCCTCGTCAAACTGGTGCTGCAGTGTCTGACGGGCCCCACAGTTGGAGTAGTTCATACTCGGCCTAGGACTGTATCACCAGTATTAAGGCAATCACCTCTGTGGCAGCTGCCTCCAGTACAAGGTCACCATCCCTGTGGCAACTGTAATGTATATTGTCTTACCTCACACTTAGAATCTTTAGACTTAGATCCGCTAGGTAAATGGGACCTTCGCAAACACACTAATTGGAATACCAGCAAATTGTATTTACTTGATCACATGTCTGTGTCAGCTATGTTACGTTGGCATGACCACACGACCAGTTAAAGTTAGAATAAATGAACATCGTCGTAACATCAGATGTGGCCGCACGACAACAAAATTGAGCGTCCATTTTTTAGAAACCAGACATAGGGGGTCATTACAACCCTGGCAGTACAAGACCGCCAGGGCTGAAATGACGGAAGCACCGCCAACAGGCTGGTGGTGCTTCCCTGGTCATTACGACCGCCGCAGTCGCACTGCCCGGGCCGGCGGTTTCCTGCCACAATGGCCCCGGTGGTAGTAATCCATAAGGGCAGCGCCCAGGGGATTACGAGTCACTCCTACCGCCAGGAAAAGGCTGGCGGTACGGGGAGTCGCGGGCCCCCTGACAGGGCCCCATGCAGCTTTCCACTGTCTGCTATGCAGACACTGAAAAGCGCGATGGGTGCAACTGCAACTGTCGCACGGCCACAACACCGCCTCCTATGTTGCGGCTGAGATCCCCGCCCGGGGGTCAGATCTTGGCGGGCGAAGGTCATAATGAGGGCCATAGTCCTAATGACTTTTGGTGGGTGGTTCTGGAGGCCCCCAACAAGTTACCCAGTGGGTCCAAGAGCCTTTTTGCTAAAGAACAACGATGGGTGTTCAAATTAGGAACCCACAGGAAGGGGCTAAATGACGAGACACCATGGATGAGCTTTTTCAAAGTGTAAATCGAGAGATTTTTTCTTCATAAAAACCTATGTATTGTTAAAACATTTTTTATCGTTTTCTTCTTTTTTTTGTTAGGCCTTTTTTCATTTTCTATTAATTTATGTCTTTGGTCACCTGTGCCATGGAATTCACCCTTGTTTTGACCTCAAATACTATGAGAGCTGGGAAATGTATACTACTTGTTTTGGCTTGTGACTGTTTCCCTTCTGTACATGTCCATTCTGTGTTCAATCACCATTGATTGATGAAGATGCAGGATTCGCGGTGTAACTATTGCCCCTCATGTATGGGGCAGTCTGTTTAGGGATTATTTACGAGCGCGTTGACATTTTTTTAGGGGAGTCTTTTGTTTTTGACCACGTTGTTATTTTTGTGATACTTACGAGTGCGGTTACGTGCGGTTACGTGTGCACGCCTCAATTCCACATTCTGATTGGTCCACCTCTGACACAGTGTCCTTTTCTACCCGACACCGCCAGCTATCTCGTTACTTCTGGGATTGCGGCTGTCGGGTAGGTACCAGGCAGCGGACATATTACCACAATGTGAGTACGCCTTTTTTGCCCAGAGGTGCATTGGCTGCTTTACATATTATTCCCTTTATTCAGCTATTGTCGGTAATGATTGCCAGAGCGGTGCCTGCTGTGCCGTAATTTGAAGAGCATGCGGTTACCGCTCTGTGCAGCATTTAAACGGACACATATTTGGTCTAGTCATACATATGGAGTGTTGTGCTGTTTACGACTGCCCCTATACGCATTTTGTCCAGATTTGGTGTTCGGGGTCATCATGTGCTAATATGGTGCATCTTCTGTTGTTGGCTATTCACCACAGTAGTCACATGAAACATTTGTCTTTTTCAAATACGATTTTTACAAGTCCTGGCTTTAAGTTCTCTTGAATATGTATTACTTATGGTCCAGACGGGTAATTGTTCTTTTGAAGGTGTCTTTGAATGGGTGTCCCATGTCCTGATGTGTTTCTCTGAACAAATTGTCCTGATAGGTTTACTCTGATAGGACTATCCTTGATTATATAGATGGATATGTATGTGGCTCTTTGGTTTCAGTTTAGTATATACTCGTGTTTCTCTTCAAAATGATTTTCTGATCTACTTATGACTTTCCAGTGAGTGACGTCTAGCAAATGGCTCGCACAATCCCAAGGAACCTGATCTCCTAGTGAGGAGGGTAAGGTAAAACTTTATTGTGGTTTGTACGTATTCAGCATGGCAGCACTTATCTCACTGTTTGCCACAGCACTAGTAGGTGGGCATGTTACCATAATGGTTTATGTGACATTTTACATTTTTGACATAATTTTCTGTTCCCAGCTTGTTCACCGTCTAGGGTTCCCATTTGTGTAGCACGTGATGTAAGTTGCTTTTTGTCCTTTATCTTCTAGGGAGGACTCATATTGTAGCTTAGGAATTTGGTTTGGTCCTGATGAAGCGCCATTAGATCCGGATTGACTGTTTCAGGAGCAAATCATGTTGACCTACTATAGCTAGAGGGAGAGTGTCCCAGTCTAGCTTTATGTGTTTTTTAGGATGGTGGTACATTGTCCCCTGTCCACTCTTGAGTGTTTTTAATCTTGACCAAGATCCCTGTAGTCCTAATTAAAACTGAATTTGTGTTGAGGTTCTTGAGCCAATTTTATCCCACTTTCTGTTCCTGCTCTTTTTCTCAGCAGACTTACTTTACCCTTACTGGATTTCATCACGGCACACACTTCTTTTCCAAAAGATCTCTGGCAAGAGCTCCCCGTGGGGCCCATCAGACATTGCAGTGCCAGTCTGACGAGGAACTAGCCCTATGATGAAGCATGACATCCAATGGATGTGTGAGGGTTCTTTCTTCTAAAGATAGAAATGTCCTTAACACCTTGTAGTGCTTTCCTCTTATCTAGTTTCTAAGCACATACATAAACCACTAGAAATGCACTTCTGAGGTCAAAGAAGACTTTTATTGTTGTTAATTCTTCCCCAACCACAATTTTTATGAATGACGAATTAGTAGCTTTCAAGTCCGCGTCAATCAAACAAAATATATCAGTTTGCAATATACACAGCAGGTTATATTTATAAGATATTGAATGCAAAGCAAAACAAATACTTCACCGTGTGGGAACTATTCACAGCTTCATCTTTCTAAGGTCTGCAAGCTGAGGACCCCTGTCAGCCGCGAGAAAGAGAGATTCATCTACCCACACGGGATTGCTGGCAGCTGGCGCCAAGCTCCAGCACGACGTCATGCTATTAGATATTCTGCCTATGGGCTTTGACATGATATTATATATTGCATTTTGTATTCAGCTCAGCTGCCTATTGGCTTTGACATGATATTATACATTGCATTTTGTATTCAGCTCAGACTTGAAAGCTACTAATTCGTCATACATAAAATATTGTGGTTGGGGAAGAATTAACAACAATAAAAGTCTTCTTTGACCTCAGAAGTGCATTTCTGTTGTGTTATGTTAGTGCTTAGAAACTAAATAAGAGGAAAGCACTACAATTGGTACCAGGAGTCGTCGGGTCGGTCATTAAGAGGTGATTAAGAGGGTATTGACGAGTTGGTAGATTTCTAAGTGCACACTTTAAAAGTGTAATTGTTTTTTGTTGTTTGGAGAATTACAGAAATTGTTTTCTGTTTGGAGAATCACAGTAGCACGGCAGACCATGTCTGAGAATACATGTGTTGATGAACTGCCTGATGGTGCTAAGAAAAACTGTGAATTGTTTTCTGTTTGGGGAATTACAGAAGAAAATGCATGTGTAGCTAAAAGGCCTGATAATGCTTTGAGAAATAATTCCTGTTGTATATATGTAGAAAACGTGTCTTTTGGAAGTAATGATGACAGAAAGGTCTGGATACCTTTATCTGCTTACAGAGAAATGCAGGAGAAATGTAGGCAGTTGGAACATGAAAATAGGAATTTACGTTAGCAAATTAGCCCGACTGAAAGTTATAAAAGGGCTGTTTTTGAAGAATCTTTCTTGTCCCATTCCAGTAATGAGGGGGTTAAGACAGCTCCGAGCTGCACTGAGTTTTCGTGTGAGCCAGGGTTTTTGGCAGCCAAAATGCATTCCTTAACTGATAACACGGACGAGAGAGACCAGAATGTGATTTACGAGTTACCGTTGCAAAATGCACAAGTAAAAGGAAGGATTTTAGAGCAAGAGACACCGAGTTGCATTAGCTTGTTTGATTTTTGGAAAAAGAATAGCCCTCATTTGAGTGAAATCCTAACACTTTTGTATATGGTCACTGTGAAAAATTATATGCAGCTGCGCGCTTGTGATTTGGCAAATGAAATAATGCAGACTTTAGGTTTCTGCGCAGTGCAAGAAGGAAATACTTATGTACATGTAATTCAAGAACAAGGAAAGAAAATAGTGCCCCTAGATAGAATCATACAATGGATCTGGTACTTGCAAGACAGGGCTAGAGTACCACAGGTAAAAGAGTTACCAATGAAGTTGAGTGCACCATTTGAATTCGTGTCCACTGAAGATAAAAAGCATGTTTGTTTTACTAATGATTCACTGACTGAAATGTTGTTTTCTGGCACCGTAGAAGGAACAGCGTTGTATAATGTGTGTCAGATTTTAAAGCAAGAGCTACGTGAGATGTGTCATTTTTATGCTGATTTTTGGTTCATTGCTAATGTTTTAGCACCTAACTGGTTCAATTACCTTGCAGATGTTAATGAGAAAAATTCAGAGAGAGAAGTGTTCACCCAGAATTCTGCCTTAGTGGGGATGGCTAAGTGGGTGCCCCAGAAATGTGAACAGCTGAGAGAAAAAGCCACTTACAGGTGGGCAGAGATGAGAGAGATGCACATTCCCCTAGATTTGATAAAAACTGTGCAGCATGCACAAAAGCAATCTGTCATGCAAGCAGTCACAGAGCAGTTGGGGAGAGGAACGTTACCAGAACAGAAATGGCAAATTGATTAGGTTTTAGGGAAAGTGATTGCTGCAAATTACCAAGGAAAAATCGAAATGATGCTGATACCTAGAAAAGAATCTGATTCATTCATACAAATTGGAGACAGAATGGCCCAAATTGAAGAAAATGCAGTGAATGGAGGTTTGGTAAAGAATGAGTCTGCCCCAGCCCTTCTGACAGTGCAAGAAAAGGGAAGCTGTGGCGCAGCAGATAAAAACCTCAGTGCTGATGTGTGGGCTGAAGCCCCAAGTGACCCTCCAGAACCTGCAGAGAATATAACAAAGGGCCCCAAAAACGTCCTGCTGATTATAAAACAGGGAAAGAAAGAGGAAGGGTGCAGTTTAAATGAAAAATGTTATTTGCAAGAAAAGTCATACTTGTTTCTTTTGCAGATCCTACCACGTTTCGCCACTGTCCCTGAGTGTGCTGTGTGGTCCCCCTTCCGGTGTGTGCGTGTGGGGTCGGGGAAGGGACCGAATCCCCAACCTGAACCTGGCTGAGTAAAGTGCCAGCACCATGGATCCATTTTGCGCAAACTGCGCCTTCAGTTCAAGTTCAACTTGTTTGCTGTGTTTTTTTTTTTTTTTTTTTTTCCCTTCTCGTATGGAACTCTGACTTTTGCTTACCTTCCAGAAAACCTTTCAGGTGGACCGTGCACCTTTACATGAGCAGAACTCATGCCACATAAAATTGCTAACACTGTTGAATTAGAGACTCATTCAGAGAAAAAAAATTGCTCAGTCTTTTCTGTATAGATGTATCTTATGTGAAAGGTTATGAGATCAATGTGTTAATTCACTTCTATTGCTTTACAGGGATTGCTTTGATCATAATGTTTTTTTTGTTTGTGCTGATGTTTTTTGTTTTTGTTTGAAACAAGAGATATGTGAAACAAAAATTCATTGGTCAAAGGGCGGAATGTACTGCCATTTGATAAGTTTTGTTTTGACCAATGACTTTGTGTTTCACCACTGCGCATATTAGTTGCTCAATGTTCACCAGTAGCACATGGTATGTTTTTTTCAGTTTAGCCGCCTATGGGCTTTGACATTGCATTAGTCATTACATTCTGTATTCTGCCTATTGGCTTTGACATGGCATTAGCCATTACTTTCTGTATTCAGTTGAGACGCCTATGGGCTTTGACATTGCATTAGCTATTACATTCTGTATTCTGCCTATTGGCTTTGACATGCTGTATCCAGTCTAGCCGCCTATTGGCTTTGACATTGCATTCCTATTGGCTTTGACATGATGTATTCAATTTAGCTGCCTATTGACTTTGACATGCTATTAGATATTCTGCCTATGGGCTTTGACATGATATTATATATTGCATTTTGTATTCAGCTCAGCTGCCTATTGGCTTTGACATGATATTATACATTGCATTTTGTATTCAGCTCAGCTGCCTATGGGCTTTGACATGATATAAGACATTGCATTTTGTATTCAGCTTAGATGCTTATTGGCTTTGACATGACACTAGACATTGCATTTGATATTTAGGTTAGCTGCCTATTGCCTTTAACATGACATTGCATTTGATATTTAGGTTAGCTGCCTATTGCCTTTAACGTGGAGTTAGATCTTGCAGTTGAGAATCCAAGCTGTATTTTTCCAAGCTGTGTTTTTGCACGAGAGAACCAAGATGTTTTTCTCACAGTAGACTAGACATGATAAGAGAGAGTACATGGGTGTTGTTTTTTCTTCGCTTGAGCTTGGGAACAGGAGTAGTCTTGGAGACCTGGCCAGTCTCCAAAAGGCTTGCTCAGTTTCCCAGGTCTGAGAGGAGGGGGCACACCTTTGTAACGAATGTAACAGGCTGCAGAGGGTCAGATTCGAATCTGCCGGACCTCGTGCTGGAGCTTGGCGCCAGCTGCCAGCAATCCCGTGTGGGTAGATGAATCTCTCTTTCTCGCGGCTGACAGGGGTCCTCAGCTTGCAGACCTTAGAAAGATGAAGCTGTGAATAGTTCCCACACGGTGAAGTATTTGTTTTGCTTTGCATTCAATATCTTATAAATATAACCTGCTGTGTATATTGCAAACTGATATATTTTGTTTGATTAACGCGGACTTGAAAGCTACTAATTCGTCATACATAAAATATTGTGGTTGGGGAAGAATTAACAACAATAAAAGTCTTCTTTGACCTCAGAAGTGCATTTCTGTTGTGTTATGTTAGTGCTTAGAAACTAAATAAGAGGAAAGCACTACACACCTGTGCCTTAACTTTTTCACTCTTTTCTCGGTTTAGGAACTGTGTACTTTTTTGATTGTTTGATATAAGTTAGGTAGGTTGTACACTGGAACTGGTAAAATCTCCCTGTCCCCCCCTTTTGTCTTGCTTTGATTATAAATGTCTGAATGGCGAAACAGAGGTTTTTCTTAGCGAAAGTAAATGTGAAACTACTGTTAGTTTTTCTATGATTTGTAAGCAGGTGTCCCTTCACGGCCTTTGCATTGATGGAGTCGTGAACTTGGCCTGTTCTCCTGTCCCTTTGATTCGACCGGCATTTCATGTACTTTCGAATGGAAGTTATGTGTTGCTGAATAACCAAAGCTGTTGTGGTATGTGACCAGGAATTGCCTATGCAATTTCAGTCTCTAAGGTCGTTACGTATTGTGGACAAGTTTTATTCCCCCCACATGAGAGATGAAAGTATCAGAAATGTGGCCTCACATTGATACTACTGTCAATTATGACAAGCTGAGCAGACTAAAGGTGCTACTGTTTCAAAAACAAGTCGCGTTGACATCAGCTAGAGAGGCGTATGCTCTCCAGATAGCGAGATCATCAGCCGAGATACAATCCCTTTTAAATACCAACTTCCCCAGGCACTTTGGAGAGCTGGTATCCAGAATTTTTAACACATCGAGCACTGCTGGGATTGTCCATTTCTTTAAGGCTTTTGGGTCTGGATTTGTGTCCATCTTCCAGACTGTCTTCGGAGTTATCCCATCGGCCATCCATTCACACTTTTCAAGTGTGTTTGGCGGCTTTCCTATTATTTTGACATTGATTGTCGGAATACTGCTGCTATTTCTTCTGATTAGCAGTGGTTGTGTCTTTTCAGCTACACAAAGCAATAGAGCTGCTGCCACCAGCTCAGCTGTGCCGTGAACGCATGGTTCAGATCTTCAGGGCTTCCTTGCTGTTGGAGCTTGATTGGTCATTACCATTCCAACCACTCCTATGGTGCGAGCAAGCAGTCTTTCGCTGCGTATGGTGTCTCTTCGAACATTTGCCTACAGTGTGTCTTGCTGTTACGCCAGTGCCTCCTGTGGAGCAAGAATTGCTGATGTCACCGATGAGGGTTCATTCACGGTCGTGCCCCCTTAAGACTAAGGCTCATTCGCGAGGCCTCTTATGAGCCTTCCTTGCTGACCGAGTTATCTCTTTACACTATGGAGGATGGCACTACTGCAGGTGGACCTGCACAAGAGACTACTACGCACTACTGCTCTGTGGATCCATCTGCCCATCCTGTGATCGATCTAACATCTGACGATGTGGCCTCTTTTCTGAGGTCCTTTCCATTTAATGACTTCGGAGATGCTCTTCAAGATCATGACTATTGTTGAACAATTTAATGATTGGCTTTTATATCAAATTCCAAATATATATTTATTGCCCTTACTTTGGCCTGCTATGCTTGTCATGGTCGACATTATGGGCCTGATTCTGACCCTGGCGGCCGGTGACCGCCAGGGTCACCGGCCATGGGAGCACCGCCGACAGACCGGCGGTGCTCCGAAGGGCATTCTGACCGCGGCGGTTCAGCCGCGGTCAGAAAGGGTAAACCGGCGGTCACCCGCCGGTTTACCGCTGCCCTTCTGAATCCTCCATGGCGGCGGAGCGCGCTCCGCCGCCATGGAGATTCAGACACCCCCTACCGCCATCCTGTTCATGGCGGGAAACCCGCCATGAACAGGATGGCGGTAGGGGGTGCCGCAGGGCCCCTGGGGGCCCCTGCAGTGCCCATGCCAATGGCATGGGCACTGCAGGGGCCCCCGTAAGAGGGCCCCGCAAAGTATTTCAGTGTCTGCTATGCAGACACTGAAATACGCGACGGGTGCCACTGCACCCGTCGCACCTGACCGTCAATTCTGAGCCGGCGTCCTAGTGGGAAGGTTGATTTGCCCGCCAAAGTAAGAATGACCCCCTATATCTCTTGGTATGTTTTTAGCTATTGATTTACACACGATTTAAAGGAGATTTTTTTCAGCTAGTTTTTATGCTTTTAGCCCAGAGCACCTTCGGCGGCGTCTAGACATGGTGTCATACTTGTTACTGCAATGGGGAGGGTGTAATGAATTCTAGTTTGTTTTAAAGGGATACAGGAGTTAGCTTAGCCTGTGGCTTGCAGACTCATGCCCCCGTCACCCAGTGACTCTTACCCTACTTAGCTTGCTCTGTTTTAGCGCATTTATTCAATTTAAATATTTTAAGATGGCTGCCTTGTTTTGAGTTAGGCCCATTTTTTAATTTGCGTCAAAAGTGTCACTGCACTAAGGCGTCAAGATCAAGCGACAAAAACAAACAAACTGTAAGTGTTCACTTTAGGTACTTTCCCTCTTCATGCTTTCGAGGGAATTGTTTATATTAATTACCATCCCAAGCATGCCTTGTTATCTATTGTTTGGGAACAAACCTACGTCAGGGGTCCAAGTAGATCCGTATAAATACTCCTCACTTTAACAGATAGTCAGAAGGATTCCGACCAGATGCCATTGCTGCTATCGATGCTGCACGTCGCCTTGACGCTGACCTAGTCATTGTGTCCATACGGAGTCTGAGCTAGAGACCTCATTCCAAGGTAACGAGGGTTGGGAGCTCTTCTCATGGACATGGCATTGGCAGATTAAGGTTTAACATACCTAGCTCTCTTTTAGGTTAGATGTTAGGCCTATCATTAGGATATCATCAGTATTAGGATATATTACACACTGTGTTATTTTATGATATTGCAAGATGGTGGAGGTCTTTATATAAATGACTCTTGTCTTTACCATTCTATTTTTTGCACTGCTCATTATCCCAATCATTGCAGCCCATGCAACCTAGCGCAGAATTAAGTTTTTCTAAATAAAATGTATTGAAACTTTACTGCATCTTCTTCATTACCTGTGTGTGATTGAGACACGTTGTTAATGTGAGAAAGGGGTAATCTCCGTTTAACCACGACACTCCCTGAGATGTCACACTCTTGAGTCCATGCGTAAAGGCTGCCACAGATCACCTTTTACTGTTTTGGGTTTCTGGTGAGGTACTGCTTGTGAGCCGAAAGGGTTGGGACGACAATTGCGATTTGTTGTAGGACTGGCCTAGTCGCCTACAAACATAAGTACTGTCATCCTTAAACCCGCAGTCTTGCCTAGAGCTAGAGTCCAACTATGACACCACAGCTGTTGCAGCAGCCAATATCTGTTGACTCCTGATCCGAGAGATCTTCAGACTCCAAGTAGCCCTGGCCCCCACCAATCTACCTCTGCAAGGACAGTCTCCTCTCTGCTGCTCCAGTGACACAGGACTCCTCTTCAGGTGTGGTGCCTAGGCCTCACTGACTTACTGTGCCTGCTGCCAGTGGGTTGCTCATGGGGGCTCCAACTGTTTCTGCTGGCTCTCCTGTCTTCTTAGGATCAGTCCGGACTCCCCTCCAAGGGTCAAATCCCCAGGACCGTGCTGGGCCCTCTTCAGCTTTGCAAATCCCCCACAGCTCCAGCTGCATTTACCTGTGCTTAATGGTGGCCCTCTTGACCACTGACCCATCTGCAATCTGGTGACCATCAAGGGACAGCTTCTAAGTGATTCCTCTGCAGCTCCTGGACTCCACATCTGGACTTCATCCACCACTGTCGACCAGGATCTTCACCCACAGAAGGGTGAGCATAGCCTCCTGCCCCACCTGGACACACCTGCATGGAATGGACTCTGCACCCTTCTTTTGCAGGTCTTCTTCATCCAGAATCCACCATTGGGTTCTACCGGTCTGGTCCTGCTTTTGGAATATTCCATTTAAGAGTCCCCATGTTAGCCTATGGGACGACAAGGTAACTTACCTCTGCTCTCCTGGTCGCTGGGGGTCTTCTAGATACTTATCTCTTGGGGTTCCACTGTCTCCCAGCGCTTGGCTAACTACTCCATATCCTCTGGTGGGGGACCGTTCTCGCATTCCACTTTTTTAGTATATGGTTTGGCTCCCATATAGGGCCCCTGCTATTTTGTGCTATTTCCTAATACCTGTGTATATTTTGTGTGTACTTACCTCCAGCGGGGGTTTGCCTATAGTAATCTAGTTTGGTGTTCCTGTAATAAAGAACCTTCATTTTTTCAACACTGTGTGGTGCCTTTCATGTGTGATAAGTTACTGTGCTACTACTGTGGTATCGCAAGTGCTTCACACTCCTCCTTGATAAGCCTTAGCTGCTCACCACAGCTACCCCTAGAGAGCCCTGACCGTAACACTATCTAATAAGGGTTGTCTGGACCCAGTATAAGGTATAACACCATAGGTGTCCACCACACACTAGGCCAGCCCCCATCATTGGTGGTGCAGTGGTAGGATAAGGCACTTGCAATTGCTTTACCACTTTGTCACCAGTGACTTTCCACAACAAAGGACACTACTAGTCTTTAGGACACACTACACTTGGTAGTAGGGATTTGAAGACCTCTGGTTCAGGTAAGTTGGGGGCCTAGCACAGCCCTCTCCCTAAACCTTTAGAAAGTCTAGAACCTCAGAGTAGGTAGGTGCACCCACGCTACTCTAGGTAACATGCCTTCAGCAGAGGACACAACTCAGGCCTAAAAAAGGTAAGTTATAAGGGCCTCACTTTTCAGGAATTGAGGGAGTTATGTGCCTCTAGGGAGCTGAAAACAGGGAGAAAACCCAAGAAAACCCCTTCTCCTTGGATTACTCATTCAGGCTGACCTCCAATATTCAGATGGCCAGTAAGAGCAAGAAGTATATACTGCCCCCTCAGTGTTAGATAGAATAGACTTAGATCCTACAGGGAGGGCAAGGAAGAATCTGGGGAACACCACAGTCCTGTGGGGAGCTCTCAAGTTAGTGACAAGGTGACACACACAGGTAGGCCTACGTTTCTCCCAGGGGGGTGGTATAGAGAGTATCTAGGAGGAGGAATAGATCCTCCTTATCTGTCCACACCCATTTCTCAGCAGTATCTGAGTAGACTAACCACTTTAGATCGGGGGAATACCTAGATGGGGAATTCAGCAAACTGGCCACTAGAAGAGGCAAGACTGAGGCTGCAGCAGCAACATTTAGCCCTAGATAGGGAGGCCTTGGCATTGGAGAAGGAAAGACAGAATTTGGGGTTGATACCCCATGGTGTCAGCAACAGCTTTAGAGAGACCAGGGTCAGGGAGGACTCTATGACTCCAAGATTCTCAGCAAAATATTCCCACCTTACAAGGCTGGGGATGACATCCACAAGTGGAGCACTGCTTTGGAGAGGGCCTGTAGTGTACAGACGGTCCCTCAAAGACAGTGGGCAACCATCTTGTGGCTTTCTTTTACTGACAGCAGATTGGGACAAACTCCTCACTGTCAGGGAGGAAGATGCAGACCACTGTCAGACACTTAAGGATGCTCTCATTGAGGTGTTTGAGTTGACCACAGAAAAATATAGGATAACATTTAGCGAAACCTGGAAGGAGTCCTCCCAGGACAGGGTCAATTTTGTGGACATATCTGTCAAGGTCCTGGAAGGCTGGTTACATGGCAGTAATGTGCATGATTATCTGGGCTTGTACAATGTTCTTATGAGACAGCACATTCTTAATAATTACATATCTGACAAACTGCATCAGCATCTGGTGGACTCAGATCTTACAACTCTCCAGGAATTGGGTAAGATGAAATACAAATGGGTTCTGACCAGAGTAGGTAGAAAAACACACTGGGGGTGACCAGAAGAATAAGGATTCTTCCAAGAACCCTGACAAAGGTGAGGACAAATCTAAAGACAGGAAAGAGTATTCATCGGGCCCACAAAACTCTTCTGGGGTAGGTCTAAACCCGCTTCCTCTTCATTCTCTCACAAGAAATCTTGGTACTACATCTGTAGACAAAAAGGCCACAGGCAGGTGACAGCATCTGTCCTAAAAAGAACACCAAGCCTGCTACTACGACTACCACTTGTACTCCTAGTACATCTAGCAATAGCACTGGTAGTAGTAATCAGTCCAAGGGTGTGGCTGGGTTCACCCTTGGAACTGCAGTGGGCTCGGGGTTAGTCAGGGAGACCAGTGAGGCAGTGTTGGTCTCTGAGGGTGGTATTGATCTTGTCACTCTACCTGCTTTTCTCCCTAATATGGTTAAGTACAGGCAGCATCCCCTTATCAATGGTGTTGAGGCTGAGGCCTACAAGAACACAGGTGCCAGAGTCACGATGGCGACTGAAAAACTGGTGTCCCCTGAACAACACCTACTTGGTCACACTTACCAAGTCACTGACGCTCACAACAATACTCCATGCCACCCCATGGCTGTTGTTGACTTTGGCTTGGGGAGGGAGTTACTGGGCCAAAGAAAGTTGTGGTATCCTCTGACCTGCCTGTAGAGTATTTACTGGGCAATGATTTAGCGACTTCAACCTGGGCTGAAGTGGATTTGGAAGCCCATGCTGCAATGCTGGGAATCCCTTTGCATATCTTTGTACTGACAAGAGTACAGGCCAAGAGATGGGGAGAGCAAGGAGCGCTGGAGCCTGGAAAAATGGCCCAGGATATTCCCCAAAAGAAAGGGAGGCAGGGTAAGAAAGTACCCCTGTCCAGGCTTCAGGTGAGGATCTCACTCCTCAGGGAGAGGAATCTGCCCCTTGGGTGGAACCTATACCAGAGGATCTTAAGGCTAATCTAGGGAGGAACTTATCCTGGGACAGCAGTCCTGCCCTTCTCTGGAATGCTCGAGAAAGCAAGCTGCTGCTCAGGAAGCAGGGGATATCAAAGGGACCTATAAAGCCTACTGGAACAGTGGCCTCCTTTATTGTGAGGCAAGGGACCCCAAACCTGGTGCAACCAGGAGGATGGTCATTCCTCAAAAGGTTAGGGAGTTATTATTGACCTTAGCACATGATAGCTAGGCCATTTGGGGCAAAGCAAGACTTGGGACAGTCTTGTCTCTTCACTGGCCTCATATGTCTAGGGATACAAAGGAGTTTTGTTGCTCCTGTGTTACCTGTCAATCCAGTGGCAAGACATTTGGCACCCCAAAGGCCCCACTAATTCCACTACAAGTGGTTGGTGTACCCTTTGAGAGGATGGGGATAAACATTGTTGGCCCCTTAGACCCTCCCAACTGCATCTGGATAAAGATCTTTACTGGTGGCAGTGGACTTTGCCACCAGGTACCCAGAAACAATCCCCCTTAGGACCACTACAGCAACTACAGTGGCCAAAGCCCTCCTAGGAATTTTCACCAGGGTGGGTTTTCCTAAGTAGGTAGTGTCAGACAGAGGTACAAACTTCATGTCTGCTTACCTGAAAGCTGTTTGGTAGGAATGTGGTGTAACATATATGTAGGAGGCTGGACTGGCTTGTAGTGAGTACCAAGGGGCACTTGCACCTTGCACCAGGCCCAGTTATCCCTTATTAGTGTATAGGGTGTCTAGCAGCTTAGGCTGATAGATAATGGTAGCTTAGCAGAGCAGCTTAGGCTGAACTAGGAGACGTGTGAAGCTACTACAGTACCACAAGTGTCACTTGCACAATATCATAAGAAAACACAATACACAGTTATACTAAAAATAAAGGTACTTTGTTTTTATGACAATATGCCAAATTATCTTAGAGTGTACCCTCAGTGAGAGGATAGGAAATATACACAAGATATATGTACACAATACCAAAAATATGCAGTATAGTCTTAGAAAACAGTGCAAACAATGTATAGTTACAATAGGATGCAATGGGGACACATAGGGATAGGGGCAACACAAACCATATACTCCAAAAGTGGAATGCGAACCACGAATGGACCCCAAACCTATGTGACCTTGTAGAGGGTCGCTGGGACTATTAGAAAATAGTGAGAATTAGAAAAATAACCCTCCCCAAGACCCTGAAAAGTGAGTGCAAAGTGCACTAAAGTTCCCCCAAAGACAAAGAAGTCGTGATAGAGGAATAATGCAGGAAAGACACAAACCAACAATGCAACAACAGTGGATTTCCAATCTAGGGTACCTGTGAAACAAGGGGACCAAGTCCAAAAGTCACAAGCAAGTCGGAGATGGGCATATGCCCAGGAAATGCCAGCTGTGGGTGCAAAGAAGCTTCTACTGGACAGAAGAAGCTGAGGTTTCTGCAAGAACGAAAAGGGCTAGAGACTTCCCCTTTGGTGGACGGATCCCCCTCGCCGTGGAGAGTCGTGCAAAAGTGTTTTCCCGCCAAAAGAATGCCAACAAGCCTTGCTAGCTGCAAATCGTGCGGTTAGCGTTTTTGGATGCTGCTGTGGCCCAGGAGGGACCAGGAGGTCGCAAATTAGACCAGGAGGTAGAGGGGACGTCGAGCAAGACAAGGAGCCCTCTTAGCAGCAGGTAGCACCCGGAGAAGTGCCAGAAACAGGCACTACAAGGATGCGTGAAACGGTGCTCACCCGAAGTTACACAAAGGAGCCCCACGTCGCCGGAGACCAACTTAGAAAGTCGTGCAATGCAGGTTAGAGTGCCGTGGACCCAGGCTTGGCTGTGCACAAAGGATTTCCGCCGGAAGTGCAAAGGGGCCGGAGTAGCTGAAAAAGTTGTGGTTCCCAGCAATGCAGTCTAGCGAGGTGAGGCAAGGACTTACCTCCACCAAACTTGGACTGAAGAGTCACTGGACTGTGGGAGTCACTTGCACAGAGTTGTTGGATTCGAGGGACCTCGCTCGTCGTGCTGAGAGGAGACCCAAGGGACCGGTAATGCAGCTTTTTGGTGCCTGCGGTTGCAGGGGGAAGATTCCGTCGACCCACGGGAGATTTCTTCGGAGCTTCTAGTGCAGAGAGGAGGCAGACTACCCCCACAGCATGCACCACCAGGAAAACAGTCGAGAAGGCGGCAGGATCAGCGTTACAGAGTTGCAGTAGTCGTCTTTGCTACTTTGTTGCAGTGTTGCAGGCTTCCAGCGCGGTCAGCAGTCGATTCCTTGGCAGAAGGTGAAGAGAGAGATGCAGAGGAACTCTGATGAGCTCTTGCATTCGTTATCTAAAGTTTCCCCAGAGACAGAGACCCTAAATAGCCAGAAAAGAGGGTTTGGCTACTTAGGAGAGAGGATAGGCTACTAACACCTGAAGGAGCCTATCAGAAGGAGTCTCTGACGTCACCACGTGGCACTGGCCACTCAGAGCAGTCCAGTATGCCAGCAGCACCTCTGTTTCCAAGATGGCAGAGGTCTGGAGCACACTGGAGGAGCTCTGGACACCTTCCAGGGGAGGTGCAGGTCAGGGGAGTGGTCACTCCCCTTTCCTTTGTCCAGTTTCGCGCCAGAGCAGGGCTAAGGGGTCCCTGAACTGGTGTAGACTGGCTTATGCAGAATTGGGCACATCTGTGCCCAAGAAAGCATTTCCAGAGGCTGGGGGAGGCTACTCCTCCCCTACCTTCACATCATTTTCCAAAGGGAGAGGGTGTAACACCCTCTCTCAGAGGAAGTCCTTTGTTCTGCCATCCTGGGACAAGCCTGGCTTGACCCCAGGGGGGCAGAAACCTGTCTGAGGGGTTGGCAGCAGCAGCAGTTGCAGTGAAACCCCAGGAAAGGCAGTTTGGCAGTACCAGGGTCTGTGCTACAGACCACTGGGATCATGGAATTGTGCCAACAATGCCAGGATGGCATAGAGGGGGCAATTCCATGATCTTAGACATGTTACATGGCCATATTCGGAGTTACCATTGTGAAGCTACATATAGGTAGTGACCTACATGTAGTGCACGCGTGTAATGGTGTCCCCGCACTCACAAAGTTCAGGGAATTGGCCCTGAACAATGTGGGGGCACCTTGGCTAGTGCCAGGGTGCCCTCACACTAAGTAACTTTGCACCTAACCTTTACCAGGTAAAGGTTAGACATATAGGTGACTTATAAGTTACTTAAGTGCAGTGTAAAATGGCTGTGAAATAACGTGGACGTTATTTCACTCAGGCTGCAGTGGCAGGCCTGTGTAAGAATTGTCAGAGCTCCCTATGGGTGGCAAAAGAAATGCTGCAGCCCATAGGGATCTCCTGGAACCCCAATACCCTGGGTACCTCAGTACCATATACTAGGGAATTATAAGGGTGTTCCAGTAAGCCAATGTAAATTGGTAAAATTGGTCACTAGCCTGTTAGTGACAATTTGAAAGAAATGAGAGAGCATAACCACTGAGGTTCTGATTAGCAGAGCCTCAGTGAGACAGTTAGTCACTACACAGGTAACACATTCAGGCACACTTATGAGCACTGGGGCCCTGGAGAACAGTGTCCCAGTGACACATACAACTAAAACAACATATATACAGTGAAAAATGGGGATAACATGCCAGGCAAGATGGTACTTTCCTACAATATAAATGCACCACTCCTTACCATCCACAAACAAATGGTTTCATTGAAAGATTCAACAAAACTTTAAAAGGCATGATCACAGGACTCGCTCAAAAACTCAGGAGGAAATTGGATGTCCTAGTGCCTTGCCTCCTTTTCACCCACAGGAAAGTTCTACAGAAGGGAGTGGGCTACAGTCCATTTGAGCTTCTGTTAGAACATCCATTTTGGGGTCCAGTTGCTCTTGTAAGAGAGGGTTGGGGGCAATCTCTTGAACCCCCCAAGAAAGACATTGTAGATTATGTGATAGGCCTAAGATCTAGAATGGCAGAGTACATGAAGAGGGAAACCAAAAACCTTGAGGCCAGCCAAGAACTACAAAAGCAGTGGCATGACTAAGAGGCTATGCTGACTGTTTATCACCCGGGACAGAAAGTGTGGGTCCTGGAGCTTGTGCCTCCCAGGGCACTCCAAGATAAGTGGAGTGGCCCCCACATCATTGTAGTGAAGAAGGGTGAGGTTACCTATTTGGTTGACCTGGGAACTCCTAGAAGTCCCCACAGGGTGCTTCATGTGAATTGCCTGAAGCCTTATGACAGGGCAGGAAGAAGAAAGTGACCCTCTCCCTGACCTCTTCTCCCACAGCTCAGTTGATGGTTTATTGGAGGGAGTAGTCCTTGCTTACTGTCTCTCTGCCCAGCAACAATCTTGACTGCAGACATCTTCTCAGTCAGTTCTCACTACTCTTAGCCCTGGACGAACGACCTGGTGTGAACATGATATTGACACAGATGACAGTCTGCCTGTAAAACGTTAAATCTATAAGCAACCTGATCATGTCAGAGAATGCATCAAATCTGAAGTGCAAAAGATGCTAGAGTTGGGAGTCATTGAGACTTCAAACAGCTCTTGGGCTAGTCCTGTAGCCTTGGTACCCCAGCCTCGCTCCCAAAATAGAAAAAGAGAAGTGAGGTTTTGTGTTGATTACAGAGGCCTAGAGGCCTAGATGTCTATCCAATTCCAAGGGCAGACTAACTAATAGATACTTTTGTTGCAGCCAAGTATCTTAGCACATTTGACTTGACTGCAGGATATTGGCAGATCAAGTTAGCAGATGCTGCAAAAGCCAAAACAGCATTCTCGACACCTAGTGGGCATTATCACTTCACAGTGATGTCCGTTGGTTTGAAGGATGCCCCTGCAACATTTCAAAGCTTGGTGAACAAAGTTCTCCAAGGCTTGGAAAGCTTTAGTGCAGCTTATCTAGATGATACAGCTATATTTAGCTCCACCAGGGAAGATCACCTGGTCCACCTTGGAACTGTGCTAGAGGCCTTAGAAAAGGCATGCCTCACTATCAAGGCATCCTAATGCCAGCTAGGGTAGGAAAAAGTGGTTTACCTAGGCCACCTGGTAGATGGAGACCAAATCTAGCCACTACAGGGTAAAATCCAAACCATCATGGATTGGGTTGCCCCTACCACTCAAACCCAAGTCAGAGCCTTCTTAGGCCAGACTGGCTACTGCAGAAGGTTCATAAAAAGGTATGCTCCATTGTAACACCCTTAAATGACTTCATATCCAAAAGATGCCCAAGAAAGTCTTATGGACAGTTGCTGCCAGAAATCCTTTGATGGCCTGAAACAGGCCACGTGCACTGCACTCATTCTAAGAAGCCCTGACTATGCAAAACAAAACAGTTCATTGTACAGACAGATGTTTCTGAGGTAGGGATAGGTGCAGTACTTTCTCAACTCAATGAAGAGGGCAAGGATCAGCCTGTTGCTTTTATAAGTAGAAGTTTGACTCAGAGAGAAAATTGGTGGTCTGCCATTGAGAGGGAGGTCTTTGCTTTGGTCAGGGCCTTGAAGAAGCTGAGGCCATACCTGTTTGGCACTCACTTCCTTGTTTAAACATACCACAAGCCCCTCCTGTGGCTTAAGCAGATGAAAGGTGAGAATCCCAAATTGTTGAGGTAGTCCATCTCCCTACAGGGAATGGACTATACAGTGGATCATAGGCCTGGGAGTAACCATTCCAATACAGATGGACTCTCCTGATATTTTCACTTAGACAATGAAGACTCAACTGGGCCGGGTTAGTATTATTGTTCTTCCTTTGGGGGGTGTAGGAAAGTCCATCTTTCTGGCATGGTTACCCCCACTTTTTGCATGTTGTCTGTGTGATTAGACTGTTTGCCTATAGTAATCTAGTTTGGTGTTCCTGTAATAAAGTACCTTTATTTTGTACACTGTGTGGTTCCTTTCATGTGTGATAAATTACTGCGTGCCTACTGTGTATTGCATTGCAAGTGCTTCACACTCTTCCTAGATAAGTCTTGGCTGCTCACCACAGCTGCCACTAGAGAAACCTGGCTACCTAGACACTGTAACATTATCTAATAAGGGTTGCCTGGACCCAGTATAAGGTGTAACATCATATGTGTCCACCACACAGTGGACCAGCCTCCAACATCCGGTAAAGAGGGTCCAGCATACAAGCTTGTTTAGTAGGGGTATCTATTGAAATAACTCTGAACCAGATCCTAAAGGAACTGCAGGACTTGAAACTGTCACAAGAGGAAGCTCATAGAAAAACCAATGAATATTTGACACAAATTAATACTAATATTTAACACCTCGCTTCTCGCATTTTCAAGGTCGAGCAAAGAGTCTGTGATTTTGGAAGACGCAAGCAGTAACTACAGCACAACAACTTCCAAAATCCAAACAGAGCTAGAGTGACTCCAGACTCCAGATGAAACTCGACAATGCAGAGAATAGATCTTGTCGTACAAATCTCAGATTTGTAGGTGTCCCAGAAGGCCAGGAAGCAGGAGGCATGGTAACAAAGCTGATCACAGACCTTGTCAAGTATGTACTTCACAATCAAACTTTATCCAGATCAAGTTTAACAATCATGCAAGCGTATCATGTTCCACAAGTCAGGACCCCAGATGTAAGATAACCACAAAGTATCCTGGCTGACTTTGCTGACTTCAGGGTCAAACAACAGATCCTAGCACATGCTATTAAAAGCAAAACCTACAGCACTCCATATAACTTTACGTTCCACATAATTTCTGATATGTCAATCACAGCAGCGCAGCAGCAAAAAGACTTTATTAGTCTGAATGATAGTTTCAAAATCCAAGGGGTACCAGTTGGCATAATACAGCAATCAAAACTGAGGGGCATATTTGAGAGCCCCTAGCGCCATTGGAGGTCACTTTTAGTGAAGATCCGGTGGCACTATGCATTGCACCATATTTACAAGGTGGCATTAAGCCACTTTTTGTGGCTTAATGCCACCTTGTATATACGCCCTTCACATACAGCACTTTGCATGGAAGGGGCGTGCAGTGGGTGTGCCACAGCAACATCTATTGCATTTTGACACTGCCCTAAATTTATGAGTTTTGTAAACCTGAGGCAGCGCAAAAATCTCACTCCACCCAAGGGGTGGCGTTAGAGGGGCTCAATGAGGAAAAATGCTTTAATTTCTCCTTGTTTTTTCTCTTTCTATGTGCGCTGCATTCTTCAGCACACATGGAAAGAGACAATCACCAATTAAGATTGTTTTTGTGCAGTAAGCTTTTCCTTCCTGCACAAAAACAATCTCCCCTGCAATGCAGCCATCCTTGTACTATGGTGCAAGTGTTACTGCGTTGGTGCACTGCAGCATATTTAACACCAGTGCAGGGGGAAACATAGGGGTGCTCCGTATTCTAGTAAATACAGCGCATCCCTGTGTTTTGAAAACGATGGTGCATGATGCTGCCAAATTTAGCACAGTGGCGCGCACCATCATTTTCTCTTAAATATGGCCCTTACTGTCCTCTTTAAGGGCCAAGTCCACGTATTCTACTCACTGCATCAGACAAAGGAGTTTCTAAAAAATATGAAGGTGGAAGGGGGCAAATTCGATCACATAATACTATGCCTTGAATTGTTAATATGTTAGATCGGGCTGGGGCACGGCGTAGGTCGATGAGAAACTCCCTGATGCCAAAACTCGAAAGCCCTTATAGCTATTCGAAGACTCCAAGAATAATGTGTAGAATGTCCTATGGTTACATATGTGGCAAAAAGTGGGGCCTCATCAAATGTGAAAATGTGAATTTGTAGCACTATATGTAATTGTAAGCGGCTCTCTCCTTTTGTTTTGTTTGCTTGAATAATTATGATGGCATGCTACTGCAGAGATTTTGCAAGATTAATAAGTGTCAAAGGGGAACGATTGGCACTATTCAGTAATTAGAATCCAGGGGCCTAGGGCTCATATTAAGGCATCAGTGCATTAATTTCAGGTGTTGAAGCATGTTAAGTGGGATCCCTTAGGATGAGGGACAAAGGAGGAGAAGAGTGAGGATCATGGTCACTGAGAAGCATCCCCAAAGCCCACCTTTGTCATAAGGGGATGTACATGATCCTATATGGCAAGAGGCCCAGAGCTACATGCTGCAAATATAAACTAACTCAGAATCTACACTGGATTGTCATTACCTAGGAAAAAGCATCAGGTTGCTCATATAACTTTGTCTTCTGCCGCCCTTTAAAATGCAGGTTCCAAGAGTTCAGTGTCAGGGCACTTCTCCAGGTGGAAGGGGTATGGGGAGGGTGGGAGAGTGGTAGGGGGCACTAGACAGAGGACAGTGGTGTGGGAGAGAGAACCTATGACAGATGGGCCTCTGGGGACAGTGAAGGGGGGAGGTGTGGCGGGTCATCTGGTGTTGTGATTTCCTCACCCAGGTTTAGTTCTTGTATTGTGTGCAGCCAACTACCCCGTGGTGCTGGCGCAATCATGTTATGTTAAATAATGAATGCAATCAACTGCATTCAATGGCATTAAATTTCCATTGCTGGGTTTAATCAAGACTTGTTACTTGTTGCTGTTAATGTGCACAGTCGCCATTGCAAAGACTTGTTTATTCTGCTCCCATGAGGCCGATTTGTAAACACCTGAGCCTCTGCACATTTCTAGACAGCTGCTGTCCTAGTTGTTAGGCAACACCCCCGTGCTCTTCTGTTCACGTGACTTCTTCCAAGAAAGGCTATAAATAGACTCACACAGGTCAAGCTGTGCTTGCTTTGTTTCCGGTTTCTGTGGAGCTGAGGTCAAGAGGGTCAGCAAACTCCTCCAAGCTTCTTCACTGTTGCCCGGTAACCAGGGAAAGAACTAAGGGAGGTCGAGAGCCAGCCCAGCAGAGAATTCTCCAAGGCTTTATCACTGTTGCCAGCAACCAGGATCCAAGACTTCTTCCAATCAAGCTAAGTGACAAAATAAAAGGTACTCACAGGAGTGTGAATGCTTTTGAATGCTTTTGAACTAATCCTTTGTGTATTTAAAAAAAAAGACTTTGGTGACTTTCATTTCAGAAAGAGAGACATTCAAGGTGGTTAGCAAGCATTTCTGAAAGACTGTTTAGCCTTGATTATTTTTATTATTACTCTTATTCAACCAGTTGTTGTCTTTAACTTGTGACCTGTGAAAGAAAGTGGCACACCTAAAACCTGTTGTAAGAACATAATCCTCATTAATGTTTGTGTGTGTGCCACCTGTTGCCAACATAATCACAAATTCCTACAAATCCTTTTCAGCATTGATCCATACTCAATGTCAGTGATTGTCAGAAAAAAGAAGATGGAGGCAATCATGTTTTGAAAGTCTTCTGAGTTTTATTGTTCAACCAGTGCTTATGCATATTTGCTTGTGTGAAGAAAAATTCCTGTTTTGTGTGTTTTAGTTAAGTCACAGGTTTAGTGTGTGCAACATTGTTAAAAGTGATAACAACACAATATAGGACAGAGAGAAGTCCCAGGTAATAGTGGTGCATTCCTTCCAGCCCTACGGAGTGGAGGGAAAGTACAAGGACGCAAGTTGAGTGACAGGTGATTATCTGGGGATTTGAGTGAGTGCATGAGCGTTCGTTGCTTAGTGGGTAGCACGTCACTCATACCTGTGCCTTTTCCGTATAGAACCTGACTCCTCAATGATGCAGTGACACCGACCACCTGCACCCTCAAGAGTAGGGGCCCTGCTGGACCAGGCAGCAGTGGCAGTCTCTCTCTCCCTCTCCACCTGCCCGGACTCCAGTGTGAAGATAGACAGTGCCAAGAGGTGTCCTGGGATGACAGTGGAATAGTCACCCACCTTGCAGACGACCTGCTTTTCAGGTGAATGGTCGAGCTTTCACATGAAACCAAGCCACAACATACAGGGATGCCTGTCAATGGATTCCCTGGGGCGGGCACTTTGAAGGGCCTCTCTCAAGCCCAGCATTCTTCAGAGGACAACCCCTCCCTACAAGAAATTACTAGGGTGTTAGCAAGTTTACAACAAGAAGCAGCCTCCCTACGACAGGAAAACCAGTCTTTGCGACAAGAGTTGGAACAATACAAACGCTGAGATACTCCATCGGATAACACCAAGGGTAAAACAAAAAATAAATTTTTGCAGCCAGGTTGAATTGTTTTCAAGTAGTTCAACTTTTACATCTGGTCCTTCTGCTGCCATCTCAACACCCCAAACACCAGTTCCTTTAGCTCCTCCTGAGCAGTTCTTTGGTGATAGTGCTAAATTTAACGTCTTCCTGAATCAGTGCCATTTACAATTCTTGTGTCATCCTACTGCATTTCACAACGATGCAGCTAAAGTTGCTTTTGTGATTTCCTTCTTGGGTGGGAATGCTGCCTCATGGTCAGTCCCTCTGGTCAAGCGTAATGATCCTCTACTGTACAACTTTGACCAGTTTAAGGAAGCTATGTGTAAACTCTTCACTAAACATTTATTTGTGCAGGTTTGCGACAACGAGTTGTTAAACCTGTGTCAAGGGAACAACGACCCATTAACCTATATTACATCCTTTAACTGCTTGGTCGCAGAAACCAGGTGGCCTGAGGAGAAAAGGACTTCTTTATTCTATTGGGGCCTTGGGGACGATCTCAAGGATAGGCTGGCACAAGTTATAGATCCTCCCACCCACTGTTCAGAATGCATAGACTTAGGCCCATATTTATGGGAAAATCACGGAGTGCAACACTGCGCCAGAATTAGCAGCACTGCGCTCTGTCATTTTCAGAATGGAGGGATGCACCGTATTCAGGTGAATACGGCGCACCCCTGTGTTTTCCCCTGCGCTGGCGCTAAATTTAGCTGCCAACGCAGGCATCCTTGCACCATCGTCCATGGATGCCTACGTTGAGAAGTGTGATTGTTTATGTGCGGGAAGGTGTCCCTTCCCGCACATAAACAATCACTAATGGCGCTTTGACACTTCTGTGTATGCTTCAGAATGCTGCACACAGAAGTGCCAGTGTCATTTTCAAATGATTGTTTATGTGCGGGGAGGTGTCCCTTCCTGCATATTAACAATCATTTCTGGCATTTTGCTCTTTTTATGCGTGCTGCAGAATGCAGCATTCATAGAAAAAGCAAAACACGAGGAATAAAAGTATCCTCCTAGTTGTGCCTAGTTAGATTTTGGTGCTGCCTCAGGTTTACGAAATTTTGTAAATCTGAGGCAGCGTCAAAATGCAATGGGTGTTGCCGTGGCACGCCCACAGTAACACCCATTGCACGCCTCTCTGACGCAGATAAATGTGTTGGAGGGACCCATATTTACAAGGACGTGTAACGCCACAAAAAGTGGCGTTACACCTTCTTGTAAATATGGAGCAGAGGTTAGCGCCACTGCAGCGTCAAATAAAGTGCGCTCCAGTGGCGCTAGGGGCTCATAAATATGCCCCTTAGTGTTTTGCTTAGACAACCTGTTGGGGAAAAGTAAGGGGGAAAACTCCCACGGGGACACAATGCTTCTAGTATTAAAAACAGAGAGGGAAGGCTCTCCAAGTTTCTTTCATGAAACGTCAGAAACCATGCAAATATGGGGTGTGCAAGGGCCATTATCAAAACAGGAAAAGGAGGACAGGAGGAAACTGATTCTGTGACTTTACTGTGGCAAGACAGGGCGCTTTGTCAAAAACTGTACCAGTAAACCCAGTTTACCAAAGAAAACAGTGAGAGCAGTGGTAGGAGATGAGAACAGAGATCCGGAGAACTTCCAGACTCGATAAAATCTGAGACCACTTGTTAGAAATACGTCTCTAGTTGGCAGTCGGTTTGCACCCTGTCTAAGTAGGGACCCTCACTCTAGTCAGTATAAGGGAGGTACCCGCTCAGATAACCCCTGCTCACCCCTTGGTAGCTTGGCATGAGCAGTCAGGCTTATCTCAGAAGTAATTTGCAAAGCATTTCCACATAACACACAGTAACACAGTGAAAACACTACAAAAGGACACCACACCAGTTTTAGAAAAACAACCAATATTTATCTGTATAAAACAAGACCAAATACAATAAAAATCCACCATAAAGTAATAAATATATAAATTCTGCAAAATGTACTAAAAAATACAGTTCATTGAAGTCAATAGCTCCACCTGGCATTGTCATAGCGTTGTGATCAACAAAACCAACAGTTCAGGCCGGCTGCGGCATTTCAGGCCAGCTATGGTGTTGGGAAGAGTACCTTTGGAGTAACTTTGGAACTGCAGGGCGTCATGATCCTTGTGATGAGCTCCAGAGAGTGGTGTCGCTGGTGTCGCGGTGTCAGTCCTGGAGTCGGTGCTGGAGTCGTCGGGCCCTTGAAGTCACACGTGTTGTGGATCAAACTCCGGGCTGATGAAGTCAGGAGCGCTAGCGTGGATGGGGTTGGGGCTGTAATGCGAAGAGGGACGATGCGATGCATGGTGCCCACAGGTAACAGTGCAGGCTCGGTGACTGCATCCAGCGGCGTCGGTGAGACCAGGGATGCGGTGTGAAGTGGGGCAGTGCGACATGCGGTGTCACCAGGTCATGGTACAGACAGTGGCGGTGGCGTTGCTGAATCGCAGTCATCGGTAGGCCCAAGCTGACAGAACAGGACGGTGCTTTGTGTACCTCACGAGCGGTGTCCACAGGCCATGGTGCATGCAGGGATGCCTGGTGATAACACTGGAGTCGATGGTGCTAGTATCAGTGGACGGGGGCTGCGGGACTGGATGGTGCTTTGTGTACCTCATGAGTGGTGTCCACAGGCCACAGTGCAGGCAGAGGCGCCAGTGTCAGTAGGAGCGGCAGCATCGGGGATGTCCAGGCTGCGGTGTAAGCAAGGTAAAGCCAGAGTGCGGGCCCACAGGTTGCGGTGCGAGCAGCGGCTCAGTGAATTCATCTGATTATGGCGTCAGTGAGACCAGGGTTGCGGTGCGAAGCAGGGCAGTGCGGCTCCATGAGGCGTTGCCAGGTCACGGTGCAGGCCAATGGCGTTGTTGCCGGCATTGCAGTGCTTTCTCCTCTTGAACAGCACAAACCACATATTTCCCAGTGCTGCAGGTCAAGGAAACTGGAGAACTTTCTCAAGCAGGACACACAGCAAAGTTCACCCTTAGCACTCTTTTAAGGCAGAAGCAGCAACTGCAGGCCAATACAGCAAAGCAAAACAGCAAAAGAACAGTACTCCTCCAGCTCTTCATCTCTTCTCCTTGGAGGTTCCTCTTGATTCCAGAAAGATTCTAAAACTCTGGGGTTTTGGGTCCAATACTTATACCCCTTTCTGCCTTTGAAGTTGGCAAACTTCAAAGCAAAGTATCAAGTGTTTGTAAGATCCTTCCTTGTCCAGGCCAGACCCCAAACAAACATCAGGGGGTTGGAGCCTGCATTGTGTGAGGGCAGGTACAGTCCTTTCAGGTGTAAGCAGCAACTCCTCCCTCTACTCTAGCTCAGATGGCTCATCAGGATATGCAGGCTACATCCCTGCTCCCTTTGTGTCACTGTCTAGAGGAGAGGCGTGAACAGCCCAACTGTCAAACTGACCAAGACAGGGAATCCACAAACAGGCAGAGTCACAGAATGGTTTAAGCAAGAAAATGCCTACTTTCTAAAAGTAGCATTTTCAAACTAACAATCAAAAACCAACTTCACTAAAAGATGTATTTTTAAATTGTGAGTTCAGAGACCCCAAACTCCATATTTCTATCTGCCCTCGAAGGGAATCTGCACTTTAAAGTTATTTAAAGGCAGCGTCCATGTTAACCTATGAGAGAGATAGGCCTTGCAAGAGTGAAAAACGGATTTGGCAGTATTTAACTGTTAGGACATGTAAAACACACCAGTACATATCCTACCTTTTAAATACACTGCACCCTGCCAATGGGGCTACCTAGGGCCTACCTTAGGGGTGCCTTACATGTATAAAAAGGGAAGGTTTAGGCCTGGTAAGTGGGTCCACTTGCCAAGTCGAATTGGCAGTTTAAAACTGCACACACAGACACTGCATTTGCAGGTCTGAGCCATGTATACAGGGCTATGAATATGGGTGACACAACCAGTGCTGCAGGCCCACTAGTAGCATTTGATTTACATGCCCTGGGCAACTCCAGTGTATTGTACTGGGGACTTAGCAGTAAACCATATATGACAATCATGGATAAACCAATCACCAACACAATTTGCATAGGGAACACTTGCACTTTAGCACTGATCAGCAGGTGGTAGGGTGGACAGAGACAATAAACCAGCAAAAACAGAGTCCAGTATACCATAAAAACAAGAGCTACATGAAGGAGGCTGGCCTGGTGTGTGGTGGGTGCCTACGGTACTTACACCTTATACCAGGACCAGTTATCGCTGATTTGTCTAGTTTAGGCAGTGTCTAGAAGTCAGGATCTCTAGAGATAGCTGTGTATGAGCAGCCAAGGATTATCTAGGAGACATGCAAAGCTCATGCGATACCACTGTAGTCACACATTACTCACACACATGAAAGAAAACACTCAGGGGGTCATTCTGACCTCGGCGGTAAAAGGCGCTTACCGCCGGTCAGAAGACCGCCATAACACCGCCGCGGCCGCGGTAAACCACCACGGTCATTCTGACTCGCAACTGGCAAACCGCCAAAAACCCGACATCCACAAAAGTCCGCCACACCAAAGGTCAGCGAAAAACTGGCGATGACCAAATCTCCACCGTCACGCCAACAGAAAAACGCCCATGCCATTACGACCCACGAATCCAAGCGGCAGTCTTTCAACCGCGGTATTCCATTGGCGGTACACACCGCCGTGCTCAAAATAAACACACCCTTACAAAACACAACCACATTGGACAATTTGAAACACACACACCTGATACACATACAAACAACACTCCCACACACCCAATACAATATAAAACACACACCCACATCACCCACAAACCCCTTCTAAAAAAAAAAATCGACAGAAAGCCAGAGATAGACAGCACTGCTTAGACAACACCATCACACAGAGGCAAACCACACCATCACCCACACAATATCCACGCACAAAACACCACACATCACCACACTCATCAACACATACACCACCCCACACCTCATCCACATCACCCTATGGCACCCCAAAGACACCCCCGGTTCACAGACGCCGAACTCCGGGTCATGGTGGAGGAAATAGTTCAGGTAGAGCCCCAGCTCTTCGGGACACAGGTGCAGCACACCAGCATTGCCAGGAAGATGGAGCTATGGCAAAGGATAGTCGACAGGGTCAACGCTATGGGACAGCATCCACGAAATTGGGATGACATCAGGAAGCGCTGGAACGACCTACGGGGGAAGTTGCGTTCCATGGTATCAAGGCACAACATCACGGTGCAGAAGACTGGCGGCGGACCCCCAGCTACTCCCCCAGAATTTACAGCATGGGAGGAGGAAGTCTTGCACATCCTGCATCCTGAGGGCCTCGCAGGAGTATCTGGAGGAATGGACTCTGGTAAGTCAAATCTTAACTACTTCTTCCTACCCCCACCCCACCTGCATGCCAGCACATACCCCCACCCTCACCCCCACCCCCCTCACACCTACTCCCTGCAAATGGCTCACCATCACAACCTACCCATCCCAACACCAAGACCGGCATGCGTCCACAAAGCATGGACACCCATCACCAAAGCATGCCCACTGCACATACACATCTCCCCCACAAGCCACCCTCACAAACGCCCACACACAGGAATGCCAGCCCTGGGGTACACGGGCACCCACCCATTGACCAATATGGCACACACTGAAGCAATAACAATACCTCTACACCCCTGCAGGACCCGAACGCCACCACACCGCCCAGGAGGGTCCAGAAATGTCCATCCTACCCCCAGAAGAGGCCACCAGTGATGACAGCAGCTCTGTCTCCCTGGACCCAGATGACCAGCCCGGACCATCGGGGACCCCTGGACAGTCAGTTCCCCTCACACAGCCACAGGCCACAGCAGACCCAACCCCCTCTGGGAACACCAGCACAGCTCCCACCCAGCGGGCCCATGCCTCTGTCTCCAGGACACGTCAATCAGCGGTGTGTCCACCACTACAGGGCACCCAGGTTAACCCACCACCCCAACAACAACAGGGACCTGGGGGCAGTGGTAGTGGGCACACGGTCCAGGGGACAGAGGCACAGGGAAACAGGGGAACTGGGAGGGCTGCTGTGCGACAGTGGGGGGACAGGCCAAGGGAACCCACTCTCCATGAGGCCCTCCCCTCCATCATGGGAGCATACCACCACTCCCAGGAGACGATGGCGACGGTACTGGCCAGGTTCCAGGAGATCCAGGTCATGCAGGAGCAACAGTACATGGGGTTCAGGGAAGAACTTAGAACCATCAGTTCTGCAATGGGCACCATCGTAGGGGCACTCAACCAGATTGTCACCACATTGCGGGACCATGTGGCACCACAAAGGGCCCCTGTCACTATCATGGACCAAGAACAGGCAACCACCTCCGCTGGCGCTAGTGGACAGGAGGCCCCCACACAACAACAGGCCACCAGAACCCCATCTCCTGCAGAAGAAGAACCACCCCGCAAGCGGGCCTGAGATCTCGTAAGAAGACAGAGTAGGATGTCAAGACCCCGCCAGCAAAGGATACCCCCTGATGTCATCCCACTGTCCCACATTGTCACCCTGTCCAACCTTTAACTGCCCCTGCTCCACCTTCCACAGGCATATGGACAATGCACCTATGAGACTGAAAAGCTGGACTCTGCCATGGACATTCCTCCACCATCACCCATCACCGATTTCCCACCATGTCCCTATATTCAGCATGTTAATAAAAACACTTATTGCACAAAAACTATCTGGAGTCTGCCTGTATTGTGAACAAATGTACTGAACATAATGCTGCCAAAATGTCCAGTTACACAGTGATGAAAACATACCACTGTCATACAGCTATAGTCCATGGGGAAACAAAGCAGAGGTCACGCAGTGGGGGCCACATCTCTGAAATTGGAAGGGAAAGTCACAACTCAGTTAACATACACTGGGGGAATAGGTCAGACAGTAGAGAGGCAGGAGACTGTAAGTAACTGTAAAATGCCGGTGTTGATTCTTACCAGTGTGTCATTGAAAATACTGTAGTATCACTGTGTCCCTGTTGTCTGTGTCGTCCCCGTCGTCTTCCTCCTCTTCACTCTCCACAGGTTCCACCGCTGCCACAACACCACCATCTGGACCATCCTCCTGCAGGAAAGGCACCTGGCGTCGCAACGCCAGGTTGTGAAGCATACAGCAGGCCATGATGATATGACACACCTTCTTTGGTGAATACATTAGGGATCCACCTGTCATATGCAGGCACCTAAACCTGGCCTTCAGGAGGCCGAAGGTCCGCTCAATCACCCTCCTAGTACGCCCATGGGCCTCATTGTACCGTTCCTCTGCCCTGGTCCTGGGATTCCTCACTGGGGTCAGTAGCCACGACAGGTTGGGGTAACCAGAGTCACCTATTAGCCACACACAGTGTCTCTGTAGCTGTCCCATCACATAAGGGATGCTGCTATTTCGCATGATATACGCGTCATGCACTGACCCAGGGAACTTGGCATTTACATGGGAGATGAACTGGTCAGCCAAACAGACCACCTGGACATTCATCGAATGATAACTTTTTCTGTTCCTGTACACCTGTTCACTTCCTCTGGGGGCTACCAAAGCCACATGGGTCCCATCAATGGCACCAATGACGTTGGGAATATGTCCAAGGGTATAGAAATCACCCTTCACTGTAGCCAAATCCTCCACCTCAGGGAAAACAATGTAGCTCTGCATGTATTTCATCAGGGCAGACAACACTCTGGATAAAACCTTAGAAAACATAGGCTGAGACATCCCAGATGAAATGGCCACTGTTGTTTGGAATGATCCACTAGCCAAAAAATGGAGTACTGACAGAACCTGCACTAGAGGGGGAATCCCTGTGGGTTGGCGGATGGGTGACATCAGGTCTGGCTCCAGCTGGGCACACAGTTCCTGTATAGTGGCACGGTCAAGTCTGTAGGTGAGTATGACATGTCGTTCTTCCATTGTCGACAGGTCCACCAGCGGTCTGTACACGGGAACAGGCCTCCATCTCCTCACAAGTCCCTGTGGACGGTGCCTAGGAAGGACAACATGGAGCACAGAGTCAATCAACCCACAGGTACGTTCACACAGCTTGCACTGTACACGATTCTCTATGCATTGAATGGCATGTATGAGTGGCAATGCAAGGCCTAGGCCTGTGTGACGCAGTAGAAATTAAGCCATGTGGGCCTTTGAAATGGCAGCTGCCTGACCTGTGAAGTGTGACAATGTGATGTGAGCTCATTGCGCTGGCGTGGCACACCGTGGAGGTAGGCGGTTGAAGACCGCGGTGCAAAGCCGCATTGGTTAACATTGAACCCTATGGGTTTCAGGAGCCAATGAGGATGTGCACCGGCGGTCGCGGTACGCACCGCCGCGGTACGCACCGCCGCGGGCGTAACCGCCATTTTCTATCTGCTTAATCACTCGAGACCTGATCATCCACAGGAGAGGACCTATACTGCAAGTGCTGCTGTGACCTCGGTCTGGAAGTGACAATGGCTGCTGCGACTGGGGAAAGGGCCCCTGCCTTCACTTCAGAAGAGTTGGAGACACTCGTGGATGGGGTCCTCCCCCAGTATGCGCTACTCTACGGTCCTCCAGACCAACAGGTGAGTACACTGGGAGCATGCTTAGTGGGCAATGCCTGGGTTGAGTTGGGTGAATGAACGATGGTGGTGAGGGGAGCGAATGAGGAATGCATCGCACGACAGATGAGAGCATGTGCCACATGGCAAGGTTGGGGAGGGGGGGGCCACTCACATCGACCATGCAGAAAAGTGATGATGTTTCTTTTCCCACCCTGTACATGTCACATAGGTCAGCGCCCATCAGAAGATCGACATTTGGCGTGCCATTGCCAAGGACGTCCGGGCCCTGGGGGTCCACAACAGACGGGGCACCCACTACCGCAAGAGGTGGGAGGACATCCGCCGCGTGAGCAGAGAGACCGCCGAGGCTCTGCTGGGGATGGCCTCCCAACCTAGGAGGGGTGCCACACGGCAATTGACCCCCCTGATGTCCCGGATCCTGGCAGTGGCCTACCCCGATTTGGATGGGCGCGTGAGGACATCACAGCAGACACAAGGGGCTGAGTACCAGCACATTCTGCTATCTTTGCGCGCAGTGGAGGTGCCTGGGTGGGGGAGGAGGGCTGTGGGTATCCCTAGGCCAGGGCGATTTCTGTAGGCTAGGCCCCTCCGTGAGGCATGGCCCTGTGCCCCGCCCCCCACCTCTGTAGGGTGCCTAGTACAGCTATTCATGGTCCTGTGTCATCTATGTGTGCAGTTGTCGTCCATAGGCTTGTAGGCCATGTCCCAGTGATTGAGTAGTGTACCCCAAGTGCGCGGCGTAGTGCAGTGGGCTTCTGTGTCTGTCCTCTCCGCCAACGGTGTCGCCAATGCATGCACTCAACATGTCTTTATTTCTTCTTCTCCCCCCTTTTTTTTGGTCTTCCTGTTCATGTGTGCATTAGCATCATCAGGCGGAGGAGAAGTGGCATCGGCGCACGAGGGAGCTGCATCTCACATGGCCCCGGAGGGCCATGCAACCGACTCCGAGTTCACCAGTGAGACGGAGGGCGAGGGGAGCTCCACAACGGGGACCTGTGGAGACGTCAGCGACACCGACACGTCCTCGGAAGGGAGCTCCCTTGTGGTGGCGGCAACATCCGTGCCCACCGCTACAACAGGTACAGCCGCCACCCAGCGCACCAGCTCTGCCCTCCAAGCAGCCCCTCAGCGTTCGCCCCGTGCCCGCTCGGCCAGGAAGCCGGCCATCTCCTTCGCCCCAGGCACCTCAGGCCCTGCCCCAGTTACCCCTGCTGCCCTCAGTGCGGAGATCATTGACCTCCTCCAGACGCTCATTGTTGGGCAGTCTACCCTTTTGAATGCCATCCAGGGTGTAGAAAGGGAGGTGCATCGGAGCAATGCATACCTGGAGGGCATTCATTCGGGTCAGGCTGCCCATCAGCGATCGTTCAATGCTCTGGCCTCAGCACTGACGGCAGCCATTGTCCCTGTCTCCAGCCTCCCTCCTCCAACTCCCTCCACCCAGTCCCACTCCCCTGTTCCTCTGCCTATCCCAGCCACACCTACAGACCAGCCTGCACACACCTCAACACCCAAGGGCAGCTCATCCAGACATAAGCACCACAGATCACACAAGCATTCACCCAAGCAACATCCACATGCAGACATGCCAACAGCCACTGCCTCCTCTGTGTCCCCCTCCTCCTCGTCTCCCTCCTCCCTCCCTGTGACGTCTCCACTCACACCTGCATGCACACCACCATCAGCCAGTACATCCATCACCAGCACACACTCCAGAACACTCCGCACACGTGCAGTCACCACCCCCACTGCCATTTACACGTCCCCTGTGTCCTCTCCCACTGTGTCTGTCACCCCCTCTTCCAAACCACACAAACGCAGGCAGCCACCCACCCAACAGCCATCCACCTCACAACAGCCTCCGTCACAAGCACCTGCACCCAAAGACAGCACACTTGACTCTCCTACAACCACATCCTCTTCCTCCACTCCCAAACCCACTACACCTACCCGTCCCTGTCTTTCTAAATTGATTTTCCTTTCCAACCTTGACCTCTTTCCAACAACTGACCCACCCCCTCCATCTCATAAGACTCCAATCAGCACCTCAGCCACCACAAGCCCTGCATCTACTAGGACCATAGTTCAGGGCTATTGGAGTCCACCAGCTCCTAGAGCAGGAACATCGGCCAGCAGCAAGGGGACAGCCAGCCCACCCCCTGGGAAGAGAACCAAAAAAGTGAAGGGCAGGCGCGACAGGCCTGAGACGGCTGCCCCCAAGGACACTAGCCTTGCCCCGTCACCTGGCACATCCACAAAGGGAGGCAAGGGCCCCAGAGATTCTGCGAAGGAGGGCAAGGGCAGCAGGGCGGACAAGTCCGGCAGCAGGCGAGCTGCCCAGGAGGGCCCCACCAGCCCCATTTCGGGTGTGACGGAGGACACCCACGGGCCCAGGACTCCAGCACAGGAGGGCCCCGCAAGCGAAAGGTCGGATGGCGACTGAGCGGGAAATATTGGCCAGATCTGGTTCCCTAGGAACACAAGACAAGCACCGCTGAACAGGGCCCCGCCGTGAGAAGCACCGCTGAACAGGGCCCCGGCAAGACAAGCACCGCTGAACAGGGCTCCGCCAAGACAAGCACAGCTGAACAGGGCCCGCCGTGACAAGCACCGCTGAACAGGGCCCCGCCAAGACAAGCACTGCTGAACAGGGCCCGCCGTGAGAAGCACCGCTGAACAGGGCCCGCCGTGAGAAGCACCGCTGAACAGGGCCTGCCGTGAGAAGCACCGCTGAACAGGGCCCGCCAAGACAAGCACCGCTGAACAGGGCCCGCCGTGACAAGCACCGCTGAACAGGGCCCCGCCAAGACAAGCACCGCTGAACAGGGCCCGCCGTGACAAGCACCGCTGAACCGGGCCCCGGCAAGACAAACACCGCTCCGCTGGGCCCTTCCTGTCAAGCACCGCTCCGCTGGGCACCGCCGTCTCTGAACTGCTCTGCTGGGCCCTTCATCTCAAGCACCGCTCCGCTGGGCCCTTCATCTCAAGCACCGCTCCGCTGGGCCCTTCCTGTCAAGCACCACTCCGCTGGGCCCTTCCTGTCAAGCACCGCTCCGCTGGGCCTTTCCTGTCAAGCACCGCCCCGCTGGGCCCTTCCTGTCAAGCACTGCTCCGCTGGGCACCGCCGTCTCTGAACTGCTCTGCTGGGCCCTTCCTGTCAAGCACCGCTCCGCTGGGCCCTTCATCTCAAGCACCGCTCCGCTGGGCCCTTCCTGTCATGCACCGCTCCGCTGGGCCCTTCCTGTCAAGCACCGTTCCGCTGGGCCCTTCATCTCAAGCACCGCTCCGCTGGGCCCTTCCTGTCAAGCACCGATCCGCTGGGCCCTTCCTGTCAAGCACCGCTCCGCTGGGCACCGCCGTCTCTGAACTGCTCTGCTGGGCCCTTCCTGTCAAGCACCGCTCCGCTGGGCCCTTCATCTCAAGCACCGCTCCGCTGGGCCCTTCCTGTCAAGCACCGCTCCGCTGGGCCCTTCATCTCAAGCACCGCTCCACTGGGCCCTTCCTGTCAAGCACCGCTCCGCTGGGCACCGCCGTCTCTGAACTGCTCTGCTGGGCCCTTCCTGTCAAGCACCGCTCCGCTGGGCCCTTCATCTCAAGCACCGCTCCGCAGGGCCCTTCATCTCAAGCAACGCTGGCCCATTGGCAGGGCCGGATCTGTGTCGGGCAGGGCTTCACGGAGCACTCTGGCCACCATGCCTCCTCCATAACCAGTGGAGTCTGTAATCCACCTGATGGACTGTGGCTTTGCACTTCCCAGGATGTAACAGTGGTCAACCCACCCACTGTTTAGACTTGAGAGACTGTGGCTTTGCACTCCCCAGGATGCAGCAGTGGGCAACCCACCCACTTGTGAGACTTGAGACACTGTGGCTTTGCACTCCCCAGGATGGTACAGTGGGCATGGAGGCCCCTCGTGGATCTGGCGTCGTGGACTCATGTGGCTGAGGTGCCCCCCCTTCCCTTCCCCCTGAGGTGCCTGTAGTTTTATTATCTGATGCCCCAGCAGTGTTCTCTCCAATGGAATCGGGTCTCGTGTGTGGGCTTTGCCCATGTGTTTATGCACATTGGCCCACGAACAATGGAAGGTTGCCAAAATGTGCCGGACTTTTGGCCTATGTATATATTGTTCATGATGTTAATTATTTTATTTATATATTTCATATTTCACATTACTTCAAATGTGCTATAATATACTTCAATTTTAATGATCATTTTATTTTGTCTTTGCATTATTCCGTGGGGTTTGGGGGGTGTCACTCTGACTTGTTGCTCTGCATTGGTGTGTAGGTATTTGGGGGGGGGGGTGGGTGTATCGCGTATGTGTGTGCCCGTAACCTTTCCTCCTTCCCCCTCCCCTGTGTTGTAGGTGCAGTACCCACCGTTGTCGTCTGCGCCGGCGTTCGTGCTCCTGGTAGAGGAGCAGGTAGACAATAGCTGGTAGGATGTTTAATTCTGGTTCCATGCTGTCCTGATTCCTCGTGGAGTGTATAGAGGTGAGCGTTTTCCCGTTCGTAGTCTGTTTCCGCCATGTTTTAATCGGCGGGGCTCCCGCCCCGGAAAAGGTGGCGGATTGGTGATTTGTGATAGGGTGGGCGGTACATTGTCTGCCGCCTGCCTGTTGGCGGTGACCGCCGCGCTGTTTGTTTGTCCCGCCGTGGCGGTCGGAGTGTTAAAGTGGCGGGCTGTGTTGGCGGTTCCCGCCAGGGTCAGAATTCCATTTTTTTTACCGCCTGCCTTTTGGCGGGTTGGCCGCCGCTTTATCACCGACCGCCAGGGTTGGAATGACCCCCTCAGTGTTACAAAAATAAAGGTACTTTATTTTGGTGACACAAATACCAAAAGTACCATAGAGACTATACTCCCTTAGTGTAGGAGGCTGGCCTGGCTTGTAGTGGGTACCTTGGGTACTTACACCTTATACCAGGTCCAGTTATCTCTTATTAGTGAAGTAGTAGTGTTCTAGCAGTTTAGACTGATAGAGGTAGCTGTAGTAGGGCAGTCTAGGCTGAACTAGGAGAATGCAAAGCTCATGCATAACCACTTATAGTTACACAGTACTTATACACAAGTAAAGACAATACTCAGTGTTACCAAAATAAAGGTAGTTTATTTGGGTGACAAAGTACCAAAAATATCTTAGAGACAATACTCCTTCTGGAGGTAAGTATTATACACAATATATACACTAGACACCAAAATAAGGTAAGCAATTAGACATAGGATAGTGCATACAATAGGAAATGCTATAGAATGTAATGGGAGAAAACAGGTCTAGGGGCAACACAAACCATATACTAAAAAAGTGGAATGCAAATCACAAATTCACCCCAGACAAGTGTAGTGTGTGCAGAATTGCTGGGAGAGTAAGAATACAGTAAAGGTAAGTAAATTACCCCACCCCAGAAAAGCAGGAGTAAAGTACTGCACGTTTCCTTAGGACACACTACACCACGTGATATGGATTATTGCAATACCTAACCAAGTCTGCAAACAACAACTGCTGGATTCCTTGACCTGAAGACCTGTAAAAGCAGGGGACCGAGTCCAGAAGTCAAAAAAAGTTCCAGGAAGGACAGGAGCCCCTACCAACCCAGAAGAGGGGGCAAAAGAAGATTCACCGGTTGGCCGAAGACTGCAGAAATGCACCCTAGGAAGATGCCAGCGGGTTCCTGCATGAGGATGTCACACGACGTGAAGATCGTTGCCTACGTGATCTTGTGTTGGAAGTCGCCAACAAGCCTTGGCTACGACAAAAGTGTGTTTTGCGTAAAAATGGCGCTAGATGGACCCAGGAGGGACCCAGAGGCCTCATCTCTGTGTGAGGAGTAAGAGGGGTCTCTCAGCACTTTAGAGAGCCCTCAGGATGCCAGGTAGCATCCACAGGAGTCCCAGGACACAGGAACAAAGGAAGTGCAAAACAGGAGTGACCCTAAATAGCCAGGAGAGGGGGATTGGCTACCTTTTCAGGTATGGACCTATCAGAAGGGGTCTATGACGTCACCTGCTGGCACTAGCCACTCAGAGCCCTCCAGAGTGCCCCCACACCTTGCAAAGCAAGATGTCTGAAGTCTGGGACACACTGGAGGATCTCTGGGCACCACCCCTGGGGTGGTGATAGAGAGTGGAGTGGTCAATCCCCTTCCTTTTGTCCCGTTTCGTGCCACAGCAGAGGAGAAGGGGTCCTGGAACTGGTGTAGACTTGCTTATGCAAGGAGGGAACCATCTGTGCCCTTCAAAGTATTTCCAGAGGGTTGGGGAGAATACCCTCCCAGCCTGTAACACCTATTTGCAAAGGGAGAGGGTGTAACACCCTTCTCTCAGAAGCAATGCTTTGTTCTGCCTTCCTGGGACTGGGCTGCCCAGACCCCAGGAGGGCAGAACTCTGTCTGTGAGGAGGCAGCAGCTGTAGCTGCAGTGCAAGCCTCAGAGAGATGGTTTGGCAGTACTGGGGGTCCATGGTAGGAACCCCCAATGCCCTAGGTACCTAGGTACTATATACTAGGAACTTATAAGGGTTGTCCAGTGTGCCAATCAGAATTGGAATCTGGAGTCACTAAGTTCTAGTGACAAATTTGGTAAGTAGAGAGGGCATAAGCACTGGAGTTCTGGTTAGCAGAACTTCAGTGACACAGTCAAGCATACTGACAACACATATAGGCCACAAACTATGAGCACTGGGGCCCTGGCTAGCAGGATTCCAGTGAGACAGGCAAAGCACACTGACAAACAGGCAGAAAATGGGAGGTAACATGCCAAGAAAGATAGTACTTTCCTACACCGTGCTCATGGCCTCCTTCAGAGTGTCAAATGCAGTCTGGCACGCCTCAGTCCAGATCACCAGTCTAGCCTGCTTCTTAGAAGTCAGCTCTGCCAAGGGGCCAAAAATTGTGCCATACCCCTTGACAAATCTCCTATAGTACCCGGTGAGACCTAAGAAGGCTCTCACCTCTGTCTGGGTCTTGGGGGGTGCCCAAGCCCGAATGGCATAAATTTTGGGTTGTAGGGGCACCACCCGGCTGCTCCCCAACTGGTGTCCCAAGTACACCACTGACCCCTGCCGTATCTGCCACTTACTGGCCTTGATAGTGATGCCAGCAGCTTTCAGCGCCTTCAACACTTCCCAGAGGTGGTGTAAGTGGTCCTCCCAACTGGAGCTGAACACTTCAATGTCATCAAGTTAGGCAGCACTGAAGTTTTTAAGCCCAGCCAGGACCTGATTGACCATCCTCTGGAAGGTGGCATGGGCGTTCTTCATCCCGAAGGTCATGACCCGGAACTGGAAGTACCCCTCTGGTGTTGAAAACGCTGATCTCCCCTGTGCCCCATCGGTTAAGGCAATCTGCCAGTATCCACACATTAAATCAAATGTGCTGAGGAACTTGGCTGCCCACAACCGATCTATGAGCTCATCTGCTCTGGCGATGGGGTGGGCGTCCGTTTTGCCCATTGAGCCCCTGGTAGTCCACACAGAACCAAAGTTCTGGTGTGGCACCAGGTGCAGCAGCCTTGGGTACCAAAACCACTGGGCTGGACCAAGGGATGCTGGAGCACTCAATCACGACTAAAGCCAACATCTTGGAGACCTCTTCCTTGATGCAGCCTTCACTCTGTCTGCCAACCTGTAATCCTTGTTTTTCACAGGCAGGGTGTCTCCAGTGTCCACATCATGTGTGCATTGATGAGTGACACCTGGAGTGAATTAGGACAAATTGCAAAGTGTCCCATTAACTCGCAACACTCACTCTGTTCCTCTAGAGTCAGAGAAGGGGAGAGGACTACGCCTTGGACTGTCACATCCTGCTCCTTGGTAGACAGGAGCTCCGGGAGAGGTTCACTACCCTTTTCCACCCTATCATCTGTAGCCAGAAGCATGGTTAACTCAGACCTCTCAAAGTTGGGTTTGAGGCGGTTCACTTGTAGATCCCTCACTGGGTTCCTTGGAGTCTGCAAGTCCACCAAGTAGGTAATGTCACTCTTGCGCTCCTTCACCTTAAATGGCCCAACCACCTGTCCCGCAGAGCACAAGGTGCTACGGGGGACAGTACCCACACTTTCTGGCTAGGCTGAAAGTCAACTAGAGTGGTATTCTGGTCATACCAGTGTTTCATGTCCGCCTGGCTTACCTCTAGGTTCTCTTGTGCGAGCTTGCTGAGCAGGCGTTCTGGTTTCTGAAATCCAGCAAGTAGCAAAATACATCCTGGGGTAGCTTCCTAGGAGCTTGCTCCCAGCCCTCTTTCACCAGACTCAGAGGTCCTCTGACCGGGTGCCCATACAACAGCTCAAAGGGGCTAAAGCCAACCCCCTTCTGTGGTACTTCATGTTAGGCAAAGATAAGGCATGGTAAGAAGACGTCCCACTTACGTCTCATGGAGTCTGACAGCCCCCCAATCATGCCTTTCAGTTTTCGGTTGAATCTCTCAACCAACCTGTTACTTTGAGGGTGGTAAGGAGTGGTAAATTTGTAGTTCACTCCACATTCCTTCAACTTGGTCTTTATCTACAGGGACCTAAAGTTGGTAAACTGGTCAGATACCACCTCCTTAGGGAAACCCAATCTGGTAAAGATCCCTATCAGGACCTGGGCCACAACGGGCACCGTCACTGTCCTCAGAGGAATAGCTTCCGGGTACCGGGTGGCATGGCCCACCAAGATCAGGATGAACCTTTTGCCTAGGGCTGTCTTGGGGTCCAGAGACCCCACTATGTCAATGCCAACCCGCTCAAAAGGGGTGCTTACGAAGGGAAAGGGTTGGAGGGGGGCTTCACATTTCCCTCCACTTTTGCCACTTGCTTGGCAAGTCTGATGGGATCTAAAGAACTCATCTGAATGTTTACTCATTTGGGGCCAATAGAAGTGGGTTACAAGCCTGTCAAAGATCTTGCCCTGCCCCAAATGTCCTGCCAGAGGCAAATCATGAGCCAAACCCAGTAGGAAGTCTCTGAAGCGATGGGGTATCACTAGCACACGGTCTGCCCCAGGCTCTGCAGTGTTAGGCTTGCTATACAGGAGATCATTCTCCCAGTAGATCAGGGGAAGCGCGTTGCTCTGTTGAAGGAGGAGGGCAGGAGCCCTTTAATCGCCGGTCGCGCTCCCACTTCGCGGGAAGCGCGTTGTACTGCTGAACGGAAGAGGGCAGGAGCCCTTTAAATTGCTGGTCACGCTCCCGCCTCGTGGGAAGTGCGTTGCTCTGTTGAAGGAGGAGGGCAGGAGCCCTTTAATCGCCGGTCGCGCTGCCGCTTCGCGGGAAGTGCGTTGTACTGCTGAACGGAAGAGGGCAGGAGCCCTTTAAATTGCTGGTCGCGCTCCCGCCTCGTGGGACTCGCCCGGGCCAAGGGCGGGCCCGTCCTTCGCCCGTCATCGCAAGGAAGAGACTGGGCTGGGCCCCCCCTTTCATTTCTGCTACTGGAGGGGCTTGATTTATGGAGAGCTGCTGAATCAAGGGAGATGGAGAGGAGCCCTCAAACATCTGTGTTTTGGGTATTTAAATCCATTTTAACTTAGTCCGCCCCTGCATCCTGCTGACTTATACACGTGTAAGGCGACAGCAAGGACCATTGTGCTATAATCCCAGGGGTTTTGGTGCCCCCTGTGGCAGGAGGCCGTGGCTGGATAATTTTCCCAAGACAGAGGATAGGACTTGAGTATAACTTGGCTTCACTCCTTCCTAGCGCGGGGCACTGAAACCAACACATCTACTAAAGAAATATACCGCATTTCTTTCCCTGATAAAGGATTAGCCTGCCCTAATGGGAAAACGCAAAGGAGACAGTGGGGGAAGGGATCCCACCCAGGAGGCCCCCCCACCCAGGTTGATAACAAGGTACTTAACCTCAGTAATGGGTGCCATTGAGTCAGAGATAGGGAGAGTAGAGGCCACTCTAGAGTCATCCCTTGAGAAAGTAGGAAAGGGTGGGGGGGAGGGACTATGCCTGTAACATCTTCATTAGGCAAGATAAAGACAGGAAACCCTTGTGTAACAATGGAAATTGATTTAGTTACCCCTACAACTCCAGAGAGCCCACCCCCCAAAAAAAAGTAGGCAAGTAATTCCCCCCCCATACTGCAGTAACTCCCACAGATTCAGCTGGATCTCCTATAGACAGTCATGAGTTTGGAAAGTCTCTAGTAGGAATAGAGAAGAAAAAGAGGAAATGTCTATCTAACCCTTTAAAAAAACAAATTATAAGGAAGCAGTCAAAAGATAGGAAAACCCCGGGTCCATTTAATATCTGTTTTTCTCAGATTGAAGATCAACTTAGAGACATAAAAAAGCTGTGTTCATTGGTTCTGGAGAGAGTGGCTACCCTTGAACAGAAGGTTGAGCTTATAACAAACATAAACCCTATACTATCGAGGGCAGAATCTCAGAACAATCATTCCGCCCCTGATTGCTTACCAGTCCCGGACATCCATCAGCATTAAAACTACAGATTGATTCCGGCTCAGAACCCAACCCTAAAACCCCTGAATTCAGAAGTACTCCAGGATTCTGCAAATCTACAGTCTCGTTGGGGCACAAAAAAGCGGGAAGGCTTAGTGGGTCAGGAGACTATAAGAACTCAAATAGGCTGCCCGAGGATCCCGTTGGAATGTGCGCCCTATATCTTAATCCTGGAAAATGTCTCTACATTAGAAAATACTCACCACGAGTCCCATGCATCACTACTAAATAAAGTGACACATTGTGTAGGAAAGCATTCGGAAGGGCGGGTAGATTTCTATAGGGACATTTTAACTGTAAGAAGGGTCCCTTGGGTTGGTTCTTCCCCTAAAGCTTCACCTGGGGACTGTATCATTATAAATTTTAGGAGCCCCTGGATCGTCAATGTTTTGTATTACCATCTTTCGACTATGAGACCATCTGTAGGGCCTATAAGAGCGCAACGTTTATCCAAGTTTATTCCCCCGACATTTAATCCATGCTATCCTGATTCAACTCATCCTGGGAAACAGAATTTCAGTAACCCTGGTGCCTCTAATTCCCCTGATATTGTCCTGGCACTGTCTAATAGATATGAGCCTCTGGCCTCACTTGAGCAGTTAGATTGACCACCAGTAATTGGGCCTTTATCGCAATGCCCCTTGGAGACAAATATACTGCTACAGTCCCCCTCGCAGTCTAAGGGAGCTTCCATTATACATGATACACAGAGTATGACAGCCCTAGGGATTATTTCCTGGAACGTTGCAGGCTTAAAATAAAAAATTGGAAACCCTGACTGGATAAAGTTTGTGACGGAAAATCTTTTTATCTGCTGCCAGGAGACCTGGCTCACAGAATCTCCACATATTAATGGCTACACTACATATAGTGTCCCTGCAACTAAGGCCTCCGCAGGCAGAGCCATGGGTGGCCTGGCTACTTTTCTATCTGTAAAGGCCAGAGGGATGGAAGCACGTGTTGTGGGCACATCTCCTTTTTTTCTGGCTTTATCTTTGAAATTAGCAGAGCCATTTGACATACTACTGATTAACTATTATATTAATACCTTTGACAATTCTGACACAAGTGTGGTTGGTAGCTTGGAGACGTTAATACATAAGGTAACAACCATTAGTAGAAAGGACCTAAGAATAATCTGGGTCGGCGATTTTAATCCCCACCTGTGTGAGCCAGAGTTTTTGGACTGTTGTGGACTTTTGGATGAAAATGATAACCCCACTCAACATTTTAAACACTCTCCATATGGGAATGCTCTTAACTCTCTGATAACAGCTAATTCTCTATTTTTCCCCATACCAGCTATTAGAGGGGTACCAACATTTATAAGGGGAGACACTCATACTACAATTGATTATATTATCTACTCAACACCCTGCTATGAAGTTCTCAACCCAAAAAGGACTCACAATTAAATGGGGTAAAATAGATAGCAATAGTTTCTTTAAAGACCTATTGTTGAATAAATGGTCAGACGTTATGACATCCCTGGATGAAGATCGGGCCCCCCATGAAATTGTCCGTGCATTTTCCTCTCTGACAAAGTATATGGCGGAGAAATTACAGCCCTCTGGCACTAATAAAGTTTATGGCCCAAGATGGTTTAACCACACATGTACCACATCCTTAAGTAAGCTAAAGAAAATAATTAGTGCATCTCCCCAAGACCGACAAACAATTAAAATTGCTAGGAAAAATTATAAGGAAGCACTTGCCAAGAGGAAAGCCGAATTAAGTGAGTATGCGTGGGAGGAATTGATGGAAGCAAGTAAAACTAAAGATACAAATGCATTCTGGCGTGTGGTCAACTCTTTACTGCTGAATGATAAACATGAGATGTCCATGGATACTGTCATTCCAGCCAAAACTTGGGTGGACTATTTTAAACAAACTTTTGCTATAGAGACAAATGTTCAATTAGAAAAGTCAAACTATTTGAAGTTCATACGAAAGGACCAGTTAAGTCTGGCCTTCAGCAATATTATAAGTGTGGACGATGTTAAACAAGCCATTGAAGACTGCCCTTCTGAGAAAGCTCCTGGCCCACACCGAATCCCTGCTGATTTATATAAAGCGCTTCCAGATTCCTGGGGCCACTGCTTACTAATGTCCTGAGATCGGCCGTGATAGGCCCTTTAGTAGATACCTGGAAAGAGGCAATCATCGTCCCAATTTTCAAGAAGGGAGACAGGGCAGACCCTTTGTGCTCTTGCCCAATTTCTTTATTGGATAGCTCAGTTAAAAGTCTAGGTTGAGTGATGCTAAACAAGCTAGAAAATTGGGCGATTGAATCTAACTCCCTTTCAGAAATACAATTTGGCTTTCGGCCAGGTGTGGGCACAGTAGAACAAACTCTTAACTTGACCCTCATAGTCCAGAAATATACCAAAGTTAAAAGGGGGTGTATACATTTAGCATTTATGGATCTGTCCTGTGCCTTTGACACAGTTAATAGGGAGAAACTGTGGATGGTAATGCTGGACATGGGCGTGGATAAAGATATAGTCATCTTACTTAATAAACTTCACGCCTGTACAGAGGCTCGGGTCCGCTATTCCCGGGAGGGAGGCTTGACAGAGAAATTTCCCTCACTAAAGGGGGTTAGACAGGGCTGTGACCTGGCCCCTTTTCTTTTTCTTTTGTATATAAATGGGCTACAGAAATTTCTCTGTGAATCGGGGAAGGATTCCCCAGTCATCAATAATTCCCTAATTCCTGTACTCTTGTATGCGGACGATGCTGTACTCATCTCAAGGACAGCAAATGGCCTCCAGATTTTAATAAATGCTTTTAATACTTTTATGGGGAACCTTGGTCTTAAAATTAACAGAACTAAGTCATTTGTGATGAAGACCGGACCCAAATTAGCAAAAACGAAAAAATTTGCTTTAGATGGGCATGAGATACTCAAGGTCCCACATTTCACGTATCTGGGGGTCCCCATTGATGTAGATTTTAATTGGAATTTTTTTGTTAATATACGTTCAATACAATTCCAAAAAGCCATATAAGCAGTTTTTAGGTTTGCGAAAAGACTCCGACATAAACCTGTCAAAGAAATGATGACTGTTTTTTCCTCCAAGTGTCTCTCTATTGCGACATTTGGAGCCGGGGTCTGGGGGTATGCAGAATGTACAGGACTCCAGATTTTAGAAAATAAATTTTTAAGAAGGTTATTAGCAGTCCCTCAATCCACACCAGTAATGTTTTGTCATAATGAAGTAGGCTTGAGATATATATCTAGCTATATAAAGCTTCAACCTGTATTATTGTGGTTAAAAATCTGGACTAAGCCAGAAGCATTTTTATGCAGAAAGGTGATACAGGATTGTCTCCTTTTATCACAATCTCTGGATATACCCTGGCTTAGATATGTCTATCTCTCCCTCCTATCTTTAGGACTAGGAGATTTTTTTCTTGAACCAGATACTTTAACAAGACAGGACATTAAAAAGGTTAAAGACATATACTGGCAGAAAAACCAGGTCATGGAGCCAGCCTCGGGTGTAATTAGGTCATGGACGAGGCATGAGACACAACAACCCCAACCAAAGCTATACTTGACTATTATTAATCATGAGCGACAAAGGTTTTTACTTACGAGGCTACGTTTAAATACCTTACATTACCTGGTAGCATTTCCAGTATGTGGAACCTGGTTTAAGAACCTTCCTCCTTGTCACTGTGATGGAAAGACATCTCAGAGTACATTGCACTTTATGCTTTTTTGCACTTTATATGATGTTCCGAGAAAAAGGTTTTTACGTCCGCTATTTTTATCTAAAAGTAATAGAACTAGTCAGCTTGCTTATTCACATTTACATAATCTGGGAAATATGGACATAATTCAGGCTGTGTTAAATTTTATATATGCTGCTCATGGTATCCGGAAAATGTATTAACAATGCTTTTTAGCAATTTTTATGATTGAGAAATGTGTATGTTGTATTTATTGGATGTCTTTTATGGTCTTTTTGTACCGAATAAAGTATTGAATGATGATGATCAGGTGATCCCTGGGCTCAGCGCCAGATGCCTGGTCTTTGACCTGCTGCCTAAGACCCACGATAGTAGGGTACACTCATCCGTGGTGGGACCTCCTTCTTGCTGCCAATAGGTCAGCTCAGGTAGTTTTCCCAGTTCGGCCACTTGTTCCCCTGTAGGTGCTGGGGCGTCCTCCTCAAGGTCAGCCTCCTCCCGGACCGTGGGAACCTCTGGGGCGGGTTTCACGCACCCCTTGCCCTGTCTTTTGGCAATCACCTGGGCCACTGTTTCAGGCGCTAGGTCTGTCTGATCACCCTGTCTTGCTGCCATGGACCGAGTGGTCACTGTAGGAGGCTGGCCAGGTTTGTAGTGGGTACCAAATGTACTTACACCTTATACTGTCACGTAGGCTTTCATTATTCTAAAGAGACTACTGGATTTTGTTCAGCAAGATCGTCCACAGTGTGGGAGACTTAGTCTGACCCACTGTGGGTGACATCTGTTACTCTAAATCCGGGTTTTGCTCCGGCTAACTAGCAGTGCCTCATCTCTACCAGAAAATAGGGATGATTGGGCAGCCGAGCGCATGACATATTAGGCTTCTCAAGGAAGTCATGGTCACTCAGGTCATAGCCGGTTCTCTCATTCACAATTCGGTCTCATATATAAATGACAATAAGAAGCAGTTGTCCTAGCTCTAGGCAAGACTGCTGATTAAAGGATGACAGTACTTTTGCTTGTAGGCGACTATGCCTATCCTAAAACAAGTCGCGACTGTCGTCCCAACCTTACCGCCTCACTAGCAGCACCTCACCAGAAACACAATTGTAAAAGGTGATTTGTGGCAGCCTTTACGCATGGACTTGAGAGTAAGACATCTCAGGGAGTGTCGTGGTTAAACAGAGATTACCCCTTTCTCACAGATATATCATGTCTCATACAAACACAGGCAATGACAAAGATGCAGTAAAGTTTCAATAGTTTTTATTCAACATAACTGCAATTTGCGATAAATTGCATGGGCTGCAATGATTAGGATAATGAATAATGCAAGGAATAGAATTGTGAAGACGAGAGTCATTATTACAAAGACCCCCACCATCTTGCAATGCATAGAAAAGACTCCCGAGATGTAATATGTCCTAATACCCTAAAGTGAAAGGCCTAACCTCCTACCTAAAGGAGAAATGGGTTTGCTAAACCTAATCTGCCAATGCCATGTCCATGAGAGGAGCCCCCATCCCTCGTTACCTTGGAATGAGGTCTCTATCTCAGACTCCGCAGGGACACGAAAACTGGGTCAGCGTCAAGACGATTGCAGCATCGGTATCAGTGATGGTGGCGATGCCCTCTGGTCAGAATCCCTCTGATTATCTGTCTAAAATGCGATATATTTATACAGCTCTTCAAGAACCCCTGACGTAAGTGCATTCCCAAACAATAGATAACCGACATGCTTGAGACGGCAATTAATACTGTATAAACAATCCCTCGAAAGTATAGAGAGGGAAAATCCCTCAGTGTGAACGCCTACTGTTTGAATCTTTTCTGTAGGTGCAAAACGCTGTTCAGCATTGGAGTATAAATGTGATTTATATGCCATGGGTACTGTGTCATCCTCGTTGAAGGTGACATAAGTAAATCCAATGGCACCAGCAATTATTCTGATGACCAAATTCTTTTTATTGTCACATGTGTGCAAGTGTTTAGCTTCTAGTGTGTCCTGCTGCATTTCCCTAAGGATGTGCGTGTGTTCAATTGTCCAGTGTCTGCTAGAAAATTTGGGCTGAACCAAGTCATAAAGTGGCTTGATCCGTTGTGCATAATCTGGAATGTATGTTCTGCCAAAATTAAAGAAATCAAGTAATGACTGGAGTTTCTTAAGCGTATTAGGAGGGTGCAGTTGAGCACATTTTTCTAGAAAGTGTGGGCCTGGCTCTTTCCCTCATTTGATAGCTCATATCCCAGGAATAATACACTAAGAAAGGCTATCTTACTTTTCTCAAAATTGAATTTGTAACCGAGGTCTGCAAATCCCAAAATGATCGGATCGACCCTCGCAAGATGAATGACAAGGATGTAGTCTGTGAGATATATGTCATCTACATAGGATAACGCCTCGGAATCGATATCGTGTAGTATCGATGTTACACAGGCTGAAAATAGCACTGGGCTATTCTTATAGCCTTGAGGTAAACAACAAAAACGTTTCTGAGAGCCAAATGAGAATGCGCTCAGGTCCCGACTTTCATGTGCTAAATTCTGGCAGAAGAATCCATCAGAAATGTCTAATGTTGTTTTGTATTTTTTACGCACTATATTATTTATTAGTGCTTTGCTGTGTGAATTTTGTATAGCATATGTACGTGTATGACTATTTAAGCGTCTATAATCAATGACTATTCTATATGAATGGTCTGGCTTTGCAACTGGTAATAACGGATTATTTATTGCAGATGCACAGGGCTCAATCACTCCCTGGTACTCAAGTTGGGTGAGGATCTCCCTCACCGGAGCTTTCGCTTCATGTTTAACAGGATATTGTGGCTGCGGTTGGGGTGTAGACCTAACAGGAATAACATGACAAGGAGACTCATTGTCCCAACCTACATGATTGTGATATAACGCATAGCGCTAAAGCCCATTCAGAAGCATAGGCTTCTTTATCTGCTTCCCGAACAAGATCGGAGAAAGAAGGCAAAATGACATCATCTCCATGTGGGAGCTTGCAGACATGTTCAGGTGGCCAGTCTCTTTCGGCTAATAGGATATCACTCGTAAGTTCATCCCAAAATATCACACTAATAGTGCGTTCCACGTCTCCCTCTATCTGAATTTTTAAATCATAAACCCTATCGGGGGGAGAACGCTACCATCCGCTGTTTCAACTGCGATGTAATCGCTAGTTGCTGTTGCATCCAGATGATCTTTCAGACTCTGGCGACATATTGTGACATCTGCTGCGCTGTCTAACAGAGTCACTGCCCACATCTTGTTCCTCAACAGTGTTCTCAAGTATACTAGCATTTTTAGCTGTCAGTGCTGCCACCTCCTTCTTTTTAAACTAGAGCTTTTGCTGAGGAGTATTTTCTTCTTTTTTAATTGTAGACTGCGGCGAGTCTTTCTTTTCTTTCACGTATTCAGGACGCCGATCTTGACGGCCCCCTCTCTCGCTACATCTATCTGGTTCGTCCTGAAAGGAACGAGAGGGACGTGAATCAGTATATCAGTCTGGAGTTTTAATGTTCTCCCTATTTCTGAGATTGTATCTCCTTTCGGAGTTCTCCGGGTGTTGAGAATAAGCTCTCTTATTTCTTCTTTCTTTGAAATCTTTTTGTTTGTCCCAGCGCTTCTTCGAGCCCTCTTGTGCTTGCTTTGTACCCTCCTTATGGGCGGTACCTTGTAACTCCAATTTCTTTGGTTTGGCTCCCAAACTATCCCGTCCTATACTGGTATAGGTTTTGGAAATAATTTATGGTAGCTGTCTCTCTTGTTCCTGGTGTGGAGTTTCCCGGAGACGCTGGCATATTGCCACTGCTACCGCTTCCCCTTTAATGTTACTGAGTATTATTGAGGATACGGCGTCAAAGTTACGTATTAATTTCATCCCCAAATCCAGGGCTGGTGCAGCCCCATGCTCATTTTGTATTTGTTTTAATACTTCCGGTAAATTGGCAAGTGTCGGGGTAACATGTGTGGTAGTGTATATGGCAGAGAAGACTGTACCCAATGTGGCGCAGTCATCCACCGAGGGAACCATCCCAAAGGGCAAGCACATAGAGAGCAGTCTATGTTTTTCCTGTGGTCCCGTATGGGGAAACACAGCTTCCATCTGATTAGTTTTCTGGGCAATCCAAACAGTATTTTTTTTCCCGTTCCGCGGGCACTTTACCCATAATAGTATGTACTGTTTGTGGATTAATCCTAGTAGCCAATTGATAACCACCAGGTGCTGGGCGCGCTGGTGTTGTGTTCAGTGTTCGCATTACAAACTGAACTAATCGTCTATATAACGTCACTAATTCATTATATAAGTTTCGCAGATCTGCTATTGGCATATTCTGTATGCTTGGATGAGGTGTGTATGTGGCAAACATAGGCCATGTAGGTCCGTCCTTACTTAATGGACCTAACCTCGCTCTTTCTAGTACATGTGGTAGGGCACCTTTGAACCAGTTCTGATGCTCTTGGTATGCGAGCGATAATTCATGATACTGGTATGCTTGGTACCGTTGGGGTACGTTCGCAATTTCATATGTGTGGAATGTATGTGTTCTTTGGTCAACCTCAGGAAAGGTGACCCAACAGTAAAATGTTTCTGTTTGGTATGCTTCATTAGATTTTATAATAACAGTAACATCCCGCCCTCATCTGTAAGGCCATGTATTAATAAATGTTGTGTTAGTGCTTGTCTAGCATTTTCAGGAATGTCAATGACGTTAGCCATATTTGTTTAGAAAAACGGAACACTAAAAATGGGGAGCAAAGTCCTTTTATAAGTTCGAGCTCGAACAACCTACAGCATAATCAGGTGTTACCTTTTCAGCTGAGGAGGATTTTCCCAAAGACCACGGACGTCTCCGTATAACGGTACTTAGGGTACCTGTTGCCTGTGAGACAGTGATAGTCGGGGTATCCGTAAATTAGTGCCTAAACACCATCGTTGGTGGCGCCATGTCGTAGTTTGGACTCTTGCTCTAGTCAAGACTGCTGATTAAAAGATGACAATACTTTTGCTTGTAGGCGACTAAGTCTATCCTACAACAAGTCGCAACTGTCGTCCTAACCTTACCGGCTCACTAGCAGCACCTCACCAGAAACACAATAGTAAAAGGTGATTTGTGGCAGCCTTTACGCATGGACTCGAGAGTAAGACATCTCAGGGAGTGTCGTGGTTAAACGGAGATTACCCCTTTCTCACAGATATTTCATGTCTCATAAAAACACAGGCAATGACAAAGATGCAGTAAAGTTTCAATAGTTTTTATTCAACTTATTGCAATTTGCGATAAGTTGCATGGGCTGCAATGATTAGGATAATGAATAATGCAAGGAATAGAATTGTGAAGACGAGAGTCATTATTACAAAGACCCCCAACATCTTGCAATGCATAGAAAAGACATACGAGATGTAATATGTCCTAATACCCTAAAGTGAAAGGCCTAACCTCCTACCTAAAGGAGAGCTAGGTTTGGTAAACCTAATCTGCCAATGCCATGTCCATGAGAGGAGCCCCCAACCCTCGTTACCTTGGAATGAGGTCTCTATCTCAGACTCCGCAGGGACACAAAGACTGGGTCAGCGTCAAGACGACTGCAGCATCGATATCAGCGATGGTGGCGATGCCCTCTGGTCGGAATCCCTCTGATTATCTGTCTAAAGTGCGATATATTTATACAGATCTTCAAGGACCCCTGATGTAGGTGTATTCCCAAACAATAGATAACAGACATGCTTGGGACGGCAATTAATATAAACAATCCCTCGAAATATAGAGAGGGAAAATTCCTAAGTGTGAACGCCTACTGTTTGTCTTTGGTGCTTGATCTTGACGCCTTAGTGCGGTGACACTGATAATGTAACTCATAACAAGTGGCCTAACTCTAAACAAGGCAGCCATTTTTAGAAAAAATAAATAATTAAATGTGCTAAGACAGAGCAAGCTAAGTAGGTTAAAAGTCACAAGCTGACGGGGGCACGAGTCTGCAAGCCAAAGGCTAAGCTAACTCCTGTTATCCCATTAAAACGAAGTAGTATTCACTACACAGTATAAGTTTTAATGACTGGTTTAATAAAATGACTGCATTTTAGATAGCAAAGCGTGAGCTGCAATAACCAGGACGACACAACATGACAATATTAAAATGGTGACGAGGACAGTGAAGCATAAGAATAATGCTATCATATTGCCACTAGGATTTATGGACTATTTCCTATCTAAATCATAATCTGAGCACAGCATGTTAAGCTCTAATTCTGCCTTTCAGGTTCCCCCGGGAGGACATCAACCCTCATACCTGAGCAAAGGCCTGTAGTCTGTGTTAGCATCTGCAGTGAAGCATTCAGCAATCAGCATACAGTCATGGTTCCCTGGCTGGAATCTCGCTCTTAATGTGTAATGGGACTAAGAAGTGTTTTTATAATAACAAAGCTGATGTTCTAAGAAAATGTCCCTACGTAAGGATGAGTATTTTCTACGAATGTTGGAGACTAAACTTCTACCACGCTCACTGGCAATGTACCAAACTATAGCCTTGACTGAAGCACAAAGTGATCAAGAATGTCTTGTTTGAGAACACAGTGCTGGGCTAAGCAAAAACATTTAGATAGATGAAAATAAAACAAGACCATAAAACTGGTTATTGTAAAAATAACAACGCAAAGCCAAATAAAATATATCTAGGTCAAAGTGCACAGCGGCCTAGTGTGTTAAACTAGCTTGCATGGAGCTATAACTAAAAGGGCTACACAACAATACCAGGTCCAGTTGTAGTGTGGTTAGTTTTACGTATCCTTTGCGCATTAGCTTCAGGCTTTAGGCCTTTGTGCACTTTGCCCTGAATGTATTTTATTCATTTGCTTGCAGCTTAGAGCCTCTGTGCACTTTGCTCTAAATGCTTTTTATTAGGCTTCGTACTGTTATTTTTCAAATAGCCAGTTCTACGGTCTTGTTTTTTATTCATATCACACTGTTTAGCCTACTTCAGCACTGGAGTTCTCCATAACAGATTCCTGTTCACGCCGTGCTTCAGTCAAGGATACAGTCTGGTACATTGCCGATAGACGTGGTAGGAGTTTAGTCTTTGGCATTCCTTCGTAGGGACATTTTGTGATCACGCTGACATGTTAGTTATAAAATCACTTCCTCGTCCCAATACACGCAAGAGGGAGATTCCGACCAGGGAACCACAACTAGACGCTGACTGCCTTGTTGTAGATGCTGAACCAAGATCACAGGCCTTTGCTCAGGTATGAGGGCTGATGTCTTCCCAGTTATTCAGAAAGGCAAGTTAGAAGCTTAACATGCTGTGCTCGAAATAGAACAAGCAGAGGGAGAGTAGAAACTATTAGACACGATGACTGCTTTGTTCTTATGTTTTACTCTCCTGGTGACTATTTCAATCCTACTGTGTTGTATGGTTCTGGTTATTGCGGCTCACGCCTTATTATCTAAAATGCAGTCGTTTTATTAAAACATTATATAAAACTTATACTGCCTTTGTCATTTGTATTTGAGATCATACTGTAAATGAGAGAGTTGGTTTGGATCTAAGTGACCACGACTTCCCTGAGAAGTTCCAAAGATGTCATGCGCTCGGCTGCCCAATCATCTCTTCCCTTTGGGAGAAATGAGGCACTGCTAATTAGCCGGAGCAAGAACCGGATTTAGGGTGACAGAGGTCTTTACACGTGGGTCAGACTCAGTCTCCCACACCATTATTGATCCTGCTGCCTAGAAATCCAGTAGTCTCATTTAGGATAATGAGAGCCAACGCGACATGGCACCGCCAACGATTGGTCTGGCTCTAATATTTAGGTCTGGCTGGCTCTCTCGGTCTCATATATATTTTGACTACTCGGTTCCGTAAGCGGAGACGTCCGTGGGGCTGAGGATTTCCGCTGCCACGGGATAGGTACATCCTATTGCTTAGTGGTTGGTTGTTCAAGCTTGAACTTTGAAAGGAAAAACCCCGATATTGGTGTGCCTTCTCTGACCTGGTGCTGTTTTTTTTACAAATGGCGAATCCTAATGTAGTGAATATAGCAGTCAATATGCGACAACCGCTCACAGGACATCTAGTAGCACATGGACTGACAGTCCAGGGGGGTCCGGTCACTTTTGTGGTGGACGCCCATGCAGCCTATAGAACAGAACTTTTTTATTCTTGGGTCGTATTTCCAGCGGTTGATGGGGGTACAAACACTTTTCACGAATACACTGTTGCGAATGTCCCTGGACAATACAGGGCTTATGCGTATTTAGAGATACCTCTATCTTATCAAGAACACCATAATTGGCTTGATGGCGCCCTCCCACACACAGTAGCACAAGTAAGGTTAGGTCCACTGAGTAATGATGGTCCGACCTGGCCTTTATTGGCTACTTACACACCATATCCTGCGGTTGCTAATTTGGCAGTGGCTGACGTGCGTCGTTTATATATAGACTGGTTCAGTTTGTAATGCAGGCATTGAATACTAATGCAGCGCGTGCTGCTCCGGCGCACCCACAAGCAGTGGTTCCGGGTATTAATCCGGCCACTGTATACTCAGTTATGGGTAAAGTACCGGCTAAACGTGAGGAGACTCTATTTTGGCTGATGCAAAAAATTAATACGCTGGAAGCAGTATTTCCCCATACGGGACCTCAGGATAAACATAGAATATTGACAATGTGTTTGCCGTATGGGATGGTTCCTCCGGTGGACCTTTGTAATACCTGGGGCACGGTGTTTGCCGCGCTCTACACTACAGCACACGGTACACCGACATTAGCTAATTTACCGGAAGTGCTTAAACAAATTCAAGATGAATATGGGGCTGCCCCTGCCTTAGATTTGGGCATGCAGTTAATGGGCAATTTTGCTGCAGTTTCTTCTATTATTTTGAGTAATCTCAAGGGAGAGGCAGTAGCACTAGCAGTGCGAATGCGTCTTCGGGACGTTCCGCAGATTAATCAGGAGCGGGAACTTCCGAGAATAATAGCAGAAACATATTCCAGTATTGGTTGCGATAGCCTAGGGGCTAGACCGCAAAAACCCCAATTACAGGGTAAAAATAATAAAGATAATGCTAAACAACAGCAACCTGAGGGTACTAAAAAGCGCTGGGAAAAGAAACAGCAAACACCTAAGAAAGATGGGGACAGTCTCCGCAACCGGAGACCCCGCAGAATAGGTATAATCTCAGGAATAGGGATAATTTAAAGACGCCTGATAGATATCATTATACTGATACACGCCAATCTCGTTCCTTTCAGGACTCCTCAGAGAAGAGAAGTGAGAGAGGTGGGCGGTCAGAGCGGAGAACCGAGTACGTGAAACTAAGACAGGATTCACAACGCTCAACGGAGGTTTCTATTAAACAAGAAGAGAAACCACTGCAACAAAAACAGCAATTTAAAAAGAAGAAAGTGGCAGCAGTCTCAGTTAGACATGCTGCTCAAGAAGAGAGTTCTCTTGACGAACAAGACATGGGCGTTGGCACTGTTAGACAGCGCGGCAGAGGTCACACTAGTTCGCCGGAGTCTTCCAGAGCTTCTGGAGGTGAAACCAACTGATGACTTCATACAAGTCGAAACGGTGGATATGCGAGTCTCTGATCCTTATAGAGTATATGACGTGACTCTGCAATTAGAAGGGGACATTGACCGCATTGTACATGCCATCTTTTGGGACCATATGGTAAAATCATATGACGTTCTGCTGGCCGAACAAGATTGGCCACCAGACTTTGTTTGCGACTGTCCGGTGGGGGAAGAGGTTATTACACCTTCCTTCTCACCACTTGTTCCGAGAGAACTAGCGGAGTCCTATAGTAAATTATGGGCTCTTGCACAGGCCCCCGCTCTATATAGAAATAATGTGGGGTGGGATAGACAATCACCTTATCATGTAATTCCGATAAAGGGCGAACCTCAGCCGTAGCCGCAGTATCCTATCAAATTTGAAGCAAGGGCATCGGTTAGGACTATTCTTACACAATTGGAGTACCAGGGTGTAATTGAGCCCTGTGTCTCCCCGATGAATAATCCCTTATTTCCGGTTGCTAAGCCGGACCATTCATATAGGATAGTGGTGGATTACCGACATTTAAATAGTCATACACGCACATATGCAATACAGAATTCACATAGCGCAGCGCTTATGAATAATATAGTGCATAAAAAATACAAAACAACGTTAGATATCTCGAATGGATTTTTCTGGCAAAATATAGCGCCGAAAGTAGGGACTATACCAGTTTCAGTGCGTTTGGCTCTCAGAAAAAGTTTTGTTGTTTGCCTCAGGGGTATAAGAATAGACCAGGACTATTTTCGGCTTGTGTAACTGAAATTCTGCACGAGTTGGACCCTGAAGCATATGTTGATGACATATCTTTGACAGACGATGAGATTCTGCAACATCTAAGGCGTGTATCACGCATTGTTGTGGGGTTTGCTGAAATGGCTATAAGTTTAATTTTAAGAAATCGAGGATTGCCTTCCTCAGCATCATTTTCCTGGGATATGAGTTGTCGAAAGAGGGCAGGAGCTTAGCGTCACATTTTTTGGAAAAATTTGCTCAATTGCAGCCTCCTAATATGGTTCGGAAGCTCCAGTCATTGTTGGGGTTTCTGAATTTTGGCAGAACTTATATTCCTGATTATGCTACGCGTATAAAACCCTTTACGAGTTGATTCGTCCAAATTTTTCTAGTAGATTTTGGACGATTGAGCATACACACGTACTACGAGATTTGCAGACTAATCTCTTAGCAGTTAAACACTTACACACACGGGACAATAAGACACATTTGGTCATCAGGGTGATACCTGGGGCTGTTGGGTTTACGTATGTCACCTTTAATGAGGGTGAGACAGTCCCGATTGCATACAAGTCCCACCTGTATTCTGCTGCAGAACAACGATTTGCACAGACTGAGAAAATACTCACTGTAGTACAGATGGCTGTGATTAAAGAAAGACCGCTTGCCCAGGGACAACGCATCATTGTCGTTTCCCCGATTCCGGCCTTGGAGGCTGTTACAAAAGCGAGTGTTCCTAATTCAAAAGCATTACACCCGCGATGGATACAATGGGCTACGTCTTTGACAGCCACTGATGTAGATTACATATTTGACCCCAAACTGCAGACTCAAGAATTTCTTCAATATGAAATAGAGTACCCAGTTCCTGCTGGCACATTGCCTATTGACCAATATCAGGTGGTCATGTATACCGATGTCTCTGCGCAACCAGCGGTTGGGACTAAACAACAGTATTCTGCTGCATGTGCGGTGGTGAGCGGCACTATGGAGGGGGAAGTGTTCTGCCCCCGACATACTTATACTAAAACCTTGGGAGATTGCACGGCACAGCTGGCTGAGCTCAAAGCTCTATTGTTAGCGTTGGAGCACGCGGATCTGGCGATTTTAACCTTGCTTGTCTGTGACTCCTACTACTGTGTTCAGTCTTTCAATGAATATTTACACTATTGGAAGTTGAATGGGTTCAGAGATTCTAAGGGCAACACCATTAAACATAAATTGTTGTGGGGTAAGGTTGCGGATTTGAAAGAAACGCTTCCTAAGGTCCATGTTGTGCATACACTTGGACACCAGCGCGTTGGGATACACGTTGCTGGGAATACTTTGGCTGATGAAGCCGCGAAGTCGGCAGTGGCTGTCGCCACTGTGGCCGCAGTGACTCGTTCGAGTTCCAAACCAGACACAGAGATTTTGGCTGCCATACAAGCTACGGCTGATGGCACGCCATTTCCTAAAGGATTTCCTTCTAAATATAGTTACTGCTTGAGTAGTGCGCTAAATGCTGTTGTTAATATTCCAGGCATTGGTGTACGTGAAATGCCTAATAAAGTTGAGAGACCTCGATTAATTTCTGCAGCACATGAGGGGGCGGCATCTGCACATGCTGGTGTGGCTGCCACTATTTCGCTTTTGCAGGCTCGTTACTGGTGACCTGGTCTCTATAAGGAGACAAAGCAATATGTACTTTGTTGTGACGTTTGTCAACAAATTAAAACTTCGTCGGCTAGACGCCCCTTCTGATTTCAAGTAAACCTTTACACTGTGTGTACTTGGATCATTGCGGTCCGCTGACCCCAGACAGTGCATACAAATATATTTTGGTTGCTGTAGATTCATGCTCCAGATTTGTGTGGGTCTGGCCACAACGCTCGGCTGACGCTCAAACTGTTATTAAAGATTTGCGCATCTTTGCCGATACATTTGCAGTTGCGGCTTTTCATTCAGACCAGGGCCCTGCTTTTGCCTCTAAGGCATTCAGGGACACCATGGCTTCGTTGGGGGTCCAACTCCAATTCTCGTCTCCATTTCATCCCGAGGGAAATTCTGTCGTGGAGCGTTTAAATCGTGATTTAAAGCAATCGTTAACGGCCAGAGTTATAGGTACGGGTCGTAGTTGGCCAGCCCACCTGTATGGAGTACAGAGAGCACTTAATAACTTGCCTAGAAGATCACTGGGGGGTCGTACTTCATATGAGTGCCTGTTCGGAACACGAATGTATGTTCCTGATCTAGATGGTCCTGGTGTGGAGGCGGCAGATACGCCTTTTGCTATAAATGATCGTGTCACTGTTTTGCAGGATTTACAACAATTCCGTGAAGATAACTCTTCTGCAAGTGCTGCCTCCTCAGGAATTAAGGATCAGCCAGTAACTCCTACTGGTTGGATACCCAGGATTGGGGATCTAGTGCATTAAAAGGTCACAGTAAAGAAAGAATTTGGTCCTTCTTATCGAGCACCTGTCCCTGTGTTAGGGGTAAGCGGCACGAGAACTGTGATTTTACCGCCGCTGCACGGGGCCAAAGGAAATCGCTTTGTTTCCATTGATAATGTCAAGTTACAACATGTGGCCGATTCTGCACAGCATACCAAGAGGGACACCCAGTAGTTCCGGAATCCCGCTCACTACTGGGGAGGAAGTCCCGCTGCAGGTGATTTACACCAACGCTGATTCCTCTCCGAGCTTGGGGAGGGTTGAAGATGATCTTGCGATTGTTCCACAGACAACGATTAATTTGGAATCTTTTGATCAAGTTGCTGTACGTTCTACTGATGTTTCTGAACATGTGGTTTATAGTGTGCCAAGGCGAGAGCCTCCATCTGCTTCTTTGATCACAGTTGCACCTTTTGCAAGAACTGCCTCTGGCTGCTTCAACGACACTGATGATGCCGTGTCAGGTCCTCGTCCTCATTGTCTTCAGTCCGAGGTCCACGTAACCTGCTGTGTTGGTTAAACGCACATATTTTGTTTTTCCTTGGAACTATTTGTGGCTTTTTATGGCTGTTATGACTTTTTTTGTGGTTGGGATTTGGGTTTAATTTTTTTCTAGTAATACATGGTCATTTTCTTCCTGAACGATCTGACATTGAGCACGTGGAGACTGTGTTAAAACCACATTTTTCGTCTCATATGGTTCGAAGAGACTTGTCCAATGTAAACATTTCTGCAATACTGATTCCGGATGAGATTGTGTGGGATAAAGTAATGTTTGATATATATGGTCCCACTGAATTAATTCAAATACCGTATGTTCTCAAGTTATCAATGAATGATATTGTTATACCAGGCATTGTTTCTGATGATTGGGATGTGAAGACAGTAGATTCTATGCTGACAGACTTACAATATTACACTGTCTATGACGATGAAGATGCTTACCTATTTAGAGATAATCATGGTGACATGTTTTGCTACAACTATTATGGACACCACTTTATTCATAAAGCAAGTAGCCCTAAGTCCATATTTGATTATGTGCAATGGGAACATTGCCCAACTCCTCCACAAGGGAGTTCAAAAATGTATTATGATAAATTTGCATATTTTTCTGGGCATGATCAACGAAATGCTAAGTCTTACTATTTTAAAGTTACTCCGTATGCTAATAAGCAAACGTTATTGACCGATACTAAATTGCTGTATTCAAATTTGTTTGTATCTAAACTTTCGGTTGAGGGGTATGAATATTGGTTTAAGACTGTTGATTTAAAAAGTGTCTGGGGAACGAAAAATTGGCAAATGCAAGGCAGGGACACATTATTTAGAGCATGTATTATCCCTGTGCAGATGATTTTCCTCAATGACACAGTACAACAGACTAGCTGTTTGGGCTTGGCAACGATTAGAGAGTTAAATTTGCCTAGTATACCTGTCCCTTCCAAATTGAACAATTGGCAGCAATATGTTAATGCTACGTTTAGTGAGTTTACACACTGGGTCCAGAATGGTACGCTTAACACTTCATTGGTACATCCGGGCGGGTGGTTATTATGGCCTGTAGACACTAATAAGTGTCATCAACGTTTTGTCACCTCTTCAGGGGGGTTCAGGACTAGTAGGGCAGACCCTCGTTACATTTCACCAGAACATGCTGATATCATAACTACATACAGCGTGGGAAAGCTTTGTCAGCAATGGTTGAAGTCATCCACGCCGGATGCGGTTAAATCACATCTCACGTTACTGTCTAATGATACTGACTTACAAGATTTTTTGTCAGGACCTAAGGTACCACGGAAGAAACTATTTTTATACGAAGTATATAATGAAATTTGGAAGCTTTCACAACAGGAGGCAGCGGCCCGGTTGAGGCAAATTGATCAGGAAAACCTGATGCAGGCTTTGTCTGTTGTGGATAATGGCATGCATACCCTTTCTGACCCTGTTTACACAATTGACAGCATTGTTTTCTCTGCTATGGACATTATTAAATCAGATATGTCTTCTTTATATCATGGGCAGAGTCAGACGCGGTCCATCATGCAGCTGGGTTGGACTCTTCAGACCTTGAAGGCAGGTCGCGTTCCGTGGCAGCACATTCGTGCCAGAGAGATCTTTGTCTCCTTTAATTCAACTCGTCAACAAGAGCTGATGGCTAAAAAGGAAGCGACGTATGTCATGTTGAATATTGAAAAATTGGAGAAACTGCCTTTCACGGTTGCTGAGATTCCGTCAGCTGAGTGGTTGATTCATGGGGTAATTAATCTGCCTATCTCCACTCTTCCATTTACTTCTTGTTTGAAGCACATTCCGGTGGGTAGATATGAACGGTTGGGAGACAGTTACATACACGAGGTGTGGGAGCTTCCCTTTCTATACAGATGTACTAATGGTTTGAGGGAGGTTTTTCTTAGCGGTAGTGAATGCGAAACTTCTGTCAGCCATTCTATGGTTTGTAAACAGCTGTCCTTGCACGGAGCGTTTAACGCTTCGATTGCTAACTTAGCTTGTTATCTGAAGGGAGTTCCAGTCCCGGTTATTAAAAACACTTTCCAGGTGCTTTCTAACGGCAGTTACATTGTTCTTAACAGCGAACGCTGCTGTGGCATGCGTGCCGGAATAGTTTACGTTGTCGTTGTCACCAAGGCCGTTACGTGCTGCGGGAATGTGTTGTTTCCCCCCACTCAAATTAGGGAGGTAGCGGACATCTGGCCTCATATTGCTACTTCCAAGGTTAATTTCGACAAGTTGAGTCGACTAAAGGCTTTATTGTTTCAAAAGCATGTGGCCCTTTCATCTGCTAGCGAGACCTACGCACTTCAGGTGGCAAGGTCATCAGCGAAAATACAGTCCCTTTTGAATACTAACTTTCCGAGTCACTTCGGTGAACTTGTGGGACGTATATTTAATGCGTCCAGCACTGCTGGAATTGCACATTTTTTCAAAGCTGTTGGTGTTGGTTTTGCTCACACCTTCTCTTCCATATTTGGTTTGATACCTTCGGCTATACGCTCTATTTTCGGAAGCATTTTTGGGGGTTTCCGGATTACTTTGGCTTTATTGGCTGGAGTCTTGCTATTGTTGCTATTTTTTCGCCATGGCTGTCCCGCCACAACGAGATCCTATCTTGCTGCTCCCGTCAGCGCAGCTGTGTCGTGAACACATGATGCAGCATTTTGGAGCAACACTCCTGGGACATTTGGGGTGTGACTGGTCTCTGTCATTCCGACCGGTTTTGGATTGTGTGCAACCCGTGTTTCGGTGCCTTTGGTGCTAGTTTGAACATGCACTGGCTTTCTGTCTCTCACTGCAGCGCTCTCCAGTGGTCGAAACTGATCTGTTGATGTTCCCGATTAGGGCTCATTCCCAGACTTGTGCGCTACGGTTGCATTTGCTTCGTGAGGCAGTTTATGAGATTCCCTTCCTGGAGGAAGATGGTATTGTCTCATTCATAGGCCCTGCATGGGGTGCCGCCCTGAATGGTTTTGGGGCTTTGGAACACACCTGCTCCATGGTACTTTGTGGCGTGGATCTTCCGATATTGACATATATCGAAGTGGATGAGCTCCTACTTTCTATTGCTTCTGTCTAACAATTGGATTTTTATTTATTTTTTCTCCTGCAAAATTGACATTATATTGAATTAGACATGTTTCCTAAATTTATTACTTTGTTGTCTTCTGACCTTGTGGAAATATATATATAGTTCTATGTATTGTTTATATCTGGGGCATACTTTCATATTATTGGAACCACTTGCTACCAACAAGGGGAGGGTGTAGTGTGGTTAGTTTTACGTATCCTTTGCGCATTAGCTTCAGGCTTTAGGCCTTTGTGCACTTTGCCCTGGATGTATTTTATTCATTTGCTTGCAGCTTAGAGCCTCTGTGCACTTTGCTCCAAATGCTTTTTATTAGGCTTTGTACTGTTATTTTTCAAATAGCCAGTTCTACGGTCTTGTTTTTTAGTCATATCACGCTGTTTAGCCTACTTCAGCACTGGAGTTCTCCATAACACATTACTGTTCACTCTGTGCTTCAGTCAAGGATACAGTCTGGTACATTGCCGATAGACGTGGTAGGAGTTTAGTCTTTGGCATTCCTGCGTAGGGACATTTTGTGATCACGCTGACATGTTAGTTATAAAATCACTTCCTTGTCCCAATACACGCAAGAGGGAGATTCCGACCAGGGAACCACAACTAGACGCTGACTGCCTCGTTGCAGATGCTGAACCAAGATCACAGGCCTTTGCTCAGGTATGAGGGCTGATGTCTTCCCAGTGATTCAGAAAGGCAAGTTAGAAGCCTAACATGCTGTGCTCGAAATAGAACAAGCAGAGGGAGAGTAGAAACTATTAGACACGATGACAGATTTGTTCTTATGTTTTACTCTCCTGGTGACTATTTCAATCCTACTGTGTTGTATGGTTCTGGTTATTGCGGCTCACGCCCTATTATCTAAAATGCAGTCATTTTATTAAAACATTGTATAAAACGCATACTGCCTTTGTCATTTGTATATGAGATCATACTGTAAATGAGAGAGTTGGTTTGGATCTGAGTGACCACGACTTCCCTGAGAAGTTCCAAAGATGTCATGCGCTCGGCTGCCCAATCATCTCTTCCCTTTGGGAGAAATGAGGCACTGCTAGTTAGCCGGAGCAAGAACCGGATTTAGGGTGACAGAGGTCTTTAGACGTGGGTCAGACTCAGTATCCCACACCGTTATTGATCCTGCTGCCTAGAAATCCAGTAGTCTCATTTAGGATAATGAGAGCCAACGCGACACAGTTATCCCTTATAAGCGAAATGTAGTCAGTTTCTAGAAGCCAGGCTGTCTAAAGGTAGCTGTAGGCAGAGCAGCCAAAACTGAACTAGGAGACATGCAAAGCTCTTGCAATACCACTGTAGTCACACAGTACTTACACACATAAAAAAAAGACAATAGTCAGTGTTACAAAATTAACTTTATTTTAGTCACACAATGCCAAAATATACTTTGTAGGCTATACTACCTTAGGAGGTATGTAAATTACACAATATATATACTCTTAACCAGAAACTGTTAAGTACACAGTAGGAAAACAGTGCAAATAGTGAAAATCACAATAGGTTGCAAATTGGCCTAGGGGGAACACAAGCCATATACTAAAATAGTGGAATGTGAAAGTCGATTTCCCACCTAGGCAAGAGTAGTGTGTAGTGGGGTGCTGAGAGTGTAAAAAAACACCAAAGGTAAATAATAGACCCCACCCCAGAGCCCAGGAAAGCAGGAGTAAAACACAGCAAGTTTCCTATAACACACTAGAAGTTGTGACAGAAGAAAATGCAAGATCCAGAAGAGACTGCAAGACACCAACAATGAATTCCTGGGCCTGAAGACCTATGGAAGAAGGGGACCAAGTCCAAGAAGCACTGAAGAGTCCAGGGAGGAGCCCCTGCTAACCTGGATGAAGGTGCAAAAGAAGAACCTCCGGTAAAGAAGAACAGTCAGTACTGCACCCAAGAAAATGGGTGCAGGTTCCTGGTTGGTGCAGAAGATGTCCCACGCCGGAGGGAATATTGTAGTCTGGTTTGCGTCACTCGATATCGCCAACAAGCCTTGAGACACGCAAAGCATGCAGTTAGTGGAAAATGACGCTGCCCAGGACCTGGAGGGACATGGTGGCCTCTAACCAGGAGGGGGAGATAGAGGGGGCTCTCAGCAACTCTTAGAGCCCTCAGAAGACCAGGCAGTGTGCACAGGAGCCCCACAACACGGGGACAAAGAAGGTGCAAATGGAGGCCCACGCTACACAAAGGGATCCCACGCCACCGGAGATCCACTCAGGAAGCTGTGTGTCACAGGATGGAGTACTGGATGCCTATGCTGTGCTGTGCATGAAGAACTTCTTGGAAGGTCACACACAAGCCTTAGCAACTGCAACTCACGCGGTGCACTGGGCTACTGTCTTGGGTGAGGAGGCAAGCTCTTACCTCCACCAAAATTGGACAGCTGGACGTGGGGACTGCCGGTGTCACTTTAGTCCACCACCCGTGTAGCTGGATCCACACCTATCGTCTGGAGAGGGGACCAAAGCCACCGGTTGTCGCTGCAGAGAGGTACCTGCTGAAGCAGGGATGTGACTCAGTGGTGTCCACAGGCCACGGTGCAGGCAGAGATGCCTGGTGACAACAGTGGAGTCGATGGTGCTGGCGTCAGTGGACCGGGGCTGTGGTGCAGGATGGGATGGTGCTTCGTGTACCTCACAAGCGGTGTCCACAGGCCTCGGGTGAGGCAGCGGGGCCAGTGTCAACAGGAATGACGTCGTCGGGGATGCCCAGGCTGTGGTGTAAGCAAGGCGATGCCAGAGTGCGGGTCCCACAGGTCCCGTTGAGAGCAGCGGCTCGGTGACGTTGTCTGATGAGGGCGGCTGTAAGAACAGGGTCGCAGTGCAAAGTGGGACAGTGCTGCTCCATACTGCGTTGGCAGGTCACGGTGCAGGCCAGTGGTGTCGTTGGTGTTGTTGCAGTGGTTTCTCCTCTTGAGCAGCACAAACACAGAGTTCCCAGAGCTGCAGGTCAGGCAGACTGGGGTCTCTGGTGTCCCTGAGACTTTCAACAGGAGGCAAGCTCTACTTCAAGCCCTTGGAGAACTTTCTCAAGCAGCAAACACAGCAAAGTTCACCATTTGCACTCATCAAAGGCAGAAGCAGCAACTGCAGGCCAGTCAGGCAAAGCAAACATAGCAAAGGGGCAGTACTCCTCCTCTAGCTCTTCAGCTCTTCTCCTTGGCAGAGGTTCCTCTTGATTCCAGAAAGATTCTAAAAGTCTGGGGTTATGGGTCCAATACTTATACCCCTTTCTGGCTTTGAAGTTGGCGAACTTCAAAGCAAAGTTTCAAGTGTTTGTAAGCTCTTTTCTTGTCCAGGCCAGGGCCCAGACACACACAAGGGGGTTAGAGGCTGCATTGTGTGAGGACAGGCACAGTCTTTTCAGGTGTAAGCGACCACTCCTCCCTCTACTGTAGCTCAGATGGCTCATCAGGATATGCAGGCTACACCCCAGTTCCCTTTGTGTCACTGTCTAGAGTAGAGCACAAACAGCCCAACTGTCAAACTGACACAGACATGAAATCCACAAACAGGCAGAGTCATAGAATGGTTTAAGCAAGAAAATCCCTACTTTCTAAAAGTGGCATTTTCAAACTAACAATCTCAAAATCAACTTCACTAAAAGATGTATTTTTAAATTGTGAGTTCAGAGATTCCAAACTCTGTACTGTTAACCTATGAGAGAGATAGGCCTTGCAATAGTGAAAAACGAATTTGGCAGTATTTCACTGTTATGACATGTAAAACAAACTAGTACATACCCTACCTTTTAAATACACTCCACCCTCCCCGTGGGGCTACCTAGGACCTACCTTAGGGGTGCCTTACATGTAAGAAAAGGGAAGGTTTAGGCCTGGCAAGTGGGTACACTTACCAAGTTGAATTGGCAGTCTAAAACTGCACACAGAGACACTGCAGTGGCAGGTCTGAGCCATGTTTACAGGGCTATGAATATGGGTGGCACAACCAGTGCTGCAGGACCACTAGCAGCATTTGATTTACAGGCCCTGGGCAACTCCAGTGCACTGTACCAGGGACTTAGCAGTAAATCAAATATGCCAATCATGGATAAACCAATCACCAACACAATTTACATAGGAAGCACTTGCACTTTAGCACTGATCAGCAGTGATTAAAGTCCACAGAGACAATAAACCAACAACACCGGAGTCCAGTATACCATAAAAACAGGAGGTCAGAAGGCAAACAGACAAGGGAGGCACGCCAAAAAGCTGCCAGGTCTAACACCGCTTTAGCGAGCTACCCCTCTCCCATGGTCTCTCATCAGCTAGTTAACACTATGACCCTTGCACCCCAACACTTACACTTATTGTGACCTTCACACTTTCCCCAGAAGCCCGTAAGGTCCTTCCAATCTAACTTGACTCATGAGCGACGGATAACTTCCTTGACCTCATGTAGGAAAGTAGCCTTTTTCTAGCTTGGTTACCCCCTCTTTTGCCCTTTTTGTCAGTGTGTTTGACTGTGTCTACTGGAATCCTGCTAACCAGAACCCCAGTAGATATGCTCTCTCCCTTAAATTTGGTGTTGGTTACTGCTATCACAGTATTTTACCCACAATTGGCACACTGGTGCCCCATTCTAACTCCCTAGTATATGGTACCTAGGTACCCAGGGCATTGGGGAACAACATATATTTTGCCGATCCTAGGGAGCCCATCCAAACGCTTCTACAGGACTGCCAATGCAGCCTGTGTGAAAAGGTGCAAGCACCCTTTGTCTGCCATTTTTCACTACACCAGGTCACTTATAAGTCACCCCTATGAGAAGCCTTCTAGCCCGGAGGGCAGGGTGCAGTAGAAGCGGTACCCCCATAATCTCCAGATCTATTTTCTCGGACTTCGTGAGTACGGGGACGTCATTTTACGCATGTCCTGGATATAGGTCACTAACTATGTCCAGCTACATAATGGTAACTCTGAGCATAGGCATGCTTGATATCAAACATGTTGGAATCATAACCTAAGGCCTTTGCAACTATTGGTTGTATGATTCCATGCACTCCGGGGGCTCCTTAGAGGACCCCCAGTATGGGCATTACAGCCTTCTGAGGTTTTTCAGGGAGCCCAAGCTGCTGCTACCTCCCAGATATGTTTCTGCCCTCCTGTTGCTTGAGAAACTCAAGCCCAGGTAGGCAGAACAAAGGATTTCTTTGGGAGAGAGGTGTTACACCCTCTCCCTTTAGAAATAGGTATAACAGGCTTGGGTGGGGTAGCCTCCCGAAGCCACTGGAAATGCTTTGAAGGACACATTTGGTACCCTCCTTGCATAAACCAGTCTACACTGGTTCAGGGACCCCCAGTCCTTGCTTTGGCACGCAACTGGACAAAGGAAAGGGGAGTGACCACTTCCCTGTCCATCACCACCCGGGAGTGGTGCTCAGAGGTCCTCCAGAGGGTTCCTGGGTTTTGCCATCTTGGATTCAAGATTGGCAGGGAACTCTGGGAGCATCTGAGTGGACAGTGCCAGCAGGTGATGTCAGCGCCCTCCCTTGATAGATGCTTACCTGGTTAGGTGACCAATCCCCCTTTAGGGCTATTTAGGGTCTCTCCTTTGGGTGGTTCCTCAGATTCAGATTGCAATGAATCCTCTGCATCCTCCACTTCAATTTCTGACCTAAGAAACTGCATGTGGACTCTTCAGGAACCTACAAGCTGCAATAAAGAAGCAACAGGCCTCCTGCGAAACTGCATCTCCAGCTCCTTCCAGCAACTGCAACATTTCCACGGTCGCACATCCTCTGAGGGCAGCGCGTCTTTAGCCTGCATCAGAAGGAAGAAGGAATCTCACTTGGGTTGAAGGAGTCACTCCCCTGCTTCTGCAGGTACCAACTGAAATGACGACCATAGAGACTATACTCCCTTAGGAGTTAAGTAATGCACAAATTATATACACTAGAATGCAAAAAAGGGAATAAAAACAGTTAGAAAATAGTTTCATTAGTGAAAACCACAATAGTTAGAAATGGGCCTGGGGGAGTACAAACCATATACTAAAAGTGGAATGCTAAAGTCGGCCCCCCACCTAGGCAAGTGTAATGTGTAGAGGAGAGCTGGGAGTATTAGAAAAGCCCAAAGGTAAGTGCCACAACCCACCCCAGAGACAGGAGTAAATAACAGTAAGTTTCCCAGATCACACACAGAAACGAGAAGAAGAGTTATGCGAAACCCAGGAGAGACTGCAAAACACCAAGAGTGGATTCCTGGACAAGGAGATCTGTGGAAGAGGGGGACCAAGTCGAAGAATCACAGAAGAGTCCAGGAAGAGCAGGAGCCCCTGCTAACCCGGATGAAGGTCCAAAAGGAAAACCACCTGTGGAGAAGAAGTCAGTACTGCACCCAAGAAGACAAAGTCAGTTTCCAGGAAGGTGCAAGTGACGTCTCATGCTGGATGGAGGATTGCAGTCGGGTTTGTGTCATCGGAGTCCGCATGGATGCATGGGTCCTAAACTCTACTTCAGCCCAACCTGAGGCCTCTAGGACATTACCTAAGAGACAGTGTACAGGTAAGCTAGGTGATACCACCACCTGCTTTGTACCAGTAACTCTACCCCAACTAAGTTGCACTACAGCTAAGGGGAGAGACTGAGTGGAGTTGTTGACATCACTAAGCTAGTACTTCTGTGCAAGGAGGTGTTGTGCAGGTGACACCAGACTTTCAGTCACTAAAGTGATACTGGCACCTGTGTCCCTGTAGGCCTGGGCCTCAACACCATTTATTAAAATTGACTGCTTGTACTTGTCCATTTTTAGGGGACTGTAGGAGGCTGGTGTGCTTTGTAGTGGGTACCTTGGGTACTTACACCTTAAACCAGGTCCAGTTATCCCTTATTAGTGAAGTAGTAGTGTTCTAGCAGTTTAGGCTGACAGAGGTAGCTATAGCAGAACAGCTTAGGCTGAACTAGGAGGCATGCAAAGCTCATGCAATACCACTTATAGTTACACAGTACTTATACACAAGTAAAGACAATACTCAGTGTTACCAAAACTAAAGGTAGTTTATTTGGGTGATACAGTACCAAAAATATCTTAGAGGCAATACTCCTTCTGGAGGTAAGTATTATACATAATATATACACTAGACACCAAAATAAAGTAAGTAATTAGACACAGGATAGTGCAAACAATAGAAAATGCTATAGAATGCAATGGGAGAAAATAGGTCTAGGGGCAACTCAAACCATATACTAAGAAAGTGGAATGCGAATCACGAATTCCCCCCCTAGACAAGTGTAGTGTGTGCAGAATCATTGGGAGAGTAAGAATACAGTAAAGGTGAGTAAATTACCCCACCCCAGAGCCCAGAAAAGCAGGAGTAAAGTACTGCATGTTTCCTTGGGACACACCACACCTTGTGATTGGGATTTTGCAGTAACCAACCAAGTCTGCACACAACAACTGCTGGATTCCTGGACCTGTAGACCTGCAAAAGAAGGGGACCAAGTACAGAAGTCGAAAGAAGTTCCAGGAAGGGCAGGAGCCCCTGCCAACCCAGAAGAGGGTACAAAAGAGGAGTCCCCAGTTGGGCGAAGACTGCAGGAATGCACCCTAGGAAGATGCCAGAGGGTTCCTGCATGATGCAAAGGATGTCCCATGATGTGAAGATGGATGCAGATGTGATTTCGTACTGGAAGTCACCAACAAGCCTTGGTTACGACAAAAGTGCGTTTTGCATCAAAATTGTGCTGGCTGGACCCAGGAGGGACCTGGGGGCCTTATCTCTGTGTGAGGAGGAAGAGGGAGCTCTCAGCACTTGAGAGAGCCCTCAGGATGCCAGGTAGCCCTCACAGGAACAAAGGAAGTGCAAAACGCAGATGGTGCAGTACAACAAAGGAAGGTCCCACGCTGCCGGAGAACAGCTCAGCAAGTTGAGCATCATAGGATGGAGTGCTGGGGACTTGGGCCAGGCTCTTCATGAAGGAATTTTGCAAATAGGCACAGAGGCCTCAGGAGGTGAAGAAGATGCAGTACACAGGGGTACCGTCACTCTCAGAGAAGGCAAGGTCTTACCTCCTCCAAATTGCGTCAGCAGGAATTCAGGAGAGTCTATGTCGATGGGGTCCACCCTCTGCGTCCTTAGGAGCATGCTTGTCAATGTGGGAGGAGTCCAAGGGTATCTGTCTTCATCTTGGAAGGTGCCTGCGTGAGCAGGGGAGTGACTCCGTCACCCCACTGGGGATTTCTTCGGTCCTTCTGGTGCAAGATTAAGACAGGGAGTCCTCAGAGTGTGCACACCATGGAAACTGTTCCAGGTGCTGACTGGAGCTGAAGTTGTAGAGGAAATGCATCCCTTGTGGATACTTTGTTGCTGTTACAGCGGTTCCTGGAACATGCTGCGGTTGATCTGAGGTCAGAGGATGAAGTAGTAGTTGCAGAGGATTCCTGAAGGAAACTTGCAAGCAGAATCTGGAGAGAACCCAGAGGAAAGACTCTAAATAGCCCTGATAGGGGGATTTGCTACCTTATCAGGTAAGGGCCTATCAGGAGGGGTCTCTGATGTCACCTGCTGGCACTGGCCACTCAGAGCCCTCCAGAGTGCCCCCACACCTTGCAGAGCAAGATTGCTGAAGTCTGGGGCACACTGAAGGAGCTCTGGGCACCACCCCTAGGGTAGAGATGGACAGGGGAGTGGTCACTCCCCTTTCCTTTATCCAGTTTCGTGCCAGAGCAGGGGGTCAAGGGGTCTCTGAACCGGTGTAGGCTGGCTTATGCAAAGAGGGCATCATCTGTGCCCTTCAAAGCATTTCAGAGATGCTGGAGGAGGCTACCACTCCCCAGCCTGTAACACCTATTTCCAAAGGGAGAGGGTGTAACACCCTGCTCTCAGAGGAAATGCTTTGTTCTGCCTTCCTGGGACTGGGCTGCCCAGACCCCAGTAGGGCAGAACCCTGTCTGTGAGGTGGCAAAAGCTGTAGCTGCAGTGTAAGCCTCAGAGAGCTGGTTTGGCAGTACTGGGGTCCATGGAGGAGCCCCCAGGATGCATGGAATTGGCTCTCCAATACCAGATTTGGAATGGGGGGACAATTCCATGATCTTAGACATGTTCTATGGACATATTCAGAGTTACCATTGTGAAGCTACATATAGGTATTGACCTATATGTGGTGCACGTGTGTAATGGTGTCCCACACTCACAAAGTCCAAGGAAATGGCCCTGAACTATGTGGGGGCACCTTTGTTAGTGCAAGGGTGCCCTCACACTTAGTAATTTTTCACCTAACCTTACCTTTAGCAAGTGAAGTTTAGACATATAGGTGACTTATAAGTTACTGAAGTGCAGTGAAAATGGCTGTGAAATAGTGTGTGCACTATTTCACACAGGCTGCAATGGCAGGCCTGTGGAAGGGTTTGTCTGAGCTCCTTATGGGTGGCAAAAGAAATGCTGCAGCCCATAAGGATCACCTGGAACCCCAATGTCCTGAGTACCTAGGTACCATAAACTAGGGACTTATAAGGGGGGGGGGGCAGTGTGCCAAATGAAATTGGTAAATGAAGTCACTAGCCTACAGTGACAAATTTAAAAGCAGAGAGAGCATAAGCACTGAGGTTCTGGTTAGCAGAGCCTCAGTGACACAGTTAAGCACTACTGACAACACACACATTACCACAAACTATGAGCACTGGGGTCCTGGCTAGCAGGATCTCAGTGAGACAGGCAAAACACACTGACATATAGGTTTTTATCTATGAGCACTGGGGTCCTGGCTAGCAGGATCCCAGTGACACAGTAAAAACACACTGACACACACTCACAAACAGGCCAAAAGTGGGGGTAACCATGCTAGAAAGAGGCTACTTTCTCACAGGGACAAGCAGCCAAGGTGGTAAGGCCAATGCCACCAGGTGTGACAGAAACTGTCCTGGGGGTTTCTGCACGTACCCCAGTTTCTATAATGGACCGAAAAGTGAACCGAACTACAGCTTTGGTTTGACAATTGCCAGTAGGCCCACCACTATTTCTACTACTGCTAGGGGCACTAGAAGTTGAAGTTGACATATTAGTGGTGGTAGGCTCAGGGGCTCTACCTGGACAGGCTTTACCTGGATAGGACTTCTCCTATGGCCTTTACCTTTGCACACATAACACCAAGGCTTTTTGTTGTGTGTAGACTAGGAAGAAGAATAGGTTTTATACCACCCCCAGAAGAGTAATGTGGACCTGAAGAAGGATCTTTAGGTTTGTTTGCCCCCATGCTTGTCATGAGATTTTTCACCAACTTTCTTCTGCCTTCTTACCTAATTCTTAGGGAGAGGTCAGATCTGAGTCTACTAGGTACTGCTGTAACAAATCAGACACACAACTATTCAGTATATGCTCTCTCAAAATCAGATTATACAGACCCTGGTAATCAGACACTTTACTGCCATGTAACCACCCTTCTAAAACTTTGACAGAACAGTCCACAGAGTAAACCCAATCTTGTGAAGATTCTTTCTTGGTTTCCCTGAACTTGATTCTGTTTTGCTCTGTGGTGAGCCCAAAACTATCAATGAGTGCATTATTGAGAATGTTGTAATTGTAGTTCTCCTCCCTACCAGTGAGGAGCCTGTCCATCCCTTTATCAGTGAAGGACATCAATGAATAGAAGCCCACTGCCCATGAGGGACCCTCTGAACTTTACAGGCCATTTCAAGTGCAGAAAACCACTTTTGTATATCACTCCACTCCTTGTAAGGGGAAACAATCTTGTGCAAGTTTCTGGAGTTAATGTTGTCCTCTCTGACCTAATGACCTTTGAAACTATTATTGCTGCTCATACCATGGGGAACTAACCACAACCACTGTCTTTCCCTTTCTACAGCTAAGGCTTCCCTGTCTAGGGCCAGCTGTTGATGTTGCTGTTTCAGCCTCAGTCTAGCCTCTTCTAATCTCAGCTTTCTGAGTTCTCTATCTAGGGAGTTATCCTCAGGTTTGGATGTGTGAGGCCCTTGAGGGACTGAGGTGATATGGGAATGAGCAGAAGTGGATCTTTCCCTAACTCGTGTAACCCTAGTGACCTCCCCTCTAGGTGTTGAAGGGAGCTCTACTTGTGTGTGACCCCCTCCCACTATCAGCTACACTAGATGGTTGGTTAGTGGAAAGTTGGGGGAAGGGACCTTTCCTGAATCCTCAGCCTCCTCTCCTGATGCTAAATGACTAGAATCCCCCTCTCTCTCTCCCCTACCTGGTTACCAGTCTGCCCCTGGTCATCCTGAAGAAGGAAATCCTTGTTAGGGTTCTTCCCAATCCCTAGGCTTCTCTCTAAGCAAAGTCAACTCAAACTTATAAAGTTTAGGTTCTCATAAGTAGTTTTGATAACCCTAGGTGTGGCCTCAGATGAAGACATAGTGATATAAAGTTAGAGTAAAGTGAAAGGAAAGAAAATACCTACTTTATCTAACTTTTAGAATTTTAGAATGCAAGTGCAATTACTAGGTATACTTTTGTAAATCCCCAAGGTTCCTGTGGAAAGCACCGGTGACAGAGTGAAAATGTAATTGCAAGTACTTATCCTACCACTGCACCACCAATGTAGGAGGCTGGCCTGGTTTGCAGTGGGTACCAAAGGTACTTACACTTTATACCAGGTCCAGTTATCCCTTTTCAATGAAATGTAGTCTGTGTCTAAAAGCCAGGTCGTCTAGAGATATCTTAGTCAGAGCAGCCAAGGCTGAACTAGGAGACATGCAAAGCTCCAGCAATCCCACTGTAGTCACACAATACTCACACACATGAAAGACAATACTCAGTGTTACAAAAATAATGGTACTTTATTTTAGTCACACAATGCCAAAAATACTTTGTAGGCTATACTCCCTTAGGAGGTAAGTAAATTACACAATATATACACTAGTAACCAGAAACAGCTAAGTACACAGTAGGAAAACAGTGAAATAGTGAAAATCAAAATGGGTTGCAATGGGCCTGGAGTTAACACAAACCATATACTAAAATAGTGGAATGCGAAAGTCGGTTTCCCACCTAGGCAAGTGTAGTGTGTAGAGGGGCGCTGGGAGTGTAAGAAAATACCAAAGGTAACTAATAGACCCCATCACAGAGCCCAGGAAAGCAGGAGTAAAACACTGCAAGTTTCCTAAAACACACTAGAAGTCGTGATAGAAGATAATGCAAGAACCAGAAGAGACTGCAAGACACCAACGATGGATTCCTGGACCTGAAGACCTGTTGAAGAAGGGGACCATGTCCAAGAAGCACTGAAGACTCAAGGGAGAACAGAAGCCCCTGCTAACCCGGATGAAGGTGCAAAAGAAGAACCACTGGTGAAGAACAGTCAGTACTGCACCCAAGAAGATGGATGTGGGTTCCTGGTTGGTGCAGATCATGTCCCACGCCGGATGGAATATTGTAGTCTGGTTTGCGTCACTTGATTCCGCCAACAAGCCTTGGCACATGCAAAGCACGTGGTTAGTGGAAAATGGTACTGCCCAGGACCAGGAGGGACCTGGTGGCCCCTAACCAGGAGGGGGAGACAATGGGGGCTCTCAGCAACTCAGAGAGCCCTCAGAAGACCAGGCAGCATGCACAGGAGACCTACAGCACAGGGACAAAGAAGGTGCAAATGGAGGCCCACTCAGCACTACACAAAGGGATCCCACGCTGCCGGAGATCTACTCAGGAAGCTGTGCATTACAGGAAGGGGTGCTGGATGCCTAAGCTGTGCTGTGCATGAAGAACTTTGTGGAAGGTTTCACACAAGCCTTAGCAACTGCAAATCACCCAGTGCACGGGGGTACTGTCTTGCATGGGGAGGCAAGCTCTTACCTCCACCAAAGTTGGACAGCTGGACCTTGGGACTGTCGGGGTCACTTTAGTCCACCACCTGTGTTGCTGGCTCCAACCTCATCATCGGAAGAGGGGACGCACACCACCAGTCATCGCTGCATAGGGGTGCCTGTTGAAGCAAGGAAGTGACTCCTTCACTTCAAGGGAGATTCCTTTGTGGCTTCTGGTGCAGGCTGAAGACAGGCAATCCTCGTAGGATGCATGACCTGGAAACAGTTGCTGGCAGGAGCTGAAGGTACAATGTTGCAGAATTTGTCTTTGCTTCTATGTTGCAATTTGTAGAGATCCTGAAGGGTCTAGATGCAGTTTCATTGGTAGATTCCTGCTGGAGTTTTGCAATCCGAATCTGAGGAAACACCTAGGAGAGAGACACTAATTAGCCCTGAAAGGGTGATTGATCAGCTACACAGGTAAGCACCTATCAGGTGAGGGCTCTGATGTCACCTGCTGGCACTGGCCACTCAGATGCTCCCAGAGTGCCCCACCACCTTGGAATCTAAGATGGCAAAACCCAGGGACACTCTGGAGGAGCTCTAGGCACCACCCCTTGGGTGGTGATGGACAGCGAAGTGGTCACTCCCCTTTCCTTTGTCCAGGTTCACGCCAGAGCAGGGACTGGGGGTCCCTGACCCGGTGTAGACTGGATTATGCAAGGGGGGCACCACCTGTGCTCTTCAAAGCATTTCAGGAGGCTCTGGGAGGCTACCCCTCCATGCCTGTAACACCTATTTCCAAAGGGAGAGGTTGTAACTCCCCTCTCTCAAATGAAATGCTTTGTTCTGCCTTCCTGGGCTCGAACTGCTTGAGCAACAGGAGGGCAGAAACCTGTCTGTGAGGTGGCAGCGGCTGTGGCTGCCTGAAAAACCTCAGAAGGCTGGTATGGCAGTACTGGGGTTCCACTGTGGAGCCCCCAGCGTGCATGGAATTGTAAAACCAATACTAGAATCAGTATTGGGGTACAATTCTCAGATGTTAGACAGCTTACATGGGCATATTTGGAGTTGCCATTGTGAAGCTGGACATAGGTATTGACCTATGTCCAAGGCACGCTTAAAGTGGTGTCCACGCATTCACAAAGTCAGAAAAAATGGTCCTGGAACACCTGGGGGCACCTCTGGTAGTGCAGGGGTGCCCTCACACACAGGTACTTTGCACCCAGCCTTCGGGGTTGGAAGGCCTGACATATAGTTGACTTATAAGTGACCAGGTGCAGTGTAAATGGCTGTGAAATAGTGTATGCGCCATTTCACACAGGCTGCTATGGCAGTCCTGTAGAAGCCTTTACATGGGCTCCTTATGGGTAGCAAAGTAATGCTGCAGCCCATAGGGATCCCCTGGAACCCCAATGCCCTGGGTACCTAAGTACCATATCCTAGGGACTTTTAAGGGGGCACCAGTATGCCAATTTGGGATGAATTACTGGGCTCCAGTATGTAGTGACACATTTGAGAGGAGAGAGAGCATAAGCAATGGGGTCCTGGTTAGCAGGATCCCAGTGACACAGTCAAAAACACACTGACATCAGGCAAAAATTGGGGGTCACCTGCCAAAAAAGAGGGTACTTTCCTACAAGGTGGCTGTGGGTGGTGTCCTTTCCCAGCGAGATGCAGATACAGGCTGTTTTCACCCAGTGGCATACTTTTCTAAACAACTACTCCCAGCAGAACAGAATTACACAGTGGCAGAATGAGAGTTGTTGGCCATAAAACTTGCTTTCCAAGATTTGTGCCACCACCTTTTAGGGGCAAGACGTACCATAAGCATATATACTGACCACCGAAATCCCCAGTTTTTTCATGCCACCAGAGCACCCACACCTCTACAATTTCGTTGGTTACTATTCTTTAACAAATTTGATTTTGTTATTACTTAGACCTGGAACAGTCCAGCAAAAGGCTGACACCATATCCAAGTTGGGTTATACATAGGAGAAGACAGACACAGAACAGGTCTGTCCTGTTATACGTACCGAACAAATTGTAGCAGCATGCTCACCACATGAGTTTCTCTATAGGCTATGAATTGCTCAATTGGCTACTGACTGCCCTCTAAATGTTACCACACAGGGAGGTTTCCTTTATCATGCCGACAAACTGTATATCCCTACTCTAAATCTGCAGGAAACCATTCTTCATTGGAGGCATGATTCGGCCCTTGCAGGGCATCTGGACAAGGGAAAGATGCTAGAGATCTGCAACAGATGGTTTTGGCGGCCGCCCCTGACACAAGATGTCATGACCTACATCCAGAACTGCCCCATCTGTGTCCAAGCTAAAACCTCTCCACAACCAACCGGTAGGGTTACTTGACCCCCTGCCAATTCCACCTGCTCCATGGCACACCATAAGCATTGACTTCATTACTGGCCTTCCTGTTTCAAATGGGTACTCAGCCGTCTGGATAGTGGTAAAATGGGCCAATTTACCCCCTTACAAAGGCTCCCTCAGTGCTTTAGCTCTAGCAAGCTTATTTATTCAGTATATAATGAGACTACACGGTTTGCCCTCGGCAATTGTGTCCGACCGTGGTTTCCAGTTTGTCTCTCGATTTTGGCAAAGGTTTTGTTCAGTCTTGGGGATAGATGTACGCCTGTCCTCCGCTTACCACCCCCAAATGGATGGTCAGACAGTATGAACCAACCAGTTCCTAGAACAAATAGTGAGATGTTTCGTATCTTCATGATCCAGTGAATGGGAGAAGGCCTTATCCCCGGTAGAATTTTTTTTATAACAATAGTACCCATGCAGCCACAGGGGTTTCTCCTTTTTATTGTATTTCTGGTCAACATCCTAGAATGCTTCCTATATTGGACCCCAGAACACCCTCCAAGGTACCTTCAGTACAGAAACATCACATTAAGTTGCAGGAAATCGAACTGTAGGCCCTCAAACACCTGGAACAATCTCAGATACAAATGAAAAGGCAAGTCGATAAACACAGTAAACCAGCCCTGATTATCTGGAAGGCAACCAGGTTCGGTTGTCCACAAAAAAACCTTCAGCTTGTAGGATCACGGAAGCTACATTACTGTTTCATTGGCCCTTTCACCATCACAAAGATTATTAACCCAGTAGCAGTAGAACTAGCGCTGCCCACTGAGTATAAAATACATCCTGTAGTCAATGTGTCCTTGCTTCAACCCTATTCCCCAGGCACCCGCTCCACTCCTCCATCACCTCCTTTGAAAGTAGCTGGGCACTGGAAGTTTGAAGTCGTTAAAGTATTGGAGTCCAAACGTATTCATGGAGTGTTACATTGTCTCTTGGCCTGGAAAGGTTATGATTCAGAGGATAACTCCTGGGAACCGGCTAGTGCTGTCCATGGCCCTCGCCTCGTCCGTCAATTCCATCTTCAGAACCCAACCAAGCCCCTCACGGTAAGGCGTTCTTTGATGAGGGGACTGTTGTGATTCCCTCGTCCAGGTCTAGTTCTTGTGTTGTGTGCAGCCAGCTACCCCAGGGGTGCTGGCTCAATCATGTTACGTTAAATAATGAATGCGGTCAACTGCTTTGAATTGCCATTTCTGGGTTTAATCAAGGCTTATTACTTGTTGCTGTTATGGCGTACAGTTGCCATTGCCAAGGCTTGTTTATTCTGATTTATTCTGCTCCTACGAGGCCTGTTTGTAAACACCTGAGACTCTGCATGTTTCTAGACAGCTGCTGTCCTGGTTGCTGCTTCTCTTTGCCATGTGCTACACATGACTTCTTCCAAGAGAGACTATAAATAGCCTCACACAGATCAGGCAGTGATTTACTTTGTTTCCCGTTACTGCAGAGCTGAGGACAAGAGGGTCAGCCAACTCCTTCAAGCTTCTTAACTGCTGCCCGGTAACCAGGGAAAGGACTCAGCAGAAAATTCCCCAAGGCTCTCTAACTGTTTTGCCGGCAACCAGGATCAAGGACTTCTTCCACTCAAGCTAAGTGACAAAATAAAAGACACTCACGGGATTGTGAATGCGTTTGAATGCTTTTGAGCAAATAATTTGTGTATTTTAAAAAAAGACTTTGGTAACTTTCATTTCAGAAAGAGAGACATTCAAGGTGGTTGGCAAGAATGTCTGAAAGACTGTTTAGCCTTGATTATTTTTATTATTACTCTTATTCAACCGCTTGTTGTCTTTAACTTGTGACCTGTGAAAGAAAGTGACACTCCTAGAACCTGTTGTAAGAATATAATCCTCATTAATGTATTTGTGTGTGCCGCCTGTTACTAACAAAATCACAAATTCCTACAAATAATTTTCAGCATTGATCCATAATCAATATCAGTGATTGTCACAAAAAAAGAAGGTGGGGGCAATCATGTTTTGGAAGTCTTCTGAGCATTATTGCTCAATCAGTGCTTATGCATCTTTGCTTGTTTTGTGTGTTTTAGTTAAGTTACATTTTTAGTGTGTGCAACAACATCAAGAGTGATTACTTAACGCGATATAGGACAGAGAGAAGTGCCAGGCAATAGTGGCGAATTCCTGCCCACCCTACAGAGTGGAGAGAAAGTACAAGCGAGTTGAGTGACAGGTGATTATCTGGGGGTTATGTGAGTGTGCGAGAGTTAGTTGTCTAGTGAGCAGCACATCACTCATTTTTTATTTTTTTTAAGTGTTTTTATTAACATTTTTATACATTGTCAATTCAATTTGCAGCATGCACATTCTCAATTCTTACCCATACATTTCAACAATTTTAATATTTAGGTACCTTCAACAGTGTCAAATTCGCAAGTTTTTTAGTCTTGGTCAGTATTGACTTCTGTGCACCTTCAAATCAGTTTGGTTCTGAGTACTCCATATATATTTCCCCATGTCATATCCATAATGCCATTATCCTTACTACCTGGCAACTTGCATCTAACACCAAGCAAACTATATACATGATGGTGAACTGTGGAGTGGATAGTTGCCTACAGTGAGGTAGGAGATTCAATGAGTTTCTGCCATGGGTGGGTCTAGCCCATCCGTAATCACCCCCCTTCCTTATCGGGTGGGGCTTCCCTATTATCATTGAGATGGGGCGTTACTATGTCGTGCCGCTCAGGCACAGTCTGGGTCGACTACACCTGGTCGCTATCTGTCTGTCTCCCTCGCACTAAAAATGTGTGGATCAAGCCCCAGCACCCCATACATTATTCAGGTTTGGCGCAGCCTCCCCGAATCCACCATCCTTAATTCTAGACTTTGGTCTATCATACTACCTCTGGAGGTGTGTCCTCTGCGCACTCTCGGAGCTCCCACTTGCTCAACAACTCCTCCCATGGGGGAACAATGGGTTTCTGGTGTATTCCCTGCGCCTCCTCGCGCTTCAGGACCTAGAGGTCAGCCCTAGCCCACTTCGTCACGTCGCGTCTCCAGACCACAAAGGGAGGACATCCAGGTGACCTGCACCTCAGGGCGATTCGTCTCCTAAAAAGCACCAGTGCCAGGTCTAGGAATCGACCACTAACCGTCTTGCTAGCCAGCCCCGGGTATAGGCCCAACAGGCAAAGAGAAGGGGTCAAGGCTAAAGTGGTATCTAGGAGTACATCGAGCTCGCCCAGCACTGCCTCCCAAGACCGCTGAAGCCCTGGGCAGTGCCATACCATGTGATCTAGGTCTGCATCTGGTTCCCTGCACCTGGGACATTCTTTAGGGTCACTCCCATATATAAGGGTTAACCGGTGTGGAGTGAGGTACGTCCTGTGGATATAATTATATTGTATGTACCGTAGGCGAGTGTTCCCTGAAACCATCCACGGGTATGCAAGCACCCTCTGCCAATCTGCATCCGTTAGGTCCCTACCCAATGTCTTTTCCCACCTCCCCTTTAGCGATTGCAAGGGGTCCATGGTGCACTCAGCCTGGGCCCTGTATATCTTAGTAACCAGGTGTGCATCCTCCCCCGAGGATAGCAGGAGGTGCAAGACCTTATGTACATCAGGCTCTGCATTGACTGTGCTCCAATGTTTCTTTATACGAAATGTCAGAGAGTGGTATAATGGAAATTGTCCTCCCGGTACTCCATTCTTGTCGTTCATGTCAGTGAAAGAACTCAGTACTCCATCCCGAAAGAAGTTGCCCAATGTCTCTACCCCCGCTCTCGCCCAAATTCCCAACCCAGATCCCATCAAAGAGCGATCTGCTGTGTCGTGTATCAGCAAGGACAGGGGCAAAGCCAGGGAGTAAGCCACTGCCACTCCCACCCGCTGGGAGCATCGCTTCCAACAATGCGAGGCAACCTTCATTAGGATACTTTCCTCCCGGCACGCTCCATGTCGATTAATTATACGCGCTATGATCCAATCTCTGCTCTTCACCCCATTAAAAGTACACCTATCCAATCGGCCCTCCCCTGCAAACCACCTAGAGATCCACTGCATCTGGCATGCCATGTAGTAGAGTTCAAAATCTGGGGCAATCCCCCTGCTAGGATCGGTCTGCAAAGGGCAGAGAGCGAAGTGCGTCTGCGACCCCCATAACAGATGAGGTCCCTAAGCAGTGCGTTTAACGGGAGATTGGTGAAATAGTAGAGAAGGCGGGGGAGCATGGTAATTTTGGACAAGGATATTCTGGCCGTTATGGACAACCCAAGGGACCGCCAGAACCCCACAGATGCTCGGAGCGAGTGGAGCGCCCTGCCTATGTTGCCCTCACGGAGATCCTTAAGGTCATGGAACACCTGTATGCCCAGGTATTTGCAGGTGTGCAGGGCCCACACTACATCTTCTGGACACAATGAGGGTCACCCCGTACCTGCTGTTAGAGGGAAGACATAGGTCTTGCTACTATTTAAGCGGAGCCCCGAGCGGTCACCAAAGCTGTCCAACTCAGGCAATGCCCAAGGTAGTCCAGACTCGCCGTCCCTGAGATAAATTAAAATATCATCTGCATAGAGTGAGATAATATGTTCCACTGGCCCCCACTCCACACCTCAGCCTCTGCCCTCCATCCGGAACTGAGATGCCAACGGCTCAATAGCCAAGGCAAATAATAATGGGGACAGCGGGCAGCCCTGCCTAGTACCTCTACATATGGGATATGCCTCCAAGACCGTTCTGTCCGTCTTTACTCTTGCCAGGGGTGTTGCATACATCAGGTCTACCCACTTCACCCATCCCTCGCCCAGCCCCATACGGCACATCACCATCCTCAGGTTGTCCCATCTAGGCGAATCGAAGGCCTTTTCAAAATCTATCGCTGGGAGCATCGCATCAGAGGGCATCTCTGTCTGAGGCATATGTAAAAGAGCAAATAGGCGTCTTAGGTTCAGTGAAGTGCTTTGTGTGGGGACAAACCCTTTGTGGTCTTCATGTACTAAGTTGGGGACATGTCGGAGAAGTCGGTTGGTCATGAACTTACTTGGAATTTTAAAGTCACAGTCCAACATCGACAGCGGGTGGAAGTCAGTCACTGATACCTCTCCAGTGGCCCGCTTGGGTAGTGAGACCACTAAAGCCTCCCTCAATGAGTTGGGTAAGAGACCCCACTGGAATGCCTCTGCGTACATTTCAATCAGTTGGGGAGCCAGAAGTACTTCTTATAGAAGTCATTGGGAGACCGTCTGTGCCCGGTGTCTTCCCCGCCACTAATTGCGTGATGGCGTCCTGGACCTCCTCTAGCGTCACCGGCCCTACCAACCTGTCCCTCTCTTCATATGCCAAGACAGGCAGCGGATGTAAGTAGACATTAAGCGATTCAATCCCTAACGTGTCCGGGCTTCTATAAAGAAAGGTTTAATACTAGTCTTTGAAGACGTCATTAATGTCACCTGGTTTATATCTGTGCAATCCCCTCATGTCATGCACATTCACAAGAGGCGATCCCTCCCCCCGGATTTCACCTACCACGTGAGCATCTTACCCGGTCTGCCCTCCTCTGCCTGTATCGAGGCCAAATATCTCTGCACACTGTGGCATCTCAACTGCTCCTCAATCCGCGCATGAGAAATCTTCGCTTCCTCAAAACTATCGCTTTCCGACTCCGCTCCACTCCCTTCCTTTTCCCCCTCATGGATGACCCGTTCCAGTTTTATTAGTTCCAGCTCCAGTGTACGCTTTATCCCAACTGTCTGTCTCATGAAGTGACCTCTTACTGGGACCTTGAGTGTTTCCCACTCCACACATCTGGCCGAAGCGGATCCTTTATTGATATTAATGTGATCCGCAAGATAAGAGAGGAGTGCCTCCCTATGTGCCTGATCTTCCAACGCAGTGGGGCCCAATCGCTACACTGGTATAGGGGGTCTATCTTCAGTCGCCCTCCAGGTAAGCAACAGGGGGTTATGGTCAGAAAGGGTGCGCCCCAGGTATTCAGAGTGTATCATTCCCCGTGCTACATTGATAGAGCATACCACCCTGTTTATCCTGGTATGTAACTGGTGCAGGATCAAGTAGTAGGAGTAGTCCCTATCCTCAGGGTGCTGGCTACGCCAGACATCCACTAGACCCCAGCCCTGCATCCATTCCCGTAAATGTTTAGCTATCTTATGCAATGGTGCATCTACCAACGGTGGAGTGGAGCGGTCAAATTCTATATCAGTCACACTGTTAAAGTCCCCCCCTATCAACAGCCCCCCTCCCTGCTGGCATGTGAGATGACTCGACAGGTGCCGCATGAAAGGGATCTGATCCTGGTTAGGGGCATATACACTACTCAGGACAATCGGGATTCCATGAAGCATACCTTCCACAATCACGAACCTGCCCTCTCTGTCCACATCAAGGGTTCTAGCCTCAAAAGGGACTCCCTCGCTGACCCATACCAATGCTCCCCTAGCATAGGCAGAATACCTGGTGGCAAACACCTGTCCTCTCCATCTTCGCCTCAATTTATCTATTTCACTGGCAGTGAGGTGGGTCTCCTGCAGCAGAGCCACGTGTACACCCAGTCGTTTCAGATATGACAACATGTCTTTTGGCGGGTGACCCCATCCCCCTTCTATTCCAAGTTAGGAAGTTGTAATCGGCCAAGTCAGAATGACTACGTCAAGTTGGGGCTCCCATGTCCCCCCGGCGTTTCATTCCTCTCCCTCCATCTGCTGAACTTCGTGTATGCAATACTCATCACCCACGTCACCATCAAAGTACTCAACTGTAAACCCCAACTCCCCGTCCCCAGGGCGCCTCTCAAACTGTAGGTTGCCCATGAAGCAGTGTAACAGTGCAACCAAGTCAACAAGTTCGATAGAGTTCTCGCCAGTCTGAACGGAGTGGCCGAGAAACCAACAGGGGGGTGGGTCCGTGCCCGTCGGGGCCTTGAACGTATTACTCTCCTCACCTCGGGCCAGACTACAGTATCACTCAGCCCAGTTCATCTTCAGTCTGTGGTGTCACCTTCGGGGCGCCTCTGGAATGGTCAGAACCCTCTCCCGAGGGCACAGATGCACGGTCTGAGTCTCTCCCACCACCGTCTGCCGAGGATGTCTCCCTGACACGGCCGCCGCCGCCTCCAGCGCCTCCTTTTTCAACAGTTGTTTTTGAGCCAGGGTCGGTTCAGTTCGCAGGCGTTTTCTGTCACGCTGTCTCTTCTGGTTTCTGTGGCCTGCATGGCCTGTCTGATCATTCTGCGTGCGATGGCCCCCCTCCAATCCTCTTGCCTCCAACCATTCCCATGCCTCTTCTGGGTTTTGGAAAAACGTGGTTTTAGCATCAACGATCACCCTCAGTTTGGCTGGGAAAAGAGGTGAGTTCTGAATCCCTTCATCCCTAAGGGCCCTCTTCACTGCCAGGAACACGGCCCGCTTGATTTAGACCTCCATTGTGAAGTCAGGGAACAGCGTCACCACACCATTCGCCACCCTGAAGGGCCCTGTGTCCCTGGCTCTCTGGAGCAGGATATCCCTGTCCTTGTAATGCAACAGCTTCGCCACCACCACTCGAGGCAGCCTCCCTGGTGCTAGAGGTCCTGAGGGCACCCGATGTGCCCGCTCCAGAGTGAAGAACGGAGTAAGGTGCTCAGGGGACACCACCGTACTCAGCCATCCCTCGAGGAACTCCACCATGTTTGTTTCTTCCGCGCCCTCCAGAAGACTCCCAACACGTACGTTGTTCCTGCGGCTTCTCCCTTCGGCTTCTTCTGCCCGTCACTCTAGTTGCTGGACACGATCAGTTAGATGCAAAACCGTGGCTGCCAGGGCATCGAGTTTCGGTGTTATCTCTGTTAACGTTATCTCTGCCTCTCTCACTCTGTCCGTCAGCTTTTGATGGTCCGCCCTCAACAGACCCACCTCTACTGCCACTTGGTTAATGTCATGCCGCAGGGTCGCCTTGGTGTCCTCAATTGCACAAAAGGATCTTATCAAGGGTGGGCTACACCTTGGGTTGCATAAGGTCCTCCATATTCCCTGTACTGTGGTCGCTTGGGGTTTTACGGTTTAGTGCTTTGCCCCTGGTTCTGCCCCTGGAAGTCATCCTCAGCGTGAAATGTTTTATGCTAAATGTCTAACGGGCAGGGGACGCGCAGGTCCCCGTCTGGGTGCTCTTTGGCCTAGACCACGATGTTGGTGCGACACCTCTCTGGCTTGGGGGGCAACCCCCCTCCGTCTGTCTCAACCCGCTGCAAGGTTCCCTGCAGGCCCTTCACGCCAATCCAGTGCTTCGCGGGTACTGGCCGCACTCACCCCTCTCGCTTTGTGGCTCAGGCACCGAGGCTGCCAACAGTTAGAGACCGTTTGGTGAGCCCAGCGGTTAGGGGGTTCCCTCACTGTCCCCGAGTGGTTCCAGCCACCATGCTCCTCTCCTCTCATTGTTGCAGCCCCACCACCGGAGCGGGGGCCGTCTTCACACGCTCTGTTCCGATTTGCCACCGTGCCACATAAGGCTTGTCCTTCCCCCAATGTCCTCAGAACTCTGATCCGTACGCCCACAACGCGAGCAAGGGGTCCCCCGCACCACCTAGTGGCTTCCCGGTGCTCTGGGGGGGGCGGTCCAAACTGCGCCGGAGGCTTCACTCACCCCCTCCGTTGCGGCGACAATAACGGGACCTCAGAAACTAGACGGACTACATGCCCCGGCTCCAACTGCGGCTCCAATTCCGGCTGCAGCCTCCCCACCGGGGACGTGCCGAACCGCAGATCTCCTTCTCCACCCACGGCACCGTCAGAGGCGATGGCACCTCAGGCGCAAGGAGGCAGGATAGACGTCCTCGCTCCTCCGATAGTCTCCCTCGGGGCCGGCAGCGTCCAGGCGGCCCTGGCCGTCTCACGCGCCTCGCTATGCTTCCGCCAACTCAGCGTTCTTGTGCATGAGCCTGCTTTCAAGGCCGGGCAGTATTCTCACCTGGGCCCGTCCCAGGGAGTCACGTAGAGCCACTCATGCAATCTTAAAGTCGGGTCCATTGCCCCCCACTGGCTCCTCCGTCTTCTCCCATGTGATCAGCGCTGCTGGCTCCCGGGGGATGTCAATTACTGCAGGATCTTCGGAAGGCCCCGACGGACCCGTTGAGTTACGCGTCCGCCATCATGGCTCGGCTAGCCACGCCCCCAGCAGCACATCACTCATACCTGTTCCTTTCGTGTATAGAACCTGACTCCTCAACAATGCATTGATACTGATCACCTGCACCCTCAAGTGTAGGGGCCAAGCTGGACCAGGCAGCAGTGTCAGTATCTCTCTTTCTGTCTCTCTCTCTCCATCATCCAAATCCCCCTCCCTTTGAGGACACCTGCCGGGACTCCCGTGTTAAGATCAATAGTGCTGAGAGGTGCCCTGGGAGGACAGGGGGAACAGTCATTGCCCCTGCAGATGACCTGCTTTTCAGGTGAGTGGTCAAGCTCTCACTTCTGTGGGGAAGGTGGAGAAGGATGAGTAGGCGAGGAGAAAACAAATATTGAGAAAGGATAAGCAACTAATAGGTGTTAGAGCTGACTTTGTTATGGAATATTGACGAGGGATGAAGTTGATATTAGAATGATTACCCAAACAAAGATAGTCTTGTGCAATATTAATGGGGCAAACAATAAAATCAAGCTCCGATTAGCTCGTCAGTGGCTCAAGGGGTCAGGATCACAAATAATTCTGCTTCAAGAAACTCATCTTAAGGCTCAAGCGAAAGAGCCAAAGCTACCTAATATTGTTTCCGATGCGCTTTTCTCTTCCGCTGATGCAGTGGTATGAGAGGTGGTAGTGTTGATTTTGCACAACAAAGGGGGGCAGGTACAATAGGTGGTTAGGGACCAAAAATCTAGATGGGTACTAGTTAGCATGGGGATAGAGAACCAATTGCTTCATTTAGTCAGTTTCTATGTACCAATTGAAGATGATATAACTTCTCTTGATAAAGTAGATAATCTCTTATGCTCGTTGCCGGGTTTTATTGTCATAGGTAGAGACTTCAGTACAGTACTTTGCTTTCCAAAATCTGCCATAGCTAGACAGAGTTTTAGAAGAAAACGTGGACATTAATGTCTCTTTTTTCACCTCAATTTCAATTTATTTTTATTTTAGCGGTTACTTTCTGTATTAAAACCTTGAGGGATCTACACAAATGACCCCTTGCTGAGTTTAAATTTTGTCTACTTTTCAGAAATATTTAGCTGTCTGGGATCCAGTATTGGTTTCACACTCGTTTCTGTCACTAACTGAAAGGAGGCTGAAAGCACAAAAAAAATAGTAAAATGGGGTATGCCCAGTAAAATGCCAAAATTGTGTTGAAAAATTTGGTTTTCTGATTCAAGTCTGCCTGTTCCTGAAAGCTGGGGAGATAGTGATTTTAGCACCACAAACCCTTTGTTGATGCCGTTTTCATGGAAAAAAACACATGCTTTCTTCTGCAGCCCTTTTCCCCCTTTTTTGTTTTTTAAAACAAAATTTTAGCTGTATTTTGGCTAATTTCTTGGTCTCCTCCAGGGGAACCCACAAAATCTGGGTACCTCTAGAATCCCAAAGATATTGGGAAAAAGTACACACATTTTAAGGGGTAGCTTATGTGGATAAAAAGTTATGAAGGCTTATGCGCTGACTACCCCAAATAGCCAAAAAAAAGGCTTGCCACAGAAGGTGGAAAAGGCCTGGCAGCGAAGGGGTTAAAGAGACTGGAACTCTGAAAGTGTTACAACACAAGTTAATTCTATTTGCATTCAGGAAGGATCAACATTGCCATCTAGTGACTAAAATTAGAATTATTCTAAGAGTTAATGAAACTGAAATTAATTCAGTTAATGAATTAACTGAAAGATCAGTATTTGTAGTGGACATTACAGAGATGTCATGGACACAGAAAGCTATATTTTAATTACTCAGTAACAACACACAGGTATTATTGCACACATGCTTTAGATAGCTATATTAATGTCACTCTCATATTCTTAGTTTATGATTCAAAATACTTTTGTTTTCTAGATATGAACATGTATATACACATCTCTACAAAGAGGCAGTCAGCCAAGAAATAGTGTGTTTATCAATAGGTGGGTTTCAATCTTGGTGTGTATGACCACTAAAGTAATACAGAAGTAGAAATTAGTTTTTTGTTCTTGTTTCGGTATTGACCATTGGATGCCTTACTGGCTGCTGTCTTCTCTTCTCCTTACCCTTTTCCCTGTAGTCTCTGCACTCTAACATATGTATTGAAGGTTCAGATTCAGTGGGGCAGGGTGTAAGTATTCTTCAGCAGTCCATTCTATCCATTTGGTGGAATTCAGATATGATAGTCTCGAAAGTAGTATCCCATCTAAGGCTTTGTTTTCTTCTCTTCTTGAGTCTGCTCCCATTTCTATGGAAGAGTCTGAACAGGCCTTGAAAGCATGTAAGTCGGGTTAACCAGATGACCCTTGCCCACCTTGTATTCTGATTGCTAGCCTTAAGGCCATCAAACCTATCTTAAATCTTCTTTTAAATAGATTATTTCAGTCGGCAACTGTACCAAGTTGGTGGAAACAAGCCAAACTGATTCCTTTACTACAAAAGCCATCTGCAGATAGATCAATTCGGACACATTTTAGGCCTGTCTTTTTACTGTCTGCCTTCCCTAAGATACTGGAAACCTTATCAATCACCAGTTGTATAATTACTTAGAAGATGGCCAGCTGTTGCATCCATCCCAATCCACCTTAGTGGAGGTTACCGACACCATCAAACTGGCAGTAGACCAAGGGAAACAGGTTGCATAGCTGCTCTTTTACATATCAGCTGCCTTTGATATGGTGTCACTCCATTCTCCTGCAACGTTTGAAAATTATAGGCGTGGGTGCAGCCATGTTGTCTTGGATTCATTCTTTTTTGTCTGACGGAAGCCAGTCGGTTTAGATGGCCCCATTTGCTTCTGATCCTCTACCACTAAAGTTTGGTGTTCCACAAGGGTCCACCCTGAGCCCAATGCTATTTACTTTATATATATATATATATGACTCTCTTGGCCTCAGTGGTAGTCTTTTGGCATCCAAATTGTGTCTTATGCTGACTGTGCTCAGCTCCTCCTTACTCTCAATAGGAACTTACCCAATGTGTTCAGCAGGCTTAAGACCTGTTTGACTGCCTTTTTTCATTGGATGTGGTACTGTAATTTACAAAACAGAGACCCTGTTATTTGGCTCTCCTCCCCCTACCTGGGATGGCGAATGTTGAACCACTAATGTCCTGCCTCAGCCAGACCCGGCTATTACAGTGAAAAATGTAGGGGTCAAGTTTGGTTCCTGTTTTGAACTTCTAATGTCTATAACGAAATATCTGTATCTACTTTCGATACAGTCTCAGAAGACAGTAATTAATGCCCTTATAACTTCCCAGCTCAATTATGCCAAATCTCTCTACTTGGGTGTTCAGGCATATAAGCTTAAGAGACTTCAGTTGGTAGAGAATGCTGCTGCATGACTTTTATTAAAAGTACCCAGATGTGCACACATTCCCCAACACCTTAAGGAGCTTTCTTGGCTGCTGATCAAAGAGAGGATACATTTAAAGGCCTCACATTGGTTCTTACAGCCTTCTATCAGGAGGGCCCTCTGTATTTGGCCAATAGGCTTACTCCATATCATCTTGTAAGAACTCTTCGCTCCTCTGGCGATGTGCTGGCAGTGCTCCCACAAATCAAGAGAAAAAGGTGGCACTTATTTCTTCTTTCTTGCTGTCACAGCTTGGAATGCCCACCCCTTGAATGTATAGGCTATGACACTGTTTCAAATGCAAACTTGGTTGTTTCAATCGGATTATCAGTAGGCTAGCTTTTGCACTTGCCAACCAATCTGCTTTGCACCAGGACACTCTGAGTGACTGTGTGCTTTTCAAATCCTTTGATTGATTGACTGATTGAAGGTAAGTAACTTGGGGCCTGATTTAGATTGTGGCAGATGGAATACTCAGTCACAAACGTGACAGATATCCCTTCCACCGTATAACGATCCCCATGGGATGTAATGTTATTGTAATACAGCAGATGGGATATCTGTCACATATGTGATAGGGGTATTCCCTGCCGTCAAGATCTAAATCAGGCCCTTGTTCTTCTGCTAGAGACTTATAGCTGCTAATTCCTCATTTTAGAATAAATAAACAAGCAATACTTCCCTGGAGGTGGGTCTGGGAACAGCCTTAAGCCAAAAAGTCCTGGAGAACCTGATCAACAATAGTGCTTTGTGAACAAATGGAGTGACGCCCATGTGCCAGCTTGTCAGACATCAAGGACAGGCACCCAGTGTGCTTATGTGGTAGTAGGCCTTGGCCCTGATGGAAAGGGCCCCCAATCACTAAAGAGCCTGCTTTTTAGCTAATGTGTAACAGATCTTAAAGCAGAGTATGATCCATGGAGAGATGGCCCGTTTATACACTGCTGTGCTTTTCTTCACTCAAATTAACCCAATTAAGACCTCTTTGTCCACTGGATGGTGGCAATTGATGTAGAAAGAAACAGCTGTTTTACTGTTTAGGCATTGGAACCTCAACTCCTCCCTAGAAGGATGAGGAGGGGCGAAAATTGTAGGCAGTGTGATGCTCTTGCTGACATGAAAGTGAGTTACCACCTTAAGCAGAAAAGAGACATGTGTCACACAAACCAATATGTCCAGGAAAAAGCTGATGTACAAAGAGTGAACTGATAAAGCTTGAAGATCACTGATCCTCCTCTCTGATATAATGGTCACTAGAAGTCTAGTGTCAGCAGCCCCAGAGAGCAGCTGTGTGGGGGCTCAAAGATAGAACACATGAGGTAAATGGAACTAAACTGAGATCCAATTGGGGAATAACAAAAAGGGTAGGAAGGAACAAATGCTGCAACCTTTTAAAAAAAACAAAAGTCACAGCTGGTGATCTAAACAGGGAACGTTGATACGCCAACTGCTGGAAAGCTGAAGTGTCTAACAGGTAACCCTTCTCAGTGCCCTGGGCAAGGCTTTGTCTAGCTAAAATTAAAACATACCGTAACACCTCTGACAGAGAAGCAAGAAAGGGGGCCCACATTTCGTGAGGAACACCAAGCCACAAACATGTCTCAGCAGCAGGAGTATTCAGTCCGAGTGGAGGGACACCTGGTTGCCAAGATGACATTATAGACCTGAGGACAAAAATCAAAAACTCTCAAATATTGTCGCTCAATCCCCAGGCATAAAGTTGGAAAATGTTCAGGTTTGAGTGCAAGACTCTGACCTGTTGCTGAGACAGGATATGTTCCTGAATGGGCAGCCCGAATGGAGGATGGATGCTTATGCTCAGGAGCTTAGGATACTATAGAGTCTGTGCCCAATTCAGAGTCAGTGGGATGGCTGAGGCCCATACATTCCTGATCTTCTTGATAACTTGGGGCAGGAGTGGTATTGGCAGAAAGGCATGCAGGAGTCTTGAGTTCCACTCGAGGCAGAATGCATCTCCGAGTGAGAGCCACTTTCGAAACTCCAGCGCTCTGAATTGTTGACATTGCGCGTTCACGGTGGTGGCAAGTAGATCGAGACACATCTCTCCCCATTCTACGATGTGACCTTGTGCTACCTCTGGATGTAACTGACATTTGTGATCCACAACGCATCGAAGGCATGCCTAGGAAACTGTCCTGAAGCTCTAGCCAAGTTCAGAGGCGAGGAGCCTCCTGGCAGAGGGCTACACAACCACACCCCACCTCACCTTGTTTGTTCAGATACCACATGACAGTGGTGTCCGTAAACCACTGAACCTGCTTTCCCTTATTGGATAGGAGGAAGGCTTTCAATGTCAAGAGGATACCATTCAGCTGCAGAAGACGGATCATGAGCTGAGCTGACGCTGGAGACCAGAATCCTCTGATGTCCACCTCTCCAAGGTGGCCACCCCAAACCAAAAGTTATGTGTTGGTCACCGCTGTCAGCTTGATTCTCAGTCCCAGATTGCCTTTGGGTGCATGACGGCATATTGATTGGGCAAGTTTGAGTCATATTCCAAGCGCAAACACCACAGACACTCCTCATGTGGGTCCACGACTGACATCTCCTTTCTACAGTCATGACCTATTTTGAAACCCATTGTCTTAGGAGGGGAAATCTTTGCCTAGCACACTAAATTAATTTGAAGGTCATTGAAAGGCTGACAGAATTGGGAGTGCATCTCCGGATTTATGTCAGAGGGTGCAGAAAGAAAGAGGCTGATGTCAATGCTTAGGGGTGTGCCTTAAATTTGGCACCACTCTGTCAATTTGGGGGTCGTACGGAGACTACCCAAATCCACATGGTGCCACCTAGCCACACATGGAAGCATTGCTGGAGAAAACTTCTGAGATCCAATCTGGTACCTAAGGGAAAAATATTGGAATGCATATTGCATTATTATGACTCTATACAGATATCATCAAATCAATCTTCAAGAGTCTGAGTTTTATATGGAGATCATGATAAAGGAATTTGAGCACTAGATTCTGATACACTTAATGAACCTACCTAATGACTGAAGTTAGAAACATGCTAACAATAGGTAACTGAACATCTTTCAGGATTACAAAGGTTGTGACATGCACAGGTAGCTAGGTAGAGATCAGTGGCTCTCAGGTAGTAGATCTGTATAAGCTGACATTGGACAGTTTTGGAATCCTAGGGGTGGTTATCAAATTCTTGTGCTGTATTCTGATACAGCGCTACTTGCGCTAACCTCAGGGGGTCACAGGTTGACAGAGTGACAAATGTGTGTCTTTGCTTATAGAATGCTTTGGCTGCTAAGCAGGATTTATTTACCTTTGGAGTCCAGGGCATTGGCTCATGGTGGCCTATCATAACAGCTGGGATTGGGGAACATATCTTGGGATCAAAACACAAGACACAGAATTATTGAGAAAGTAATTGGGTCATTGAACGTAGGTAATGGAGACTGGCTTCATTGAATGCTGTATATCAGTAGAAGTGGATAGAATGAACGGTGCTGCAGACACTGGAATCAACGTGAATGACACTTATGGTAGAGATTAACAGCTGTCAGATTCTTGCTCTAATAATTTCACACAGTTCTAAGGGACGAGGGGGTTTATGGTGTTTACTTACTCTCCATTGGCTTCCAACTCGCAGATCTCAAAGAACACCATCAGGTCGTACTGGCAGTGACAGTGCCCAGCATTGGGGCGAATCTGGGTGCTGAGTTTCGTTGCTGGTACTGAAATAAGAAGCAGAAAAAAGATAGAAATACTGAGAGGGGCAATAAGTGAAGAGAAACAAATGTGTCAAATCAATTTTTGAAAGAGAATTAAAAAGGGCATACAGAAAGAAGAAATAGTTTAAATTGTAATTGTGTCCAGTGTTTAATTTGCTTACGTTCTCTGACCTCTTATAACCAGAACACTAGTTTAGCTATAGAAATATATTATTGAATAAATACCCTGAAACACCTCTGTGTCTCGAGCTTCCCTCCAGTTGACCCAACTATCACTGGTTCAGAAATGGTGGGAAACTCTTTGGAACCTATTGTTGGCAAGCCAAGTTCTAGAAAACACAACACGAACAATTCTAAAATTCAGATGGAAATATCATATTTTTCACAACTGGAATTTGTCACAATCTTCACTGCTGTTGTTTTCTTTGCATTCATACACAATTCTAACATGGTAAGTAAAGAAAACGAGGGGCTCGCAACAACCAGAAGGGGCATGGCGGGGCATGGGATGGGGGGGAAGAGATCAATAACAATTACATTTTTAAAAAAAATTTAAACCACTTTCCTCCTCCGGTGCACGCAGCTCGTCTCCTCGCTGTGTTGTCTAGTGATTTTAGTTATAGCTCCATGCACTTTATTTTATCACACCAGGCCTGCCGCTGTGTACTTTAACCTAAAAATATTTTATTTAGCTTTGTTTATTATTTTAACAATAGCCATTTTTGCAGTCTTGTTTTATTTCTCTCTATCTAGCTGTTTTTGCTTAGGCCAGCACTACGTTTTCAAAAAAAGACATTCTCGTTCACTCTGTGCTTCTTTCAAGGCTGCAGTAAGATAGGTTGCCGGTGAACCTGATAAAAGTTTTGTCTCTGGTATTCATAGAAAACACACTTCCTTACATAGGGACATTTTCTCAGAACATCATCTGTTTTTATCATATAAACACGTCCCTGTCCCTTACACATTAGATTGAGATTCCAGCCAGAGGACCACGACTATGTGCCGATTGCTGAACGCTTCGCTATAGCTGCTTATGCAGACTTTGCTCAGGTATGGGGGATGATGTCTTCCCAGGGAAACTTGAAGGGCATAATTAGAGCTTAACATGCTGTGCTCTATTATAGCCTAGGTAGGAATTAGTATATTGACTCTAGTGACAATATGGTAGCGTTATTTCTATGCTTCACTCTCCTTGTCACATTTCTACTCTTGTCATGATGTATCGTCCTGGTTATTGCAGTACATGCTTTCCTATCTAAGATGCAGTTGCTTCATTAAAACCTTATTGAAACATGTACGGCCTCTGTTTGTCATTGTGTATGGGAGACGGATGTAACTGAGAGAAACTGATGAGACCTGAGTGACCACGATTTCCCTGAGAAATCAATTGTGTCATGCGCTCGGCTGCCCAATCATCCCTGCTCTTGGGTAGAGATGAGTTACTGCTAGTTAGCCGGAGCAAAACCCAGATTCTACTGCGCAAATCCAGTAGTCTCATTAGAATAATGAGAGCATACGTGAGAGCTGCAGGCACAGGCTCCCAGCCTGCCCTGCAGTCAATCCAAAGCAGCGTCAGGATTGGCTGGGAGCGGGCATTCCCAGGTAGACTGGGAGCCTGTGCAGGCTCTCTCCAGGCCGGCAACTGTGTTGCTGGCCTGAAGAGAGCCTGCTGCGCATGTGTGTCTGGCCGGCCAACCAAACACCCATGTGCTCTGAGGGGAGTGCTCTGTGCACTCCCCTCAAGTGCTCATCACCCCCAATGCCCTGCCCCTTTTCAAGAACGTGATAATAAACACCGTTTATTATCGTTTTCTTGGAAAGGTTTTGCAGCTGCTGCTATTGTTGGGGGCAACGCTTCTCTGCCCTTACCCCTCGACAGTGGATCCAGCTCAAAACAATTTGAATCACTTGATTATTTTAAAATGATATTTCAATGAATACGAATATGAGTCTTGAGATAACTGCATCACTATTGTACTGCCAAACTCAAAGATCGAGAGAAAATGCCCTTCTCTGTGCAATGAAGGTGTGATTGCTAAGGGAAAGGGCAGCCATTGCTAAGGTATGACGTACTTATTACGTTGGTGTTTCAGATCTGTTTTAAATAGCAACCACCAAAAACAGCTGCTTATCTATCCAAGTAAAGAAGTTCATAACCATTTAAAGTAAAGTGTACGAATGTAGATTAGAATATGTTCTTATAGTGGATAATCATTTAGGCCTCTGCACATTGCAAAGTAACAGACATACTGGTGCTAATGGAAGGCTCCAGTCCCCGTTGTGAGTTGGATGCTAGCCGAGAATGCTGACTGGCCATACCAATAATCAGTAGCGGCTCCTCTGTAGGATCTAAACAACGTTGCCCCCCTTCTTTAAGCGATACTCCACTTGAAAATGTCTATTTTTGCCATATTTAAATTCTATGTCAGGATTGGCAGCTCTGATTATTCTTTTCTTTCTATGCATTAATATTTCAGCAGCCAAGCAAAACAAAGATTAATATCAACTAAACATCCCATGAGCATGTACATATCATGTGACCAACCATAGAGCGCTAGCCCTATATATTGCCTATGAGACATAAAGCCTCCTCTTTCTTTGCTGCTCCACAGCCAGTTCAGTACCTTTGATCCTGAGGTCCTGAGCTCGCCCCCCACGACCGCAGCACCAACCTGCTGCCTCCTGCCTCTGTCCCCTGACCACGCTGCTGTTTGCGTGTTCGAGGCCCTCCTCCACCCGCAGGCATCCTCCTGCGCCTCATCCCTGGGGTCTAGTGGGCTCTGACTAGCTTCACTTGACCCGTGTGCCGCTTTCCGCCGTCCCGTAAGTGTTTTTCGTTTTTTTCGCTTTTTTCAGCGCCTCGCCGCCGGCGCTTCTGCCCCCTTTGTGCCCCCCTGATTGCTGTCTCCCCGATCGTATATTGTGCCATTTTGGTTTTCTGATTGTGTGCTTTTTCTTATTGTAACTGCTTGTATTTTGCTCGTTTTCAGTGTTTTGCCCCTTGTGCGCTCCCCGTTCCCTGCCGCTGCCCTGCCTGCGGCCCGCCCCCCTCGCGCCCCCATTTGCCGCTCCCTCCCGCCTCCCGCCTCCCAGCTGCTCCTCCCTCCCCCCTCCCTTCTTAATGGCTGGCGCTGCGCGTCGCGAGTGAGCGACCTCTGACCTGTTTCAGGTCCTGAGCTCGCCCCCCACGACCGCAGCACCAACCTGCTGCCTCCTGCCTCTGTCCCCTGACCACGCTGCTGTTTGCGTGTTCGAGGCCCCCCTCCACCCGCAGGCATCCTCCTGCGCCTCATCCCTGGGGTCTAGTGGGCTCTGACTAGCTTCACTTGACCCGTGTGCCGCTTTCCGCCGTCCCGTAAGTGTTTTTCGTTTTTTTCGCTTTTTTCAGCGCCTCGCCGCCGGCGCTTCTGCCCCCTTTGTGCCCCCCTGATTGCTGTCTCCCCGATCGTATATTGTGCCATTTTGTTTTTCTGATTGTGTGCTTTTTCTTATTGTAACTGCTTGTATTTTGCTTGTTTTCAGTGTTTTGCCCCTTGTGCGCTCCCCGTTCCCTGCCGCTGCCCTGCCTGCGGCCCCGCCCCCCTCGCGCCCCCATTTGCCGCTCCCTCCCGCCTCCCGCCTCCCAGCTGCTCCTCCCTCCCCCCTCCCTTCTTAATGGCTGGCGCTGCGCGTCGCGAGTGAGCGACCTCTGACCTGTTTCAGGTCCTGAGCTCGCCCCCCACGACCGCAGCACCAACCTGCTGCCTCCTGCCTCTGTCCCCTGACCACGCTGCTGTTTGCGTGTTCGAGGCCCTCCTCCACCCGCAGGCATCCTCCTGCGCCTCATCCCTGGGGTCTAGTGGGCTCTGACTAGCTTCACTTGACCCGTGTGCCGCTTTCCGCCGTCCCGTAAGTGTTTTTCGTTTTTTTCGCTTTTTTCAGCGCCTTGCCGCCGGCGCTTCTGCCCCCTTTGTGCCCCCCTGATTGCTGTCTCCCCGATCGTATATTGTGCCATTTTGTTTTTCTGATTGTGTGCTTTTTCTTATTGTAACTGCTTGTATTTTGCTCGTTTTCAGTGTTTTGCCCCTTGTGCGCTCCCCGTTCCCTGCCGCTGCCTCCCTGCGGCCCCGCCCCCCTCGCGCCCCCATTTGCCGCTCCCTCCCGCCTCCCGCCTCCCAGCTGCTCCTCCCTCCCCCCTCCCTTCTTAATGGCTGGCGCTGCGCGTCGCGAGTGAGCGACCTCTGACCTGTTTCAGGTCCTGAGCTCGCCCCCCACGACCGCAGCACCAACCTGCTGCCTCCTGCCTCTGTCCCCTGACCACGCTGCTGTTTGCGTGTTCGAGGCCCTCCTCCACCCGCAGGCATCCTCCTGCGCCTCATCCCTGGGGTCTAGTGGGCTCTGACTAGCTTCACTTGACCCGTGTGCCGCTTTCCGCCGTCCCGTAAGTGTTTTTCGTTTTTTTCGCTTTTTTCAGCGCCTCGCCGCCGGCGCTTCTGCCCCCTTTGTGCCCCCCTGATTGCTGTCTCCCCGATCGTATATTGTGCCATTTTGTTTTTCTGATTGTGTGCTTTTTCTTATTGTAACTGCTTGTATTTTGCTCGTTTTCAGTGTTTTGTCCCTTGTGCGCTCCCCGTTCCCTGCCGCTGCCTCCCTGCGGCCCCGCCCCCCTCGTGCCCCCATTTGCCGCTCCCTCCCGCCTCCCAGCTGCTCCTCCCTCCCCCCTCCCTTCTTAATGGCTGGCGCTGCGCGTCGCGAGTGAGCGACCTCTGACCTGTTTCAGGTCCTGAGCTCGCCCCCCACGACCGCAGCACCAACCTGCTGCCTCCTGCCTCTGTCCCCTGACCACGCTGCTGTTTGCGTGTTCGAGGCCCTCCTCCACCCGCAGGCATCCTCCTGCGCCTCATCCCTGGGGTCTAGTGGGCTCTGACTAGCTTCACTTGACCTGTGTGCCGCTTTCCGCCGTCCCGTAAGTGTTTTTCGTTTTTTTCGCTTTTTTCAGCGCCTCGCCGCCGGCGCTTCTGCCCCCTTTGTGCCCCCCTGATTGCTGTCTCCCCGATCGTATATTGTGCCATTTTGTTTTTCTGATTGTGTGCTTTTTCTTATTGTAACTGCTTGTATTTTGCTCGTTTTCAGTGTTTTGCCCCTTGTGCGCTCCCCGTTCCCTGCCGCTGCCTCCCTGCGGCCCGCCCCCCTCGCGCCCCCATTTGCCGCTCCCTCCCGCCTCCCGCCTCCCAGCTGCTCCCCCCTCCCTTCTTAATGGCTGGCGCTGCGCGTCCGCGCCCGTCCGTGCCTGGACCGCGCCCAGCGCCACACCCCCTGGCCCTTGCGCCCCCCGCATCCGCTACTCGATCAACGAACTCCGCGCCTTCAACCCCGGCCCCTCCACTGAATGCTACCGGGCATCCCCGAAGCACACTAAAGGACCTTTTTCCTGCCGTACCTGCAACTTCTCCTGCATCAGAACGACCAATCCAACTACGAAAACATCCAACCCCAACCACCTGAACTGCATCCTCATCAACACCCGCTCCGCACGAAAACACGCCATCGAGCTCTGGGATTTGCTCGACACCACTGCTCCTGACGTGGCTTTCCTGACCGAAACCTGGTGGAACGACTCCTCGTCTCCGGACATCGCCATCGCCATACCGGACGGATACAAAATCACCAGAAAAGATCGAACCAACGGAATCGGCGGCGGAATAGCCATCGCTCACAAAGCTACCCTCAAAATCCACACCCACTCGGACGACACCCTCAGGACAGCCGAACACCTCCACTTCCAGATCCACACGGACCCCAACACGACCCTCAGAGGAACCCTCATTTACCGCCCTCCAGGACCAAGACCCCCCTTCAACGACACCATCGCCGACCTTGCAAGCACCCACGCCCTCGCTTCCCCGGATTACATCCTCCTGGGAGATCTGAACTACCATCTGGAAAATGCCAACGACGTCAACACTGCGTCACTGACCTCCAACCTCCTCAACCTCGGTCTCCGCCAGCTAGTCAACACACCTACCCACATCGCCGGACACACCCTTGACCCCCTCTTCACCTCTAGCAACCACATTTCCTTCAGCCACACCTCCGAACTCCACTGGACTGACCATCACTGTGTCCATTTCACCTATAAGAAAACCACAGAGCAACACCGCATCCAGCTACCTCCCCACCGCCGCTGGGGCAAAATCACCCAAGAACAACTGACCAGCACCCTCGTCAACAACCTTCCACCCGACGCAATCGACCCGAGCACAGCCGCCATCAACCTCCATCAATGGATCCTCGACTGCGCCAACACCCTTGCCCCTCTCAAGAAACCCACCACCACCCAAGGAAAGAGAAAACCAGCCTGGTTCACGGACGATCTCACCACCTCCAAAAGCAACTGCCAGAAACTCAAAAAGAAATGGATCCAAGAACGCACACCCGACAACCTCGCCGCCCTCAAAAACGCCAACCGCGAACACCACCAACGGATCCGCACCGCCAAGCGCGCCCACTTCACCGAACGCATCAACAACAACGCCCACGACTGCAAAGAACTCTTCGGCATCGTGAAGGAACTCTCCAATCCGAAAGCCAACTCCAACGACATCCCGCCCTCCCAGAAACTCTGCGACGACCTCTCCACCTTCTTCCACCAGAAAATCACCACCATCCACGACAGCTTCATCACCGGTCCACCGCCAGACCCCACCCCCGACGTCTCCTCCCGCGACTGCCGCCTCACCGCCTGGACCCACGTGGACGAGGCAGAAACCATAGCAACCATGAACACCATCCACTCAGGCTCCCCCACGGACCCCTGCCCCCATCATGTTTTCAACTCAGCCAACGCCACCATCGCCCCCGAACTCCGCAAGATCATCAACCTCTCCTTCACTTCTGCCACCTTCCCGGACAGCTGGAAACACGCAGAAATCCAACCCCTCCTCAAAAAACCCAAGGCTGACCCCAACGACCTCAAAAACGTCCGTCCGATCTCTCTCCTCCCTTTTCCAGCGAAAGTCATCGAGAAGATCGTCAACACTCAGCTCACCCACTTCCTCGAAGACAATTCCATCCTGGACCCCTCACAATCCGGATTCAGACGAAACCACAGCACTGAGACCGCCCTCCTCGCCGCCACAGATGACATCAGACATCAAATGGACAACGGCGAAACCTCAGCCCTCATCCTCCTCGACCTATCAGCCGCTTTTGACACCGTCTGCCACCGCACCCTACTGACCCGCCTCCAGGAAGCCGGCATCCAAGATAAAGCCCTCCACTGGATCTCATCCTTCCTCTCCGACAGAACGCAGAGAGTCCGTCTCTCCCCTTTCCGCTCCAAAGCCACCAACCTCATCTGCGGCGTCCCCCAAGGATCCTCCCTCAGCCCCACGTTGTTCAACGTCTACATGGCCCCCCTCGCTCAACTGGCCCGCCAACATCATCTCAGCATCATCTCCTACGCCGACGATACCCAGCTCGTCCTCTCCCTGACCAAAGACCCGCTCACCGCCAAAACAAACCTCCACGAGGGACTAAAATCCATCGCCGATTGGATGAACAACAGTCACCTGAAACTCAACTCCGACAAGACGGAAGTCCTCATCCTCGGACGCACTCCCTCGGCCTGGAACGACTCATGGTGGCCCTCCGTCCTCGGACCCCCACCCACCCCTGCCAGCCACGCAAGAAACCTCAGCTTCATCCTGGACTCCGCCCTCACCATGTCCAAACAGGTCAGCGCCGTCTCCTCCTCCTGTTTCAACACCCTCCGAATGCTCCGCAGAATCTTCAAGTGGATTCCAACAGAAACCAGAAAGACGGTGACCCAGGCCCTCGTCAGCAGCAGACTTGACTACGGCAACGCACTCTACACTAGCATCCCAACCAAAGACATCAAACGCCTCCAATGTATCCAAAATGCCTCCGCCCGACTGATCCTCAACATACCCCGCCGAAGTCACATCTCCCCTCACCTAAAGGAACTCCACTGGCTCCCGGTAGACAAGAGGATCACCTTCAAACTCCTGACCCACGCTCACAAGGCACTTCACAACACCGGACCCTCCTACCTCAACACCAGACTCCACTTCTACACCCCAACACGTCAACTCCGATCCGCCAACCTCGCCCTCGCCATCGTACCCCGAATCCAGCGCAAGACATCCGGCGGCAGATCCTTCTCCTTCCTCGCCGCCAAGACCTGGAACTCTCTCCCCACATCCCTTCGCCAGACCCAGGACCTCCTCGCATTCAGAAGGCTCCTCAAGACCTGGCTCTTCGACCGCTAAACTAGCAGCGCTCCCCCCCCCCCCCTCAGCGCCTCGAAACCCTGACGGGTACATAGCGCGCTTTATAAATACTATGATTGATTGATTGATTGATTGATCTCTGTTATTACTATGTCTGCCATTATTTGCTTGCTTGACAGTCTTAGGTTCTTTTTATGCACTCTTGCATGACGGCCTGATATTGTTGCTCCATTCCCGCAGGCTTGGGGGAGCCTTTATCCTCCCCACAAGGGACATTCGCTGCCTCGCTTTCTTTTCTGTAGAGCGGGAGATTGGGGAGCAAGGACGTGCGTTATCCTTCGTGCTGTCCTTTTTTTATTTCTTGTGCTTGGGGCCTCACGTGCATGCGCGTATATCTGACTTCACATCAGCTGATCTGTGCATACGAAAACTGTAGAGACTCATGTTCCTGTCTCTGGCCCCGCAGCTGTTCTGCTCCCCATGTACACCCAGTTGTGCTCATTCCTGGGCTGTAATAATCATAAATTAGGCTCTGTCTAGTGCTTTTTAAAAGGCAAGTCTCTCTCCACACCTTCATTTCTCTGGATTTTGACACCCATATCCTTGGATTACATCTGCCTTGGGGGAAGTTTGTTAAAGTATTACCTCCCCACTTCAGTTTGAAGTTTATTTGTTTGCAGAAGCTCTCTGCATTTTGAGATCCCTGTTCTTGCTACTAATGTGCCTTCTTCCTTCATTATGGCTGGTTCGTAGGAGGGTTCTGGGAAAGGTGTTTACTTTGACTCTTGGGGGTCCTACAAGACCTAATCTATGCACTTGATGCTGGGTTGCGTCACACTGTAAGTGTGGCCTTGACTCAGGCTATACAACCTATTGAACATCACTTATTGGGCTTTGTTAACAACAGGGCTGGCTCCCTAAATCTGTGTCTCGAGCCTGCAAAGGTGTTTCAATTTCTCAAGAGCCTCCCAACTCAAATTCGTATACTAACCCCCACATGACTGATTTAGAAAAGTTGGTGAGGTTCTTGGTAAGGACCACAATTATTCCTCCTCTCAGTCTGTCCATAGAACAAATGCTAAGGGGGATTCCTCCCAGTGCTCTGAGAAGGAGACTGATTCCCCCCGTAAACAGAAGATCAAATCACACCACTCTCAGATGGCCTTGCAACCTCTAGAGGTCCTCACTTTCGAGTCTGAGGATATTATTCATCCTAGGTCATCCTCTTGACCCCTCCATCTGAAGTGGCGGAATATGTGCAAGCACACATGCGCAATAGTTTTGACAAAGACTTCCAATCTCGCTGAGATCGGAGTGCCCCATTCCTGATTTCTCTTCCAAGGTCACCTGAGATAGACCCCACTCTGGTGACCTATCTGAAGAAATTTTCCAAAGACCCTAAGAAGGGGATTGACCATGCTTGGTGAGGATGTCAAGAAAAGCTCTTGGATGTCTTGGGCCCTCTTACTAAAATTCTGGAGTTAGGCTTTCAGGCCAAAGAATCCAGTACTTCAATTGACTCCGAAGTTCTAATGGGATGGGCTCAATGGGCTTTGTGTTTTTTGGGGAACGCCAACTGCACCATTTCTAGTGAAAGGCGTTGTTCCATTCTTATTAAGATAGATCCAAAATTGATGGATCTGGCCTCTTCAGAGTCAGGACCCTTGACTCAAGGACTACACTTCAGAACTCCTTTCCTCAAGTAATTGTCTAATTTGCTGCCACTTATGTGAACCTGGGCAAGACCCAGGGGTCCCATCAAGAAAGTTCTTCATTCCCTTTTTACCAGGGCTGGATGCTTTAGAGGGCGAGCCTTCGGCCACAACTACTACCAAGGTCCTCAGAGAAGCTGCTACCATCAATTGAGTGGGGGTTACTAGGATTCCTCCTCCACCTTCTACCCCTCCCGCCCTCGAGGGGGCTGCAGCCATTTCTGGAAAGGGAAATCCAGAGGCACCCAAGCCTCTTATCAGGACACCGGTTCTACAGGTGAGCCTAATTTCAATTTCAGATGTGGTTTTGGGGGGCATGACTGCATTGTTTCAACACAACTGGCAAAACATTACTCATCACTCTTGGGTCCTGGACTCGATTCAGGGTTTCAAGTTGAAATTTGATGATTCCCCAGAGCAGAGTGTTCCCCTCCCGAGATGTATTTTTACCTACGAGATCAGGAGATCATCTCATCTGAGGTTTCAGATCTCCTTACTAAAGGGACCTTAGTGGAAGCTCTTCCTCATCCTCACGGTTTCCTCAGTCTTATCTTCCTCATGGAAAAGAAGGGCGGTGGGTCCCGTTAGGTTCTGAATCTAAAAGACTTCAATGGCTGGATTATCAACCGCCATTTCAAGATGGAGGGCATCCTCTTGTTAAGATACATCCTAGAGGAAAAAGGACTGGATGGTCTGCTTAGATCTAAAAGATGCTTACTTGACCATTCCTATTTTTCCTCCTCATAGGAGGTTCCTGCAATTCGTTTGGCAGGGTCACTGCTATGACTACAACGTCGTACCCTTCAGACTCTCTTCAGCTGGTTGGGGCTTCATGACATTGATGCGCCCAATAGCGCAATCGCTTCGGACCAAGGGCGATCGTCTGATAATCTATCATCATCATGGGCCAGTGTCCCCTTCTAATTCTTACTCACCTCAAATGGGCAATTTCTCTTCTCCAGGACTTGGGCTTCACTGTCAACAGATTGGGTGGGATGAAGTCCCGCCTCCTTGCGAAGATAGCAAAGGATTTCCTGCACTTTTGCCTCCAGCATCGGATATCTGTAGTGGCAGAATATCTCCTAGTTTGGAACAACTCGGTGGTGGATTGGCAGTCTTGTCACCTCCAAGACTTCAGCAATTGGAAACTACACCCGAAAGTCTTCCATTCTCTCCAACGCCTTTGGGCTCTCTTCTTGATGGATCTTTTTGCCTCTTGGCTCAACCAGCAGCTGAAACATTTTTAAGCTAACGTCAGGATCCAGAGATGTTAGCAACCAATGCTTTTCTCCAGGACTGGTCTTCATTCCTAGGGTATGCGTATCCCCCGTTCGTGATGATCCCCAGGGTCCTGGCTCAATCTTGGCATCAGAGAGCGGAGCTGGTTCTAGTGACTCCCTCTGGAGGGCTCAAGTATGGTTTCCTGTGGTTCTGGAAATGAGTTGCTCCCCCCGTCCTTCTCCCACAGCAGTGGAATCTTCTTCTGGACCCCTTGGGCCTTCCTCAACCTCTGGTTCAATCACACAGCCTCTCCCTAGTGGCGAGGAGAATTTTGGGGAATGATTGCCCCTCCCAGGACTTTCGCGTGAGTCTACTGACTTCATCGCCCAGGCCTGGACCTCAAGCATGCACAAACAGTACACTTCAGGTTGGAAGCGCTGGTGTGATTGGTGCTGTGAAATGGGTGGTGATACATCTTCAGCAGTTCTATGATTCTGAAGTTTTTGTCTTGATTGGTGGCCTTGGGTATGGCCTATAGGTCTGTGAACAATTACATGTCAGCCATTCCCACAGGTCAATTGCCTACTGATGGCAAACTTGTGGGCAAACTCTCTGTTGTGTGCAAACTGTTGTTGGGATTCGGTTTTCCAATCCCCCTCATCCGCGTTATTTTTCCCTATGGGATGTGAATATTGTCTTACGTTTTTTAGACTCCTGGCCTGCAAATAAATATGTTTCTAGGAAACAGCTCTCCGCTAAACTTACTATGCTTTTGTGTCTGATATCTTGTAAGCAAATTTCTGACGTGAAGGCCTTGAATTTCCAATCCAGGCACAGTTCTTATGCCATTTGAAATAATAAACATCATAAGAGCTGCGTCTGGATTGTTTCTTATGCACAAAGCCAGCCACTCTCAAGCTCAAGCACAGTCAAACAAGAGGGAGTGGACGAGGAAGAGCATACCCATGGCAATAATAATGCAGCTTTATTTCAAAGCGCACAACATTTGCCCAATTTTTTTATTATCTTCTGCCCAAGCTTTCATCCGGTAGTGAGCATAAAGATATGGACTAAAAGGTCCATCTGCTACCAGCTAGAGTTGTGTGTGTGCTAAGCATCGCCCAACACGGAAGCCAAGTAAGGCGCCTGCGGCCGATGCAATCATTTCTCAATCATTGTCAATCACCAGTCATAGAATGAAAGTAAGAAAAACCCATCAAATGAGTTTCATTTCATAACAGCTTGATGAGTCTCGAGCTGTGCATACAATCTGTCAAGTGATCTGGCAATGTGGGTCTGTTCAGCGTTAGCAATCAATCCTCTGGGCTTGCTTTCCCCATTCTCGCCAATGAAAGGAGCGAGCGGTCCCACAAGTTTGACATTTCATCTACATGGAATCAGTCAGATGATATCCCTGACTCAAATGATCTCACCTTTATTTAGCAAACAGGCAAACGTTAGATAGTGTAAACTTAAATGTCACTATAAGTGTGAGAAAGTTTTAATTTGTCAGCTAAGCTGTTAACGACTAGCAAGGGTTTGGTTTATTTTTTTCACCAGCAGAATAGAAAAGTAACATGTAATGTGTGAGGGAACACAATGAGGAGGGAGCTGCATGCACTTAGTCAAATCAGGAATCCTTTAAAGGTATCAACATATCTGCTCCTCTTGCTGGCAGTGACTGGCACTCCAGATGGCCTCCTGATGATTCACACCTCTTACCTGGGCTCACCTTCCTGCGCAGGCTGGTATAGCCCGATAAGGTGATTCCTACAGCAAAAAGGAAGGCTTGCCACTTCTCTTCTCCATGCTAGATGGAGAGGCTTTGTTCACCCAGATATGCCCTGATGAAAAGCTGGGTCCACAAATGCAAGTGGCTTTAAACGCAAGCCCAGCACTATAAAGAATTATCTAAAGCCAATGTCCTCATCTCCCTGAAAAGGTAGTATGCTCACCTGATGGCCTGAGAAGATTCTTCAAGGACAAATTACCCCCTCATACCTCCCCTTCAGATTCCTAACAATGTGAGGCCCCTGCGTTTCCCATGACACCCTTTCCTCAGCATAATAAGCCCCTCCCCGCTAGTTTGTCTTTGTCTTCCCTCAGGGGAAAGTGAGGTGCATTCACTCCAGTGCAGTGCAGCACCAGGATCACTCACTTAGGAGACTCTGGACCTCATTTACAAGCATCCTGAGCCACTCGTGCATCACTTTTTTTGACATACCAACGGCACAGGCTGCAGGGCCATATATACAAGGCCACTGAAAAGTAATCTTAAGTGGCTTCCCGTGACCTTGTAAATATGGCTCTCTTTCATGCATGGGTGTTGCTGTGGGTGTTCCCATGCAACACCCAAGGAACCTGATGCATTTCCAGATTTACAAGGGTTTGTTAACCAGGGAATGTGTCAGATTCCTACACCACCCCAGGGGTGGCGCAACAGGAGAAATAACATTATTTCTTCCTGTTTTTTCCTCTTTCTATGTGTGTTGCACACAAAGGAGGAGGAAAACGCCTCTTGTGATTGTTTTTATGCAGGAAGGTGCACCTTTCTGCACAAAAACAATCATCCCTGCAACGCAGGCATCTTTGCACCATGGTGCAAGGGTGCCTGCGTTGGCGTATGGCAGCATTTTGTGTGCCAGCGCTGGGAGAAAGGACAAGAATGTCCCATATCATGTGGATATGTTGCATTCCTGCCCTTTTCTTTTGACGCAGGACAGCACAGCAAAAAGACTTGTGACACTGTCCTGCACCAAACCTTTGTAAATGAGGCCCTCTGCACAGGCGGGCCAAACCTGCTTCTGCTCTTTTCATCCTAAGGTCCCGGAGTCTATTTTTAGAGTTAAGAAGCTGGGTCAATAACAGATTCCGATATTTCGCCAGAAGTCCTATCTTTTTGGAGGAAGTGAATGCTGTACTTCCTCTTTTCATTAAAGTGGATTCCATTTTGGCTTCTCTACTCAGCAGATCATAATTAAACCCTGATGATGGTTCTCCATCGTATCTGACAGACAAAAAGGTGGATGCTGCCCGAAAGCTCTATTTTGTGGCAGCAGATTTGTTCTTGCTTGCAAAATCCTATGCTCCTCTAATTTTGCAAGGTAAAGGATTTTCACTCTGTTATAGAGGCTCTCCAAGAGGGTATAGATGTTTCAGACTTCCTGGTACAGGTGGAGCAGCAGTCAAAAACTCCTAGCTGATATTTCTTCAGATATTATCAAAGCAGCCTCAGTAGTCTCCAATTTAAGAGTGATGATTCATAGAATCTGGGGCTCCGGGAGTGGAAATCTGACTTCTCTGAGAAAGCATCTTTTCTAAAACTTCCTTTGGATGGCAAGAAGCTCTTTGGTGTCCAGCTGGATAACATGGAGAAGAAAACTTTCAAGGACAAGAAACATTCCAGGACGTATATATCATCTGCTGGGAAGGCCTTCCGAGCCTGGTCCAGAGATTCCTAGGATTATCCCAAGAAAGACTCCAAGTCTTATTCTGCTAAATGTTGTCAACACCAACACCGTAAATCTGGAAGGTTGGAGAAAGGATCCACTAAGGCAGGCCCATCAATACAGCACTCCTGACTATGCCAGTCCTCTGGCCTTGGATGTGGTGGGAGAAAGGCTCAAGAACATTTTCCCTCAACTGGAGATCTCTATCATGGATTATTTGGTTCGGAACATTATTCCGAACTGATACCATGTTGAGTTAGTTTGAAATTAACAGGTGTGCTCGGGGTGGGTATGCTACTGTGGAGCACTTACTTTTTTGACAGATATCACAACAAGGGACTTATTTCTTGGCCTGCATGGATAAGCCATGCCACCAATAACACTGCTGTAGCAGCGAAATTGTAGCTGCCACACCTGCATGACCAGAAGCAACACCTTCATGTGCAGCTTTCACTAAAGCGAGTCTGCGGTCTAAGTTGGGAAATAGCCAATCACCAACTCCAGGGAGTGTAACATAGGGTATATCATTTTCACTTAAATTGTATGTTCCCAGTGTGTAAGTGGTATTTCTAGAAGTGCATATGCTCTGCATGCATTAGGTGGTGCAATATTAGTGTATTCATGAAAATGATTAGTGTTTGCATCCACTCCTGGGAAGTTGGCCTAAGAATAAAAAACTTCCATTCTGAAAGCATTGTGTGCCTCAATCATGAAAATAAAATCACTGCCCGCACTAGTGAGGCTGTGAAATATTAAATGTGCATGAACAGCTGATTTGCATTTTACTGCAATTGGAACTGGTCGTAGAGGATTTGCCATTGTCAAAACAGAAGTGGTAACAAAGCGGTAACACCAAAAATGTGTAAAGCCTTTTAAAAGTCTCAGCTCAGTAACCACCTCTAACAAGAAATATGTGGAGGATAAATCCCACAAACCATGGACGCCTCCATTGTAGGTGTGAGGATACTATGGATATGGAGGAGTACTACTCAGGAGACCCATTATATAAGTACCAGACACATCGTTGGGTAGCGCCATGTTGCAGGGTGACTGCTTTGGGACAACAGAATGTCATAATGCAGGGGCTGCGCCACTTTTGCCAAGTCAGTACTATCATACCAAAATATCTGACTAGCTGATTTGCATATGGCTAAATCCAAACTGGGGTGGCATTGATGGATTAAACCCAGATCTGTGGCTGGGTGTGAATGTTTGATTAGTTCCGCATTCCGTCCAATATTTGTGTTTCTTTGCTTTTGTTACTTTCTAAAAGTGGCATTTTCAAACTAACAATCAGAAAACCAACTTCACTTAAAGATGTATTTTTAAATTGTGTATTCTAGAGACCCCAAACTCCATGTTTCGATCTGCTCTCAAAGGGAATCTACACTTTAAAGTTATTTAAAGGCAGCCCCCATGTTAACCCATGGGAGAGATAGGCATTGCAACAGTGAAGACTGAATTTAGCAGTATTTCACTGTTACGACATGTAACCAACATCAGTGCATGTTCCACATTTAACATACACTGCACCCTGCCCATGGGGCTACCTCGTGCCTACCTTAGGGGTGCCTTACATGTAGTAAAAGGGAAGGTTTAGGCCTGGCAAGTGGGTGCACTTGCCAGGTAAATTGGCAGTTTTAAAACTGCACACACAGACACTGCAGTGGCAGGTCTGAGACCTGTTTTTCGGGACTACTTATGTTGGTGGCACAATCAGTGATGCAGGCCCACTAATAGTATTTGACTTACAGGCCCTGGGCACCTCTAGTACACTTTAACAGGAACTTACCAGTAAATCAAATATGCCAATCATGACTAAACCAATCAACAGTACAATTTATATAGAGAGCACTTGCACTTTAGCACTCATTAGCAGTGGTAAAGTGCACAGATACAATAAACCAGCAAAAACAGAGTCCAGTACACCATAACAACAGGAGATCAGAAGGCAAAAAGAAAGGGGATACATGCCAAAAAGCTACCAAGTCTAACAGTGAGTGTCTAAGTGGGTCTGTGAGTGGTGACTGAGTGTCTGAGTGGGTCTGTGAGTGGGTGCATGAGTGAGTGCATCTGTGAGTGAGTGTGTGTGTATGTGTGGGTGTGTGAGTAGCTGTGTGAGTGACTCAGCCACAAAGGAACCTTACATGCCGTTTTATCCAACAAGAGTCCACAGCTTTGCATGAAATATCTACTCAAGTGGAGTTCTTTCTGCCTCCTTGGGTAAATGTCCACTATGCATTATACACTATAGCTGTGTAATGGACCACGAGGACATGTCACCAGTGACCTTGTGTGCGTTTTGGCAACGTAATTGTTCCTGTTGCATATTTCTCTAGAATTATGTGACAATGTGAATCCTAGAGAGAGGCCAACAAGGCTACAAAGACATAAATCTTAACCAAACCAGGGTCCTTGCTCTTATCTATGTGGAGTAAGTGCTTCTTTGTTTTGTGGCAATGTTGTCATATTCTTCGCCATCAAAGCCGGCGGTAAGTGCACTGAGGGACCCTTTCTGAAGCTATCCATCATCCTGGTAAAGTGTGGGAAGGCCTTTGCATATTACTAACGTGGACAGTGAAGAGCCAAGAGGGCAGAGCTTTGAGGTGATTTGCACCTTTGCATACTCTTAGCAATTTAAAAGGAGAACCATGTCTCTAGGGGAGGGGGGTGGCGCTGCCCCCCTTCCCCTGACCGATTTCAGCCCCAGGCACCCCATCCCCCAGGGCTTGGCCTTGTCACCTTGGTGCCCTGTGCACCCAGTGTGCATGATAGGGACTGCAGAGGGAACCTCAAGGCCCCTGCAGTCCCAGTCGGCTTCCCGCCTCCTGCGGGAGCTGACATTGCATTCGCACACAAGGAGCAGTTAAAAATGCAGCTCCCTGTGTGCAAGAGCAATAGTTGCATGTCTCTCTGCGGCCAGGGAAAGAGATGAAACCTCTGCTTCCAGTTGGCGAGAGCACTTTGACAGCTCTCGCCCGCTGGAATCAGAGTGTTTGCAGTGACTTGTTGGGTGCTGTGAAAGCTTCCCCAAGTCAAAGCAAACAGCTACGTCCTGGGGTGGGCACCCCGGGAGATAGCAGGAGCTGGCCCTATGGGGGGGGGGCTGTGAGAAAGCAGCCTCTTTCTAGCATGGTTACCCCCACTTTTTGCTTGTATGTGAGTGTGTCAGTGTGTTTTTACTGTGTCACTAATATACTGCTAGCCAGGTCCCCAGTGCTCATAGTTTGTGGTCTGAATGTGTGTGTTGTCAGTAGTGCTTAACTGTGTCACTGAGGCTCTGCTAACCAGAACCTCAGTGCTTATACTCTCTCTGCTTTTACGTTTGTCACTATAGGCTAGTGACTTCACTTACCAATTTCAATTGGCACACTGCACCTCCTTATAAATCCCTAGTATATGGTGCCTAGGTACCCAGGGCATTGGGGTTCCAGGAGATCCTTATAGGCTGCAGCATTTCTTTTGCCACCCATAGGGAGCTCAGACAAACCCGTCCATAGGACTGCCACTGCAGCCTGCGTGATATAGCGCACACACTATTTCACAGCCATTTTCACTGCACCTAAGTAACTTATAAGTCACCTATATGTCTAACCTTCATTTACTGAAGGCTAGGTGCAAAGTTACTAAGTGTGAGGGCACCCATGTACTAGCAAAGGTGCCCCCACGCACTCCAGGGCCAATTCCCTGGACTTTGTGAGTGCGGGGACGCCATTACAAGCATGCAGTACATATATGTAGCTTCACAATGGTAACCCCTAATATGGCCATGAAGGGTGTCTAAAATCATGGAATTGTCCCCCCCATTCCAAATCTGGTATTGGGGAGTCAATTCCATACATCCTGGGGACTCCACCATGGACCCCCACTACTGCCAAACCAGCTCTCTGAGGCTTGCAATCCAGCTACAGCTGCTGCCACCTCACAGATTGGGGTCTGCCCTCCTGGGGTCTGATCAGATCAGTCCCAGGAAGGCAGAACAAAGCATTTCCTTTGGGAGGAGGGTGTTACACCCTCTCCCTTTGGAAATAGGTGTTACAGGCTTGGGAGGGGTAGCCTCCCAGAGCCTCTGGAAATGCTTTGAAGGGCCCAGATGGTGCCCTCCTTGCATAAACCAGTCTACACCGGTTCAGGGACCCCCAGTCCCTGTTCTGGCGCGGAACTGGACAAAGGAAAGGGGAGTGACCACACCCCTGTCCATCACTACCCCAGGGGTGGTGCCCAGAGCTCCTCCACTGTGTCCCAGACTTCAGCCATCTTGTTTTCCAAGGTGTGGGTACACTCTGGAGGGCTCTGAGTGGCCAGTGCCTGCAGGTGACGTCAGAGACCCCTCCTGATAGGCCCATACCTTATAAGGTACCCAATCCCCCTCTCACTGCTATTTAGGGTCTCTCCTGTGGGTTCTCTTAAGATTCTACTTGCAAGTTTCCAGCAGGAATCCTCTGCAACTACTACTTCATCCTCTGACCTCGGATCTACCACAGACTGCTCCAGGAACCGCTGTAACAGCAACAAAGTATCCAGAAGGGCTACTTTTCCTCTGCAACTTCAGCTCCAGCCAACAACTGCAACAGTTTCCATGTTGTGCACATTCTGGGGACTCCCTGTCTTCACCCTGCACCAGAAGGACCGAAGAAATCTCCTGTGGAGTGACAGAGTCACTTCCCTGCTCCAGCAGGCACTTTCTAAGATGATGGACTCCTCTCCTGCCGACGAGCGTGCTCCTTGGAACACAGGTGGTGGAGCTCTTCAACACACTGTCCTAAGGTCCTGCTGTCCAAATTTGGAGGAGGTAAGAGCTTGCCTTCCTCTTTTGCAACTGTACCCCTGTGCACCGTGTCATCTTCACCTCCTGAGGCCTCTGTGCACTATTTTCAAGAATCCTTCATGAACAGCCTGGTCCAGGCCCCCAGCACTCTATCCTGCAACACTCAACTCCCTGAGTTGTTCTCCGGCGGTGTGGGACCTTCTTTTGTAGTGCTGCAACAACCGCAATTTTCACCTTCTTTGTCCCCGTGTCCTGGGACCTCCGTGGGTGTTGCCTGGTCATCTGTGGGTTCCCTCCAGTGTTGGGAGCCCCATCTGACTCCTCAGTACAAGTTAAGGCCCCAGGTCCTTCCTGGGTCCAGGCAGTGCCACTTTGACGCAATCCGCGACATTGCTTGAACCAAGGCTTGTTGGACGAATCCAGCGCCGAAACTCGCCTGCACCCAACATCTCCACGTGGGACATCCATTGCATCACGCAGGAATCTGCAGCCATCTTCCCTTGGTGCATTTCTGCAGTTTTCTTCCAACCGGAGACTCCTCTTTTGCACCCTCTTCTGGGTTGGCAGGGGCTTTTGTCCTTCCTGGAATCTTGCACGACTTCTGGACTTGGTCTCCTCTCTTTACAGGTCTTCAGGTCCAAGAATCCACCATTTGTTGTTTGCAGTCTTGCCTGATTCTTGCAATAACTCTAACCATGACTTGTAGTGTGCCCTAAGGCAGTACTTTACTCCTACTTTCTTGGGCTCTGGGGTGGGGTATTTTACTCACGTTTGTGGTTTCCTTACTCTCCCAGCGATTCTCTACACACTACACTTGTCTAGGGGGGAATTCGTGATTCGCATTCCACTTTCTTAGTATATAGTTTGTGTTGCCTCTAGACCTATTTTCTCCTATTGCATTCTATAGCATTTCCTATTGTTTGCACTATCCTATGCTAATTACTTAACTTATTTTGGTGTCTAGTGTATATATTGTGTATAATACTTACCTCCAGAAGGAGTATTGCCTCTAAGATACTTTTGGCTGTGTGTCACCCAAATAAACTACCTTTATTTTTGGTAACACTGAGCTGTTTTCCAAATGCGTTAGGCCATCGACTAACTTTAGTGCCCAACCCTGCAGCAAATGGTTTAACAAAAGTTGTAGAGAGGCTAAAAATACCTTGGTAAAGGTGTTAAGGACAAACGATAGACTAGGAATTATCAACGCTAGGCGCCATTATGTATCAACATGTAATAAGAGCAAACATGAGTATGAAGAGGGGCTTTGGAGCGAATTATCTGAGGCAGCTAGGGTCCACAACTCCAAACGGTTCTGGCTTCTGGTCTCTCGTAGTGACCAGAATCGAGCACCCAATCTGGAGTCACATATCCCTCCCGATGCCTGGCTTTCTCATTTCAAGGAACTGTATGGCTCCCCACTGGCCTGTGATGTACCAAGTTTGGGAGAGTTGACACCATCTTACTCGCCTATGCCCTCCCTGCCTCCCTTCACATTGAATGAAACTGTGCTGGCCATCACTGCCCAAAAAGCAGCGAAGGCCCAAGGGTCGGATGTGTTCAAAGCGGACCAGAACAACTGGAGTCCGTATATTAATAGGCTTTCCAACGCTATTCTGATTACTAGATCCTACCCTGACTCATGGATAGAGGCAATCATCGTGCCCAATTACAAGAAAGGAGAGAGGAATTCCCAGGGAAACTATAGACCTATCAGCCTTCTTGACAACCTTCAAAAAATATTTTGCCACCAATTGTTGAGCAGGCTGAGGGAATGGATAGTGGAAAACCAAATCCTAAACCATCTCCAAGCGGGCTTCAGGGAAAAAGTCAGTACAATAGACCAGATTTTCCGCTTTATTTCCATTAAATGGAAAATTGTTCACGTGGACTCAGGCCACCTATTCGTAGCATTTGTTGATTTAAAATCTGCTTTTGATTTAGTACCCCGCTACAAACTGTGGGAAGTCTTGATCAAACTGGGAGTCCCCTGCTCTATCTTAAATATCATTAGAGATCTCTATACTTGCAATTATGCTATAATTAGATGGGGTCCGCGAGGTGAACTAACTGAAGAATTTCCCACTGCCCGCAGCGTGAGACAAGGCTGTGTACTCGCCCCTACTTTATTCCTCCTATTTATAAATGCATGCATTCCCTATCTCACGGAGTGTTCCAATGATGCCCCCAAAATAGGAGGGCAGAAGATTCCTTGCCTCCTATTTTCCGATGACACCTTGCTGATATCCCAAACAGCTACAGGTCTTTCAACCCTGCTCTCGAGGTTTATGGATTTATGTAATGACCATGGCCTGGAAATGAATCGATCAAAAACTAAATGTATGGTGTTTGGGGACAAAAAAGGCAGGATGCGGCGACCTATTTATCTAGAGGGTGCCACGCTGGAAAGAGTTGGCGATTTCGACTATTTAGGTCTGAAACATAAGTGGCACTCTCATCTCCAGAAACCAAACCTCCTCTTGAAACAACAGGCGAGTGGTAAAGTAAGATTTGCAGCTAGATCCCCTAGCTTCGCCATGACGCTCGCTATTGAAATATATAAATCGCAAGCGGGGGGGCTTTATGGAGCTGAATTGTGGGGCCATTGCAACCTAGACTATTTGACAAGGGTGGAAAACTCTTTTTTAAAGATGTTGCTAAGAGTCCCCTCTAGCACCTCAACGCTTCCTATTTGAATGGATCTAAATTTGCCCCCAATTAGCCAGATCGCTGCTCTCAGGCCTTTGTTGTTTTGGATTCGCCTATGGTCACTAGATTCTCTTATTCCCTATAGATGCGGGCTAGTTAACCTGATGAACAATAACATTAGTTCAAAAATCAAGTGGTGTGCGTATGTAGAACGGTCCTTCATTCTACTTGGTTTGGGGTCATACTGGAAGGATCCGTTATCCATTCCAAAAAATGCAACACAGACTCTGAAGGATGCATTTTGGCTTAATGCCCAACTTACACAACTGTCTGCAGTCTCATCATCATCTATGACTGGCAGTTTTCAAAAAATCAAATGCCAATATGAATCTGAGCAATACATGGACACAGTACTTTCTCCACGTGCACATGCATTGTATACTAGATTTAGGATAGGCTCTCTTCCTCTGCTCATCCTAACGTACAAATGGACTAATACTAGTTGTACCTCTAAGATGTGCCTGATGGGTTGTGCTAGGGAAGAATCCATAACCCATGTCCTCTTTCAATGTTCTGCATACCATAAACAGAGGGCTTTTTGGATCATTCCATTATGTAGAAAAATGAGTTTTAGGAATTGCCTATTGGCTTTGAGAGTTTTTAAATCTGATTCATCTGTTTTAGTGGCTTGCTGTTTGGCAAAATATTTAGAATCTATTTGGCATTGTGGATTGAACATGTTAAAAAAAACAGGGGACAATCTAACAATAGACTTTGGGAGTGATCATTGATGAACTTATTAGTGAATTTCAATGTATGCATTTATCAACTTCTCACTGTTTAATGAATCTTTTATGTTTTTATATTCTTACACTTTTTTAAATAGAAATGCCTTATTCCTACCTTATTTATTGCTTCCAGTTAGGTATGCATTTGACTTCTGATACCTATCATGAAATATTTTGCATTTTCGCACGATTCTATAATATGGTATGAATTTTTATAGGGAAAAAGTTTATGTTTAAAGTCTTATGTAGTTCAACGTTTTACCTTTGAGGATTTTTATATATAGTTTGTCCTTTTGTAAAATTATGAATTTGTGAATTGTGGTGTGCTTTTATGGTATCTATTTTTACCGAAATAAAGCTAACGAACGAACGAGTATTGTCCTTACTTGTGTATAAGTACTGTGTAACTATAGTGGTTTTGCAGGAGCTTTGCATGGCTCCTAGTTCAGCCTAAGCTGCTCTGCTATAGCTACCTCTATCAGCCTAATCTGCTAGAACACTATTACATTTCACTAATAAGGGATACCTGGACCTGGTATAAGGTGTAAGTACCCAAGGTACCCACTGCACACCAGGCCAGTCTCCTACAGGGGCTCAGTCCTCAGAGTCATTATTGGATCCATGAGGGGAGTCGCGCAGCCCTCGCTAATGTTTCAATTTAGCCTTGGGGAGGTGGTAGTCCCTGGGGGTATGCGGCGGACCCAGTAGGAAAGCACCCTTTTTGGCATAGATAGCTCCCACTTTTTGCCTAGTATCTGATGTTATTGTGACCGAAAGTACACTGGCTTCCTGCTAACCAGGTCCCTAGTTCCAGATCTCTTTCCGTAAAATGTTGAGTTGTATCTCTCAATTGGCCCAACCTTTAGCATCCACTGTAAGTCTGTAGTAAATGGAAGACCTGGTACCTAGGCTTGAGGTACTAAAGGAGGTCCCTAAGGGCAGCAGCACGTGCCACCCTTAGGGACCTCGCACCAAACACACAATGGCCCTCATTCTGACCTTGGCGGGCGGCGGAGGCCGCCCGCCAAAGTCCCGCCGTCAGGTTACCGTTCCGCGGTCGAAAGACCGCGGCGGTAATTCTGACTTTCCCGCTGGGCTGGCGGGCGGTCGCCTTCAGACCGCCAGCCAGCCCAGCGGGAAAGAGGCTTCCACGATGAAGCCGGCTCGGAATCGAGCCGGCGGAGTGGAAGCTGTGCGACGGGTGCAGTTGCACCCGTTGCGTATTTCACTGTCTGCGCAGCAGACAGTGAAATACATGTAGGGGCCCTCTTACGGGGGCCCCTGCAATGCCCATGCCAGTGGCATGGGCACTGCAGGGGCCCCCAGGGGCCCCGCGACCCCCCCTACCGCCATCCGGATCTCGGCGGTCCGACCGCCGGGATCTGGATGGCGGTAGGGGGGGTCGGAATCCCCGCGGCGGTGCAGCAAGCTGCGCCGCCGCGGAGGATTCAATGGGGCCGCGGTACACTGGCGGGACCCCGCCAGTGGTGCCGGTCCGACCGCGGCTTTACCGCCGCGGTCGGAATCCCCATTGGAGCACCGCCGGCCTGTCGGCGGTGCTCCCGCGGTCCTCCGCCCTGGCGGTCAAAGACCGCCAGGGTCAGAATGACCACCAATGTGCTATCTTCGCACGCTGCGTATCTTGGTGCAGACTAAATTGAAAACACAACCTGTCACCCATCCTAGTGTGCCAGGTCCCCCCACAGAAGGCCTTCCGCCCTAAGGCAGAGTGCATTATATCATATGTGAAGACATGTCTGCATGAGCAGGTATGCCCCTGCTATGCCTTTGTCAATTCTTGGAAATAGTAAGTGAACAGGGAAGCCATTTTGAGTGCATGTGCTGAACACTAGTCATTACGACTTCCCCAGCTACATGGTGGATTCACTGAAACCAGGGATGTTTGGTGTCAAACATCACATATTAATAAACTCGCACTGAATCCAGTGACGGATTTATTAAAATATGCAACCAGAGGGCACTTCAGAGGTGCCCCCTGAAAATCTACTCAACTGCTACTGTGTTAATTTACTGGTCGAAACCAGTACAGCCACCTTAGACAGATTTCAGACCTCCTGAGGTGAGAGCCAATGCTCTCAGAGGCCAGGAACAAAAGCCTGCTCTGGGCAGACATGTTATCACCTCTTCCAGGCAGGATGAACATTCCAGGGTGGGAAGCTTCAAAGTCCAAACCGCCTTTGTAATGCAACCCAGGTCTCTCCAGATGGCAGAGATGACCAACCCCTAGTTCTGACCCCACTTTTTGGCAGTAACACAGGCTGGAAAATTGGTATGCTTAGGAGGTGTGCCCACCTCAGGCTATTCCCACCTCTAAGGTGGACCAGCTGATGTGGACACCACTTTTTAAGTTCCTCCATCTTGTTTTGGGTGGAGTTAGTATAGTAGAGTCAGGATTATGCCCACTTCCCAACAGAAGTAGTCATATTGAGTGTGTAGTCACCCTTTCAGGCAGGCAACCCATTGGTTGCTGCCTGGCACTCCATGTAATGCCCCTAAATTTAGTATTTAGGCCACCCTCCAGAACCCAAGAACTGAGATTCAACAGATTAAGAGAAGGACAAAGAAGAGCCACTGCCTGGCGAGAATGGCAGAAGAGCTGTGGACATTTTGGTGTGAAACCCTGCCTGCACCTCTCTCGACAATCACAACAGAGTGACTCGTCCTGCACGATGGAGAACTACCAAAGCCTCGGGTAGGCTGTCAGCACTTCAAAAATCACTGCCAGTCTTCCTTCCCTGCTTCCCTGTAACTGCAGGTATCAAAGAGCAGAGTCCTGTCTACCACCTTCCAGCTCCCCTGATATAGCCGATATCCCAGACATCCAGGAGGAGGCACCTGTACTCTCGAGGACCAGGACTGTCCCCCCACCAAGTGTGATGACAGCAGGACCAACTGGAACTGTGTAGCACCTATCCCTGGGGTACTGGACGCCAAGCACCAAGCATCAAGCATCAACAGTGAGAGTCCAGTCGGTATTCTCACTGCACCAGAACCAAGCAGCCATTGAGGGACATCAGCACTACTGAGACCCACCTTGTGAGGGGCCCAGCTGCCCTGAATTTGCCCCTGCCATCTGGTTGACCCCGAACACGACAAGCCCTTTTGAGCACTATCCACTCTGCACCTGAGCTGATCGGTCCGGGTCCTAAAGAACTGGCTGTGCCCCCTCGCTCTGAGGCCCCTTACAACCCAAGCCACTGTTTGGGAGCACCTGAACCTGTCCCCAAGTCCCCTTCTGCCACACCAGCACCCTGCTCCCGCTGGAATTCAGGGAGCTCCAGACGAACTGCTGGTTGTACTTTGGACCTTGGGCCTCTATCTCTTTGAACCCAGAGGGTTAACCCCAAAACTGACTGTACTTACCTTTATGCATTTTTACTTTTCTATCCATATGATTACATTGTGCGTAAAGGCACGCAGGTTTGAACTCTTTACTTACCTGTAGCTTATGAACACGAAATCAGTACTTACTCTTTTGTAAAGGAGTGTTATTTTTCGAAATTGGTCTTGGTTTTATTCTTTGAGTGTGTGTCTCATTTATTGCCTCTGTGAGGACAACAAATGCTTAGCACTACCCTCTGATAAGCCTAACTGCTCTCCCACACTACCATAAAAGACAGCGTTACTGTTATCCAATTTTACCTCTGTCAACCAATTAGGGATCTACTGGACTCTCTGCATGGTGTACTTCTTTTTAGTGCACCATATAGAAAGGCAGCTTCCTACATTGGTGGATCAGCGGTAGGGTATACTACTTTGCTTTTGCTGATACAACTTTTGTCAATAAGTGACTACATAAGTAAATACATAAATTGCCTTTAGATAAGTTGCATTTTTTAGTTGACTATTTTTCTAAATTCTTTAAAGTAACTGTTAGGGCCTTGGTTAAGTCCCTGTAGTTTTAACAGTTAAAAAAAATCTTTAAAATGTAATTTAGTTAGGACCATAAAATGTGTTAGAACTTTTTTTCTAGCTCCAAAAAGGTCCCAACTTTAGTACAATAAGGAGTGCCTCGAAGGGTTTGGATAAGGAGCTCAACCCTACTCCTTACCTCCAGCTTTCTCACAAGCAGTTAAGGACCCTCTCTAAAGGGTACAAAATAAAAACTGACTCGAACCCTACCACTACAAAGCTTCAGAAGCTGTTGGCAGAGTATGAGCTAGCCCATCCTACTGATGAGGCCACTGACCCTGGTGATCAGGGCAGACTGAGTGAGGAGGAAGATTCTGACCCTCCTCCACTTGAAAGAGAGGAACCTACAACTTGCAGCCAACCCAAGGTGTCTAAAGCAGCTCCCTGTAGTGAGGATAGCTCAGGTCCCTCAAGGCACAGTAAAGACCTCTCTGAAGAAGAGATTCTTTTAGAAAGATTGGCTCAAAGAATGTCCTGGAGGACAGGATACTGGCCATAGAAAGGAAAAGAGGAGAAAGGGGTTTAGCACCCATGAATGGTGGCAGCAACTTTATACATAGTACAGAGTAGGAAATTCTAACCTTAAAATCCCCAAAGGGATTTTCCCCAAATACGAGGATGGTGATGATATCACTAAGTGGTTAACGGGCTTTGAGAGGGCATGTATCAGCAGAGAGGTTAACAAAAAGTCCTGGGGCTCTCTCCTATGGGAAATGTTCGCAGGAAGGTGCAGGGATAGGCCCTGACACTGAATGAGGTATATTCTGAGTCTTATGAACTCATAAAGCACACCACGATTGAGGGACTTGGGCTCACTCCTGAAGAGTACAGAATCAAGTTCAGGGAGACTCGAAAAACCCAGAGTCAGTCCTGGGTAGATGTTTTAGATTTTTCAGTAAAGACACTAGGTGGATGGTTAAAAGGTAACAGTGTGCATGATTATGATGGACTTTACAATTTAAGGATGAAATAGCATCTGTTGAGTTATTGCATTCAAGAGAAGTTAGATCCGTACCGGGGAGACTTGGGTCCACTTTCTCCTTAGGAGTTGAAGAAGGCAGGCCACTGGGTTAAGACAAGGGTGACCAAAACTACCAGTGGTGTGGAAAATGACAAAAAGGAGGCCAAAAAGCCCTCCAAGGAAAGATGATAACCAGAAAAAGGATAAAGGCAAAGAGTCTTCTAAAGGCCCCCAAAAACCTGCACAGGAGGGTCGGCCCGAGACACAATCCAAAAGGATGTACAAAGGTATAAACCGGACTGGAGACCATACATGTCCCCACAAAAAGAATGCCTCTAGTGCACCTGCAGTAAATGCATTTGTAAGCCTCCAGGTGGGATTCTAGGGTCAGTGAGCCTACTGAGGCAACTCTAGCTTCAGGGGGTGGAGTTGTATGTAGCTGCCGTGGCTGTCGGGCCCAGTAATCTAGAGGGATACAGACAATAGCCAGTTGTAAATGGGGTTAGAGTTGAAGCGGTGATGGGCTGGTGAAGCAGGAAGCGTGACTCTTAGCCTTGCGGTGTCCTGTCACTCGGTTTTCATAGTGCCTGATGCCCCAGGTGACTCCAATGAAGTGGGCCTTGTAGGAGACTGGCCTGGCTTGTAGTGGGTACCAAGGGGTACTTACACTCTGTACCAGGTCCAGTTATCCCTTATTAGTGTAGAAGAGGTGTTTCTAGCAGCTTAGGCTGATAGAAGGTAGCTATAGCAGAGCAGCTTAGACTGAATTAGGAGACATGCAAAGCTCCTACTATACCACTGGTGTCATATGCACAATATCATAAGAAAACACAATACACAGATATACTAAAAATAAAGGTACTTTATTTTTATGACAATATGCCAAAAGTATCTCAGTGAGTACCCTCAGTATGAGGATGCCAAATATACACAAGATATATGTACACAATACCAAAAATATGCAGTAATAGCAAAAGGGAGTAATGCAAGCAGTGGAAAGTTACAGTAGATTGGAATAGGAGCACATAGGTATAGGGGCAACACAAACCATATACTCCAAAAGTGGAATGCAAACCACAAATGGACCCCAAACCTAAGTGAGCTTGTAGAGGGTTGCTGGGACTGTAAGAAAACAGTGCGGGTTAGAAAAATAGCCCACCCCAAGACCCCGTAAGGTAGGTGTAAAGTGCACCTACAACCCCCAGAGAGCACAGAAGTTGTGATAGGGGGATTCTACAAGGAAAGCCAACACCAGCAATGCAACAACAGTGGATTTCCGGACCTGAGTACCTTTGAAACAAGGGGACTAAGTCCAAGAGTCACAACAGTGTCGAGCGTGGGCAGATGCCCAGGAAATGCCAGCTGAGGGTGCACAGGAGCTGCCACCGGATGGAGGAAGCTTGGTAATTTGCAAGAACGAAGGGGACTAGGAACTTCCCCTTTGGAGAATGGATGTCCCACGTCGTGAAGAAGCTTGCAGAGGTGTTCCCACGCAGAAAGACCGCAAACAAGCCTTGCTAGCTGAAAGGGTCGCGGTTAGGGTTTTTGGATGCTGTGTGGCCCAGGAGGGACCAGGATGTCGCCACTTGGATGTGGAGTCAGAGGGGGCGCCCAGCAAGTCAGGGAGCCCTCACAGAAGCAGGCAGCACCCGCAGAAGTACCAGAACAGGCACCTAGAAGAGGAGTGAACCAGAGTCCACCCGAAGTAAGAAAAGGGAGTCCCACGACGCAGGAGGACAACTCAGAAGGTTGTGCACTGCAGGTTAGAGTGTCGGGGACCCAGGCTTGGCTGTGCACGAAGGAAATCCTGGAAGAGTGCACAGGAGCCGGAGCAGCTACAAATCGCGCGGTACCCAGCAATGCAGTCTAGTGTGGGGAGGCAAGGACTTACCTCCACCAAACTTCGACTGAAGAGTCACTAGGCAGTGGGAGTCACTTGGACAGAGTTGCTGAGTTCCAGGGACCACGCTCGTCGTGCTGAGAGGGGACCCAGAGGACCGGTGATGCAGTCTTTTGTTGCCTGCGGTTGCAGGGGGGAGATTCCGTCGACCCACAGGAGATTTCTTCAGAGCTCCTGGTGCAGAAAGGAGGCAGGCTACCCCCAGAGCATGCACCACCAGGAAACAGTCGAGAAAGCTGGCAGAATGAAGCGATACAAGGTTGCAGTAGTCGTCTTTACTACTTTGTTGTGGTTTTGCAGGCGTCCTGGGCAGTCAGTGGTCTATCCTTTGGCAGAAGGTGAAGAGGGAGATGCAGAGGATCTCTGATGAGCTCTTGCATTCGGTATCTGAAGAATTCCCCAAAGCAGAGACCCTAAATAGCCAGAAAAGGAGGTTTGGCTACCTAGGAAAGAGGATAGGCTAGTAACACAGGTAAGAGCCTATCAGAAGGAGTCTCTGACGTCACCTGCTGGCCCTGGCCACTCAGAGCAGTACAGTGTGCCAGCACACCTCTGAATCCAAGATGGCAGTGGTCTGGGGCACGCTGGAGGAGCTCTGGGCACCTCCCCTGGGAGGTGCAGGTCAGGGGAGTGGTCACTCCCTTTTCCTTTGTCCAGTTTCGTGCCAGAGCAGGACTGGGGGATCCCTGAACCGGTGTAGACTGGCTTATGCAAAGATGGGCACCATCTGTGCCCATCAAAGCATTTCCAGAGGCTGGGGGAGGCTACTCCTCCCCAGCCCTGACACATTTTTCCAAAGGGAGAGGGTGTAACACCCTCTCTCTGAGGAAGTCCTTTGTTCTGCCTTCCTGGGCCAGGCCTGGCTGGACCCCAGGAGGGCAGAAACCTGTTGAGTGGTTGGCAGCAGCAGCAGCTGCAGTGAAACCCCGGGAAAGGCAGTTTGGCGGTACCCGGGTCTGTGCTAGAGACTCGGGGGATCATGGAATTGTCTCCCCAATGCCAGAATGGCATTGGGGTGACAATTCCATGATCTTAGACATGTTACATGGCCATGTTCGGAGTTACCATTGTGACTCTATACATAGGTAGTGACCTATGTATAGTGCACGCGTGAAATGGTGTCCCCGCACTCACAAAGTCTGGGGAATTTGCCCTGAACGATGTGGGGACACCTTGGCTAGTGCCAGGGTGCCCACACACTAAGTAACTTTGCACCCAACCTTCACTAGGTGAAGGTTAGACATATAGGTGACTTATAAGTTACTTAAGTGCAGTGGTAAATGGCTGTGAAATAACGTGGACGTTATTGCACTCAGGCTGCAGTGGCAGGCCTGTGTAAGAATTGTCAGAGCTCCCTATGGGTGGCAAAAGAAATGCTGCAGCCCATAGGGATCTCCTGGAACCCCAATACCCTGGGTACCTCAGTACCATTTACTAGGGGATTATAAGGGTGTTCCAGTATGCCAATGTGAATTGGTGAAATTGGTCACTAGCCTGTTAGTGACAATTTAGAAAGCAGAGAGAGCATGACCACTGAGGTTCTGGTTAGCAGAGCCTCAGTGAGACAGTTAGGCATCACACAGGGAACACATACAGGGCATACTTATGAGCACTGGGGCCCTGGCTGACAGGGTCCCAGTGACACATACACTAAAACAACATATATACAGTGAAATATGGGGGTAACATGCCAGGCAAGATGGTACTTTTCTACAGGCCTGATGGGCTGAAGGCAGGGAGGGCAGACAGGGGGTGCAAGGTGGGTAGAATGTCAGGAGACACATCCTCCAGCACTCATACTTCTACCCTCAATCCTCCTCTCTAACCCCCACTAGGCTCCCAACAGCCTGACCGGCTGGTCAGTGATGGGAGGGGACCCAGGCACCTGTGGCCACCAAAAAATGCCAGGGAACACTGCAAGAGTACAGGGGGGGGCAGTGTAAAGGTAGGGTGAGGAAGCGAGGAGGAGTGGAGACAGGCCTAGGTGCTACAGAGCGAGGGGGAGTGGAGGCCAGACGGCTGAGCTGCAGAGCAAAGGGGTAGGCAGGTGCAGGCAACAACGGCGCAAGAACCCGGCAACGCGGGCTGGCAAGGAGAAGAGGCCAGCACCCCACTTTGTTGCCAAACCCACCGCTTCACAGTTCCTTGCAACCCCACAGCTACCTCACACCCGCAGCCTTGCCTCACGACCCCTGCACCCTCTCCACACTGCACCGTAGCACCACAGCCTCCTCAGCTGCCGCCGTCTCTGATACCAGGCAGCACTGGACGCAGAGATCAAGCAACTGAGCTAGAAATTACAAACACTGCTAAGAATCGGGCAATGTGGAATAAGGATGGCCAAGGACAAAGATCAGAAAAAAGGGACTGTTGAAAGCTACAAGGACACCATAGGCGATAGGAGAAGTTAGAGAACAAAGAAATCCTGGCAACAAGAATCTACTCTTGATAGTCCTTAAAAGATCCAGAAGAGAGAGAGAAAGATAAATCACAAAATTTCAGGTCCTGATTAGCTGTACTTTTTCCAGAATTGACATTGAAACAACAATGTAATTCCCCTCCCCCTGATGCTTTTTTACTTTTGTGCCAGTCTACTAGATGATTAAGCACGAGGTAATTTAATGACTGTTTGTAGTTCACAATGACAATAGTTGTGTCTGTTGCTTGGGAAGGGCTCACATCCCCTTTAACTAACAACTCAATTTCTCACACAGTCCTATTGGGAAACAAGTCACAAAAGATTACTTATACATGTAGGGCTGAACTGGCAACCACAAGAACGACGATATGGCCAAAAGATACCCTTTAACTGTGCCCAAATAGAAGCCTTGCTGGGCCAGTGAGAGAACAAATAACAAAACCTCAGACAAGGGTGCAGAAAAAAGATCAATATTTTTTAAGCATATCAAACCACAGATGTAGCTCAACTTCAGTAGTACACTGCCTCGGTTGAGAAATCACAGACATCTGTAACTAGGTCAAAAACTGTCAACTGCTGACACTGAGTCTCCATGCATGAAAGAAGAGCATGTGCACAGCAGTTCCTCCCGAAGGGGCACCCTGATCAAGGAACGAAGCTCATGCTCTGCAGTTTGAGATACCACACTCTCTATGTCCAATGACTTGGGCTCAGGATCTTCTTGATGACCCTTGGCAGGAGTGGTATAGGTAAAAAGTCGTACAGGATGCCTGAGCTCAACCTGAGATTAAAAGAGTCTCAAAGTGAGAGTCGCCTTGGAAACTGCAGTGCTCAGAAGTGCTGACATCGAACATTTTTGGCAGTGGTGAATAGATCTAAACAAGGTTCACTCCAGACACCGAAGAGACCTTGCACCATCTCCAGATGGAGGCATCATTTGTGTTTCACTAGGTTTCAATGGCTGAGTTTGTCCGCTCTGTCATTCACAAACCTGGCAGATGCTGATCCACCAGGAAATGTTCTGACATTCGTGCCATGTCCAGAGATGCAGGGCCTCTTGACACAGGATCCACAACCCCACCCTCCCCTGTGTACTGCAATTCTACATGGTGCTGGTGTTGTCCATGAACACCTAAACCAGTCTTCACCGATAGTAAAAAATAAATAAAAAATAAAGACTTTTGATAGCAAGTGAATCACTCTCTACTCCAGCACGTTGATGAGGAACTGAGATTTCACCAGAGACCACAGTCCTCTGATCTGCTGTTGACCCAATCTTTGTTCCTCAGCCAACAATGCAGATCTTTTGCGGGTCCCTGAAATCTCTGGGCCAGGTTGGAGAGATTCCCTCACGTTGCGCCGACTGGTACTGGAGGTTCTACTGACAAGCCTGAATATGTCAGTAGGCATGTTACCAGTAGGATTCAGGGGGTCATAAGGCTAAGCAGCCTCAGAGTAAATCTCAACAAAATCCAGGAAAGAGGCTGAAACATCAGAATCATAGCCTGAATATCCTGGACTGTCCACTCTGGAGGAAAGGCCCAAAACCGCACAGTGTCCAAAATTGCTTTGATGAAAGGGAGCGAATGAGAGGGAGTCAGGTGCAACTTTGGCACATTGATAGTGAACACCTGCAAATGCAGGACGTCCACAGTAGTCTGGAGGAGGGAAACGAAGGCCTGGGGCAAGCTCGCATTCACCAGCCAGTTATTGAGGTAGGGGAAGACTGGAGCCCCTGACTGCTGCAGATATAGTGCAACTATAGCCATCTCCTCTGGTAAACACTCATGTGGCACTGGTGCGGCAAAAAGGGAGGATAGTAAACTGAAAATGCTAGTGGTCCATCATGAAACGGAGGCAGGATAGGGATGTGGAAGTAGGCGTCTTGCTAGTCCAGCTCAGACACTGAGAGGAAGGTTGGTGGATATAGAGGCTCTGTACACGAACATCCCCCAGAAGGAGAGGCTGAGAGCAATCACCAGAATACCAAGGAATGACGTATTGTGATATTCCCATTGACTGATTTCAAAACTGAGAAGGTTGGCCCTAAAGAAGAACTACTTTGCTTTTGAAGGTCAACTAAGGGCCCGATTACGAGGATGGCAGTCCTAGCACCACCAGCCCCACAGTGGCGGTCGGACCACCACATTACAACCCTGACAGGCGGCCCTTTCAGGGAACTGCTGTTCCCGCCGGGAGCATAGTGCCCAATGGGGTGTTGGTGGTCAGGCTTGTAACCAGCCATGGCAAAGCTAAACTCAGAGACGCCTGCCTGATTACAGGGAGCCTGCCATTAAAAGGCTGGCAGACAGCCAGTGTCAGGGGCCACAGGGGGGCCCTGCACTACTCATTCCCATGGCATGAGCAGGGCAGGGCCACCCTCTGCCCGCACCATCAGAAAGTGCACTGTCTGCCTTGCAGACAGTGTGCATTCCGATGATGTTGGAGTGTTAGGATATTGGCCTCTGCTCCCTTAAAGGAGCCAAGGGCAATATCCAAACACTGTTCCTGCCGGTCAACCCAGTGGGAACGCATATTACAATGTTCCTGCCGATCAGCACAGTGGGAACATTGTAATACAGTGGCACAGTGAGCATGGGACCCACTTCAGGCATAGCCTTCCCACTTAAGGTGACAAAAACCAAAAGAACAGATGATGGACAGAATGCTGAACAATGCAGACATTCACCCCCAGTCCCAGATCTGGGTTAAATATATTGTTTTTTTTGGTCACCACCCCATTTTGGACCCAGCCGTATGCAAATCAGTCCCTGCTCCCCATGGGAAAGGTCCAGGCTAAACTGCCCAGCCAGGTCATCCCTGGACCAGAAACAAGCATCCTAGGACCCGTTTGAGAGTATCACCCCTCATCAGCCAGGCTAGCTTGAATCCAGTGGCAAAATGAGCATGTGACCCACATTTGGCATATCCTTCTCACTTACGGTGACAAAAGCAAAAGGAACAGACGATGAACGGAATGCTGAACAATTCAAATGTTCACACCCAGTCAAAAATCTGGGTTTAATCCATAATTTTTGTGCTCCCCACACCACCCTCATTTGGACCCATCTATAGGCAAATCAGTCTTGATCTTGCTCCCCATGGGAAAAGTCCAGTCCGAATTGCCAAGCCAGTTCCTCCCTGGACCCGAAACAAGCATCCTTGGATAGGATTCAGGGTATCACCCTTCATCAGCCTAGCTAGCGGTGGCACAGTGAGCAAAGGGCCATGTCTGGGCATACTTTTCCCACTTTGGGCAAGAAAAGCAAGAACAGATGATGGCTGGAATGCTGAGCAGTACAAACATTCATCACCAGTCACAGATATCGGTTTAATCCATTGTTTTTTTTTTTACTCTTCATGCCACCCCAGTTTGGAACCAGCTGTATGCAAATCAGTTTTGACCTCACTCCCCATGGGAACAGCCCCCCCATAACTGCGAGGCCAGATGCTCCCTGGACCAGAAACAAGAATCCTGGGCCAAGTTACAGGGTATCACCTCCATCAGCTAGGCTAGCTTGAATCCAGTGAGCATGTGAACGTCTTTTGGGCATACCGTTCCCAGTAAGGGTGACAAAAGCAAAAGGAACAGACGATGAATGGAATTTTGAACAATGCAAACATCCTCCCCAAGTCACAGATCTGGGTTTAATCCATCATTTATTTGCTCACCACGCCACCCCAATTTGAACCCAGCCTTGTGCAAATCAGTCTTGACCCTTCTCCCTATGGGATCAGTCCAGCCTGAACTCCCAGGCCAAGTCTTCCCTGGACCCGAACCAAGCATCCTCGGACCAGTTTCAGGTTATCACCCCTCATCCGCAAGGCTAGCTTGAATCCAGTGGCACAGTGAGCACTGGACCAACGTATGGGCATACCCTTCCAACTTAGGGTGATGACAAAAGCAAAAATAAAAGATGATGGGCGGAATGCTGAACTATGTAAATGTTCACCCCTAGTCACAAATCTGGGTTCAATCCATTGTTTTTTGCTCACCATGCCACCCCAATTTGGATCCAGCCATGTGCAAATCAGTCTTGACCCTGCTCTCCATTGGAACAGTCAGCCTGAACTGACAGGCCAGGTTCTCCCTGGACCGGAAACAAGCATCCTGCCACTGTTTTCAGGGTATCACCCACTCATCAGCCATGCTAACTTGAATCCAGTGGCACAATATGCACAGGACCCACATCTGGGCATACCCATCCCACTTAGGGCGACAAAAGCATTCCACAAAATTGATGGCTCATTTTCTTGACAAAGGTGATAGTGAGGATCAAATGTTTTGGACTACAATTGAGAAATGACCCACACAATTAGGAAGTTCAAAATCCCTCTTAGAGAGAAAGCAACGTTGGGTATATTGATATGACCAGCTTTAATAAGGCGATCCCTTAGAACACCGCAATTCCACCCAGTGGGAAACTTCTTGATGAACATCCCCTTATATATGTCCTGGGCTTTGTATAATCCTAGCAACTAAATAAGTTGCCTTGCCAACACCACCTTTATGAAAATAAGATCTTACTCTGCAAATATAATCACAGGGTCTCACACCACCTAGGCTTGTGATATCAGAGCAACAGTTGGGGACCTTCTCTCAAACCATTTTTCACCAGAAATTGTTTTGAGAACAGTTTAGCGCTGAGAGGTAAACCCCTTTGATTTTTGGAGGTCACATCAACTTATTAAGATCTCTCCCAAATCAATTTTTGATAATATATTTTTTTGATAATATCTGCTTTTGTGTCGGCCATCATGATATACGGCCCTGATTTCTGAGTCATGCAAGCAACCAGATGACTATCTGTACCTGAATCTTTGGGGCACATTATACATATTTTTGTATATATCATTTTTTCGAGGGAATGCTGTAGGAGGCTAGCCTTGTTTGTAGCGGGTACTTAAGGTACTTACACCTTATAGCAGGTCCAGTTATCCCTTATTAGTGAAATGTAGTCAGTGTTCTAGCAGCTTAGGCTGTCTACAGGTAGCTGTAGCAGAGCAGCTTAGGCTTAACTAGGAGACATGCAAAGCTCCTGCAATACCACTATAGTAACACAGTACTTATACACAATAAAAGACAATACTCAGTGTTACCAAAACAAAAAGGTCCTTTATTTTAGTGACACAAGGCCAAAAATATCTTAGAGACAATACTCCTTCCGGAGGTAAGTATTATACACAATATATACACTAGAGACCAAAATCAGGAAAGTAAATAGTCACAGAGTAGTGCAAACAGTAGAAAATACAATAGAATGCAATAGGTCTAGGGCCAACACAAACCATATACTAAGAAAGTGGAATGCGAATCACGAATTCCCCCCTAGGCAGGTGCAGTGTGTAGAGGGGTGCTGGGAGTGTAAGGAAACCACAAAGGTGAGTAAAATACCCCACCCCAGAGCTCAGGAAAGTAGGAGTAAAGTGCTGCACGTTTCCTCAGGATACACTACAAGTCATTATAAGTTATTGCAAGAACCAAGCAAGACTGAAAGCAACAAATGGTGGGTTCCTGGACCTGGAGACCTATAAAGAGAGGAGAGCAAGTCCAGAAGTCACAGAAGATTCCAGGAAGGACAGGAGCCCATGCCAACCTAGAAGATGGTGCAAAAGAGGATTCTTCGGCTAGAAGAAGTCTGCAGAAGAGCACTAAAGAAGGTGGCTGCGGGTTCCTGCATGATGCAAGAGATGTCCCACGTCGAAATGTTGGATGCAGGCAGTTTGTGGCACTGGATTCATCCAACAATTTTCGGTTCAATCAAGGTCGTGTTTTGTGTCAAAATGGTGCTGCCTGGCTCCAGGAGGCACTTGGGGGCCTCAACTCAGACTGAGGAGGTAGAGGGGGCTCCCAACACTGGAGAGAGCCCACAGATGATCAGGCAGCACCCACGGGAGTCCCAGGACACGGGGACAAAGAAGGTGCAAATTGCGGTTGCTGCAGCACAACAAAAGAAGGTCCCACTCAGCAAGTTTTGCGTTGCAGGATGGAGTGCTGGGGACCTGGGCCACACTGTACGTGAAGGATTCTTGCAAATAGTGCACAGAGGCCTCAGGAGCTAGAGATGACGTGGTGCACAGGGGTACTTTTGCAAACCGGGAAGGCAAGCACTTACCTCCGCCAAATTTGGGCAGCTGGACCTTAGGGCAGTCTGGGTCGAAGGGGTCCACCACCTGTATTCCAGGGAGCACGCTCGTCGCCAGAAGATGAGTCCCAGAGAACTGGTCATCCTCTTAGAAGGTGCCTGCCGGAGCAGGGAAGTGACTCAGTCACCCCAGGGAGATTTCTTTGGTTCTTCTGGTGCAGGGTGAAGGCAGGGAGTCCTCAGAACGTGCACACCTTGGAAACTGTTGCAGTTGCTGGTTGGAGCTGAAGTTGCAGGGTCACAGTAGCCTTTCTGGATACCTGTTGCAGTTACAATGGTTCCAGGAGCCGTCTGCGGTTGATCTGACGGTCAGAAGCTGAAGCAGAAGTTGCAGAGGATTCCTGGAGGGAACTTGCAAGCTGAATCTGAAGAGGAACCCACAGGAGAGACCCTAAATATCCCTGAGAGGGGGATTGGCTACCTAACCAGGTATGTACCTACCAGGAGGGGTCTCTGACGTCACCTGCTGGCACTCGCCACTCAGAGATCTCCAGACTGTCCCCACACCTTGGAAAACAAGATGGCTAACACCAGGGACACACTGGAGGAGCTCTGGGCACCACACCTGGGGTGGTGATGGACAAGGGATTGGTCACTCCCCTTTCTTTTGTCCAGTTTTGCGCCAGAGCAGGGACAAGGCAATATATTAATGGAAATAAATGTTGTTCCCTAGATTGTTTTTTCACTCACTGTGAATTTTGTGACATGTTTTTGTGCTGCGGGGCATAATTTGCACGCAGGACATTATGAGTGGCGTTTGATTATATACTCTCATTTTATTGTGTGTTACGACATGCAATGACATTGCACCTAAAAATGATTATTTACATACCTCACTGAGGACTGATATATGTGCTGATGCTCTCTTTCTCCTACTGTAGAGTTCCAGATGATGTCAAAATTGTGTGACATGATATATAGGAAGTCTGTTTTGTGTGTCTATCAGTTTGCATTTTGTTTCACGTACCATGGCCCGGAATTCGGGGAACAAGGCGAGTTACTAGACTCACTTTACATGCAAGTATTACCGATGAATGAGTTATTTGTTTGTTGTTTTACTCAAAGTAACTGCATTGACACCGGGGAAATATAACAAACTGATGTTCTGTCGAAAGCCCTGGACTGTGTAGGCCATAAGATAGGGGCTGAACCACGTTGACGGTATAAGTGAGGGTCATAGGACCATAATATCCTAGAAGTCCCCTCTAAAGTGATATTAACCCAACTGTATAAGGAAGGGTCATAGGACCATAATATCCTTGAAATCCCCTCTAAGGTGATTTTAACCCATACTCATGCTGACTGCTAATAAAGGGACACCTTGGCCAGTTTGAGGTATTTTTTATCTTTGTAGTTTTCCCTGGTAAGAATAATTAATATCAAAAGTGCTCGCTGAAACGTGTGAGGAAATAGGGTGTGTTATATGATGTAGTTGTGAGACCGTGTAGTACACTTACCTACCCCTTTGGGTCTAGAATGTTTTGTTTGTAAAACCCTCAGCTTAGCCATGGGTAGCTGTGGCACTCACCATCAAGGCTTGCACAGAGGAACAAGTGTAAAGCATTTAAACAGCACCAAACCAATTGAAGAAGAAATCAACATAATACTCAAGAAATCCAACACCAATTTATAAGAATATGGTGCATCTGTATAAGAATTTAGACACTAGAACAAAAAGATCCTCCGTAGGGTTCCAGAGACCTAGATTTTTCAAGCAGTAATAAATCTGTCAAGGCTTGTTCACAGTTGAGCGAAACTGCACTAAGTCAATGAATTGGACACAGAACATTTTTGAAAGGACACTCTGGTAAGGGTCAATGCAGTCGGTTAGAAGTACTTGGGGTGACCAACTCCAAAAGGGAGCTAGTCAAGGGGTCCAGCTAAGTCCTCAAGAACAGTTATCTTCACAGGGGAAGCAGTTCTTCCAACCCTTATCTCTGAGCAGGACATGGCAGGCACCATTCTTCTCTTGGCTAGGCACCAGGTGCAGTCCTCTTGGTGCAGCCTCTTTTTGCTGGTCCCTGGGTGCAGCAGGGCAGTATTTCTTTGGTCCTTCATCCAATTTGGTCAAGATCTGAGGGCGGCCAGGGATGCCCCTCTTAGGCTCAGAAAATGCCCTCAGTGTAGGTTGTGGTTGGTAGCCAATGGGCTACCAGGATCCCTCCTACCTAGTTACCACTTCCTGTGGAGTGTGGCATCTGGCAATCCAAGGGTGCATCATTCTTCTCACTCACTCCCAAGATGTTGACACCCTCTCCTGATGTACACCCCTCCCTAGCCCACCTCCAGGGCTACACACCCCTGGGGAAACTGGTTTGGCAATGGGTTTCCCCTCTCTGCCTCCCATGCCAGCCTGTCTACCTCAATAACGGGGCAGCCCTCTCCCCTGGTGTTTCACATCTGCTCAACGGTGGCTTCACCTTTGAAGCCTCCCTTTTGGGACTGTCACCCAAGTGGCTTCATGCAGGAAGGAGATGACACCTCTCTGGCCTGCAATTTCTCATTGTTCTCTTTCCTGAGAAGCGTTAGCATGTCTCTCCAGGAGGGCAGAAACCTGTCTCATGCAGCAGGTTTCATGTGTGGCCACGAAGGCACAGGAGTTTTAAAGACAGCAAAGTGGCAGCTTTGCTAAATCCTAACACTGCAACAAGTCATATTAATTTCGACTTGAGATACAAGTTGGTCTTAATGTCACCAGTTGTTTGATACCTTGGAAGGCCCACTTTGGTCGAACCATTCTGGAGTTACCTTGTATTCGCTAACTGGGCGACGAGTCTTTCCACAGTAAAAACGGTTGCTTTGCATGTTTTACTTTAAGGACATGTAAAGAACATGTCCTGCCTATGTCATATGGTGTACCCTACGTTTAAGACGTGTTAGGGCTACCAGAGGGGTGACTTACACAGATGTTCAGGGGAAGTGGTGTCTTTACAATTGCTTTCAATGGCAAGGCGGGCTATCAGTCTGCAGTGGCAGACTGGGGGACTTGTTTAACTTAAGGAACCTCCACGGTGGCACAACCAGTGCTGCAAGCCATCAGGCCCCCCTCTAACTTAAATACTTACATCCGTGGGAAACAGGGTATCATTTACTGGGAACTTATGGGTAAGTTAGCCATTTTCAATTGGGAGTAGCCAACTCAAAATACACTTTTAGGGTTAGGACACTGGCACTGAGGTCTGGTTAGCAGGCCTTCATGCACACTCTGTGTAAAAAAAAAAAATGGCAGCATTAGTCACAAACCTTGGGGGTGACCATACAAAAAGAGACATTTTGTAACATGGCTACTTCCCGGCTAAAGGCGATAAGCAACTAACCCTTATAAGGGTAAATGTCACCATTTGTGGAAGAATCTGTCTGGACAATAACCCTGTTACTGAAGTCAGGGGCCTTTAAGACAGGTGCTACGCACAGTGCTTCCATAAGAGTGTCAATTTTACACAGTTGAGGCCAGATAACTTTTCTGGGCTGCCTTTTGCCAACCAAACACTCATTTTCTAAGCTGAGATTAGTGGTGAACAGTGGTGAAATCATATCAGTTACTGTTCTAATTCTACACACAGCATACACTGCAAGGGCAAGGAACACATGGCAATAGAAAAGCATGCTATCAAATCCTACTGGCAACACTGGGATTCACTTGGACTCATGAAGCATGCAAAATGAAACCTCTGGTCTCAGCATCTAGAAAGACGATAGGTCAAACTGAAATCAACAAATGGAAAACCAGCTCCTATATAATATCACAGGCTTTTTGGGTAGTGGAGTATGCACTAATATAGTTGTATTTCTCTTTCATAATATATATGAAGTTGTTCAAATACACAAAAACACTACCAGAAGTTGGTCAACCAGATAAAAAAGCTTGCACAAGCCTGGTCAACATGTGGAACTATCCTCAGGGCCACACACAGTGGGCCTCATTACACCCTGGTGGTCATGAGACCGCCAGGGCCGCCGTGGAGGTCGGACCGCTGCCAAAGCAGCGATCGGGCCTCCACATTACGACCGTGGGGGAGCCGCCATGGTCGGACTGCCGACACCACCAGGTTGCTGCAAGACGACAGCCTGGTGGTCTCAGCGGTCTCAATCTGCCAGGGCAGCACTGCTTGCAGATCTGCCCTGGGGATTACGAGTCCCCCTTCCGCCGACCTTTGCATGGAGGTAGCCCCGCCAGGCAAAGGCTGGTGGAAAGGGGGTGCTTGGCATGGGCAGTGCAGGAGACCCCATGGATAGCCCCGTTGCACTTACCACTGCCCAAATTATGGGCAGTGGAAAGCACAACAGGTGCTGCTGCTGCACCTGCCGCACCACCACATTGCCGCCGGTTTAATTATGCTGTTTACGCCCGACAGCCCTGTGGTGAACTAGTGATAGGGCCGGCTGTGTTCTGGCCACACTGGCAGTCATGTGGCGGAACGAGATTGATGGGCGGCCTCCGCCGCCCGGCCCTGCCAAACTCCTAATGAGGGCCAATATCTCTGTACTAGAAATGAACATTACACACACACACACACACACACTACAGTAAATCAGCATCACATGTTGAAATAACAATATGCACAAGTCTCTAACACATAAATAGATATGCATGTCAACTTCACAGAGGTATGACTCCCAAAAACCAGATTCTCAGAGAGCATTACCTGAAATCACCATTAACAAGCATTGGCAAAGCCAAAAGAACTCACCTATGGGTGAGCTATCGGGGTGGTAATCTGGAGGGTAGGTGGGGTGGCGAATGGGAGGGTGGACTAATTAATTAAAAGTGTGCACACACCTAATGGAACATCTCTGAAACAATATATTTGTATTCCATCATGAGTTATATTTGTTTAACAAGACTATCTAGCAGTCGTTCAACCATTATAACTTGTTTGTCATGACAGAAGTGAAAATAAAAGGCTGCATGTTGAATCACATGGGTGCTCCTAAATAGAAATTGCCAAGCTAATTGTCGTACAATTAAGAAAAATGGGCAGCCCTATAACCCTGGGATCCTGTCAAGACAAAAATAAAGTCAAACAATGGTCTCTTTGGGGGAAGTGTAAGTCTCAATTTCTTTGGCAAATATACATAACCATCACTGTATGGGTTTTGATGCTAACCGAATCAGATTTATTTGGTTTACAAATGTTTTTAAAGTATATACATATATGTGTACTTAAGAACACCTTGCATCACATTACTGTGCTCCAAAAATGGACAATGCAGTTAAAGTAAATAAGTGAGCTAAAGTATACACAAAACATATGTACAAAACTGGTGGCTGATCTGGATGTAAATTTCCTCAACACCACTCTAAATCAGAGTATGATGTTCCACATCATAATTAAAAACAGTCTGCTTGTTGATGTTTCAGTCTCATTAAACTGTTTTTGTAAGTATCATCATCAGTACCAGAAATGTAAGCAGCACCTAGAAGAAGAAATACTCAGATAAACAATACCTTCAATACAATCCGTTCAATTGTCTAAACAACAACTTAATTGTAAGATACTAATATGAAGAGGTAAGTCTTGAAGTGTGACTTATTCACAACGCTTTTAATGCAAGAAGAGGGAAGTGCCGAATGCAGAGTTGACCGGCAGGAGGCAAAAATTGAGAATGGCTTTGAAGCCAAAAAATGGTGAGTAATGGGCATCTTCCAAACCCACTAATGGTAAACAACAGGTCTGAAGAGACAGCACAAGCATTGTTTAGACAAGACCTAAAAAGGGCGCACACTGAGCTGACCTCCAGCTGCTTTGAATGTCTGTTCACAGGCCAATCACAGCTCTAAGGTACTCAGCCTATACCTAACCTCTGAGTGCAGAAAGAGACATCTACTTATATCATCAATGGGAGGGGGAGGGAGATGGAGAAAGAAGATCACAAGAGACGCTAACTTTAGTTTCACCTGGGGCACTGTCTGTAGAAAGGCCGACCCTGCTACCTATTATTTTGGGCCCTGGTTGGTCCCATTATGTTTATTCCCTTATTGGTGTTTTGTTGATAAGCTCTTCTGCACATACTGATTATGGTCTTGACTGCAACAGGCAGAGATTTTTAATAAATAAAGAGGAGATTCAACCCTCAGGATCTTTATGCTACACTACTTCTCTGTGCCGCAATACTACTTTTGGGGGAAAAGCCTCACTGAGCAAGTTTGCATGGAGGCCTAATAGAAGCTCAAGACAGCTCAACCAATTGGTGGTGACGGTGTGTGTCCGAGCCCTGTGACGGCCACCTACCTGGTTGGCTTGCCTTTGCCTTGCCCGGGACGTTGCCGTCTTCCTTCTGCGTGGTGGCTCCCGACCTGGGAGTGGCGCATCTCCTGTCTGTCACCATGAGCCCGTGCCGATGCCAGCCTCCCTGCCCAGCAGATCATTCTGAGCCTCCGTGGCTTTCTGGTGTGTGACTCCTCCCCCTCTGTGCCCAATCTGGTTCGTCCCAGTGGGGTGGCGTCTCCAGGGCCCAGTGCACGAGCCGGCAACAAAAGCTGCAGTTTGTGTAGTTCCTCAGGCAGGGGCCACTACCTGCAATTCTTGGCGGTAGCATGTGGCCCTGCCCACACAGAGCTCACGTGAACCCTCCCTACAGCCAGCCCTGAGGGATATCTCTGGCCTTTGACACTGTCATTTGTCCCTGCGCCCTTCAGGTGCTGACTTTGCTGCAGCAAGTTTTTCCAGCCTGCATTGGAGTACACATCCTACGAGCGGCCCTGGGGGCTATCTCTGGCCTTCAACACTGCCATCTGGTGGTGAGTCCATGCAGTAGCCTCAGTGTCCACAGTAGATGGGTGGTCCTGCCAGCCTCACCATCAAGGAGGACACAAACTGGTCCATTTTTCCTTCCTGTCTCTGGTGCACCTGGTGAAGTGGCCTTATTTTACACATAATTGGGAACTCTGTACAAGAATTTGTGTCCATCTCCGCCTCCTGTTTGTTCCCCACCATCAGCATTGCACATGGGTGGTCTGGGTCATATGTTGTTCTGCTTTACACCTCAGCTGGGAGGTTGTTTAGACTCGCCTGTGCCCCTAGCATGCACCCTACATGTCTGCCGCTGAGCTGCACCCTTTTACTTCCTTCTGCCTTTCTTTACCAGTGCGCTTGGTGTGTTGTGCAGAGAGATCATGGCATCCGTACCAGCCTTTGAGCTGTTCGTGGTGGAGGGGTTTCCATCATCATCAGCTGCAAAATGGAAGGCTTAGGTAGGCCGCCTGGAAACGTACTTTGATGCTGTGCATCTGAAAAATGACAGAAAGCTCTCTGTGCTCCAGCATTTGGTAGGTGCTGCCATTCACAAGATTGTGAGGACAATCAAAGAAGATGGATCACCTTTTAGGTACAATACCCTGAAATAAGCATTAACTGATAACTCTGTCCCACTCACAAATCCTGATTACAAGTGGGTTCCAAGTGGGTTCCCTTATGTCAGGGCAGACAACAGCCAGTGAATCAGTGGACTCATTCTAGGCTCAATTACTAGATTTAGCAAGTACATGCATCCTGCATGGAGAATAGATCTGGACTCAAATCATTTAGAGTTGTTCCGCTGTCAAACTACGGGAACACATCCTACAAGTTCCTGGCATGTCCATGGCCAACATGCTCACCATGGGCCGCTTTAAAGAATTATTTAAATCCCATGTCACGCACGTAGAAGTGGCTCTTTAATGACCTGTAAAATCTGAACACATCAATTTTGTTGCGAAGGCTGGCACAGACAGGAAGAAGACTTGTCCGAAGACTGCTACCACTCCTAAGACCTGTCAGTGGAGTGGTAGCCCTTATCTGCATCAAAATGACTGTCCTGTGCAGGAAAAAAGATACTCCGCTTGCAACAAACTCAACCATTTTAGGATGATGATGTGGACTGGATATCGTTGTTCGTGCCATGCAAGCAGAGGAGTCCCACAGACAACGGGCACCACACTGCATAATTGCCATTGCCAGCCACCAAATTCCCACTCTGATTGATATTGGTGCTTCCATAAGCATCATGGCACAGACAGTCTTGCAGCTGCCTCCATAGCTACACCACGCCCCATGGCGACACAAGTCTATACATTTATCTCTATATTGCCACTTCCACTAGCTGGCATATTTACAACCGACGTGACCCACGGGTCCTGACCAACCCGAGCCAAGGAGCATGTCACAAAGGAGGGGTCTGGAATGCTGATCAGCTGCACATTGCAGAAAGCCTCCAGTAGTGACTTTTGCTTTCAGTGTCCACTCATTCCACATGGAGGCCCTGTTGGAAGAATTTGTACCATTGTTTGAGGGCACTGGATGCCTCAAGGGCCGCATGGTACACCTCTACGTTGACAAGGCCATCCAACCAGTTGCTCTGAAGCACTGCTGCGTGGCCTTCCACTTATGCCCCCAAGAATGAGGAAGATCTCTGAAAGCTGAAACAAGCTAAGCTGACATTATCGAGGGAGTTGACGGTCCCACTCCATGGGTATCCCTGACAGTTGTAGCCCGGAAGCCTAAACAACTGGAGGAAGTTATAATTTGCATGGACAGGCGTCTAACCAACATGTTAATCAGACGTGAAAGACACTCAACACCCAAGGTAGATGACATTTTGGCAGAAGTTACTGGGTCAAAGTGGTTCTCTAGCGTGGAGCTGAGGACTGGATATCATCAGCTACTGTTACCTCCTGAATCCAGAGCAATCACTACTTTCTCCACCCATGTGGGTTTGAAGAGCTATAAGCACATCAGCTTCTGGGTGTCTAGTGCTGCCGAAGTGTACGAGGATACAGTTTGGGTAGTGCTTTCAAGATATCCCGATGTCATTAATGACAGCGATGAACAAGTTACTTACCTTTGGTAATGGTTTTGTGGTGGATACAGTAACTACCTTTGGATTCCTCACCTTTTGAGTATCACCAATGTGCCAACATTCCACAGAAACTTTTTTTACAGCTCTCCGTAGAGGATGTCGCAATGCGCATGGCTCCACACACGACCTCGCATGACGTCACTGGAGTCACAAAAAGCCCTTGTCGGCATGCTGATGTCAGTTTCCACCTGTTTGTTTAATGTGCTTTCAAAGCAAATAAGTGGAACTAACTCAAAATTGTAGTCACAGTTCATAAAACCTTAAATTTAATATTTACATATAAAAACTGAAATTATAGATACAAAACTCTTTTTGGCATATTGAGACAAGTAACGGAGAGGTGGCTGAGTCGGTGTGGAATCCAAATGTTGATACTTTAGCCTCCAGAGAAAGCCTTACCAAAGGTAAGTAACTTGTTTTTCTGATGGAGACATCTACCTGTGGATTCCACACCTTTTTAATAGAGTACCCAAACAGTCCAACACTTAGAGGAGGGTGCAATCCTGCCTATACCAAATAATCCTACAAAACCGAATGAGTAAAGTGACCGTTCCTCCTCACTTCAGAGTCTAGACAATAGTGCTTTGCAAAACTGTGTAGGGAGGCCCATTTTGCTGCTTTATAGATGTCATCTACAGGGACAACTCTAGTTAAAGCAGAAGGAGAAGACTTAGCTCTAGTGTAATGAGCACTAATGCCTTCTGGAGGTTCTTTGTGACCCATGGCATAGCAAATCTTGATGCAAAGGAAGCTCGACTGTGATAATGTTCTCTTATGCACTGTTTTTCCTTTCATCTTGCCAACATAGCCAGCAAACAACTGATCATCCAGCTGGATATCACAAGTTCTGTCCACATAAAAAACAGTCCTTTTAGGATTCAATCAATGAAGCCTTTTCTTCTCTTTAGATGGATGTGGAGGATAGAAAGTAGGAAGGGTACCCAAGTGAAACGGAGTAATCACCTTTGCCAGGAAAGCAGCCCTGGTTCTTAACATCAATGTTTCAGGGGAAAGGTTTGTGAAGGGAGACTTAAAACTTAGAGCCTGCAACTCACTTACTCGCCAAGCAGAGGTTATAACAATCAGAATAACAGTCTTAAAAGTAAGTAACTTTAAAGGACAACTATGGAAAGGTTCAAATGGAGAACACATGAGATAAGTAAGCACATAATTAGGATCCCACTGAGGCATAATGAACGGAGTAGGAGGATACTTGTTAGTGTGTCCCTTAGTAAATCATAACATCATAGGGGACTTAAACAGAGAAGGCTGATCAGGTATGCAAAGAAATGCCAAAAGGGCAGACAAATAGCCCTTAACTGTTGCAACTTCACAGCCTTGCTGTGCCAACGAAAGCTCAAAACTCAAAGTATTAGACACGCAAGTCACGTTAATATCACTTGTGCAACAATACTTACCTGCACCAGACAAGGAGTAACTAACACACTGCTCCCAAACCCGCTAGTCCCTGCCGAATACTGAATGGGACGAGATCGTAGGACATATAGCAACCCCACAGACAAAGCTGCTCTCTGCTGATGAAAGGCTGAACCCAGAAACATGTGTCCAGTGATTTACAGCACTTACAGCACCTACTAAGTTGACAGCATTCTAACAGCATAAACGTCCTGGGTGTCCTCACCAGCAGTCCAGGAGGACGCTCATCCTCCCCTCGGAGGTCCGTGCCCATGAGTCTGAGTCTGGGAAGAAGGACTGGTGGAAGGACCAGTTGCCACTGTGATCGTGGCCCAGCGAGGCATGGCATCTCGAGGAGCCGCGCGGGGCTTAGCCATCTGGAGAGAGTCACTCGGAAGCTCAAGAGGGCCCAGCAGCCCCGAGTAGCGGCACTGAGCAGGGTGGTGAGGCACTGAGGTACAGAGGCACAGTTGTGCGGTGTACAGCACAGAAGTGGAGTGGTACGGTAGGCAGGAAAAGCAGGGAATAACCCCAAAATAAACTTTAAAACCAACTTCAAAGCGGAGAGCTGTAAAAAGGCATTTGTTTTGGCCAACAGCTCCCAGCCCGCATTACCAGTAGCACCATTGCCATTGCCTGCTCTATAAGCACCAGTATCGGCGTCCATACCAGCACAGCCCTCAACATAGCACTGGCATTAGCCACCCGAGTGGTCAGGTGAAGTAAGCGCGATAGCCGTAGCTGGCTGTCACAGAGTGAGAGCTGCATCGCCCCTGCGGAAGCGGTCTGGCTAGGTCTGGATGCGGTTTGCAGGACAGCTAGCAAGCTCTGCTTGCCCTCCCGACTTCACTCCCATCCCAACTCCCTTGGGACACCAGAATATGAACATGCCACAACAGGCATAGTCATATATATAAATCAAGGGAGATACCTAACAATTTCTAATATTTGGTGTATAATCTAACAACTGGAGAGCAGAGTTGAATAAATTTGAGGAGGACAAGAATAGTATATTAGGATAAACTAACTTATGGTATGCGGTTGGACAGCTGAAGGTCCCCAGAGTGGATTATACTGCCCAATCACCAGACAAACTAATTAACTAGAAAAAAGGAGCATGGGGTCAGGTACAGCACGAAACAGCGCCATTAAAAACGCCACCAATCAAACTATGAGGAAAAGGAAAAGAGATCAGGCTTCTGATGAGGCAACCGCTAAAAGGAGAGTGAGCAGTGACTCAGACTGCCTCAGCCCATTCAGGGCACAAGGCACTATCAATAAATGTGGCAGGAGCCCGGCAGAGCAAAATAACAGCATGAAAAAAAGAGCAGGAGAGAAACAGATCAGCGGGAAAATGGGACTCCACGGGAGGAGGGGGCAACGTATGATGTTGCACTCAATTACTGTAAGATAGCCACCTACTATTCTGTTACAAGCATCAGTGGTGAAAGTAAGAGGAACTCACAGGCCACAACTCAGCAAAGCTCTGGGGGTAGTCCATCATTCGTTCAGGTCCTGCAAGCCAAAGGAGGTCCTGGAAAGAAGGCCATGGAAGAGTCACCACCTCCCCTTTCACCAAAAATAGTTATTATGGGGAAGCAACCTTCGGTGGGAGGCGTTTTGTTTATGGCCCCAGTGGACTCAATCCCCGCATTAGGAGCCCTTCATACCCCCAAGCAAACAAAAATCATGAGAAACATATGGATAGATCCTGACCATGCCCACCGGACGTTCAGCCCGGTTAACCTATCCATTCCTGACTCATAGATGGTAGCAACTGCTGAAATATTAGAACAAGAGTCCTCCCAAAATGGGTCAATGAGCTTCTGCCCTGAGCCCTGAGCTCTACTCCTTCCTGAGAGGCAATGAGCAGGAGCCTCCAGAGACAAAACCGGTTGCTGCAGACCGGATGGCAGAAGAAGAGAATGTCTCACAGAAAGAAATATTTAATGTAAGGACAACTGAGGGAGGTCAAAGGGGTAACCACATGGTTAATTCACAACCCCCGACGGTAACCAGTGGGAATGAAATGTTGGCCGCAATCCTGAACTCAATGCAGGCAACAGTAATGGCACTTCAGTTTCACTCTAACAAAATGGACATCCAGGTTCGATCTGTTAAACACACTGGCAGTATTTTCCTCTGGAATAGACGGCAAGTTGGAAGAACTAAACGCTATAAAGTGCCCAAGCATAACAATTCAATGATTTTACCATCTGCTCATGCAAAGATGTGGTATACAGATTATTCCAACTGCCGCTAATTCTGGAACGAATACTAAAAGAAGTTTGCACCGCCCACAAAGAGGAAAGCACACACGTCAACCCATCTCGTGGAGAAATCAGAGGGCAGACCCCATGCCCCTCAAGGGGCCCCATCCTTGACGGCAGCAGATAAAAGGGATTCTGCAGAAGGTAATGTAACAGCAAATTTCAGCATGGAAGTCTCCGAGGCACCAGCACACTTACTAGCTGCTATCAATTCCGAGAATTCTGAGAAACTCAGAAAATAACAAAAAGAGAACAAAAAACATGCAAGAAAAGGTAGGAAGTCGGCCCGGTCTCTCCATCTAATTACCACAAATGCCATTGAGATTACACCTATAGAATTATGAAAAGAGAACACGGCCCTAAGTGGAAGGCAAAATGAGAATAGTACTCCCCATGTCAACTCAAATGTTAACTCAAATGTAGCAGCAAAGAACACCCCGACTTAGAAGTCACCACTCTGATATTAAGGACTCAGTTGGAATACCATCCATCCACATTAACCAGTGGCCCCACGGAGGAAAGAGCAAGTACCTTTAGGGGTCAGCAGAGTGTAATGCCAAAAAACAATATAATAGGAGAGACCAGCCCGCTAAGTCCGACCAACGCAAGCAGTGTGAGAAATGAACACCCTGCTACACACGAGCGAAACTGGTCAATGCAACAATGCATGAGCAGTCACGAGCTGAACCATCAGCTGCTTTGGATCCCGGAATTTACCTCAAGATCCCCCTCAGACGTACTCAACCATTCTACCATCTTAAAACTCATAAAAGCACTGCCAGACCTCCAACATGTGTCCATTGAAGACATTGCTGCTATAAAATTCATCCAAGCAAGAGGCAACCAGCTTACTGACCCAACGCTCATTATCTTCTTAGCGCCTGATCTCCCTAAACAAATCCTGGAGAGGAAGGACCATTTGAGAGCTTGGGGTATTGAGGTGGTATGTATCAAGGTGAGAGATAGCTGCACCTGTTATTACAAAATAATCACTCAAACAAGTCCAAAGGTGCATAGTCAGTCCTGCATGGAGCACACGCTACCCTTAATCTAAGCGAAGCCACTGAAGGACAGACTATCGAAAGGGCAGCAGCTCAGTCCCCTTTAAGAGTTCAAATATGGAAGGAAGGAAGAAGGGAGAAGGAGACTAGTATCAAGCCAGACATCACAGTCCGACTGGAGGTGGCATTATCCTCAGGAGTGGCTGGTAAAAGGTGAATAGTAAAGGTACAGCTCCCACAAAGGGTAATGAAAACATCTGCTCATGGAATTTAGAAGGCCTACATGAGGATCCAGCAATAATCCAATTCTTCAGCTCATTTGACATCATACTGATACAGGAGTCCTGGGCCAAGGAGTCCATACCCCTAATTGGATACATGGAATTTCTTAAACCGGCCACAAAAACTAGCAGAGCCGGTAGGGCAAAGGGAGGCCTAGTAATTTATGTCAGCACAAGTATCCTCGCCAAGACTTCAGAGCTTAAAGAGGAAGATCTACCATTCCAATTAGTCAGGCTATATGGATGGGGAAAGAACATACATGAGCCACTGATTCTAATTAATATATATATTAATCCAAAAAAGAAATAATTTAAAGTTAATAACCTGATAAAGCATCTGGTGTACATAAAAAGTACAGTACATCCGCCACATTGGCTAATTTCGGGTGATTTTAACCTCTACTTATTCCATAACCCTGGTGAGGACCACATTCAAACAGTAGCAGTGGTGCCTGGACAGACCCTCCCAGTGAACTAAAAGAAAGATAAGATAGGGGAGAAGTTAATAGAAATATATGAGTCTGTCGGCCTTTTGCACTAAATGGTCGGAACCAGGCCGACATCCCGCCAGCATGGACAAAGATCCTCTGGAATAAAGGTTTCAGACAAACCCCAAACACAGGATGCTCAGCCTCACTTGCATACATCTGCACTTTGAATGGGTCTTCCTGGGGTGGGAGGGTGGAGGGCCTGATACTTACATGTCAAAGGACAGTAGCGTGCCATCACAAAAAGGACTGCCACTACTGGGACCCTGGCAGACAGGATTGAACTGAAAGGGGACCTTGTGCACTCCTAAGCCACTCTTTGAAGTCTCCCCCACTTCAAAAGGCACATTTGGGTATTTAAACAGGACTCTGCCCGTTCCAACTCAGACACTTCCTGGAGAAGAGAACCTGAACCAGAACCTGCAACCTGCCAAGAAGAACTACCTGCCTGCCCAAAGGACACACCTGACTTCTTTTTGTGAAGGACTGCTGCCTTGCTGTTGCCCTGCTGCCTTGCTGCTCTCTGGCTGTGCTGAGAAGTGCTCTCCAAGGGCTTGGATGGAGCTTGCCTCCTGTCCCCTGAAGTCTCAGGACCAAAAAGACTTAGGCACACATTTATACTTTTTTAGCGCCGCATTTGCGCCACTTTTTGAAGCAAAAGTGGCGCAAACTTACAAAATACAATTGTATTTTGTAAGTTTGCGCCGCTTTTGCGTCAAAAAATGGCGCAAATGCGGCACTAAAAAAGTACAAATATGGGCCTTAATCTCTACAAGAAGGACTCCTAGTGTGGCGAAAATTTATGCAAAGCCTGCCAGAAACGACGCACAGCCTGCATTGCAGTGAAAAATTAACCTCACGCCGAACTGGAACAACGCAGCCTGACTTTGCAATAAGAAGATCTATGCTGCGCCAGCGTAGTGACTAGAAATTCGACACACGGCCCACTGGATCGATGCCCAGCCGAACCAGAACGACGCAGCCCGACTTCTAGAGAGGAATCAATGCGGTGCGGTAGAAATTTCCAGGCAACGCCCCCCGGATCGACGCAGTCCCTGTGACTTTGTCCTGTCAGCGCAGGAAATCAACGCACCGTCCCTGGGGCATACGAAAACCCTGCAACCCGAAGAGGATCCAAGACCGAGCATCGGAAATCCACACAAAGACTTCCCTGTGTGAAAAATAAACGACGCATTGGTGGGTGCGGCCCGAGAAATCGACGCACACCTCCCTTTTTTCCACGCATCTCCTCCTCCACGGTTCTTTGCAGAGGTTTTGAACGCAAACCAGGTACTTTGTAGAGACACTTATTGCTTGTAACAGACTAAAGACTCTTTATATCATTTTTACAGTGATATTTTCAACATATACTTATTGCATTTTAATCGTTTTGACCTGCATCTTATCAGATACATATTATATATTTTTCTAACATTGTGGGGTGTATTTTTCTGGTGCTATACTGTGTTATTGCATGATTTATTGCACAAAACTTTACACATTGCCTTCTAGCTGAAGCCTGACTGCTCAGTGCCAAGCTACCAGAGGGTAGGCACAGGATAATTTGGATTGTGTGTGATTTACCCTGACTAGACTGAAGGTCCTTGTTTGGACAGGGAGTAACCTGACTGCCAACCAAAGACCCCATTTCTAACAACACCACTTCTTCTTATGCTTCCTCTTGGCTGATTTTGAGGAATGGGGACACGGTGACCACGAACAAGGAGGAGACTTTTGACAGCCTCTCTTCTTTCTTGTCTTGGCGATGAAGAGTTTTGCTTCTCTCTCCTTCAGCACTTTGGGGTTCATCTTTTGACATGATGAACAGCATCAATGTCGTAGTCCGAACTTGGACATCAAAGACATTCTTCATGTGAATCCGTAAGTAACATGTAACACTCACATTCCCTGCATGGTTTAAAACCAGATTTCCTTAGTGGAGACATTTTGACCTGCAACAATGTTGCAATATCTTAAGAGCCTATGAAAAAACTGTTACGTACTGAAGGCACGGAAAAAGAGAACTGACATTATCACACTGATGAGGGCTTCTTGTGGCTCCAGAGATATCACATAAAGTTGCATGCAAAGCCATGGGAACTGTGGTGTCCTCGTCAATGTGGGAGAGCTGTCAAAGAAAGTTTCTGTGGAATGCTGGGGCACTGGGGCTATTCAAAAGTGAGGAATCTGCAGGTAGAAGTATCCATCAGAAGACATCCTGATGCATGCTCCATGCTGGAAGAGCACATGCATAAGCTGAGGACCACGTTTCAGCGACTATTGGAGAATCTATCAGGAGAAGTGTGCATTGCTTCAGAAAGAAATCTGCTTCTTTGGGTACTGTTTCTCTGAGAATGGTGTGATGCCGGATCCTGCAAATTTAAAATACATCCAGTCAGCCCCTGCCCCTACCGGTGTCACAAGAATATGAAGTTTTCTAGGAATGGCGACTTATTGAGCTTATTTCATTCAGAACCTCACTGCCCTCTCTAGCCTGATCAGGGTGCTGGCGACCGCTAATGCTGTCTGGGAGTGAGGCCCCAAACAAGAAAGGACTTATAAAGTAACTAAACAAGCGCTGTCAGAACACACAAATTTGGCCTACTTTGATCCCCATCTTGAATCAGAGGTGTTGGCGGATGCCAGCCCCAGTGGCCCTATGGGGCGATGCTTTCGCAAAAGCAGGATAACTTAGAATGGGCCCCCATAGCCTATGCCATTCGTGCTTTGACAAATGACGAGCAGCACATTGAAAAGAAGGCCACAGCTATTCATTGAGGATGCCGCCATTTTGTGCATCCCTCTTTATGGCCATAGCTTTGTAGTACACACCGACCACGAGTCCCTTATTCTTTTGTTCAGTGGATCTTCCTCCAAAACCACCTCCAAGAATTGAATAATGGATTCTCCAGTTGCAGGAATACCATTTTTCCTTTGAGTACCAACCAGGAACACTGAACGAGGTTGGTGATCACTGGACATTTGCAGCAACCGTTGGTGGATTTAGCACATAGTGTTCACCAAGGTTTGGTCAAGACAGAATCCCAACTGAGGTGCGAAGTTTGGTTCCCTGAGCTTAATGACCGGGTCAAACAGACAGTACAACATTGTCCCATGTGCCAGGCCTCTGGACCCGCAGAGCCACCTGCACTCATCATCACTGAAGATATCTCTCCTCTTCCATGGCACAGAGTGAGTACTGATTTTGGAAGTTTACCTGACGGTTGACATATGTTGGTGGAGATCAATGACTTTTCAAAATATCCCAAGATGGAGATCCTCGACTCTCTGAGTACTGCCCAGACTGTGCCCGGTTTGGAGTAGATCCTGACTAATCGTGGACTACTGAATCAACTCTGTACACACAATGGGCCCTCGTTCTCCAGCCAAGAATTCACAGAATATTTGAAGTAAAAAAGTATTTCCCATTCGAAGGTAACTCCCAGGTGGCCCTTAGGCAAACAGAGAAGCTGAACTCTTCATGTGGACACTCTACAAGGTGATACAGATTGTTAACTGACAATCAGAACCTGGAATGTGCCCTGTACTCCGTCCACCAGGAGTACAGACTCGCACCACATGCAACCACATTAGTAGACCCCTGCTCATTATGCATGAATAGGAAGTTAGGCATCACCATCCCTCACCTTAGTCACCTAGTGGAGCCGTCAGTTGCCAGGGATGGAGTGTCTGATTAACTGCGCCAAAGCAAAGAGTGAAATAACAAGATGACAGCAAGGCGGAAGGCCGATCGAGAAATTTGCATATGGGTGACTTTATACTTGTCCGAGAATGGCATATGTGGAGCAAATTTTAGCTACCTTTTGAAGTTGATAAATCGAAAGTCACTGAGTTGCAAGGGACAATAATCGCAGCGAAAAGAAGAGAGAAAGTCGTCACCAGGAATGTGTTTTTTTTATTTAAAAGGTACATCCTGCTTTACATAGAGTCAGGTACTGGCCAGCTGTCATCCCGTGTGGATGATACTAGGGGGGTAAGGCGGACATTTCTTTGGAGCCAATGGGGGGTTCCACAGAAGATACTACCGGATGTCTGGCTGAGTCCTGCTGTCAGGGTTCGGTCCAACAAACGTCTGATCATCCAGAGAACGGAACTAGAGGGGATGTAAGTGAAAGTGCCAGTGGAAAAGACACACTACTACGGTTAGAGAGGAGTGAGCACCGTACAGTTGTTCGTCGAAATGAGACGCTCAATACCATCTTAGACTGCACCCAGTTGGTTTATCAAGATTCAAAGACTTTGTGCTGCACTGATATTGGCTGGCACTTATTTAGATTGACCAGCGATTTTCGCTGAGTCTAGATTTTGTGACTGTGTGTAGTTTGGGTCGGACTAGGATATCTGTTATGTGCGTTTGTGAGTTCAGAGCGTCCGTGAGCCTTTTGTCTTTGTTAGTGTTTTGTTTTGTTATTTCGTTCTGGTTAAAGAGAATAGTTATGCTGGGGCAGGGTTGGTCCCATTGTGATGATTTCCATATGGGTGTTTTGTTGATGAGCCACCTGCAAGGACAGGTCATAGTTTCGACCATCACTTGCAGGGGGCGTGTAAATAAACAGAGAGGAGACCCGGTGCTCGGGGTCTTTCTACTACTTTACCTGCGTGTGTCGCACTGCTACTTTTGGGAGGGTTACACAGCCAGCTTGCACGAAGGCCTAGTGCGAGCGCCAGGCAGCTCAACCACAGCACTGCCTATAAGAGTTCCCACACACAAGTGACTATTATGCCCTGTAAGTGTGCGCTGCCTTCTCGAGGGTGTGGATGGTTGTGTGATTCAGGAAAGTTTGAAAATTCGTGTGTCTGTGGTAAGCTTGAATATAAGTCTTTGCATCGCACGACTGCAGTATTAGTTGTGGCTATAAGTTCTTATTCGACAGTTACTGTAAGCTGGGGTACAGTACCGATGTAGGGCACACTGCAGTACAACGTCTCTCCGCTACTGCCAAAACCTCAGATCACTATATTTTCATAAAGTCAGTGGCATACATGTCTGTGACCTTGCTCCCAAATCGCAAGGCATGGTCTTTAAAGGAGAAATCAAAGAAAATACAGCCTGGAATTAAGGAAACGCACTTTTAGGTTAGACTCACAGGAAGTAAATCTCGGAACCAATTTAACACCCAACAATACTAACTGGAGCACTTTCAGAGGCGGTAAGACTACCAAGAATCAGCCCTATACACCGGAAAAAACACCAACATTAACGGGAACACTACACGAAAACATTAACATTAACATTAAAAACATTAACGGGAAACCAACACACAAAAACAAAAGCGCAAAATGAAATCAGTCTTTTACACACACATAAAATAAGAATCATCTCAACAGAGTTAACACTGTGAATATGTTTCGTGGGTAACACCAAACATCTTTCTGTTGTGGTCCTTCAATTGTTTTATAACTCATCTCCATAGCCCAAAGATTTGTGCTTGTTAACCAAGGGAAAAGTGAAGTGTTCACACCATTCACGAGCGAGCAACCAACCGTGTTTCTGAGCCTTGTGGATGGCGCGGTTCATGAAGGGCAAAAGGGGTACAAGGCAGGACTCTTCCTCATCTTGTTGCTCATCCAGGATCCTAGCAGCCAGGCCGGCAGCCGACAGGGCGTATTCAGACAATGCTTGCAGTGGGCATCCAGTTAAGATATCGGGAACCAGAAACCTTATAATTTGAATGGAAGGATCATAGTCTTTGAGAAGAGAAGGCGCACAAAAGAAAGAGAAGGCAAAAGAGTAATGGGATGGGTTTACATGTGAGGTGACATAAGGAGTTAAATGTGCGGAAATGATAAGAGCAAAGCAATTGGAGTGAAATCAGTGAAAGAAGGTGAGTGAACGTGGCCAATAAGAGGAATAAAGATGGTAAAAAGAGGAGTGGGAATGATGAAATGAGATGTGGAAAGCCGAGGGAAAGGGCAGAGGATGCCAGAGAAAGGGCATATGGATGTGGTGATGACAGGGAGAGAAGGTGTAGACGGAAGGAGGTAATGCAGGACCAGAGAAGGGGCGGATGCAATTGAATGGTTGTAACAAATAAGGAATGTGATTCAATGTGGCAGGCAAGGGATGTAGTTACAGAATTACGTTAAAGAGGAGAAAAGGGCAAGAAGTGTAAGAATTGTGAGAAGCGGGCATAAAGGGTGCAAGGGCAGGGGTGCAAACGAGTAAAACGTTTGAAATAGAGGATGTCAATATGCTCAAGGGAAGGTGTAAAGATTGGAAGTGGTAGAGTTGTAATGGAGAATGAAGGGGGTAAAGAGGGCAGGAGGGAAGAGGAGTAAAACCAAAGAGGGGGATGTTGGTGAGGCATTGGTTAGTACAGTGAATTGGAAATTGCGAGGAGATTGGGATGGCATGTGTGTTGAGAGGAGGGTATGAACAGATTAAAGAGAATGGGTCATTGTGAAGTGGTGAAGGGGTCAAGAAAAAAAAAAGAATGTCATATGATCATTAACGAAAGTAGAAGGTTGTGGAGAAATTGTAAAGGGAGCAATAGGTTGATTAAGTAATATAAACACAGTGTGAGGGGGTTATGAGTAGGAGGGAAAGGTAGGTGGAGGTATGAATTGGTCGAAGAGATGGGAGATTTAGATAGAAAGGTAGCCCAGAAAGAGGAGGGGAGAGGATCATGAAGACAATTAGAAAACACGTGATAAAGGTGAGGCAAAACAAAATGCAACAAAGCAAAATAATCATTAAAATGCTGACATTTATAATGAGACACCAGGGAAGAGAAAATAAACAGGTAGGGAATGGAAGGGAAACACACATTTTTTAAGTAAAGGAGAAATAAAGTCTGTCCACCTTCCCCTTTCGTGATGCAATGACAGAGAGAGTACACCCATTGTCTTAATTATGTGCTCTGTTGCCCATGGCTATTCATTCCGTCTATCCCCTCTAATTTCTTTTTACAAAATCTCACACTCATTCATGTTTACAGTCACTGAAGGGGAAACTGTATTAAAGGATTGCGTTGTTTTTGCACCATGCAACAGAGTGCAAAAGCAACACAACCCTTAAAATGCTATTTATCAAGCTACGTAAGGCCAGCTTGCATGGCCCGAGTGGCTTGATAAATCCAGAGTAATGCAAGGCAGAGCAAATCGCTGCGTTGAGTTACTCTGCCTCAAGAAGGCGTTCCATGGGTAGTGCGTGGGTGGATGGATTTTTGAGCATTCCCATATTTACCATAAGTAGTAGATTTGGGAATGAGCCAGAAGTGTTATGCCTCCTCAGGTGAGGTGTAAGGAGGAGAAATATGCGTATTTCTCCTAGTATTTTCCTTTTTCTATGTGTGCTGCATTCTGCAGCACACATAGAAAGAGGAAGTTGCCTCAGGGGATTGTTTTGTGCAGGACGGTGCCCCATCCTGCACAAAAACAATCCTGCTTACAAAGCAGACACCATTGCAGAATGGTGCAAGAATGCTTGCATTGGTGCTAGGCCGCACATTGTGTGGCAGTGCTGGGAAAAGGCAGGAATGCGCTGTCTAATGTCAGATACGGACATTCCTACCCTTTCCCTGTCACTCAGCGCTGTGCTCCATGATTTTTTAACAAATTTGCCCCTTTACCTTCTGGAAGTTAATTATTTATTTATTTGAAATTGGATGTATTAAAAACTAGATCATCTGTACTGCTGAACAATTTACGTAGATACGAGAACACAAAGAATGCAAATATACAATATACGTTTTACAAGTTAGCTTACATGAGCATATTTCAACACAGTTCTATGACATGCACCAAAGTAACTTAAGTTCATCCCAGAAACAACAGTATCAGATGAAGGTTTTAGCCTAACAGAGGACGTACTGAAATTCTATTTGACGGGTGCAATCTCGGAAGTGCAAAGAAGTTCTTGATTTTCTCACACTGGAGTTAATAAGTTGAAGAGTATTGTGCCTCTGAGGGGAGCAAGAACTTTCTCAGTTAGCCAGTTTTTGAGGCAGGTACTTTTTAGCCCCAGATAAACTATACAAGTCAGCTTCAGCAAACTCATAGCTGCTATAGGGAACCATCTCAGGGTGAACAAGACTAGTATGATGTGTTCCAGTTTTATCTAGTGCAAACTGGACCTGAAGATACTAAAGAGCTTTACGTGAGCACCAGTTACATTATCACGTTCACATTTATTTTTTGAGGCACTGAGAAATTAAGTGATTTGCCCAAAAGATGCTGAGCCAACCCCAGGCTCAAACCCAGTTCTCCAGATCCAAAATAGGCAGCTCTGACCAGAGGGACACTGCCTCTACTCAGGTCATCTAATTCTAGAGATTAGCCTGTGAGCAGCTTGAAGAACTTCCTTTAGTTCTGGGAGTGCTGATTAGTAAGGAATTCTCATAAGTAAGCTTTAATAGCACTAATGACTGAAACACTGATTTAAACCCATCAGCTAGGATAAAGGTTTTTATTTAATGTAACAACCTTATTTAGTATTGTGCTCCTTTGTCTATGGTGTTTATGTGGCAAGTAGATTTAGATTTTTGAGTAGGATACTGCCTGAAGATTACTGCATTTAATGCATGGTTTGTGAAAGAGCAGATGTAGTCAATCAAGCTAAGATTGCACAGATATGGAGCACTCGGGTAAAGGACCAGAAGGAGTTTTGTTTTGAGAAGGGTCATTATGATAGTCTGAAGCAAAATCCAAGACAGAATGAAGGTCAACAAGGGTCAGCGAAGGTTAGCAATCTCCCCCAGGGAGGCAATTTTCCCGTAGAGCTTTCATCAGCATTCAGATGGTAGTAGATGTTTGAGTGTCTTATCTGAGAGGTGAGGAGTTCCTTGCAGGTACTGAAAAAAGTTAGAGGTACGATAGAGCTTTGTGGAACTCTTTGTTGAAGAGGGGCTAGAAACTGATTCGGAAATGTTCATTTGCTGACAGTGTTTGCGAAGATGAGGGCAGAACCATCTCTGATGTGTACCATTCATCCCTATTCCTTCTTCCAATATTTTCAGAAGAGAAGAACGGTTGACCTTGTGAAACACTGTTGATAGTTTAAGAATGAGAATGCAAGATTCTCAGTTATCTAGTATACACTAAGTATTTTACACTATATGCAGCACAACAGTATCTGTGTTGCAGCCAGACCAATAATCTGATTAAAAATTGAGAAAATGTCTATTTTCAGCTTGCATTGTTTCACCTACATTGTCAAACAACTCTAAAGGGCTTTTGCTGAGCTGGGAATGGGAGATTAGAAACTGGGCTGAAGCGGTTATGTTATCTAGGTTTCTTTAGTGCTGCTAAACACACAAGGAGTTCCCAGGTGCTGGAGCAGGTGTGAAGGTTGACTGCAGAAATGTATTTGAAGAGTAAAGTCTTCAGCTTCTTATAGGGAGGAGTAGGCCCAGGAGCGAAGAGTGAGGTCCTTCCATGCTTTGGGTGCAAGGTATGAGAAGGCTAGCCCTCCTGATCTTCTTCTGCAGATACAGGGTGTGTAAGTGAGAGAGAGAGAGAGAGATAGAGATAGAGAGGCTGAGTGTAGATGTGTGATGGTCTGGTGGAGTGGAAGCAGGAGAGGATGTATGCTGGCCCAATGTTGTGCAGTGCCTTGTATGCATGTGTGAGGAGTTTGGATTGGCAGTGTTTGTGTATTCGCAGCCAGTTGCAGCCAGTTGAAGTCTCTGGGGTGAGGCGTGACATGGGTGTGTCAGGGAAGGCCCAGGATGAGTCTGGCAGTGGCGTTCTGAATGGTCTGAAGAAGGCGGAGGTGCTTGGGGATTGCAGCATAGAATGTGTTGCTGTAATCAAGTCTGCTGGTGATTAGGTCTTAAGTGAGAGTATGTCTGGTGTTCTAGGGAATCCATCTGAATATTATTTTAAGGATGCGTAGCATGTGGAAGCAGGAAGAGCTGACTGCTTTCACCTGGGCAGCCATGTTGAGCTTGTCATCTAATATGATCCCCAGGTTGCATGTATTGTTGGTGGGTGAAAGGGTAGGCAGGAACTCTTATGTCCACCAGGTGGAGTCCCAGGGGAAATTTTTGTTCCTGAAGGTTAGGACTTCAGTATTATCTGTGCAGATTTTTGGGCAGTTGGTTCTCATCCATTCTGTTATGTGGATCATGCACTTGGTGAAGTTGGATCCGGATTGGTGGATTTATCTGACATAAAGAGGATGAGCTGAGCTGTCATCAGCATACATGATTGAGATGCCTTAGGATATGATGACATCAGCAAGTGCTGTCATGCAAATTTTGAACAGGGTGGGGCCTGAGAAATGATCGTTGAGGGACTCTGCAGATAAGGTCTTTTGGCTCCGATCTGTAGTGGTGGGTGGGAGACTGACTGACTGAGTTCTTCTTGTGAGGAAGGAGCATATCCATTTGAGGGCTGGGCCTTGGATACCTGTGTTGAGTGATCTTTTGATGAGTTCAGAGTGAGACACACTGTTGAAAACTGCAGAGAGGTCCTGTAGAACGTGAGCATCAGATTTCGGGCTTCCACAGGTATTTAGGTCTTCTACAGTTTCACCAGTCTTCTTCAACCACGGTGTAACCTTCCCTATTTTTAGGCAATTCATGAACCCTTTTTGTGCCAGAATGGTTAATCACGTTTTTCTGGTAAAGTGTGATCAAGGTGCTGACTTCCTGTAAGAAGAGCAGCTGGAACAACAGGAGCAAGAAAATGTGTGTCAGGTGTCATATTAGCAATAGTAATTATCAGATCAATATGATTGCTTTCTTTCAATGCTATCCAGGCCTCAGCAGAATTGAAAAAGGAGCACTTAGTATAAAGTCCTTTTGAAAGGGTGTTAAGGAGATTTCAGTGATTTGTAGGTTTTTTGCTACAGGTACCTTTCACTGTCTGTTAGAGAACTATAGGCCTCATTACGACCCTAGCGGCAGGCGGTAATCTGGTGGTAACACCGTCAATATGCTGGCGGTGTTCCGCCAGCTATTATGACCGTGGTGCATCAGCCACAGCCATACCGCCAGCCCCTCCAACATACCGCCAGGTTTCTGCCTTGCGGTCATAATCCCCAGGGCAGCGGTGCACACACCGCTGCCCTGGGGATTATGAGTCCCCAACTGCCAGCCTGTTCACGGTGGTAAACATTGCCATGGAAAGGCTGGCAGTACGGGGGACACGGGCGCCCCTGGCAGCCCCTGCACTGCCCATGCACTTGGCATAGGCAGTGCAGGGGCCCCCAGGCCCAGCCCCATTGAGCATTTCACTGCCCGAATTTCAGGCAGGGAAATGCGGGATGGGTGCTACTGCACCCACTGCACATCAACATTGCCGTCGGCTCTATTACGAGCTCGCTGCAATGTTGATGTGACTTTTCTGCTGGGCCAGCGGACGGAAACACTGTTACCGTCCGCTGGCCCAGCGGAAAAGTCATAATAGGGAGCCAGATATACCGCCCGCACTGGCAGTATACTGGCGCCCGCAGCTTCGGCGGTCTTTGTAAAAGAAGTTGTAATGAGGGCCTATTTTTTTAATACATAACCTATTCTTAGAGTGCACTATGGGCGAGTCCCTTGCTCATGATTGGATTGCATTGCTGGTCTTTCTCAAGTCTCTATTTCAGACTATTTTTATAGCATTTCAGTTCCACTGTGTTCTAAATGGGTGGCAAGCTTCCTTACACAGCTGATCCTAGGCAACAATTTTTATTTTTGTTCCTAAATGCATTCGTGATTTGGCAATGCTTTAGAGTGTGCAATCTATCTTTCTGTCATAGGCATCAGTACCAGAGGAAAGGACACGTCCACTTCCGCACTCCCAAGATTTTTGAGTGGGCGGATGGGGCAGAGGGGACAGAGGCCAGCAATAATGTACATTGTTTTGTCTATGTGATGAAAACAATAGCTAAAACTAAAAGCTAGGCCTGTCCTGTGCAGTGCAGTGTTTGAGGCCCTCACTGCTCAGAGGTACCCTAGAGAAGACTGACTAGTCGTGATACGACCTGTATTTTACAAGCCAGTGCATTTTGACAAAGGAGCATTTACTAGTTCATGCACCAAGGGTTTCATTTTTGCCTGTGAATTGTAGATACCACTGCAAGCTTGAAGTGATTATGTAAAAAATATTTAACCCTTTCACTGCTACGCCTTTTTCCCCCAGTGCTAATCCTTTTTTTAGGTCAAGCGTTAGCTTTCGGCCTGCTGTATACTAAAGTATACAATAGAGTGAGTTCCAGTGTTTTGATTTGTTAGGTGCAGTGTCCTTCAAAAATCCTTGCTTGCTAGTGGTCAGTTCTGCCTCTTTGTCCTGCCTTTCTTCACTTTGGGAGCAGCACAAAGTACTGTGTAATTGCGCTATGTCCTGTTTATCTCTTCTGTAAGGGACTTTTTTTTGGCATTTGTCTGTTTCACCTCAAAAGTGTCTTCAGTCACTCCTCCCCACTAGCTCCCTCTGTAAACATAAACCAACAGCAGGGCTAGCTCGCCCTCACTCTCTTTATTTTCAGTCTGTATGGCAAGAAAAGTCAACTCAGTAATTTCCACCGCTAGGAGCTCTAACTTGAGAAAACAGAGAGCATCGCATTCCAAATGCTTTTTTTTATTGTTTCCTGCTCATTCAGTGCCCGTCACTGATCTCAGCCACACAAATGAAAAAAAATGCAGCGCGATCGCACTATGTAAACCCCAGCGCGATCGCGCTGCATTTTTTTTAGTGTGAAAAGAAAAGTCCAGTTAGGTGTTTACAATGGTAAGAGCTCTAACACGAGCAAATGCGCGACCCGTTGCATTGAAAATGCTCGTTTATTTTTCTCTTCCTCAGTCGTTCAAATTAGTGTATTTTACTAGCTGTAAATGCCTGATACAGAAAACTAAATGCCGGCGCTCAAACGCTTATAGTTGTAACTGGAGGAAACGCGAGATTCATTGCACTGCAAATGCTTCTGTTTTATTGGCACGTAAACATTGTGTGACCTGCCTGCCTGAAATCCACAGAGACTGGTGCGTAGCACTGACGGGTGCAGGATGTGTGGTCCTTGACTTGGGCTTCGCTTGCGCAGTTCCAGTGCCACAGGCTGTGGATAATAGCTTTATAGCGTTTACAGGTGCTCTGAGTTTACCCGGGGCCACCTCCTGGGGCCCTAAAGATTCTGGAGATCGTAGTCCTGTCAGAAAAGCAACAAAATCGGTGCTGATGTCCTCCATGCCATGGGACACGGAAAGGCACGTCATAGCCAGCACTTACAGGTGTTGTCAGTTTGCCTATATCTACCTCCTGGGACCGTAAAGATTCTGGAGATCGTAGTCCTGGGCAGCAAACAACAAAAGTGGTGCCGATGTATGCTTTACTCAATTAATTTCACCCTGCTTCCAAAAATAGAAAAGTGGGTGTTCTGACCAGACAAAAGGATGTTGACATCATTAATGCAATTCTATATCTCTCAGCAAAAATGTAATGTCATTCTAAAATGTTATTCTTTATAGGCAGTTATGAAGGGCATTTATTCAGCAGGAAGAAGGGTCGGGAGTGTTGGACGTAGGAGGGCTGAAACCATCAGACGGTAGGTTGAACTAAAGAGTGTCAGGACCATCAGACGACAGATGGGCCTCTTTTTTATGATGATCCCTAAATCCACATGCAAATACGTAAGTGTTCGTTCCTTTAAATTTTACATTGCGTCAGTGCATGAAGAATAATTGTAGGGTAAGCTTTATTCTTGGTTGTTCTGTAGATGCTCTGATAGCATTCAGTAATAGCAATGTGCTGTTGTTAACGACACAGCCACAAATGCAGAGCCACTTAAAAATGTTAAAGGCTTACATTTTCATTTTGGTGCGGAAGAAAGTATAATTATGAAATGTTAGAGATACCAGTGGCAACAAAACCCTATGATTAGTTGAATATGCGTCACACTGTCCAAATGTGAAATTATACATAACACCAGTAACATGAAAGATAATGACTTGTTATGCATTGTTGCAGGTTATGTGGAAGAACACTCATATAATATTACGTGACTGTAATGTACTATTGTTCTCAACACAACCAACAACTTACCCATCAGATCGTCAAAAGGACCAAGAAAGTCTTATTGACATTTGTGTTCAACTTGCAGTGCTAAGTGGTGAATTCAAAGTCCTAATACGCCTTTGGAATCAATGTATGGTTGGGTTCCCGATATGCTATAACTTACGAACTAAATGGAAAATGTCTTCTTTTCTAGAATGGTACCAGCTTTGCTCTTGACTGTAGGTGTGTTCTAACTACATTTGCAGGAACTGTTGACTTGTTTCGGGGGAGTTGTGTTTGCTAAGGACTATGTACGCTTCTGTTCCTCAATAATTCTGTCAGGTACAAATATTTTGCCCAAATCTAGTCTTGAGCAAGAACTTTATGTCAGATATTTACTGCTCATACTGCTCCCCATAGCCCCCATATTAGGCTTTGTTTACTAATTTGCTATTCTTGTTCTAGAAAATACTTCTTTGTTTTTTTTTTATGTTGATATCTAATATTTATGTGTACATGTGAGCAGCCTTTCACATGCTAGTAAACCTCCTTCTAAAACCAATAATAATAATAATAATAATGAGGCCTGCTTGCAACTGCATACCCAAACAGATAATTAACCCATCGTGAAAATAACCGTATCCCTGACTTTATTGCAGCAACGGTACCGCAAATATAAGCAGTATTACTTTATAACGGACGTTACACTGCTTGCATTCAAGCTTACATCAATGTGTTTGCAAAGCAGATTTTAATGTTTGGACATTGTATTAATTATGTTATTTTTAGCCCTATCATAAGTAACCCTCATTTCTTGGTAATAGGTATGTTCGTTTGAAAAACTGCTTTACCGACATTTGAAAAAACGTATAGTTTTATATTTCAGTTACTTATTTAGGAATAATACTTTTCATTTACTACAGAAACGGTGCCTATTAGTACATTGCTTTGGCAATTACTGTCACCTCCACTACATTGTAGCATATGATTTTTATGATGTGCGCTTGGGTGTTCAAGTAATATATTTGGACACATAATTCCACAACTAACAATTCCAATACAACCCACATAATTCCACTACACACCACATACCCCCACTAGACTCCAAGCCATAACACATGGGTAAAAGACATTGTAATTTACAGCGCCACTAGCTTTAACTCTCACAAATGCGAGACCTATTGCATTGCAAATGCTTGTTTTGCAATTTGTGGTAGTTTGCCCTTAGTCCTCCAGAACCTTTTGTCCAAATTTCATACCAAATCTGCATCCTTTCTTTCCAAAATCCTGGGTGTTCTAAAGGTACCCAGGGTTTGTGGATTTCCATAGAGGGGACAGGGGAATTAGGCAAAATATAGCCACATTTTGTTTTTTGGGGGGGAAATGGGAAAAAGTGCTGCAGAAGAAAGTATCTGGTTGTTTTCATGCAAATGGCATGAATGTATGGGGCTGGCCTGGTTTGTAGTGGGTACATGTGAGAAAGTAGCCTCTTTCTAGCATGGTTAACCCCACTTTTGGCTTGTTTGTGAGTGTGTGTCAGTGTGTTTTTACTGTGTCACTGGGATCCTGCTAGCCAGGACCCCAATGCTCATAGATAAAAACCTGTATGTCAGCGTGTTTTGTCTGTCTCACTGGGAATCCTGCTAGCCAGGAGCCCAGTGCTCATAGTTTGTGGCCTAATGTGTGTGTTATCAGTAGTGCTTGACTGTGTCACTGAGGCTCTGCTAACCAGAACCTCAGTGCTTATGCTCTCTCTGCTTTTACATTTGTCACTGTAGGCTAGTGACTTCATTTACCAATTTCAATTGGCACACTGGACCCCCTTGTATATCCCTAGTATATGGTACCTAGGTACCCAGGGCACTGGGGTTCCAGGAGATCCCTATGGGCCGCAGCATTTCTTTTGCCACCAAAAAGGAGCTCAGACAAACCCTTGCAAAGGCCTGCCAATGCAGCCTGCGTGAAATAACACGCACGTTATTTCACAGCCATTTTCACTGCAGTAACTTATAAGTCACCTATATGTCTAACCTTCATTTAATAAAAGCTAGGTGCCAAGTTACTAAGTGTAAGGGCACACTTACACTAGCAAAGGTGCCCCCACATAGTTCAGGGCCATTTCCCCAGACTTTGTGAGTGCAGGGACACCATTACACGCGTGCACAACATATAGGTCAATACCTATATGTAGCTTCACAATGGTAACTCCAAATATGGCCATGTAACATGTCTAAGATCATGGAATTGTTCCCCCAGTCCAAATCTGGTATTGGGGAGCCAATTCCATGCATCCTGGGGGCTCCGACATTGACCCCCAGTACTGCCAAACCAACTCTCTGAGACTTGCACTGCAGCTACAGCTTGTCAACATCAGGCCAGTGCGGGCTCTATGGGCGACTAGAATGCAAAAACCCAGCACTTTAAAGATAACGTAATTTATGCATTGTGCTGATATGCTGTTGTTTAACCTTTTGCATTGCAGAGTTTAATCCTGAAGACGTATGTTCAAGGTGCTTATAAATACTGTTCATTTGCAATGTATTGCTGCAGGCTTTCAGAGTGTGTCAGGGTGTGGTCCCTTTCCAGGGCCTTCTAGAAGCTTTCCCTGCAGCATGACTGGGTGTGGTTTGTGGGCTGGGCCAAGACTCTATATAAGGGAGCCAGCCCAGCTCCACGTGCTCACTATTCAGAGGTCCCGATGCAGAGCAGCAGCAACTTCCTGAGCCCCTGTTCCGGAGGCCTACTTTCATCTTCCAGGCGTTGCCCTTTCACTTTGTTGGTGATTCTTGATCAGGGCTGGGCCCCCGATCCGTTCTCGAAGGCTTTCGAGTTCTTGGGCCTAATTTGCATGATAAAACAATTTTGCTCTTGTGCGTGTGAATGTGCGCTTTGGTGTTTCATGGCATTTACATGCTGACACTCGAATCGGCAAGACACGCAATTCTTTGCTCGTGTACAACTCTTGATATTCATTGTGCGCTACCATTTTATGGCATTCACAAGGTAGCATTCGAATCAGCAAGACGTGCGAATCATTTCTTCTACTTAATTCATTTTATTCATGGTGCGCTACCATTGCATGGCATTCACATGGTGGCATTCGAATCGGCAAGACGCGTGATTAATTTCTTGTGCTTAATTCATGTTAATCATTGTGCGCTACCTTTTCCCGGCATTCACATGGTGGCCTTCGAATCGGCAAGACGCGCGATTCATTCCTTGTGCTTAATTTATGAATATTCAATGTGCGCTTCCATTTCATGGCATTCGCAAGGTAGCATTTGAATCAGCAAAACGGGCGATTCATTTCTTGTGCTTAATTCATGATATTCATTGTGTGTTACCATTTCATGGCATTTACGTGGTGACATTCGAATTGGCAAGACGCCCGATTCATTTCTTGTGCTGAACTCATGTGACTCGTTGTGCACTACCATTTCGTGGCATTCACATGGTGGTATTTGAATCGGCAAGACGCGCGATTCATTCCTCGTGCTTAATTCATGATATTCAGTGTGCGCTACCATTTCATGCCATTCGCAAGGCAGCATTCGAATCAGCAAAACATGCGATTCATTTCTTGTGCTTAATTCATGATATTCATTGTGTATTACCATTTCATGGCATTTAAGTGGCGACATTTGAATCAGCAAGACGCACAATTCATTTCTTGTGCTGAACTCATGTGACTCATTGTGCGCTACCATTTTGTGGCATTCACATGGTGGTATTCGAATCGGCAAGACGCGTGATTCATTTCTTGTGCTTAACTCATGATGTTCATTGTGCGCTACCATTTCATGGCACTTACTTGGTGGCCTTCGAATCGGCAAGACGCATGATTTATTTCTTGTGCCTAACTCATGTTATTCATTGTGCGCAACCATTTCATGACATTTACAAACTCTTGTGGAAATCCTCAATGTGCGCAATTCATGTTCCTGCATTTTAAGAAACTAAAGTGTAGAAATCTTGATGTTATATTGTATGTACATAATAAGTCCCTTAAGTATAATTCCTATGGTGTTATAGAATTCATTCAGATTATTTTCTTGTCTTCATGCAAAAGACTATGCTTGAATTTGAAAACGTAATTCTAGAAGGTTCTGATGTTTCTAATCCATGTGTAACATTTCATTGAGAGGTTCATTGGAACGTTTGTATTAATCCTTCTTGATTCCTTCACAGGTAACCAGACATCTTGAGGCCTAGTTATTTAGTCCATGCTTAAGTTATCCATGTTTCCAGTATGACAATGCTTAGAATCATAGTCTAGTAATGATTAATATGATATAATTTTGATATTGTGTGTTTTAACCTTTTGCTTCCTACAGGTCTCCTTCCCAGCCGTTTCCTACCTAATCCCCTTTTCCCCACTTGGACTCTCTTAGACTCTGTGACATTCTACTCAGAGTATAGGAGCTGTCTTGTGGTGGACATGTTGGGAACGTGCGCAGACCCTGAGGATCTGGTGACTCTGACAGAATAGTGAGCCCACAAATTAATAATCCTCCTGGTTTGCGTATGTTCCCAGCATTGCCACATTGGACGAGCTAGTCAAGGCTATCACGCAGCTCCAAGCGGAGGTGGTGTCATCAAAAGATTTGGCAGCTAGCCTAGCTGAGAGAGTGAGTCAGTTACAGGATAATGTAGAGAAGAAGGAACAAAATCCCACAGGTGTGTCTTGGCCAGGTCCTTCTTCTCAGACTTCTGGAGGTAATCCTACAAACATTTACCTCAATGTTCCTTCAGCCATTCCTTTAGCTCCTCCAGAACGTTTCTCAGGCGATCCCTTGAAAGCGCATTCTTTCCTGGTTCAAGTGGAATTACACTTCACCTGCCGACCACATACTTTCCCTGATGCCCAGTCCAAAGTGGCTTTCTTGTTATCATACCTGACTGGGGATGCAACTATCTGGGCTATTCCTCTTGTGCGTAAAGACAGTCCCCTGCTTTACAACTGGAGAAATGTTGTTTCTGAGTTTGAATGAGTATTTGATCGTAGAACTGTAACATTGTAGACTTACGACAAGGTAACCAGGATTTAGTGTCATATTTAGCCAACTTTAATCGGCTGGTAGCCGAGACATCCTGGCCTGAAGAAAAACAAGCGGCCTTGTTCTACAAGGGACTCAAAGAGGAGTTAAACGATATTCTAGCTCAAATAGACCCGCAGCCTACAACTGTCAAGACCTGATAAACCTTGTTTTGAGATGGATCATTGTTTTGCAGAACGAAGGGGAACACGCAAAAAGACTGAAAAATGTTCTTGGCGTGTTCATGATAATAGAGAATCAAGAACTCAGAAAGAAAGAACGCCTGAACCTATGGAAATCGGAACAATCAGGAGGCCTCTGACCCAAGACGAAAAGGACCTATGTAGAAAGAATGGACATCTTGAGGCCTAGTTATTTAGTCCATGCTTAAGTTATCCATGTTTCCAGTATGACGATGCTTAGAATCATAGTCTAGTAATGATTAATATGATATAATTTTGATATTGTGTGTTTTAACCTTTTGCTTCCTACAGGCCTCCTTCCCAGCTGTCCCCTAACTAATCCCCTTTTCCCCACTTGGACTCTCTTAGACACTGTGACATTCTAATTAGAGTATTGGAGCTGTCTTGTGGTGGACGTGTTGGGAGTGTGAGAAGACCCCAAAGATCTGGTGACTCTGACACAGCTGCTGCCACCTCACAGACAGGGTTCTGCCCTCCTGGGGTCTGGGCAGCCCAGTCCTAGGAAGGCTGAACAAAGCTTTTCCTCTGAGAAAAGGGTGTCATACCCTCTCTCTTTGGAAATAGGTGTTACAGGCTGGGGAGGGGTACCCTACCCCATCCTCTGGAAATGGTTTGAAGGGCACAGATGGTGCCCTCCTTGCATAAACCAGTCTACACCCGTTCAGGGACCCCTTCTCCCCTGCTCTGGTGGGAAACTGGACAAAGGAAAGGGGAGTGGTCATTCCCCAGGGGTGATGCCCAGAGCTCCTCCAGTGTGTCCCAGACATCAGCCATCTTACTTTGCAAGGTGTGGGGGGCACTCTGGAGGGCTCTGAGTGGCCAGTGCCAGCAGGTGACGTCAGAGACCCTTCCTAATAGGTCCTTACCTGATTAGGTAGCCAATCCCCCTCTCAGGGCTATTTAGGGTATCTCCTGTGGGTTCTCTTCAGATTCTGCTTGCAAGTTTCCTTCAGGAAACCTCTGCAACAACTTCAGACTCTTCTGACCTCGGCTCAACCACATCCTGCTCCAAGAAACGCTGTAACTGCAACAAAGTGTCTACAAGAGACACTTTTCTTCAGCAACCTCAGCTCCAAGTCAGCAACTGCAACAGTTTTCATGTTGTGCATGCTCTGGGGACACCCTGTCTTCATCCTGCACCAGAAGGACTGAAGAAATCTCCTGTGGGGTGATGGAGTCACTCCTCTGCTTTAAGTAGGCACCTTCCAAGGTGACGACCGGTACTCTGGGACTCCTCTCATGGCAACGAGCATGCTCCTAAGGACACAGAGGGTGGACATCATCAGCATAGACTGTCTTGAGGTCCTGCTGATGCAATTTGGAAGAGGTAAGACATTGCCTCCCAGCGAACAATGGTACCCCTGTGTTTTGTCTCTTCTTCACCTCCTGAGGCCTGTGTGCACTCTTTGCAAAATTCCTTTATGCATAGCTTTTCCCAGGTCCCCAGCACTCCACCCTGTGATGCTCAACTCACTGAGTTATTCTCCGGCGGCGTGGGACCTTTTTGTTGTTGTGCTGCATCAACCGTGTTTTGCCCCTCCTTTGAACCGGGATCCTGCAGCTTCTGGGGGTGCTGGCTGGCATCCTGAGTTCCTTCTAAAGTGCTGAGAGCCCCCTCTTCCTCCTCACACAGAGTTGGGGCCCCCATGTCCCTCCTGGGTCCATCCAGCACCATTTTGATGAAAAACACACTTTTGCCGTAGCCAAGGCTTATTGGTGTCTTCCAACACGAAATCTCATCTGCAACGATCTTCACGCCGTGGGACATCTTTTACATCATGCACAAACTTGCTGGCACCTTCCTATGTGCACAAACCCACTGGCATCTTCCTATGGTGCATTACTGCAGTCTTCAACTATCCATGGTCTCTTCTTTTGCACCCTCTTCTGGGTTGACAGGGGCTCCTGTCCTTCCTGGAACTTCTTTCGACTTCTGGACTTGGTCCCCTTCCTTTGCAGGTCTCCAGTTCAAATAATCCAGCAGATGTTCTTTGCAGACTTGGTTGGCTGCTGCAAAATCCCCAAAACGAGGTGTGATGTATCCTATGGAAACTTGCAGTACTTTACTCCTGCTTTTCTGGGCTCTGGGGTGGGGTAATTTATTTACCTTTACTGTATTCTTACTCTCCCACCGATTCTATAAACACTACACTTGTCTAGGGGCAATTCGTGATTCACATTCCACTTTTTTAGTATATGGTTTGTGTTGCCCCAGACCTATTTTCTCTCATTGCATTCTATAGGATTTCCTACTGTTTGCATTGTTCTATGACTTTTTACTCGTCTAATTTTGGTGTCTATTGTATATATTGTGTATAATACTTACCTCAAGAAGGAGTATTGTCTTTAAGATATTTTTGGTACTGTGTCACCCAAATAAATACCTTTATTTTTGGTCACAATGAGTATTGTCTTTACTTGTGTATAAGTACTGTGTAACTATAAGTGGTATTGCATGAGCTTTGCATGTCTCCTAGTTTAGCCTAAGCTGCTCTGCTATCGCTACCTCTATCAGCCTAAGGTGCTAGAACACTACTACATACACTAACAAGGGATAACTGGACCTGGAGTAAGATGTAAGTACCCAAGGTACCCACTACAAACCAGGCCAGCCTCCTACACTAGAACACTACTACATTTCACTAATAAGGGATAATTGGACCTGGTATAAGGTGTAAGTACTCAAGGTACCCACTACAAACCAGGACACCCTCCTACAGTACCTAAGGTACTTACACCTTATACCAGGTCCAGTTATCCCTTAGTAGTGAAATGTAGACAGTGTTCTAGAAGCTTAGGCTGTCAAGAGGGAGCTGTAGCAGAGCAGCTTAGGCTGAACTAGGAGATATGCAAAGCTCCTGCAATACCACTATAGTTACACAGCACTTATATACATTAAAAGACAATACACTCAGTGTTACCAAAAATAAAGGTACTTTTTTTTAGTGACACAAGGCCCAAAATATCGTAGAGACTTTGGGGGTCATTCCGACCCTGGCGGTAAAAACCGCCAGGGTCGCGGATGACGGACGCACCGCCAACAGGCTGGCGGTGCTTCCTGGGCCATTCTGACCGCGGCCGTAAAGCCGCGGTCAGAAAACCGGGTCTGGCGGTTTCCCGCCGGATTTCCCCCGGTTGCCCAAATCCGCCATGGCATGGGGATTCTGACCCCCTTCCCGCCAGCCTGTTTCTGGCGGTCTTCACCGCCAGGAACAGGCTGGCGGGAACGGGTGTCCTGGGGCCCCTGGGGGCCCCTGCACTGCCCATGCCACTGGCATGGGCAGTGCAGGGGCCCCCTAACAGGGCCCCAGCCTGCTTTTCACTGTCTGCCTAGCAGACAGTGAAAAGCGCGACGGGTGCAACTGCACCCGTCGCACACCTGCAACACCGCCGGCTCCATTCGGAGCCGGCTTCAGTGTTGCAGGCCCCTTTCCCGCTGGGCCAGTGGGCGCGAACTTGGCTAGCGCCCGCCGGCCCAGCAAGAAAGTTGAAATGGCCCCAGCGGTCTTTTGACCGCGGAGCGCCGCGGTTGGAATGACCGCCAATATTCCTTCTCGAGATAAGTATTATACACAATTTATACACTAGTAACCAAAATCAGGTAAGTACACAGTCAGAAAATAGCGCAAACAGTGAAAAACACAATAGATTCCAATAGGCCTAGGGGAATCATAAACCATATACTAAAATAGTGGAATGCGAATAACGAATTCCCCCCTAGGCAAGTGTAGTGTGTAGAGGTGTGCTGGGAGTGTAAGAAAACGCCAAAGGTAGGTAAAATACCCCACCCCAGAGCCCAGGAAAACAGGAGTAAAGTACAGCAAGTTTCTTCAGGACATACTACAAGTTGTGATAAAGGATTTTACAAGGACTAAGCAAGACTGCAAGAAACCAACAATGGATTCCTGGACCTGAAGACCTGTGAAGCGAGGATGCCAATTCCAGAAGTTACAGAAGAGTCCAGGAAGAACAGGAGCCCCTGCCAACCTGGAATAAGGTGCAAAATTGGATTCTCCGGTTGGAAGAAGAGTGCAGATTTGCACCAAAGAAGATAGCTGCGGGCTTCTGCATGATACAAGAGATGTCCCACTTTGAGTCGTTGGATGCAGACAGTTTTCAGCACTGGACTCCTCCAACAAGCCTTGGTTCAAGCAAGTTCTCAGTTTGCATCAAAATGGTGCTACCTGGGCCCAAGAGGGACCTGAGGGTCTCAACTCAGACTGAGGAGACAGAGGGGGCTATCAGCACTTCAGAGAGCCCTCAGAAGACCAGAGACCACCCATGGGAGACCCAGGACACAGGGACAAAGAATATGCAAAATGCAGTTGTTGCAGCACCACAAAGGAAGGTCCCACGCCGCCGGAGAACAACTCAGCGAGTTGTGCATCACAGGATGGAGTACTGGGGACCTGGGGGTAGACTGTGCATGAAGGATTCTTAGAAGAAGTTCACAGAAGCCCAAGCAGCTGGAGAAGACGAGGTGCACAGGGGTACTGTCGCAGGACGGGGAAGCAAGCTTTTACCTCCACCAAATTTGGACAGTTGGACCGTAGGACAGTCTGGGTCATGTCGGTCCATCACCTGTGTTCCAGGGAGCACGCTCATTGTCAGGAGAGGAGTCCTAGAGTACTGGTCGTTGTCGCAGAAGGATGCCCGCGGAAGCAGGGAAGTGACTCCGTCACTCCATGGAAGATTCCTTCGGTTCTTCTGGTGCAGGATGAAGACAGGCAGTCCTCAGTGTGTGCACACCTTGGAAAATGCTGCAAATGCTGGCTGGAGCTGAAGTTGCAGGTTACTGTAGCCTTCCTGGATACTTTGTTGCAGTTACAGCGGTTCCTGGAGCAGTCTGGGATTGATCTAATGATCAGAAGCTGAAGCAGAGGATGCAGAGGATTCCTGAGGGAGTCTTGCAAGCTGAATCTGAGGAAAGACCCAGAGGAGAGACCCTAAATAGTCCTGAGAGGGGGATTGGCACCTATCAGGAGGCGTCTCTGATGTCACCTGCTGGCACTGGCCACTCACAGGTATCCAGAGTGTCTCCACACCTTAGAATCCAAGATGGCTAGTGCCAGGGACACAGTGGAGGAGCTCTGGGCACCACCCCTGGGGTGGTGATGGATAGGGGAGTGGTCACTCCCCTTTCCCTTTTCAGTTTCACCCCGGAGCAGAAACTGAGGGCCCTGAAGCAGTGAAAACTGGTTTATGCAAGGAGGGCACAGTTTGTGCCCTTCAAAGCATTTCCAGAGGCTGTTGGAAGCTACCCCTCCCAACCCTGTAACTCTTATTTCAAAATGCAGAGGGTGTAAAACCCTCCTCCCAAAGGAAATGCATTGTTCTGCCTTCCTGGGATTGAACTGCTCAGTCCCCAGGAGGGCAGAAACCTGTTTGTGAGGTGGCAGCAGCTGGGACTGCAGTGGAAACCTCAGAGAGCTGGTTTGGTAGTACTGGGGTCCATGGTGGAGCCCTCAGGGTGCATGGGATGGGCCCCACAATACCAGATTTGGAACGAAGGCCAATTCCATAATCTTAGACACCTCACATGGCCATATTCAGAGTTACCATTGTGAAGCTACTATATGTATTGACATATATGTAGTGCATGCGTGTAATGGTATCCCCGTACTCACGAAGTCTGGGGAATTGTCCTTGGACAATGCCCTCACACACAGTAACTTTGCATCGAGCCTTCAGTAAATGAAGGTAAGACAGATAGGTGACTTATAAGCTACTAAAGTGCTGTGAAAATGGCTGTGAAATAGTGTGTGCACTATTTCACTCAGGCTGGACTGGCAGTCCTGAAGGATGGTTTGTCTGAGCTCCTTATGGGTGGCAAAAGAAATGTTGCAGCCCATAAGGATCTCCTGGAACCCCAATGCCCTGGGTACCTAGGTACCATATTCTAGGGACTAATAAGGGATGTCCAGTGTGCCAGCCAGAATTGGAATATGGAATACTGGAGTCCTGGCTAGCAGGATCCCATTGAAACAGGCAAAACATGCTGACAAACAGGCAGAAATTGGGGGTAACATGCCAAGAAAGATGGTACTTTCCTAGACAAACCCCCCCCCCAAAACAAGGGCCAATAAGGCTAACCTTGCCCAGATGAGTCTTCATTGTCTAAGTAGAAATATCTGGAGAGTCCATCTGCATTGGAGTAATTACTCCCCGGTCTATGTTCCACTGTAAAGTCCATCCCCTGTAGAGAAAAAGACCACCTCAACAATGTAGGGTTTTCTCCTTTCATCTATTTTAACCATAAGAGAGGTTTGTGGTCTGTCTGAACAATTAAGTGAGTTCCACATAAGTATGGTCTCAACTTCTTCAGGGCCCATACCACAGCAAAGGCCTTCCTCTTTATGGCCTACCAACGCTTTTCTCTAGGGGTCAACCTTCTACTGATAAAAGCAACAGGTTCACCCTGGCCCTCTGAGTTCAGTTGTGATAGCGCTGCCCCAACCCCAGTTCGGTTGCATCTGTCTGGACAATTGATATTTTGGAGTAATTTGGGCTTTTTATGACAGGTGCAGTACACATAGCCTGCTTAAGCTCCTCATGTCAACATCAGGACAGTGCGCGCTCTACGGTTACTAAAATGCAAAAACCCAGTCTTTATGCAAAGGCATAATTCATGCATTATGTTTATATGCAGTTTGTTAACCTTTTGCATTGCAGATTTTAACCTTGAAAACCACTATTAATGATGTTTGTAATAACTGTTCATGTGCATGGTATTGCTGCAGGCTTACCGAGTGTGTCAGGGTGTGGTCCCTTTCTAGGACCTTCTAGAAGCTTCCCCTGCACCAAGACTGGGTGTGGTCTGTGGGCTGGGCTTGAATCTATATAAGGGAGTCAGCCCAGCTCCATGTGCTCACTATTCAGGAGGTCCCGGTGCAGAGCAGCAGCAACTTTCCTGAGCTCCGGTCCCAGAGGCCTACAATGTTATTTCCAGGCCTGCCCTCATTATATTGACGATCCTTTAGCAGGGCGGTAAGGCGGAGGTCAGGCTGGGCCCCCAACCCCCGTTTTCAAAGACATTCTAGTTTTTGGGCCTAGTTGTGAAACTCCTTGCGTGCACGATTGTGTTTTCATGACATTTACATATTCTTGTTTGAATCGGCAAGGTGCACAATTAATTTTCTGGCATTTAATTTTGAAATTCAGATCGGCAACAATGTGCGCGATCATTTCATGATATTTGCATTGTGTATTTTGAATCGGCAAGATGCGCGATTCATTTCCTGGTAATTAACTTTGACATTCAGATCGGCAACAGTGTGTGCGATCATTTCATGATATTTGCATTGTGTATTTCAAATTGGCAAGGGGCGCGATCCATTTCCTGACATAAAAACTCCTGACATTCAGATCGGCAGTGTGCACGATCATTTCATGACATTAGCATTGTGAAACTTCCAGTCGGCAGCAAGGTGCGCAATTCTTCTCTGGCAGTAAACTCTTGATTTTCAGATCGGCTGTGTGAGTGATCTTTTCATGGCATTGAATACTTTGGTGTGCAGTGTTTATTGAGGTGCACACATTTATCCTGAGCTTTTGGTTTTCTCGAAACGCTTAATTCAAAATGTGACATTCTTTGTGCTAATTAAGCTCCTAGTACATTTCCTGTTGTTTTTTCATGGAATGTTCAGAATAGCCTTTGTTCTCCTGTAAAAATGCAATGTTTATTCTGAAACCATTTTGAAGAAGGTTCTTGTATTCTACTCAGTATATGTTATTTCCTAAAAAGCTGAAAGGAAACATTGTTTTAACCCATTCTTGATTTTTCCAGGTACCTAGATTTCTTGAGGCCTAGTTATAGTCATGTCCTAAGTTATCCATGATTTCAGTATAAGAATTCTTAGAACCATAGTCTATTGAAAGTCAATGTGATTATATCTTGACATTGTGTTGTTTAACCTCTTGCTTCCTACAGGTCTCCTTCCCAGCTGTTCCCTACCTAATCCCAGTGTCCCCTACTAGGACTCTCTCAGGCTCTGTGGTATTTCTATTGGAGTTTTGGAGCTGTCTAGTGATGGACATGTTGGGAACGTGCGCAGGCCCGAGGATCTGGTCTCCCTGACAGAATAGTGAGCCCACAAATTAAGATCCTCCCAGTTTGCGTTTGTTCTCAGCATAACCACATTGGATGAACTAGTTAAAGTTATCACGCAGCTCCAAGCAGAAGTAGTATCATCTAAAAACATAGTAGCTAGCTTAGCTGAGAGAGTGAGTCAATTTCAGGAAAGGGTACAAAAAAAGGAGCAAAGTCCTTTGGGTGCGGCTTGGCCTGGTCCTCCTCCTCAAGTTTCAGGAGGTAATCCTCCAACGAACATTTCCCTCAATGTTTCTTCAGCTATTCCCCTGGCTCCTCCAGAACGTTTTTCAGGCGATGCCCTGAAAGCGCAATCTTTTTTGGTTCAAGTGGAATTACATTTTACATGTCGACCAAACACTTTTCCCAATTCCCAATCCAGGGTGGCCTTCTTGTTATCTTACCTGACTGGGGACGCAGCCACCTGGGCAATCCCTCTTGTGTGCGTAAAAACAGTCCCCTGCTTTACAATTGGAGAAATTTGGTCCTCGAGTTTGAACAAGTGTTTGATCGAAGAACAGTGACCTTGTCGGCAGATCAAGAACTGTTAGACTTGTGACAAGGAAACCAAGACTTAGGGGGTCATTACAACATTGGCAGTAAAAGACGCCTACCGCCGTGCAGAAGACCACCAACACACCACTGTGGCTGCAGAAATCCACCACAGCTATTATGACCCACAGCTCAGAACCCACACAAGTCCGCCACACCAAAGGTCAGTGATAAACTGGCGATAACAAAACTTCCACCGCCATGCCAACAGAAATACGCCCACACTATCACGACCCATGAATCCACGCGGCGGTCTTTCAACCGCGGTATTCCATTGGTGGTACACACCGCCGCACTCAAAATACACACACATTTACAAAACACTAACACATTGGACAATTCGAAATACACACACCTGATACACATACACACACCACTCCCACACACCCAATACAATATAAAACACACACCCACATCACCCACAAACCCTTACAACCAGATTTGCGATAGAAGGCCAGAGAGAGACACCACAATCTATAACCAGGCATCCACAGGCACACAACACAATCACCCACATAACATCCACACACCCCACAAAACACACCACTAAATATCACCACACATATCATAACAAACACCACCCCACACATCACCTACACCACCCCATGGCACGGCAAAGACACCCCAGGTTCTCTGAGGAGGAGCTCAGGGTCATGGTGGAGGAAATCATCCAGGTAGAGCCACAGCTATTCGGATCACAGGTGCAGCACACCTCCATAGCTAGGAAGATGGAGCTATGGCGCAGAATAGTGGACAGGATCAACGCAGTGGGACAGCACCCAAGAAATAGGGATGACATCAGTAAGAGGTGGAACAACTTACAGGGGAAGGTGCATTCCGTGGTATCCAGACACCACCTTGCGGTACAGAGGACTGGCGGCTGACCCCCACCTCCTCCCCCACAACAAACAACATGGGAGGAGCAAGTCTTGGCGATTCTGCATCCTGAGGGCCTCGAAGGAGTAGCTGGAGGAATGGACTCTGGTAAGTCAAACCTTAACTATTACAACCCCCACCCTACCTGCATGCCATCACATACCCCCACCCTCGCCATCATCCCCATCACTCCAACTCCTAATACATGTCCCACTATCACAAACCACACATCTCAACACCAAGCTCTGCATGCAACACCAAAGCATGGACACCCATCACCAATGCATGGCCACTGCACATACCCATACACCCCCCTAAACCATCATCACACAAGGTCCCACACAGGAATGCAAGCACTGGGGTACACGGTCACCCACCCATTGCACACCATGGTACACACAGATGCAATAATCATGCTTTTACACCCCTGCAGGACCCCTACCCAACGTCACCGCACAGGAGGGTCCACACATGTCCACACCACCAACAGAAGAGGCCCACAGTGATGACAGCAGCTCTGTCTAACTGGATCTAGACGACCAGCCCAGCCCATCTGGGTCTTCGGGACAGTTGGTTCCCCTCACACAGTCACAGGCCACCACAGAGCTTCCCCCCTCTGGAAACACCAGCACAGCACCCACCCAGCGGGCCCGTACCTCTGTCCCCAAGACACGTCAATCAGCAGTGTGTCCACCACTACAGGGAACCCAGGCTAACACACCACTCCAACAACAACAGGGACCTGGGGGCAGTGGCAGTGGGCACACCGTTCAGGGGTCAGAGGCCCAGGGAAACAGGGGAACTGGGAGGGTTGCTGTGGGACAGGGGGAGGACAGGCCTAGGGAACCCACTCTCCACGAGGACCTCTCCAACTTCCTGGGAGCGTACCATCATTCCCAGGAGACGATGGCAACGGTACTGGCCAAGTTTCAGGAGACCCAGCGGCTGCAGGAGGAACAGTATTTGGGCTTCAGGGAGTTACTCAGATCCATCAACTCCACCCTGGGCACTATCGTAGGGGTGCTGAAGGAAGTCCTCAACACCAGGAGGGACACTGTGGCACAACAAGGGGCCCCTGACACTAGCCTGGACGATGAACTGCCCACCACCTTCGCCGGCGCTAGTGGACAGGAGGCACCGCCACAGGACCACCACACCAGCACCCCACCCCCTGCAGATGGAGAAGCACCCCGCAAACGGTCCCTGAGATCCAGAACAAAGACAGAGAACGATGCCAAGACCCCCACCAAGAAATGAGACCGCCCTGAATGTCATCCTTTTGTCCCACCTTGTCACCCTGTCCATCCTCAAACTGACCCAGCTCCACTTCCTATGCCCCTTTGGACAATACACCTGTGAGACTGACAGACTGGATTCTGCCATGGACATTCCTCCACCATCACCCCTCCCCATTTTACAGCAGCCTCCAATATTGAGCACTTAAATAAACACCGTTAAGGCACAAAACAATCTGGACTCTGTCTGTGATTTCAAAATAGTGTATTAGCAATTACAGTGACAAAATGCTCTTACAATTGTAATATCAACATACCTATGTCACACAGCTCTAGTCCATGAGAAAACAAAGCAGATGTCACATAGTGGGACCCACATCTGTGAAATCGTAAGGGAAAGTGACAACTCAGTGACCATACACTGGGTGAAAAGGACAGACAGTAGAGAGGTAGTAGTGTAACATTACATGTAGTAGGCAGGTTTGTCTTCTTACCTGTGTCTCACTGGAAGTATTGCAGGATAACCGAGTTCCTGTTGTCGATGTCCTCTTCTTCTGCTTCCTCGTCTTCACTGTCCACAGGCTCCACAGCTGCCACAACACCTCCATCTGGACCATCCTCGTGCAGAAAAGGCTCCTGTCGTCGCAAAGCTAAGTTGTGAAGCATACAGAAGGCCACGATGATCTGGCACACCTTCTTTGGTGAGTAGAATAGGAAACCACCTGTCATATGGAGGCACCTGAACCTGGCCTTCAGGAGGCCGAAGGTCCGCTCTATAATCCTCCTAGTTCGCCCATGGGCCTCATTGTAGCGTTCCTCTGCCCTTGTCCGGGGATTCCTCACTGGGGTCAGTAGCCATGACAGGTTGGGGTAACCAGAGTCACCTGAAAAAGGCGAGGGACAACTGTTAGACACACACTAACCTGTAGGGATATTCCCAGACCCAGACAACTATTCCCACTGATTTGGTTCCATGTGCTCACCTAATAGCCACACCCGGTGCCTCTGGAGTTGCCCCATCACATAAGGGATGCTGCTATTCTGCAGGATATAAGCGTCATGCACTGAGCCAGGGAGTTTGGCATTCACATGGGAGATGTACTGGTCAGCCAAACACACCATCTGCACATTCATCGAATGAGAACTCTTCCGGTTTCTGAACGCCTGTTCACTCCTGCGGGGGAGGACCAAGGCCACATGTGGCACCTATGATGTTGGGGATATTTCCCAGAGCATAGAAGTCACCTTTCACTGTAGGCAAATCCTCCACCTGAGGGAAAACGATGTAGCTCCGCATGTGTTTCAGCAGGGCAGACAACACTCTGGACAACACGTTGGAAAACATAGCCTGGGACATCCCTGATGCTATGGCCACTGTTGTTTGAAATGACCCACTTGCAAGGAAATGGAGTACTGACAGCACCTGCACTTGAGGGGGGGATTCCTGTGGGATGGCGGATAGCTGACATCAGGTCTGGCTCCAACTGGGAACACAGTTCCAGGATTGTGGCACGATCTAGCCTGTATGTGATGATTACATGTCTTTTCTCCATTGTTGACAGGTCCACCGGCGGTCTGTACACCGGAGGATGCCGCCATCTCATCACATGTCCCAGCGGACGGTGCCTATGAAGGACAACAGCGAGCACAGAGTCAACCAACTCAGAGGTACGTACACACACCTTACACAGAACACGAGTCATAATCCGAAATAAGCATGTCTGAGTGTTGAGGCAAGGCCTAGTTATGTGTGACGCACTTAAAAATAGAGCCATGTGGGCCCCTGAAATGGCGTCTGCCTGACCTGTAAAGTGGGACAATGGGATATGAGGTAACTGCGTTGGCGTTGTACACCGTCGCGGTAGGCGGTCGAAGACCACAGCGCAATTCTGCATTGGTTAACATTGGACCCTATGGGTCCCAGGAGCCAATGACGATGTACGCCGGCGGTGACGGTATGCACCGCCGCGGACGTGACCGCAATTTTCTATCTGTTCAATCACTCGATACCTGATCTTCGACAGGAGAGGACCTACACTGCAAGTGCTGCTGTGACCTCAGTCTGGAAGAGACAATGGCTCATGTGTCTGGGGAAAGGGCCCCTGCCTTCACATCGGAGGAGTTGGAGAAACTCGTGGCTGGGGTCCTCCCCCAGTACACGCTACTCTGCGGTCCTCCAAACAAACAGGTAAGTGCACTGGGAGCATGCTGTATGGGCCATGCCTGTGTGGAGTGGGGTGGATGAATGATAGGGGGGGGAGAATGAGGCGTGCAGGAAACGACGGTGAGTGCATGTGCCACAAGGCAAATGTAGGGATGCGGGCCAATGACTGTGACGATGCAGTTGGAAATAACTTCTCTTTTTCCCCTGAACATTTCCTGTAGGTCAGCGCCCACCAGAAGAAGGATATTTGGCGTGCCATCGCCAAGGACGTCCGGACCCTGCGGGTCTATCACAGACGGACACCCACTGCCGTTAGAGATGGGAGGACATTCGCCGCTGGAGCAAGAAGACGGCGGAGGCCCAGCTGGGGATGGCTTCCCAACATGGAAGGGGTGCCCGTCACACCATGACCCCCCTGATGTTCAGGATCCTGGCGGTGGCGTACCCGGAGTTGGATGGGCGCTTGAGGGCATCACAGCAGCAACAAGGGGGTGAGTACACTCTCATTCTGCTGATTTAGCGTACAGTGGAGGTGTCTGGGTGGGGGAGGTGAGCTGTGGGTTCCCCTAGGCCAGGGTGAGTGTGCTAGTTAGGTCTCCTTTTTCAGGCAGGACCTGTGGCACCCCACCCCACCTGGGTACAGTGCCAACTACACCTAGTGAGGCTCCTGTGACATCCATGTGTGCAGATGTCGCCCATAGCCTTGTAGGCCATGTCCCAGGGATTGAATAGTGGACCCCAAGTGCGTGGCGCAGTGCAGGGGGCTTCTGTGTCTGTCGTGTCCGCCAACGGTAGTGGTAATGCATGCACTCAACATGTCTTTCTTCTGTCGTCCCCCCCTTTTGTGTTCTCCATGTTCTTGTGTGTATTAGCATCATCAGGCGGAGGAGCAATGGCATCGGAGCAGGAGGGAGCTGCATCCCACATGGCCCTGGAGGGCAACACTACGGAGTCGGATTTCACCAGTGGGACGGAGGGCGAGGGGAGCTCCACGGTGGGGACAGGAGCTGAGACCAGTGATATGGACTCGTCCTCTGATGGGCGCTCCCTTGTGGAGGCGGGCCCATCTGTGCCCCCCCCCCATCTACAGGTACAGCCGCCACCCACCCTTCCAGCACTGCCCTCCCAGCAGCCCCTCAGCCTTTTCCCTGTGCCCGCTCACCCAGGAGGGTGGGCATCACCTTCGCCCCAGGCACCTCAGGCCCTGCCCCAGTCACCCCTGCTGCCCTCAGTGAGGCGGCCATTGACCTCCTCAGGTCCCTAACTGTTGGGCAGCCTACCATTTTGAATGCCATCCAGGGTGTAGAGAGGCAGTTGCAACAAACCAATGCATTCCTGGAGGGCATTCATTCTGGTCAGGCAGACCTTCAGCGAGCTTTTCAGACTCTGGCCTCAGCACTGATGGCAGCCATTGTCCCTGTCTCTAGCCTCCCCCCCTCCAACTTCCTCTACCCAGACCCACACCCCTGTACCTCAGCCTACCCCAAGCACACCATCAGACCAGCATGCACACACCCTAACACACAAAGGAAGCTCAGGCAAACATAAACACCACACATCCCACAGACACTCACGCAAACATCACACGCATGCAGACATAGCAACATCCACTGCCTCCACTGTGTACCCCTCCTCCTCGTCTCCCTCCTCCCTCCCTGTCTCATCTCCACTCACACCTGCATGCACTACATCTACCGCCACTACTTCCATCACCACCACATCCCGCTCACGTGCAGTCACCACCCCCACTACAATTCACACATCCTCTGTGTCCTCTCCCAGTGTGTCTGTGACGCCACCTCCCAAGGTACACAAACGCAGGCACACACCCACCCAACAGCCACCCACCTCACGACAGCCTCCAGCACATGCACCTTCACCCAAAGTGTTGGACTTTTGCTTATGCAGGGTCATCCCCAGTCTTTTTGCCTCCTGCCTCCTATTTTTTTCTGACCTGTTGCTGTTGGCTTTTCAACTCTGAGCACTTTACCACTGCTAACCAGTGCTAAAGTGCATATGCTCTCTGTGTAAATTGTATGTAATTGGTTCTCCATGATTGGCATATTTGTTTTACTGTTAAGTCCCTAGTAAAGTGCACTAGAGGTACCCAGGGCCTGTAAATCAAATGCTACTAGTGGGCCTGCAGCACTGGTTGTGCCACCCACATAAGTAGCTCTGTAATCATGTCTCAGACCTGCCACTGCAGTGTCTGTGTGTGTATTTTTACACTGTAAATTCGACTTGGCAAGTGTACCCACTTGCCAAGCCTCAACCTTCCCTTTTCTTACATGTAAGGCACCCCTAAGGTAGGCCCTAGGTAGCCCCAAGGGCAGGGTGCAGTGTATGGATAAGGTAGGACATATAGTAATGTGGTTTATATGTCCTGACAGTGAAATACTGCCAATTTCGTTTTTCACTGTTGCAAAGCCTGTCTCTCTCATAGGATAATATGGAGGCTACCTTTAAATATGATTAAAGTGTAGATTCCCCTAGAGAGTAGATGGACATGTGGAGTTTGGGGTCCCTGAACTCACAATTTAAAAATACATCTTTTAGTAAAGTTGATTTTAAGATTGTGCGTTTGAAAATGCCACTTTTAGAAAGTGAGCATTTTCTTGCTTAAACCATTCTGTGACTCTGCCTTGTTTGTGGATTCCCTGTCTGGGTCAGTTTGACAGTTGGTTGTTTTTCACCTCACACCAGACAGTGACACAAAGGGAGCTGGGGTGTAACCTGCATTTCCTGATTAGCCATCTCTGCTAGGAGGGAGGGGTGGAGTGGTCACTCTCATCTGAAAGGACTGTGCCTGCCTCTAACAATGCCGGCTCCAACCCCCTGGTGTGTGTCTGAGGCCTTGCCTGGGCAAGGCAGGATTTCACAAGTAGGTGTGAGTCCCCTTTGAAGAAAGGTGACTTCAAAGACTAAAATGGGTATAAGAAGGGCACCCAAATCTACAGACTTGAGAAACACTTCTGGAACCAAGAGGAACCTCTGCCTGGAGAAGAGCTGATAGCTGAGGAAGACGTGCTGCCCTGCCTGTGACTGTGCTTTGTGGAGCTTTCCTGCAGTGCTGCTTCTGCCAGAGTAAGAGGGCAAAGACTGGACTTTGTGTGCCTTCCATCTTGTGAAGAAATCTCCAAGGGCTTGATTTAGAGCTTGCCTCCTGTTGTTTGAAGTCTCAGGGACAGCAAAGACTTCTCTCTACCACCACCTGGAGTCTCTGGAGAGACTCCTGCTCTGACAAGTGGTGCCCTACCCAGTCCCTGGGCCCTTGAAAGGAAAGCTGGTGGAAATCCAAGGAAATCGACTTCGGACCGACGCCGCTGCTGAATCCGGTAACGCTGCCTGCACCTGACGCCGTGACCTTCGCTGGAACACGACACTCTTCGCAGGCCCGTCGCTGCAGCAGCCCCGCTGAAGTCCGCGACTCCGTGGAAGTCGCCGCACCACGTCGTGACTGACGCCGCTTGAAGTGCACGGATTCAACGTTTTGCACAGACGCCGCGATTCCTGACTTTGCGCCTCGGCTTGTTTTCACTCTACACCAAAGGTACTGTACTTGGGGGTCTACACGACTCCGTGTCCGGCGCCGCTGGTGTCGGCTTGTTGGGAACGACTCCGTCACGACGCCGTGTTAACATCTAATTGAAGCATTTTTGTTTCTAAGCGCTATTTTTGAGTTTAATCTTTAAAAATTCATAACTTGACTTGTGTATGTCGGATTTTTGTAGTTTTGGTCTTGTTTTGTTTAGATAAATATTTCCTATTTTTCTAAACCGGTGTTGTGTCATTTTGTAGTGTTTTCATTAAGTTACTGTGTGTGTTGGTACAAATACTTTACACCTAGCACTCTGAGGTTAAGCCTACTGCTCTGCCAAGCTACCAAGGGGGTAAGCAGGGGTTAGTTGAGGGTGATTCTCTTTTACCCTGACTAGAGTGAGGGTCCTTGCTTGAACAGGGGGTAACCTGACTGTCAACCAAAGACCCCATTTCTAACACAAAGTCACCAAACGTACACCTCCTACAACCACAACCTCTTCCTCCACTCCGAAACCCCCACCAGCTACCCGTCCCAGTGTTCCCAAGAAACTTTTCCTGTCCACCCTTGACCTCTTTCCCTCACCTCCCCCACCCCGTCAGTCCCCTAGGGCCCGACTCTCCAGGTCCCAACCTAGCACCTCAGCCACGACATCGGCGGGATCAGTGGTGCCAGTAGTCACCGGATTCTGGAGTGCACCAGGCAGCAAGGCAGCCAGTGTGGCAAGGAGTCACAGCACGGACAGTCCCCCACCTGTCAAGCATCAAAAGTTGGCCAGTGCCCGGCGGTAGAGGGGGAAGACACCAGCCACCAAAGCCGTTCCCAGGGGTACAGGTGGGAGTGTGGAGTCATCTGCGACACCTTCCAAGGTCGTGAAGGGGCACAAGAAACCTGGCAAGTCTGGGAAGATCAGCACGGCGGAGAAGACTGCCATCAGCCCGCTGCCCAGGAGGCGACCGCCATCATCCCCGCTGCCCAGGAGGCGACCGCCAGCACCAGCCCCGCTGGCCCAGACAGGACCGCCAGCACTAGCTCCGCTGCCCAGGATGCGACCGCCAGCAACATCCCCGCTGGCCCAGGCAGGACCGCCAGCACCAGCTCTGCTGGACAGGATGCGACTGCCAGCACCTGCCCCGCTGGCCCAGACAGGACCGCCAGCAGCAGCCCCGCTGGCCCAGACAGGACCGCCAGCACCAGCTCCACTGGCCAGGATGTGACTGCCAGCACCAGCTCTGCTGGCCCAGACAGGACCACCAGCAGCAGCCCCGCTGGCCCAGACAGGACCGCCAGCATTAGCCCCGCTGGCCCAGACAGGACGACCAGCACCGCAGGCCCAGACAGGACCGCCAGCAGCAGCCCCGCTGGCCCAGACAGGACCGCCAGCAACAGCCCCGCAGGCCCAGACAGGACCGCCAGCAGCTGAGTCGCTGCCAAGGACACCGCCGCCACAAGCTCGGCTGCAATGGACACCGCCGCCACAAGCTCGGCTGCAATGGACACCGCCGCCACAAGCTCGGCTGCAATGGACACCGCCGCAACAAGCACCGCTGCCAAGGACACTGCCGCCACAAGCACCACTGCAATGGACACCGCCGCCACAAGCACCGCTGGCCTATGAGCGCCAAGAGCACGGACGCTACTGAGTCAGCCACGAGCAGGATGAAGCACTCTGGGCACAAAGTCCCCTCCAGAACCAGTGGAGATTTACATCCACTACCTCTGTCCTTGGCAGGATGAAGCACTCTGGGCACAAAGCCCCCTCCAGAACCAGTGGAGACTGTAGTCCACTTGAGAGACTGTGGCTTGTCACTCCCCAGGATTGAACTGTGGGCAACCCACCCACTGTAGGGACTTGAAAGACTGTGGCTTTGCACTCCCCAGGATTAAACAGTGGGCAACCCACTCACTGTAGAGACTTGAGAGACTGTGGCTTTGCACTCCCCAAGATTGAACAGTGGGCATGGAGCCCCCTTGTAGATTTGGAATCGTGCACTCATCCGGCTGTGGTGCCCCCCTTTTCCCTTCCCCCTGAGGGGCCAGTTTTATTTCTTTCTGATGCCCCTGCAGTGTTCTCTCCATCATGGTTGGGTACCTTGTGTGGGCCTCGCCCATGCAGTGTGGGCCCAGTGATCCACGGATTTAAATGGAGCAATACCTGGACTTCTATTCTTGGTGTATATATTTGTTAATAGTATATATATATATTTTCGTACTGGATTTTAATAGATTACAATGGTTACACTCATTTCCTTTTGTCTTTGCATTCTTCCAGGGGGCTGGGGGGGTGTAACTGTGATGTATCAATGTGTATTAGTGTGTGTGTTGTGGGTGAGGGTGGGGGTGGGGGTGTTGCATGTTGCGTGCGTGTCCCTGTTTTTTCCCTCCCCCCCCTCCCCTGTGTGGTAGGTGCAGTCCTCACCCTGGTCTTTGCCGCCGGCGTTCGTGCTCCTGGTAGAGGAGCAAGAAGATGAAAGCTGTTAAAATGTGAAGCTCTGGTTCCATGGTGTCCTGGTTCCTCGTGGGGTGTGTAGAGGTGAGCGTTTTCCCTTTGAAGTCCTGTTTCCGCCGTGTTTTTGTTCGCGGTGAATCCTCCCCGGAAAAGGTGGCGGATTGGTAGGTTGTGATACTGTGGGTGGTACACTGTCTTCCGCCTGTCTGTTGGCAGTGACCGCTGCGCTGTTTGTTTGTACCGCCGTGGCGGTCGGAGTCTTAAAGTGGCTGTCTATGTTGGTGGTTTCTGCCTCGGTCGTAATTCAAATTTTTTTACCGCCGGCCTGTTGGCGGTCTTACCGCCGCTTTAACACCGACCGCCAGGGTTGTAATGACCACCTTAGTTTCCTACTTACCTAGTTTTAATCGGCTGGTGGCAGAGACATCCTGGCCTGAAGAAAGGCAAGCAGCCTTGTTCTACAAAGGACTCAAGGATGAGCTAAAGGACATTCTTGCCCAAATAGATCCTCAGCTTACAGATTGTCAAGATCTGATAAACCTTGTTTTGAGACTAGATCATCGTCTTGCAGAACGACGGGGAACACGCAAAAAGACTGAGAAACATTCCTGGTGTGTTCACGAACATAGAGAATCAAGAACTCAGAAATAGAGTATCCCAGAACCCATGGAAATCGCAACTATCAGGAGACCTCTGACCAAAGATGAAAAGGACCTACGCAGAAAAAACTGACAATGTTTTATTGCGGGCGCAAGGGTCACTTCGCCAAAAATTGTCCAATCAAACCAAAGAGCAAACAAGGTCCTGTCCAGAAAATTGCAGCCAATGTACAAGTCGATCCAGAAAAACTAGATCACCCAAGATGTAAAGAAGGGTCGCTCTTGGGTGTCACCATAGACCATTCACAGTCTAGACACCTCAAGTTGGGCATTGAAGATCAAATAAAGAAAAAAACTATTTCAAGAAAGCCCTAGTAGATTCTGGGGCTACCGGGAACTTTGTTGATGCCCAATTGGTTCGCGCATGGGGGATCCCATGCACCAAGAAGAAGACTCCAGAAATAATACAAACAGTAGATGGAAAGCTCTTGACTGGGGGCCCAGTAACTCTTCAGACTGTCCCCTTGTTGGTGATCTGTGATGGGGGAGATCAAAGAACCAAACATGAAGAGAAGCCTATCTTTGATGTTATCCATGCTCCTCAGTGTGGAATTATCCTTGGCTTACCATAGTTAACTCATCACAGTCCTGCAATTAACTGGGCAGAATGGAAAGTCGTGTTCTCTTCCGCTTTATGTAATGAGAAATGTCTCCAGACGTCTGGAGTCACCAAACATTGCAACTCTCACATAGCCACTGCCGCGGAGAAAGAAATAAAGTTGCCCTGGCAGTATTCATCCTCTGAAGACGTGTTCGATGAAAGGGAAGCAGAAACCTTGCCTCCTCATAGACCTTATGACTGTCAAATTGATCTAACTCCTGGTGCGATACTCCCTAGTTGTCGTCTGTACGCCTTGTCGGAACATGAAAATCAACACCTACGAAAGTACTTAGATCAATTTCTAGAGAATGGCTTCATCCGCCCTTCCAAGTCTCCTGCAGCTTCTCCTTTGTTTTTTGTCCCCAAGGCTAATGGGTATCTTCGAATCTGTATTGACTATAGGGGTTTGAACAAGATCACAGTCAAGAACAGATATCCCCTGCCTCTGATTCCCGTCTTGTTGGATCAAGTGAAGAAAGCAAAAATCTACACTAAGCTCTAGCTACGAGTTGCTTACCATTTAGTCAGAATGAGAGAAGGTGACGAATGGAAAACTGCGTTCAAGACAAGATATGGTCTCTTTGAATACACCGTCATGTCCTTTGGACTGTGTAATGCTCAAGCAGCATTTCAATTTTTCCTGAATGACGTCCTTAGAGAGTATCTAGATATATTTGCAAAAGTCTATATCAATGATATTTTAATCTACTCTGACAATGAAGCTGAACATGTACAACATGTCAAGAAGATACTCACAGCTCTTCAAAAGCATCATCTATATTGCAAACTAACCAAGTGTGAATTTCATGTTACCACAGTTGAGTTTTTAGGGGTCATACTTAACCCTCAGGGTATGGTCATGGCAGAAAAGAAAGTACAAGCAGTATCCGATTGGCCCACTCCAAAGACTGTTCGAGATGTACAGTGCTTCCTGGGTTTTGAAAATGTTTATCACAGGTTTATAAACCATTTCTCTCAGACAGTGGCGCCAATCACCAAGTTATTGAGAAAGAAAGAAACATTTGTGTGGTCTCCAGAAGCTGACAGAGCCTTATCAACTTTGAAAGAAGCTTTTTCCACTGCCCCAGTCTTGACTCACCCTGATGTGGAGCGTCCATTCATAGTTGAAGCAGATGCCTCTTATGTGGCAATTGGTGCAGTATTGTCACAAAGAAGTAAAGACACTGGTCAACTTCATCCTGTAGCTTACATGTTTCATAAACTGAACGAAGCCGAATGGAACTATGTCATTGCTGAGAAAGAGCTTCTGGCGATCCGTAATGCTTTTAAAGAGTGGAGACATAATTTATTAGGCACCAAGTACACTATCACAGTATACACAGATCATTGCACTCTCCAGTTCATGAGTTCAGCTAGACTTTTGAATACTCGGCATTTACGCTGGATGCTGTTTTTTGCCGAGTTCGATTTTGTGGTAACTTTTCATCCTGGTAAAGACAATCGCAAAGCAGACGCCTTGTCCCGCCAAGAGTCTACCACAGTACCCACAGTCCAAGCCTTCCAGAGCTATCATTGCTCCAGACAAGGTCCTCTGCATCATAAGGACTGAAGACTTCTTTGAAGAAATCCGTAATTCCTTCACCAAAAAAATTAAAAATGGCAGACATGGGCTCAAGCAGATCCCAAAAGTTCAATCAAGCAAGGGCTACCTTTCCATGATGCACGTTTGTTCGTGCTCACTACCATGCTTCGCAAGTTAGTATTTCATTGGTTGCATGTTATACCTACGGCAGGTCACCCAGGTACTCCTAAAACTCTTGAATTAATCCAATGCTACTTTTGGTGGCCTACTCTGACAAAAGACGTCAAACAAATGGTCACTAACTGCAAAGTCTGTGCTTGTATCAAGACAAGTCATTCAAAACCAAAAGGTTTGTTGCATCCACTCCCAACCCCACTTCGACCTTGGGAACACATCTCGTTAGACTTCATTACAGGTCTACCAGTTGTTCAACAGCACTCAGTCATCCTTGTGGTGGTAGATAGTCTAACGAAATATGGACATTTCATTGCTTGCAAGGAATTGCCCACCTCCAGTGAACTGGCAACCATCCTTCTGAATAGAGTGGTCCGTTATCACGGGCTGCCGAGAATGATTCTCTCCGATCGAGGATCACAATTTGCCTCCAGCTTCTGGAAAACGTGGTGCAAAACGCTTCAAGTTACATCCACACTATCTACTAGCCATCATCCTCAAACAGATTGTCAAACTGAGGGACTGAATCAGACATTGAAACAATACCTGCGTGCTTACGCTAAGAAAGCACTTAATTCTTGGACATCAATGCTATGGTTAGCTGAACTAGCCTACAATAACTCGTTTCACACCTCCACTGGTGTCATACCCTTTTTTAGCTTGTTTGGCTACCATCCTGATATCTTACCTATCACGATTCCACAAGAAAGGTCTCTTACACCAGCTGTGTTGGAAACTATTCAACAACTCCATCAACCCCAGAAATTGATTCAACAGCATCTAGAAAAAGTTAATCAAAAATACAAAAAGCACTACAACAAGAAACATTGTGAAGGACCTCAGTATCAACCAGGTGATAAAGTGTGGCTTTCTACACGACATCTTGACTTCAAGAAAAAGCACATGTTTAATCCCAAATTCATAGGTCCTTACACTGTCCTCCAGCAAATCAATCCAGTGACCTATAAACTGCAGTTACCCAGGTCACTACGTATTCATCCAGTGTTCCATACTTCCCTCCTGAAAAAAGCAGTCCAGAAGGGCTGCTCCCAACCAGCTCCAGTTCTAGTACAAGGGTAATTGGAATACGAAGTTAAACAGGTGCTAGATTCCAAACTTAGAGGTTGTAATCTTTGGTATCTGATCTCTTGGAAAGGGTATGGTTCTGAAAGCAACTCATGGGTCTCCGCATCTGACATTCATGCTCCACGACTAGTGAGACGTTTTCATTGTCTCAATCCAGGCAAACAGGCCCTAGAGCACGCTTGGGAGAGGGGAGTTCTGTCAACATCAGGACAGTGCGCGCTCTACGGGTGACTAAAATGCAAAAACCCAGTCTTTATGCAAAGGCATAATTCATGCATTATGTTTATATGCAGTTTGTTAACCTTTTGCATTGCAGATTTTAACCTTGAAAACCACTATTAATGATGTTTATAATAACTGTTCATTTGCAAGGTATTGCTGCAGGCTTGCCAAGTGTGTCAGGGTGCAGTCCCTTTCCAGGACCTTCTAGAAGCTTTCCCTGCCCCATGACTGGGTGTGGTCTGTGGGCTGGGCTTGACTCCATTTTAAGGGAGTCAGCCCAGCTCCACGTGCACACTATTCAGAGGTCCCGGTGCAGAGCAGCAGCAACTTCTTGAGCTCCGGTCCCGGAGGCCTACAACGTTATTTCCAGGCCTTCCCTCATTATATTGACGAACCTTTAGCAGGGCGGTAAGGTGGAGGTCGGACTGCGCCCCCGACCCCCGTTTTCAAAGACATTCAAGTTTTTAGGCCTAGTTGTGAAACTCCTTGTGTGCGTGATTGTGTTTTCATGACATTTTCATATTCCTGTTTGAATTGGCAAGGGGCGCGATTCATTTCCTGGCATTTAATTTTGACATTCAGATCGGCAACAGTGTGCGCGATCATTTCATGATATTTGCATTGTGTATTTCGAATCGGCAACGTGCGCAATTCATTTCCTGGCATTTAACTTTGACATTCAGATTGGCAACAGTGTGCGCAATCATTTCATGATATTTGCATTGTGTATTTCAAATCGGCAAGGTGCGCGATTCATTTCCTGACATAAAAACTCCTGACATTCAGATCGGCAGTATGCGTGATCATTTCATGACATTAGCATTGTGAAACTTTGAATCGGCAGCAAGGTGCGCAATTCCTTTCTGGCAGTAAACTCTTGATTTTCAGATTGGCTGCGCGCGCGATCTTTTCATGGCATTGAATTCTTTGGTGTGCAGTGTTTGTTGTGGTGCACCCATTTATCCTGAGCTTTTGGTTTTTTCGAAACGCTTAATTCAATATGCGACATTCTTTGTGCTAATTAAGCTCCTAGTACATTTCCTGTTTTTTTTATGGAATGTTCAGATAGGCTATGTTCTCCTGTAAAAGTGCAATGTCTATTCTGAAACCATTTTGAAGAAGGTTCTTGTATTCTAGACAGTATATGATATTTCCTAAAAAGCTCAAAGCAAACATTTTATTAACCCATTCTTGATTTTTCCAGGTACCTAGATTTCTTGAGGCCTAGTTATAGTCATGTCCTAAGTTATCCATGATTACAGTATAAGAATTCTTAGAACCATAGTCTATTGAAAGTCAATGTGATTATGGGGGTCATTCTAACCCTGGCGGTCGGTGATAAAGCGGCGGCCAACCCGCCAACAGGCAGGCGGTCCAAAAAATGGAATTCTGACCCTGGCGGGAACTGCCAACACAGCCCGCCACTTTAACACTCCGACCGCCACGGCGGGACAAACAAACAGCGCGGCGGTCACCGCCAACAGGCAGCCGGCAGACAATGTACTGCCCACCCTATCACAACTCACCAATCCGCCACCTTTTCCGGGGCGGGAGCCCCGCCGATAAAAACATGGCGGAAACAGACTACGAACGGGAAAACGCTCACCTCTATACACTCCACGAGGAATCTGGACAGCATGGAACCCGAATTAAACATCCTACTAGCTATTGTCTACCTGCTCTTCTACCAGGAGCACGAACGCCGGCGCAGACGACAACAGTGAGCACTGCACCTACGACACAGGGGAGGGAGGAGGAGGAAAGGTCACGGGCACACACATACGCGATACACCCACCCCCCCACCCCAAATACCTACACACCAATGCAGAGCAACAAGTCAGAGTGACACCCCCCAAACCCCCTGGAATAATGCAAAGACAAAATAAAATGATCATTAAAATAGAAGTATATTATAGCTCAAATGAAGTAATGTGAAATATGAAATATGAAATATACATATTAAATAAAGAACATAGTTAAAAATATATACATAGGCTATAAGTCCTGCACATTTTGCCAAAGTTCCATTGTCCGTGGGCCAATGTGCACAAACACATGGGCAAAGCCCACACACGAGACCAGATACCATTGGAGAGAACACTGCTGGGGCATCAGATGATAAAACTACAGGCACCTCAGGGGGAAGGGAAGGGGGGCACCTCAGCCACATGAGTCCACGACGCCAGATCCACAAGGGGCCTCCATGGCCACTGTACCATCCTGGGGAGTGCAAAGCCACAGTCTCTTAAGTCTCTACAGTGGGTGGCTTGCCCACTGCATAATCCTGGGAAGTGCAAAGCCACAGTCTCTCAAGTCTCTACAGTGGGTAGGTTGCCCACTGTTCAATCCTGGGGAGTGCAAAGCCACAGTATCTCAATTTTAACAAGTGGGTGGGTTGCCCACTGCATGATCCTGGGGAGTGCAAAGCCACAGTCCATCAGGTGGATTACCGACTCCACTGGTCATGGAGGAGGCATGGTGGCCAGAGTGCTTCGTGAAGCCCTGCTCGACACAGAACCGGCACTGCCAATGGGCCAGCGGTGCATGAGATGAAGGGCCCATCAGAGCAGTAAATAGACGGCGGTGCCCAGCGGAGCGGTGCTTGAGATGAAGGGCCCAGCGGAGCGGTGCTTGACATGAAGGGCCCAGCGGAGCTGTGTTTGAGAGGAAGGGCCCAGCAGAGCAGTTCAGAGACGGCGGTGCCCAGCGGAGCGGTGTTTGAGATGAAGGGCCCAGCGGAGCGGTGCCTGAGATGAAGGGCCCAACGGAGCGGTGCTTGAGATGAAGGGCCCAGCGGAGCGGTGCTTGAGATGAAGGGCCCAGCGGAGCGGTGCTTGACAGGAAGGGCCCAGCGGAGCGGTGTTTGAGATGAAGGGCCCAGCGGAGCGGTGCTTGAGATGAAAGGCCCAGCGGAGAGGTGCTTGACAGGAAGGGCCCAGCGGAGCGGTGCTTGACAGGAAGGGCCCAGCGGAGCGGTGTTTGAGATGAAGGGCCCAGCAGAGCAGTTCAGAGACTGCGGTTCCCAGCGGAGCGGTGCTTGAGATGAAGGGCCCAGCGGAGCGGTGTTTGAGATGAAGGGCCCAGCAGAGCAGTTCAGAGACAGCGGTGCCCAGCGGAGCGGTGTTTGAGATGAAGGGCCCAGCGGAGCGGTGCCTGAGATGAAGGGCCCAACGGAGCGGTGCTTGAGATGAAGGGCCCAGCGGAGCGGTGCTTGAGATGAAGGGCCCAGCGGAGCGGTGTCTGATAGGAAGGCCCCTATTCAGCGGTGCTTGTCTTGGCGGCCCCTGTTCAGCGGTGCTTCTCACGGCGGCCCCTGTTCAGCGGTGCTTGTCACGGCAGCCCCTGTTCAGCAGTGCTTGTCTTGGCGGCCCCTGTTCAGCGGTGCTTCTCACAGCGGCCCCTGTTCAGCGGTGCTTCTCACGGCAGCCCCTGTTCAGCAGTGCTTGTCACGGCGGCCCCTGTTCAGCGGTGCTTCTCACAGCGGCCCCTGTTCAGCGGTGCTTGTCTTGTGTTTCTAGGGAACCAGACCTGGCCAATACTTCCCGCTCAGTCGCCATCCGACCTTTCGGTTGCGGGGCCCTCCTGTGATGGAGTCCTGGGCCCGTGGGTGTCCTCCGTCACACCCGGAATGGGGCTGGTGGGGCCCTCCTGGGCAGCTCGCCTGCTGCCGGACTTGTCCGCCCTGCTGCCCTTGCCCTCCTTCGCTGAATCTCTGGGGCCCTTGCCTCCCTTTGTTGATGTGCCAGGTGACGGGGCAAGGCTACTGTCCTTGGTGGCAGCCGTCTCAGGCTTGTCGCGCCGGCCCTTTGCTTTTTTGGTCCTCTTCCCAGGGGGTGGGCTGGCTGTCCCCTTGCTGCTGGCTGATGTTCCTGCCCTAGGAGCTGGTGGACTCCAATAGCCCTGAACTATGGTCCTAGTAGGTGCAGGGCTTGTGGTGGCTGAGGTGCTGTTTGGACTCTTACCAGATGGAGGGGGTGGGTCAGGTGATGCAAAGAGGTTAATTTTGGAGAGGAAAAGTTTTTTAGGAGCAATGGGAAGGGTAGGTGCAGTGGGTATGGGAGTGGAGGAAGAGGATGTGGTTGTAGGAGAGTCAAGTGTGCTGTCTTTGGGTGCAGGTGCTTGTGACGGAGGCTGTCGTGAGGCGGATGGCTGTTGGGTGGGTGGCTGCCTGCGTTTGTGTGGTTTGGAAGAGGGGGTGACAGACACACTGGGAGAGGACACAGGGGACGTGTAAATGGCAGTGGGGGTGGTGACTGCACGTGTGCGGACTGGTCTGGAGGGTGTGCTGGTGATGGACGTACTGGCTGATGGGGGTGTGCATGCAGGTGTGAGTGGAGACGTCACAGGGAGGGAGGAGGGAGACGAGGAGGTGGGAGACACAGAGGAGGTAGTGACTGTTGGCATGTCTGCATCTGGATGTTGCTTGGGTGAATGCTTGTGTGATCTGTGGTGCTTATGTCTGGATGAGCTGCCCTTGGGTGTTGAGGTGTGTGCAGGCTGGTCTGATGGTGTGGATGGGATAGGCAGAGGAACAGGGGACTTGGACTGGGTGGAGGGAGTTTGAAGAGGGAGGCTGGAGACAGGGACAATGGCTGCCGTCAGTGCTGAGGCCAGAGCGTTGAACAATCGCTGATGGGCAGCCTGACCCGAATGAATGCCCTCCAGGTATGCATTGCTCCGATGCACCTCCCTTTCTACACCCTGGATGGCATTCAAAAGGGTAGACTGCCCAACAATGATGGTCCTCAGGAGGTCAATGACCTCCTCACTGAGGGCAGCAGGGGTAACTGGGGCAGGGCCTGAGGTGCCTGGGGCGAAGGAGATGGCCGGCTTCCTGGCCGAGCGGGCACGGGCCGAACGCTGAGGGGCTGCTGGGAGGGCGGAGCTGGTGCGCTGGGTGGCGGCTGTACCTGTTGTGGCGGTGGGCACGGATGTTGCCGCCACCGCAAGGGAGCTCCCTTCCGAGGACGTGTCTGTGTCGCTGACGTCTCCACGGGTCCCCGTTGTGGAGCTCCCCTCGCCCTCCGTCTCACTGGTGTACTCGGAGTCGGTTGCATGGCCCTCCGGGGTCATGTGAGATGCAGCTCCCTCGTGCGCCGATGCCACTTCTCCTCCGCCTGATGATGCTAATGCACACATGAACAGGAAGACAAAGAAAATGGGGGGGGGGAGAAATAAAGACAGGTTGAGTGCATGCATTGGCAACACCGTTGTGGGGAGAGGACAGACACAGAAGCCCCCAGCACTACGCCGCGCAATCGGGGTACACTACTCAGTTATTGTGACTTGGCCTACAGGTCTATGGACGACAAATGCACACATAGGTGAGGCCGGACCATGGATAGCTGTACATAGCACCCTACAGAGGTGGGGGGCGGGGGCACAGGGCCATGCCTAACGGAGGGGCCTAGCCTACAGAATGCACCCTGGCCTAGAGATAGCCACAGCCCTCCTCCCCCACCCAGACACCTCCACTGCGCGCAAAGATAGCAGAGTGTGCTGATACTCACCCCCTTGTGTCTGCTGTGATGTCCTCACGCACCCATCCAAATCGGGGTAGGCCACCGCCAGGATCCGGGACATCAGGGGGGTCAATTGGCGGCTGGCACCCCTCCTACGTTGGGAGGCCATCCCCAGCAGAGCCTCGGCGGTCTTTCTGCTCCCACGGCGGATGTCCTCCCACCTCTTTCGGCAGTGGGTGCCCCGTCTGTTGTGGACCCCAGGGCCCGGACGTCCTTGGCGATGGCACGCCAAATTTCGATCTTCTGATGGGCGCTGACCTATGTGACATGTACAGGGTGGGAAAGGAAATATCATCACTTTTCTGCATGGTCAATGTGAGTGGCCTCCCCTCCCCAACCTTTCCATGTGGCACATGCTCTCATCTGTCGTGCGTTGCACTCCTCATTCGCTCACCTCCCCACCATCTTACATCCACCCCACTCAACACAGGCATAGCCCATACAACGTGCACCCTGTGTACTAACCTGTTGGTCTGGAGGACCGTAGAGTAGCGCATACTGGGGGAGGACCCCATCAACAAGTTTCTCCAATTCCTCAGATGTGAAGGCAGGGGCCCTTTCCCCAGTCGCAGCAGCCATTGTATCTCCCAGACCAAGGTCACAGCAGCACTTGCAGTATAGGTCCTCTCCTGTGGATGATCAGGTCTCGAGTGATTAATCAGATAGAAAATGGCGGTCACGCCCGCGGCGGTGCATACCGCGCCCGCCGGCGCACATCGTTGTTGGCTCCTGAAACCCATAGGGTTCAATGTTAACCAATGCGGCTTAGCACCGCGGTCTTCGACAGCCTACCGCCACGGAGTGCCACGCCAGCGCATTGACCTCACATCCCATTGTCACACTTCACAGGTCAGGCAGCCGCCATTTCAAGGGCCCACATGGCTTAATTTCTACTGCGTCACACAGGCCTAGGCCTTGCATTGCCACTCATACAAGCCATTCTATGCATAGCGAATCGTGTACTGTGCAAGCTGTGTGAACGTACCTGTGGGTTGCTTGACTCTGTGCTCCATGTTGTCCTTCCTAGGCACCGTCCGCTGGGACTTGCGAGGAGAAGGATGAATCCTCCTGTGTACAGACCGCTGGTGGACCTGTCGACAATGGAAGAACGACATATCATACTTACATACAGGCTTGACAGAGCCACTATACATGAACTGTGTGCCCAGCTGGAGCCAGACCTGATGTCCCCCATCCGCCAACCCACAGGGATTCCCCCTCTGGTGCAGGCTCTGTCAGTACTCCATTTTTTGGCAAGTGGATCATTCCAAACAACAGTGGCCATGTCATCAGGGATGTCTCAGCCTATGTTTTCTAAGGTTTTGTCCAGAGTGTTGTCTGCCCTGATGAAATACATGCGGAGCTACATTGTGTTCCCCGAGGTGGGCGATTTGGCTACAGTGAAGGGTGATTTCTATGCCCTTGGACATATCCCCAACATCATTGGTGCCATTGATGGGACCCATGTGGCTTTGGTTCCCCCCAAAGAAAGTGAGCAGGTGTACAGGAACAGAAAAAGTTATCATTCGATGAATGTCCAGGTGGTCTGTTTGGCAGACCAGTACATCTCCCATGTAAACGCCAAGTTCCCTGGGTCAGTGCATGACGCATATATCATGCGAAATAGCAGCATCCCGTATGTGATGGAACAGCTACAGAGACATCGTGTGTGGCTATTGGGGACTCTGGTTACCCCAACCTCTCCTGGCTATTGACCCCAGTGAGGAATCCCCGGACCAGGGCAGAGGAACGGTACAATGAGGCCCATGGGCGAACTAGGAGGATCATAGAAAGAACCTTCGGGCTCCTGAAGGCCAGGTTCAGGTGCCTGCATATGACAGGTGGATCCCTAATGTACTCACCAAAGAAGGTGTGCCAGATCATCGTGGCCTGCTGTATGCTTCACAATCTGGCTTTGCGACGCCAGGTGCCTTTTCTGCAGGAGGATGGTCCAGATGGTGGTGTTGTAGCAGCTGTGGAGCCTGTGGAGAGTGAAGAGGAGGAAGACGACGGGGACGACAAAGACACCAGGGACACAGTGATACAACAGTATTTTCAGTAGCACACAGGTAAGAATCAACCACCCCATTTTACTTTTACTTACAGCCTCCTGCCTCTCTACTGTTGGTGTTACCACCCAGTTCCTGTTCAATGATTTGTGACTTTACCTTCCCTTTTCAGAGCTGTATGCCCCACTGCGTGACTTCTGCTGTTTGCCCATGGACTACATCCGTATGACAGTGGTATGTTGTCATCACAATGTAACTGAACATTTTTGCTCCGTTATGTGTAATACATTTGTTAAGAATACAAGCAGACTCCAGATTATTTGAGTGCAATAAGTGATTTAATTAAAGTGCTACATTTAGGTACATGATTGTAAAACGGTGATGGGTGGGGGTGGAGTAATGTCCATGGCAGAGTCCAGTTCTTAGTCTCACAGGTGCATTGTCCATATGCCTGTGGAAGGATGGAGCAGGGCAGTTTGAGGTTGGACAGGGTGACAATGTGGGACAGTGGGATGACATCAGGGGGTATCTTATGCTGGCGGGGGTCTTGGCATCCTACTCTGTCTTCTTGTGAGATCTCAGGTTCCGCTTGCGAGGTGGTTCTTCTTCTGCAGGAGGTGGGGTTCTGGTGGCCTGTCGTTGTGTGGGGGCCTCCTGTCCACTAGCGCCGGCGGAGGTGGTAGGCTGTTCCTGGTCTAGGCTAGTGACAGGGGCCCTTTGGGGTGACACATGGTCCCCCAATGTGGTGACTATCTGGTTAAGGGCCACGACGATGGTCCCCATTGCGGAACTAATGTTCCTCAGTTCCTCTCTGAACCCCATGTACTGTTCCTCCTGCAGTGCCTGGATCTCCTGGAACCTGCCCAGTACCGTAGCCATCGTCTCCTGGGAGTGGTGGTATGCTCCCATGATGGAGGAGAGGGCCTCTTGGAGAGTGGGTTCCCTGGGCCTGTCCCCCCCCTGTCGCACAGCAGCCCTCCCAGTTCCCCTGTGTTCCTGGGCCTCTGTCCCCTGGACGGTGTGCCCACTACCACTGCCCCCAGGTCCCTGTTGTTGTTGGGGTGGTGGGTCAACCTGGGTGCCCTGTAGTGGCGGACACACCGCTGATTGACGTGTCCTGGAGACAGAGGCATGGACCCGCTGGGTGGGAGCTGTGCTGGTGTTCCCAGAGGGGTTTAGGTCTGCTGTAGCCTGTGGCTGTCTGTGGGGAACCGACTGTCCCGAGGTCCCCGATGGGCCGGGCTGGTCATCTGGCTCCAGGGAGACAGAGCTGCTGTCATTACTGGGGGCCTCTTCTGGGGGTGGGATGGACATCTCTGGACCCTCCGTGGCGGTGTGGTGGCGTTCGGGTCCTGCAGGGGTATAAGGGTATGGTTATTGCTTCTGTGTGTGGCATTTCGTGTAATGGGTGGGTGGCCGTGTACCCAAGTGCAGGCATTCCCTTGTGGGGGCTTTTGTGAGGGTGGCTTGTGGGGGTGATGTGTGTGTGCAGTGGGCATGCTTTGGTGATGGGTGTCCATGCTTTGTGGTCGCATGCAGGGCTTGGTGTTGGGATGGGTGGGTTGTGATGGTGAGCCATTTGCAAGGAGTTGGTGTGATGGGGGTGGGGGTGAGGGTGGGGGTATGATTTGGGATGCAGGTGGGGAGGGGGTGGGAAGAAGTAGTTAAGATTAGACTTACCAGAGTCCATTCCTCTGCCTACTCCTGCGAGGCCTTCAGGATGCAGGATGTGCAAGACTTCCTCCTCCCATGCTGTAAATTCTGGGGGAGTAGGTTGGGGTCCGCCGCCAGTCTTCTGCACCGCAATGTTGTGCCTTGATACCATGGAACGCACCTTCCCCCGTAGGTCGTTCCAGCGCTTCCTGATATCATCCCGATTGCGTGGATCCTGTCCCACAGCGTTGACCCTGTCGACTATCCTTTGCCATAGCTCCATCTTCCTGGCAATGCTGGTTTGCTGCACCTGTGCCCCGAAGAGCTGGGGCTCTACACGAACTATTTCCTCCACCATGACCCTGAGTTCTGCGTCAGAGAACCTGGGGTGTCTTTGGGGTGCCATGGGGTGGTGTGGATGAGGTGAGGGATGTTGTATGTGTTGTAGAGTGTGGTGGTGTATGGTGTTTTGTGCGTGGTAATTGTGTGGGTGATGTTGTGATTTGCCTCTGTGTGATGGTCTACTCTAAGCAGTGCTATCTCTCTCTGTCCTTCAGTCGCTATTGTGGTCGTAAGGGTTTGTGGGTGATGTGGATGTGTGTTTTATATTGTATTGGGTGTGTGGGAGTGTTGTTTGTATGTGTATCAGGTGTGTGTATTTCAAATTGTCTAATGTGGTTGTGTTTTGTAAGGGTGTGTGTATTTTGACCGCGGCGGTGTGTACCGCCAATGGAATACCGCGGTTGAAAGACCGCCGCGTGGATTCGTCGGTCGGAATGGCAGGGGCGTATTTCTGTTGGCGTGACGGTGGAGGTTTGGTCATCGCCAGTTTTTCGCTGACCTTTGGTGTGGCGGACTTTTGTGGATGTCGGGTTTTTGGCGGTTTGCCAGTTGCGGGTCAGAATGACCGTGGCGGTTTACCGCGGCGGTGTTATGGCGGTCTTCTGACCGATGGTAAGCGCCTTTTACCGCCGAGGTTGGAATGACCCCCTATATCTTGAGATTGTGTTGTTTAACCTCTTGCTACCTACAGGTCTCCTTCCCAGCTGTTCCCTACCTAATCCCCTTGTCCTCCACTTGGACTCTCTCAGGCTCTGTGGTATATCTATTGGAGTTTTGGAGCTGTCTAGTTGTGGACATGTTGGGAGCATGCGCAGGCCCGAGGATCTGGTCTCCCTGACACCTCAAAAGCTCTTTGACAGATGGCTGTCCACAATACCTTTTTAGGCATTGTTTTAGAAGTGAGGTCATTAAGAGGGGCAACAATGGAGCCATAGCTCTTAATGAACATCCTGTAATACCCAGTGAGACCTAGAAAGGCTCTGATCTGGGTCTGAGTAGTATGGGGAGCCCAGTCCAAAATTGTCTGGTGGCCCAGATAAACCACTTTCCCCTGCTTTATCTGGCATTTTGATGCCTTGATAACGAGGCCTGTCTTTTGCAGAGCCTCCAAAACTTTCCACAGGTAGACCAGGTGGTCATCCCAGGTGGAGCTAAATACAGCAATGTCATCTAGGTATGCTGCATTAAAAGCTTCCAGACCTTGGAGGACTGTGTTCACCAGTGTCTGGAAAGTGGCAGTTGCATTTTTCAAACCAAAGGGCCTAACTGTAAACTGATAATGCCCTCCAGTGGTTGAAAATACAGTCTTTGGCTTAGCATCCTGTGATAGCTTGATCTGCCAATACCCTGCAGTTAAATCAAAGGTGCTTAGATACTTGGCAGAAGCCAGTGTATCTATGAGCTCATCTGTCCTGGCTATAGGGTGAGCATCTGTTTTAGTTACAGTATTGAGCCCTCTATAGTCCACACAAAACCGCATTTCTCTCTTTCCTTCTTTGCTTTGAGGTTTGGGGACAAGCACCACTGGGCTGGCCCAGGGGCTATCTAAGTGCTCAATAACACCTAGGTCCAACATTTTCTGCCCCTCAGACTTGATACAGTCTCTGACACGGTCAGGCTGCCTATGAATCTTACTTTTGTAGGCAAACTGTCTCCAGTATCATTGGTATGCTCGCACCAAGTAGTGTTACCAGGTGTGAGTGAAAAGAAGACAGAAAATTGGCCTAGTAAGTTCTTGCAATCCTCCCTCTGCTCTCCTGTGAGACAGTCTGCAAGCAGAACTCCTTCCACTAAGCCATCAGCTTCAGTGTTGGAGAAGAGGTCAGGGAGAGGGTCACTCTCTCCCCTCTGCCCCTCATCTGTGGCCATGAGCAGGGTTAAGTCAGCCCTGTCATAGTGAGGTTTAAGGTGGTTGACATGAAGTACCCTAAGGCGACTTCTGGCAGTGCCAAGGTCTACCAGATAGGTAACCTCACCTTTTTTCTCCACAATGAGATGGGGTCCACTCCATTTGCCCTGGAGTGCACTTTGTGCCACAGGCTCCAAAACACCTTCTGCCCTGGGTGGTACTCAGTCAGAACAACCTTCTGGTCATGCCATTGCTGCGGAAGCTCCTGGGTGGGCTGAAGGTTTTTAGTGGCCTTTTTCATGCACTCAGTCATTCTTGATCTTAGGCCAAGTACATAGTCCACAATGTCTTGTTTAGAGGGCTTAAATGGTTTCTTCCACCCCTCTTTCACAAGAGCAAGGGGACCCCTAACTGGGTGACCAAAGAGGAGTTCAAAGGGGCTGTAGTCCACGCCTTTCTGTGGTACCTCCTGGTAGGCAAAAAGGAGGCATGGCAAGAGGACGTCCCACATCCTTCTGAGTTTTTCAGAAAGTCCAATGATCATGCCTTTTTTAAATCTCTCAACCAGTCCATTTGTTTGTGGGTGATAGGGTGTAGTGAATTGGTAGGTTACATCACACTCCTTCCACATAGCTTTTAAGTATGCAGACATGAAGTTGTTACCTCTGTCTGATACTACTTCCTTAGGAAAGCCCACCCCGGAAAATATTCTCAGGAGAGCCTTTGGCACTGCAGGTGCTGTAGTGGTCCTTAAGGGTATGGCTTCTGGATATCTTGTAGCACGGTCCACTACCACCAAGATGAACCTACTACCAGAAGCTGTTGGAGGGTCAAGGGGGCCAACAATGTCAACCCCTATCCTCTCAAAGGGCACCCCAACCACTGGCAGTGGGATTAAGGGGACCTTTGGTGTGCTACCAGTTTTGCCACTGGCTTGGCAGGTCACACAAGAGCAACACAATTATTTGGTGTCCTCTGACATATGAGGCCAGTGAAAGTGAGGGACAAGTCTGTCCCAGGTCTTACTTTGCCGCAGATGTCCAGCCAAGGGAATATTATGTGCCAGAGTTAGGAGGAATTCCCTATACTGCAAAGGGATGACCAGTCTCATGGTAGCACCAGGTTTAGGGTCCCTTGCCTCAGTATAAAGGAGATTGTTCTCCCAGTAAACTCAGTGTGAGTCACTGATATCCCTGTTTTGCTTTTTGACAGCTTGCGGTCTGAGGCCCTCTAGTGTGGGACAAGTCTGCTGTGCCACACTCAGTTCCTCCCTGGCAGGCCCCATTGCACCCAAGAGCTCAGCTGTGTCAGCTTGAAGCTCCTCTGGTGTAGGTTCTGCACAGGGAGTTGTCTCCTCCTCATCAAAAGGGGAATCTTCTGGAGAGGGAGGGATAGTGGAGAAGGGTTTGCCCTTTTTACCCCTGGTTTTCAGGAGCACTTGGTCCATTGTTCCTGGATCCAAGTTTCCCTGTCCTCTTTGCTTCTTGGCCTGAGTCTTGGTAAGAGCAAATGTATGCCCTGGAATGCCCAGCATGGCTGCATGGACCTCCAACTCCACTTCAGCCCAAGCTGAAGTTTCCAAATCATTACCCAAGAGACAATCTACAGGTAAGTCACTGGATACAACAACCTTTTTAGGACCAGTAAACCCCCCCGTTGAGATTTATAACAGCCAAGGGGTGGCTAACATTGTTGTTATGGGCGTCAGTAACTTAGTACTGATAACCAAGTAGGTGTTGCTCAGGGGCAACCAGTTTCTCCATCACCATAGTGACACTGGCACCTGTGTCCCTGTAGGCCTCAACCTGAACACCATTTATTAGGGGTAGTTGCTTGTACTTATCCATATTAAGGGGACAAGCAACTAAGGTGGCAAGGTCAGTGCCACCATCAGAGACTAAAACATCCTCAGTGGTCTCCCTAACTAGACAAACCACCACTACATTACCAAAAAGGAGCCCAGCTACACCCTTTGTTTGGCTACTAGTAGAGTTTTTCCCACCATCACTGCTATTACTAGGGACACTAGTGGAAGCAGTGGGGGTTGTGGTGGTGGGACGCTTGGAGTTTCTCTTGGGACAACTGGGTCACTTGCCAATGGCCTTTGTTCCTACACAAACAACGCCAAGGCTTTTTCTGATGATTAGAAGAGGATTTGGACCCACCACCCCCAGAGGATTTTTGTGGGCCTGATGAAGACGCTGTGATTTTTTATCTCTGTCCCCACACTTGTCATGAAACTTACAATCCTTCTTCTTGCTGTCCTTGTCACCCCCTGTATGAGCTGTTCTTCTCACCCTTGTTCTGCTTCATTTGTCTGCCTTCTTTCCCAATTCTTGGGGAGAGGTCAGATCTGAGTCCACATGATATTGGTGCAACAAATCAGACGCAAATTGTTAAGAACATGCTCTCTCAAAATCAGATTGTATAAGCTTTCATAGTAAGTCACTTTGCTGCCATTTAACCAACCTTCTAAGTCCTTCACTGAACAGTCTACAAAGTCTACCCGATCCTGTGAAGACTCTTTTCTGGTTTCTCTGAACTTGATTCTATATTGTTCAGTGGTTAAGCCTACTCCATCCGAGAGTGCACTTTTCAGAACATGGTAGTTGTCTGAGTCATCTTCTCTGACAATAAGGAATCTGTCTCTCCCCTTGCCAGTAGAGGACAACCGCAGGATAGCAGCCCACTGTGCCTGAGGGACCCTCTGAACTTTACAGGCCATTTCACGTGCAGCAAACCACTTATGTTACCCCTATCCTTGTAAGGGGGGACAACCTTGTGCAGGTTTCTGGAATCAAATGTGTGTTCTCTAACACTTGAGTTTCTGAAACTACTGCTGCTGCTGCCACCATGGGGAACTAACCCCAACCCCGGTCTATTCCTTTCCACAGACAGGGATTCCCTGTTTAAGGCCACCTGTTACAGCTGCAGCCTCAGTCTGGCCTTCTCTAACCTCAGCTTCATGAGTTTCCTATCTGGGATTTAATCCTCTGGGTTGGATGCGTGGGACACCTCTGATACAGAAGTAACATGGGAATGAGCAGAGGAAGACCTTTCCCTAACATGAGTTACTCTAGTGTCCTGGCCTCTAGGTGTGAAGGGTGCCCTACCTGTGTGTGGCCCCTTTCCACTACCAGCCACACTAGGAGTTTTATTAAGGGAAAGATCAGTGGAAGGACCCTCCCCTGGATCTTCAGAATGGTCTCATAAATCTACCTGGGTGGAATCTCTCTCTACCTCCCCTTCTGACTGTACCTGACTAGTAGGATGTTCCTGGTCATCTTGCAAGAGGAGATTCAAGAGAAAATCTTTGTTAGGGTTCTTCCCAATCCCTGAAATTCTTTCTAAGCAGAGACTCGTCAGACTTTTGAAATTCAAGCTTTCATAAGTGGTCTTTACAACCCTAGGGGTAGACTCTACAACAGACATAGTGAAAGAAAGAGGTTAGAGAGAAGAGTAAAAAGTTGGACAAATATTTGGCCTAACTTTTTAGAGAAAAGAAAAAAACTTTTTCAGAACATTTTAAAACTTTTAGAAGGTTTAAAATAACTTTTTAGAAAGTAAAAAATGACTGCTAGGTACAATTGTATATAGCTGTAAGTATTGGAGTACACTTTTCTTGTGAAAAACACTAGTAACAAAGTGGTAAAGCAATTGCAAGCACTTATCTCACCGCTGTACCACCAATGTAGGAGGCTGGCCTGGTTTGTAGTGGGTACCTTGGGTAATTACACCTTATACCAGGTCCAGTTATTAGGTTGTCTAGATGTAGCTGTAGCAGAGCAGCTTAGGCCGAACTAGGAGACATGCAAAGCTCCTGCACTGCCACTATAGTTACACAGTACTTATACACAATAAAATACAATACTCAGTGTTACCAAAAATACATGTACTTTATTTTAGTGACACAAGGCCAAAAATATCTTAGATACAATACTCCTTCAAGAGGTAAGTATTATACACAATAATTTACACTAGTAACCAAAATCAGTTAAGTACACGGTCAGAAAATAGTGCAAACAGTGAAAAACAGATTGCAATAGGGGCAACACAAACCATATACTAAATTAGTGGAATGTGAATAACGAATTCCCCCCTAGGCAAGTGTAGTGTGTGGAGGGGCACTGGGAGTGTAATAAAACAGCAAAGGTAAATAAAATACCCCTCTCCAGAGCCCAGGAAAACAGGAGTAAAGTACAGCAAGTTTCCTCAGGACACACTACACGTCATGATAAAGGATTTTGCAAGGACCAAGCAAGACTGCAAGAAACCACTGATGGATTTCTGGACCTGAAGACCTCTGAAGAGAGGAGACCAAGTCCAGAAGTCGCAGACAAGTCCAGGAAGAACAGGAGCCCCTGCCAACCTGGAAAAAGGTGCAAAAGTGGATTCTCCGGTTGGAAGTAGAGTGCAGAATTGCACCAATGATGATAGCTGTGGGTTCCTGCATGATGCAAGAGATGTCCCACATTGAGTCATTGGAGGCAGGCAGTTTTCAGTGCTGGATTCCTCCAACAAGTCTTGGTTCAAGCAAATTCGATGTTTGCGTCAAAATGGTGCTGCCTGGGCCCAGAAGGGACCTGGGGGTCTCATCTCAGACTGAGGAGACTGAGGCGGCTCGCAGCACTTCAGAGAGTCCTCAGAAGACCAGGCAGTACCCACGGGAGTCCCAGGACACGGGGACAAAGAAAATGCAAAATGCGGTTGGTGCAGCACTACAAAGGAAGGTCCCATGCCACCGGAGAACAACTCAGTGAGTTGTGTGTCGCAGCATGTAGTGCTTGTGACCTGGGATACACTGTGCACAAAGGATTTTTGGAAGAAGTGCACAGAAGCCCAAGGAGCTGGAGAACACGCAGTGCACAGGGGTACTGTGGCAGCACGGGGAGGCAAGCTCTAACCGCCACCAAATTTGGACAGCTATACCTTAGGACAGTCTGGGTCATGTCGGTCCGCCACCTGTGCTCCAGGGAGGAGAGGAGTCCCAGAGTACAGGTCATAGTAGCAGAAGGGTGCCTGCAGAAGCAGGGAAGTGACTCTGTCACTCCATGGGAGAATCCTTCAGTTCTTCTGGTGCAGGATGAAGACAGGCAGTCCTCAGAGCATGCACATCTTGGAAACTGTTGCAAATGCTGGCTGGAGCTGAAGTTGCTGGTTACAGTAGCCTTCCTGGATACTTTGCTGCAGTTACAGCGGTTCCTGGAGCAGTCTGCAGTTGATCCGATGGTCAGAAGCTGATGCAGAGGATTCCTGAAGGAGTCTTGCAAGCTGAACCTGAGTAAACACCCAGAGGAGAGACCCTAAATAGCCCTGAGAGGGGGATTGGCTACCTCCCCAGGTATGCACCTATCAGGAGGGGTCTCTGACGTCACCTGCGGGCACTGGCCACTCAGAGCTCTCCAGAGTGTCCCCACACCTTAGAATCCAAGATGGATAATGCCGGGGACACACTGGAGGAGCTCTGGGTACCACCCCTGTGGTGGGATTGAACAGGTGAGTGGTCACTCCCCTTTCCTTTGTCCAGTTTCATGCCAGAGCAGGGACTGGGGGTCCCTGTACCGGTGTAGACTGAATTATGCAAGGAGGGCACCGTCAGTGCCCTTCAAAGCACTTCCAGAGGCTCTGGGAAGATACCTCTCCCATGCCTGTAACTCCTATTTCCAAAGGGAGAAGGTGTTACACCCCTGACCCAAAAGAAATGCATTGTTCTGCCTTCCTGGGATTGGGGTGCCCAAGCCACAGGAGGGCAGAAGCCTGTCTGTGAGGTGGCAGCAGCTGTGGCTGCTGTACAAACCTCAGAGAGCTGGTCTGGCAGTACTGTGACTCCATAGTGGAGCCCCCAGGGTGCATGGAATTGGACCTCCAATACCAGAATCAGATTGGGGTACAATTTTGCAATCCTAGACACCTCACATTGCCTTATTCGGAGTTACCATTGTGAAGCTACATATATGTATTGAACTATATGTAGTGCACACTTATAATGGTGTCCCCGCACTCACGGAGTCTGGGAAATTGGTGCTGGACAACGTGGGTGCACCTCTGCTAGTGCAGGGGTGCCCTCACACATAGTAACATTGTACCTAGCCTTCTGAAGGTTAAACATATAGGTGACTTATAAGTTAGTTGGTGCAGTGAAAATGGCTGTGAAATAGTGCTTACACTATTTCACTCAGGCTGCAATGGCAGTCCCTAAGAAGTGTATGGATGAGCTCCTTATGGCTAGCAAAAGACATGCTGCAGCCCATAAGGATCTCCTGGAACCCAAATGCCCTGGGTACCTAGGTATCATATACTAGGGACTTATCAGGGGTGTCCAGTTTGCCAATTTGGAGTGGAATACTAGGTTACCAGTATGTAAATACAAATTTGGAATCAGAGAGATTAGCAGAACTCCAGTGACGCAAACAAGCATACTGACAAAACAGTAAAACATACTGGCATATAGGCCACAAACTATAAGCACTGGGGTCCTGACTAGCAGGCTCCCAGTGAGACAGTAAAAACACTCTGACAAACAGACCAAAAAGGGGGGTAACCATGCTAGAAGAAAGCCGCCTTCCTACATCCTTGACCCCAAACAATATGTCCTGGGCATTTGGCTATAGTAATTCCACACCCCTGTGTGTGCCTAAGAAGGGTACAGTACAGGGATAGAGCAGTGCTGTGCAGTACAAGCATGCTTAGTGTATGTACTGAGTGTATGTATGCCTGCAAGGAATATAATACATAAGAGATGTAGTGCTGTGCAGTTTGTGCGCAGTGAAAACCATGTGTTGAGTGTATGTGTGCTTGCAGGAAGTACAGTACACGAATGGTGAGGTGTTGGTGTTAGAAATGGGGTCTTTGGTTGGCAGTCAAGTTACCCCCTGTCCAAGCAAGGACCCTCACTCTAGTCAGGGCTAAGGAGAAACACACCTGGTTAACCCCCACTCACCCCCATGGTAGCTTGGCACGAGCAGGCAGGCTTAACTTGGAAGCAATGTGTAAAGTATTTGTACCAACATACACAGTAATGCATTGAAAACACTACAAAATGGACACCACACCAGTTTAGAACAATAGGCAATGTTTATCTAAATCAAACAAGACCAAAATGACAAAAATCCAACATCCACAAGTTAGAATTTGAATTTTCAAAAGTATAAGAGTCGTATTCCATAGAAAACAATAAAAAACGATGATTTTGCGCAAAGTACTTGGTTAGCGTCAAAAATAAGCCGCATGGGCGAGCGTGTGTCATAAAAAAGGCAGCGATGCATCGATTCCTTCCATGCAAGGGAGGCCGTGTGTCATTTCTTCTCCAGTCGGGTCGGCAATGCGTAGTTTTTCTCCTTCGCAAGAGAGTGATGCGTCGATTTCCTGGCGGGGCACCTCAGATCCGCACAGAGTTGGGATGACTTTGACGCCCAGGGTCATTATCAGCAGCCACAAATGGGTCTTGCTCGTCGTCTCTCCAGCCACGATGCATCGATATCCTGGCTGCAATGCAGGTGGAGCATCGATTTTAGCAGTAAAGCCAGGGGCGCATCATTTATCAGCAGCATTGTAGATGGTGCATCAAAACTTTCCACGCACTGCGTTCTGTGCGTGGATTTTCAGCTTTTGTTCTGCCAACTTCACCTTTCAAGGGCCCAAGGACTAGATAGGGCACCAGTTGGCAGAGCAGGAGTCTCAGCAGAGAGTCCAGATGTTAGCAGAGGATTCTTTGATGGCCCTGCGGCTTCAAAACAGGAGGCAAGCTCAGTTTAAGCCCTTGGATATTCTTCACAAGCAGGAATATACCACAAAGTCCAGTCTTTGTCCTCGTTCACAGGCAGAAGCAGCAACTGCAGGATAGCCCAACAAAGCACAGTCACCGGCACGAGCAGCACTTCTCCTCAGCTCTTCAGCTCTTCTCCTTGACAGATGTTCCTCTTGGTTCCAGAAGTGATCTTGAAGAAATCTAAAGTGTAAGGTTTTAGGTCCACTACTTATACCCCTATCTGCCTTTGAAGTTGCCCAACTTCAAAATAAAGTCTCTATTGTTCACAAGATCCTGCCTTGGCCAGGCCAGGGACCAGACCCATACCAGTGGGTTGGAGACTGCATTGTGAGAGGGCTGGCACAGCCCATTCAGGTGTAAGTGACCACTCCTCCCCCCCACTCTAGCACAGATGGCTCATCAGGATATGCAGGGTACAGCCCAGCTCCCCTTGTCTCACGGTCTTGAGGGGATTTACAAACAGCCCAACTGTCAAACTCACCCAGACAGGGAATCCACAAACAGGCAAAGTCACAGAATGGTTTAAGCAAGAAAATGCCTACTTTCTAAAAGTGGCATTTTCAAACCAACAATCTAAAAACCAACTTCACTGAAATATGTATGTTAAAATTGTGAGTTCAGAGACCCCCAAACTCCATATTTCTATTTGCTCTCAAAGGAAATCTGCACTTTAATAATATTTAAAGGCAGGCCCCATGTTAACCTATGAGAGAGATAGGCTTTGAAACCCTGAAAGACAAATTCAGCAGTATTTTACTGTTAGGACATGTAAAGCACTTCAGTACATTTCCCACCTTTAACATGCACTGCACCCTGCCCATGATGCTACCTAGGGCCTACTTTAGGGGTGCCTTACATGTATAAAAAGGGAAGTTTTAGGCCTTAAAAAGTGGGTACACTTGCCAAGTCAAATTGGCAGTTTAAAACTGCACTCACAGATACTGCAGTGTCAGGTCTGAGCCACATTTATAGGGCTACTAATATGGGTGGCACAACCAGTGCTGCAGGCCCACTAGTTTACAGACCCAGGGCACCCCTAGTGCACTTTACTAGGGACTTACTAGTAAACCAAATATGCCAATCATGGATAAACCAGTCAAAAATACAATTTACACAGAGAGCCAATGCACTTTAGCACTGGTTAGCAGTGGTAAAGTGCTCTGAGTTCTAAAGCCAAGAAAAATAGGTCAGAAAAACTAGGAGGAAGGAGGCAAAATGTTTAGGTAAAAAGGGCCATTTCCAACAGTTGGCAAATAGCACACTATGACACAATACACAACGGATACAGTACTGAACAGTGTGTGAGGAGTAACTGTGTGCTGGATTTATGTGTGCCTGGTGTGGCAAAATATATTAAGGTAACTATACTGGACAGTATGTGTGCAGTGTATGTACACAGTGCAAGTGTGCCTGCAATGGTACATTACATGGAGGACCCAGGGTTCCATTTTGGAAAGTCATGCCTGCCTGTTGAAGAGATAAGGAGTAGAGCAATACCCCAGACAGACTTGTGGATTGCTGCATTCCTTTGTGCTTTTTGAGACACACCACTAGAAAAGGTGAGAGGGAGACTCCTCCTGTACACTTCAAAAGAGTGCCCTCTGAATTAGTGACAGATCTAAAGTAAGGGGCTTGGACACATCTGCAGGAAATGGGACTGATAATGGATTCAGAAAGAGGGGGGCTTGGAAATTTTGATACACACATCACTGTGGCTGACATCCAGGTGTGAACTCTAGTCATGCCTCTGGCCTGTGTTGTGGGACTTTCAGCTTCGGAGTCTCTCCTGTTATGACAGACAGCCTTTCAAGAGAAGAAAGAGAGAGAAATGTGTACACTTCAAAAGAAGCAAAACAACAACATAAAACTTAAAGACCTAGACCATAAACCGCATTTGGTCTCTGAAAATGGATTATAATAAGGGAAGTTTGAGACACCAAATGTTGTCGCCTGCCAAGCAGACAGACAGGCTCTGTAAGTACGGGAAGATCTGAATTACTTCTGCCTGTGATCAGGAAGTGGGGCCAAGCCCTGCAAGTCTCCCTGCTGGATAAGGGGACATCACCCAGCGAAAACAAGACCACCTGTCCTGGAGCACCAGCGTCTGTCAAGACCAGTGTGCCCCTTAAGGAAGTGGAGTGTGTTGGAAGTAGTGAGGTCCAGTAGGGAGCCCTAAAGATACGACTCCCTGTGAATGGTGTGATGAGATGCTTGTGCACCAATTAGGTTGTTGCCTGTGTGCAACAGTAATTTGGTGACCCTCGTATGCCGAGAGAGGGTCCCTGTGGATCATGCATGGCGCAGGTAGCACCAAGCACATACTGCTTTCTTTTGGTGCCCCTGAATGCTGAGGAGGGACAGTTGAAGTGATTGTGCAGACAAGCATTTCATGACTCGTGTATGCCTTAGCAGCAACCTTGCATGCCAAAAGGGGCCACTGTGGTGTGGGTGATGGCTCCAAAGAAGTCTGTGCTTTTCCTGCAAGTAACTCAGCAACCCCCAGTGCCAGAAGTTACTGGTACTGAGTTTTGCCAAATGTTTGGGTCCTTGCCCACGAAAGTAGAAGCTGAGACCTGCAGGTCCAGCCCATCTTTTCCTGATTGACCCTAAGGACTTCAGGGGACTGCTCAGGAGGACGCCACACCATCCTTGGGATCTGGTCAAGTCTGAAGATCAATAACCATCCCTCCCCACCCTAATGAAGGGAAAACAGACTTACACGCCTAAAATTACATACTTCTTTTTCATACAAAAACAAGTGTCTGAGTGGACATTGATTTACTGATATTGCTGAGTACACTTTGAGTTGTGTTCCCTAACCTTTATCTCCACTCCTCCACCCCGAGAGAGCCTTTGACTGCTCATCCACAGCTACCACTGGGAGTCATGTGCAGTTGCTTAGGATCCATAGTAGGTCGGGCCCCGGGACATCAGCAGGAAAAGGCCTCAACCACCAAGGTTGGCCCCAGTAGTCCCTGCATGCCCTGTGGCTCTCTGAAAGGGGTTCTGATAATTTGTGGCAGCAGTAGGATGTCTAACATTTAAGAGCCTGGATACAGAGGTGGAACTGGCCATTTCCAATCTCCACCAGTACTGTAATGAGTACAGTTTTCCTTCTTCTGTTCAGAAAGGCGACATGCATAGGCAATAGAGAATACAGGGGTTGGGGATTCTCATCAACACCTTGTCCATAGATCAGATGAAGTCTTTATGCAGAGACAGAGGGTGGAGGATTTCCAGAAGTAGGGGCAGAGAGGTCCTCGCTAATTTCATTAGGGACCACGCTAGGATGCTGGGTGAAAGATATAAGGCTGTGGTTGAATCTGGGGAGGTAACCATGGTAGTAACACAAGAAGAGAGAGCTGTGAATTTAGGCTCTAGGATCTCCTTAGCACAGATGTGTCCTAGAGACATGCCAAATCTGTCTCCTAATGCATTTTCCAGAGATTCACCACAACACTTACCACCTTTAGTATCTATAATTTCTCAGGTGTGTACATCACCTCGTATTTCGGGGAACCACTGTCAACAACCCCAGCCGTAAACCCCTTGGATGGGTTGAGTCTAGCAGGGACCCTGAGCTTACATTTGGCAACAGAGAAAGCTAAGGCTGAGGAACATGAGAAAGAAAGATGGTTCTAGAGGAAGACTAGATCACCAGGAACAAGAGGAGATGAGGGGGAAAGGCAGGATGAATGGGAGCATGATGAGAAATTGGTGAGGTGGAGGAGAAATGGAAGGAAGAGGAAAGAGAGCTAAAAGGGAAAGGATAGCCCTTGGGAGAGAAAAATAGGATGGCAGCAATGACAACTTCATCTGGGATAATTGACTCTATATCCAGTTCAGGCCAGGTTGTGCCCAAAGTTCCAAAAGATTTTGTGTATGTGTATGTTGAAGGTCAGGATATTTTGGAACGGTTTGTGAGCTTTAAGGTTCCTTGTAAAGTGCAGGCATAAAAGAGGTGTCTTAAGGCAGCTGCCTTAATGGGGCACATGCCATTAGAAGTGACTGCCATCATTGAGAGTATGCCTGTGGCAGACCAGATGGTCTAGGAGGGAATGAAGTAGTCTCTCAGGTGGTTTGGGCTGAAGCCAGCTCAATGTACCTGCAGAGATTCAGTAACTGCAAGAGTGTGGACTGCGTTCCATTTTAGACTTGATGTAGGAAAGTATCAGCTTTCTTGGCGTGTTACCCTCAATTTCTGCCTGATTATCAGTGTGTTTTGACTGTGTCACTGGGATCTGCTAGTCAGGATCCCGCTATTCAGGACCCCAGTGCTTATGGTTTGTGGCCTGCTTGTCAGTGTGTTTCACTGTTTTCTAAATTGTCACTGGAGTACTGCTAATCAGAACTCCAGTGTTCTGATGGAGAAGGGTGGAGAAGTGTGGCACAATGGTTAGAGCGACAGACCCTGATGCAGAGATCTGGCCCGGGACCAGGGTTCAATTCCCACCTCGGTGGGTCTTGGGCTCCATTCTCTTGGACCAGATAATTCTCGCCTCAGTGCCTTATCTAATTAATGGGTCCCACTCTGTAACTCTGGACAATAGCTGGCTTAATCGCCACAACGGCCCTCACAGTGCTTGGATGCCTGGCTTCACCCTGGGGCTGTCCAGGAGTGGGCACCTCACAGGAAAAAGCCAGGAGGGGTTCCACAGCGGTATGTGTACAGTGCCTTGAGACCCTAACGGGTGAGTAGTGCTCTATACAAGTGCGAAATTTACAGTGTTCATGCTCTCTCTGTTTCTAAATTTAGCCTTACAGACTGATAAATCAGTATTTCACTCTAAATTGGCACACTGCCCCCCCCCTTATAAGTCCCTAGTATATGGTAACTAAAAACCTACAGCATTGGGGTTCTAGGGTATCCATATGGGCTGCAGCATTTCTTTTGCCACTCATAGGGAGCTCACAGAAACAATTCTTCAGGACTGCCAATGCAGCCTGTGTGAAATGATGCATTCACTATTTCATAGCCATTTTCACTGCACCAGGTAACTTATAAGTCACCTATATGTCTAACCGTCAGACCCTGAAACCTAGGTGCACAGTTACTGTGTGTGAGATAACCCCTGCACTAGCAGAGGTGCCCCCAAATTGTAAAGGACCAATTTCCCAGACTTTGTGAGTGCGGGGACGCCATTATAAGTGTGCACTACATATGGGTCAATACATATATGTAGCTTCAAAATGGTAACCCTGAATATGGCCATGTAAGGTGTCTAAGACCTAGAAATTGTACCCCGATCTGATTCTGGTATTGAGGGCAAATTCCATGGACCCCCAGTACAGCCAAACCAGCTCTCTGAGGTTTTCACTGCAACCCCAGCTGCTGCCACCTCACAGACAGGATTCTGCCTTCCTGGGGCTTGGGCATTCCAATCCCAGGAAGGCAGAACAAAGCATTTCCTTTGGGACGGGGTGCTACACCCTTTCCCTTTGGAAATAGGTGTTAGAAGCTTGGTAGGGGTATCCTCCCAGAGCTCCTGGAAGTGCTTTTGAAGGGCACAGATGGTGCCCTCCTTGCATAAAACAGTCTACACTGGTGGTTCAGGAACCCCTAATCCCTGCTCTGGCACGGAACTGGACAAAGGAAAGGGGAGTCACCACTCCTCTGTCCATCACTACCCCAGGGGTGGTGCCCAGAGCTCCTCCAGAGTGTCCCTGGGTTTTGCCATCTTGGATTCCAAGGTGTTGAGATACTCTAGGAGCATCTGAGTGGCCAGTGCCAGCAGGTGATGTCAGAGACCACTCCTGATAGGTCCTTACCTAATAAGGTAGCCAATCCCTCTCTCCGGGCTATTTAGGGTTTCTCCTGTGGGTGCTTCTTTAGATTCGGATTGCAAGACTCCACAGGACTCCTCTGCATCCTCTGCTTCAGCTTCTACCGTCAGATCAACTGCTGAACTGCTCCAGGAACTCTACAACTTACAACAAAGTATCCAAGGTGACTACTGCAACTCTGTAACTCCAGCTCCTGCCAGCAACTTCAACAGTTTCCAGGTTGTGCAACCTCAGATGTCTCCCTGACTTCAGCCTGCACTGGAAGAATTGAAGGAATCTCCTGTGGAGTGACTGAGTCACTTCCCTGCTTCAGCAGGCACCTTTCTGCAGCAACAACCGGTACTCTGGGCCCCCTCTCCTGTTGACGAACATGGTCCCTAGAACACAGGTGGAGAACTGAAGTGACCCTGAATGTCCAAAGGTCCAGTTGTCCACATTTGGTGGAGGTAAGAGCTTGCCTCCCTGTGCCAGACAGTACCCCTGTGCACTGTGTATTTTGCAGCTTCTAGGGCTTCTCTGTGCTTCTCCAAGAAATCCTTTGTGCACAGCCTAGCCCAAGATCCCAGCACTCTATCCTGCGATGCTCAGCTCCCTGAGTTGTTTTCCAGAGGCGTGGGACCCCTTTGTGTAGTGCTGCAACAACCACCATTTGCAACTTCTTTGTCCCCATGTTCTGCAACTCCTGTGGGTGAAGATTGGTCTTCCGAGGGCTCTCTGAAGTGCTGAGAGCCCCCTCTCTCTCCTCATCCTGAGTTGAGACCCCCAGGTCCCTCCAGGGCTCGGGCAGCGCCATTTCCCACCAAACGTGTTTTTTGCGCGAGCCAAGGCTTGTTGGTGGAATCCAGTGACAAAAAACAGTCTGCATTGATCTACTCACCGTGGAACGTGCACAAAGCAGGACCCTGCAGCTGTCTTCTGTGGTGCATTTCTGTCTTTTTCTTCTAACCGGAGAGTTCACTTTTGCACCTTCATCCGGGTTAGCAGGGGCTCCTGTTCTTCCTGGACTCTTCAGCAACTCTTGGACTTGGTCTCCCCTCTCCACAGGTCTTCAGGTCCAGGAATCCATTGTTGGTGTCTTGCAGTCTTGCTTGGTTTTTGCATTCTTCTCTATCACGACTTCTAGTGTGTTCTAAGGAAACTTGCTGCACTTTACTCCTGCTTTCCTTGGGGCTTGGGGTTGGGTATTTTACCTACCTTTGGTGTTTTCTTACACTCCCAGCGGCCCTCTACACACTACACTTGCCTAGGTGGGAAACCAACATTCGCATTCCACTATTTTAGTATATGGTTTGTGTTCCCCCTAGGCCCATTGCAACCTATTGTGATTTTCACTGTTTGCACTATTTTAATGACTGTTTACTTACCTGATTTTAGTTGCTAGTGTCTATTGTGTGTAGAATACTTACCTCCTAAGGGAGTATAGCCTCTAAGTTATATTTGGAATTTGTGCCACTAAACTAAAGTACCTTTATTCTTGGTAAAACTGAGTATTGTCTTTCATATGTGTAAGTACTGTGTGACTACAGTGGTATTGGAAGAGCTTTGCATGTCTCCTAGTTCAGACTTGGCTGCTCTCCGTATAGCTACCTCTAGAGAGCCTGGCTTCTAGACACTGACTATATTTCACTAATAAGGGATAACTGGACCTGGTATGAGGTTTAATTACCTTAGGTACCCACTACAAACAAGGCCAGTCTCTTACACTTGGATTCATGGTGTAGTGCATGATTAGAATGAGTAGGTATGAGGGACGGGGGACAAGAGTTTTTAGTTCCTTAAGCAGTTGATGGTGACAGACAACTCAAGGAGGAGTGCTCTATCGCACTTTGGCAATACCTGTCTGATCTGACAAAGGGGGATGCAACAAAAGCTGCAGTGTTAGCTGATAATTTGTTGGCTAACAGGGTTCACAAAGAGATTGAACAGCACAGTTCTAAGCCCAAGCGTGAGAAGAACTCTCCACAGACCCCACAGACTGGTTCCAAACCTGAGGGTAAGGGCCAGGGTAATTCTCATGGGACTTGAGGAGGGCCCAGGAAACAATGGAATTGAATGGTGATAGTGTGCCCAGGAAGCAACGCCATGCGAAGGGAAGGCAAAGAAGCCCTTCCTATTCCAAGTTGGTGACTTGTTTTAGGTGCCACAAGGTGGGCCATTTTAAAAGAGATTGTCAAGAGAAGGTACATTACCCAGCAACAACTGTGATAGGAAGTATGTTACACATGGGCGAAAGTACCCGAGATGGACCGGTTGCACTCAACCTAGTACCTATGAGCATTTGGGAAAGGGACCCAGATGTTCTGAATCACTTTCATCTTAGCACAAGGGCTTTGTGCAGGATGTGCATGCCCTCAGGGATACTGCAGACTTCCATACTACAGTTGAGAGGAAGTACCATAACCTGAGGAGATACTCTTTGCAACCAAGGATACAGGATTAGTAGCTAGTTGAGAGAGCATGGAGTATATGCTTGCCAGGGTATAGATTGGGCTCAAGGCAGCCGTGACTGATGTCAAGATAAGAGGAAGGAAGGAGCTTGCTGTCTTTTGGGCAATTATCTGATTCCACCTGGCTTGGTGCCAGGACCAGAAGTCTTTATGGCTTGGACAACATCAGCTGTAAGTCTCAGAGTGAGGCTGGGATCATCTCTGATTTGCAGGGACCAGGACAAGGTAGTTTGCAGGAAAGGCTTTCAAACACTTACGACCTATGTCTGAAATATACATTAAATAACCTTGGAACTCCAGACCTTTGGAACATATATTAAAAGAACCATATTTGAACTGTAAGAACATGAATACATTCAGTGGGGTTTCACTTCTTTAGAACCGGAACTTCAAGATTTCTGATAAGGGGAATAACTGGCCCATACGCCTCCTGATTACCCATGACATCTTTGAAAAAGGGCATTCAAATGGGTAGAGAGAATTGGGCCATGGAAACCTGTTATCTGGAACTACCTTGAAGGAGCATGACTGCAAAGGTGGTAGAGAGAGCTCTTCCAGGAATTTTTTCTTGGGTCTTCTTTCCAAGGACAGTAATTTCTGACTGGAGAACCAACTTCACCTCTTGAATGAGAGAGATGTGGGAGCAAAATGGCATGACATACTACTTTGCCAGGGCATCCCACCCACAAACCAATGGTTTAGTGAAACTCCTTACCAAAACACTGAAGAGCATGATGAGAACTCTGCAAGAGAACCTCAGGAGGAAGTGGGAGCTTCTCTTGCCACGCCTCTTATTTGCCTAACGAGACAATCTTCAGAAGATAGTAGGGTTCAGTCTCTTTCAACTTCTGTATGGACACCCTCTGTGGTATCCACTCGTTGTAGTAAGAGAAGGGTAGGAAGGAACCTCAGAGTCTCCATAGAATGATGTGATTAGCCTCAGGAAGTTGATGGCACAATACATAAGTCAGGCAAACTAAACCCTTCAGGCTAGCCAAGTGCTGATGAAGGAATGGTACAACCAGAAAGCCAAGCTGACTGGGCACCAGGAAGGCCAGGAGGTGTTGGTGATAAAGCCTGTTCGTCCAAAGGCTTTGGAGGGGAATTGGTGTGGACCATACAAAGATGTTCAAAGGCTGTCTGATGTTAACTACTTGGTGGACACAGGTGACACAATGGAGCCCAAGAAGAAGTTCCATGTGAACAGACTGAAGCTTTACTTCCAGAGAGACAGAACAGAAAATGAAATGGCTATGGCACAGGAAGCTGAGGAAGACAGTGAGCCTCTTCCTGGATTTCTGTATAGTGACATGAATGATGGTACTGTGGAAGGAGTTTAGTTAGCCCCTGAGTTAACGCCTGACCAGCAGAAACAGTGTAGAGATGCATATAGATGGTTTTCCAACATCTTCTTGCTGACTTCAGGGTTTGATACCTGTCTGGATACATGGCATAGAAGCAAGTGACAGTCTGCTGGTGAAGGGCAGAATGTACAGAATGTCTGAACAGGTTCAGGGATGCATTAGGGCAGAAGTTGCCAAAATGTTGGACTTGGTGGAGCTCAATGATAGGTCTTTGTACGGGACCCGGAAGAGGAAGCTACGCGTCTGTGGTGTTTTGCGAGCCAGGAGGAGGAAGCTATGTGTCTGTGGCCACGTCACTGGAGTAGCACTCTGCCTTCCTGAGAGGGGAGAAAGCCTTCCCCGCTGCTTCCTACCCTGGCCCGTCCCCGGGGCTCTGCTGGGGGTCCGGCTGCCCGTATCCTGCCCATATCCTGCATCTCCAACGTCCGTCTGGAGCCTGCTCTGGCCCGCCTTGTGGGGGGGGGGGTGCTGTGGTTGCTGCAGAGCAGCGAAGTGGTGGGGCAGGGGCAGGTTGCCTTGTGACTTTTAATCCTGGCCCCAGAGCTGAGCTGAGCTGAGCTGAGCTGAGCCCATACTGGAGCACTGGAGCCCGAATGAGAGTACTGGAGCCCATCTTGGAGTTGGTGAGCCGGAGTGGAGCTCTGAGGTGAGCTGACCTGTTTGACCGTTCTGCTTGCCACTTCCATCCCCCCCCCACCAGCCTTACGGCTGTGCTGCTTTGATCCAGCAGGAGGAGACTGATCTTCAACTGCGCTATCCCCCTACACTATTCTCTATTCTCCGGTGCTCTGAAGAGTGTTTTGCCTCACCACCACCTGCCCCCTATGGATTTCGCCAGCAGTGAGGAGCCAGACACTGCTCGTGGCTGTGCAGTTTAGGACAGCATAAGCGATCCTTGTGAGTCCAGGAAGGGGTGGAGGAGCCAGGGTGACCCACAGCTGGTGTCGGAAAGAAGGCAGTAAGGGGCAGAAACACCTTGTAAAGTTTGCCCCTCAGACAGAAGCTGTGGAATCTGGGGGTCGACAAAGGCGAACGGAGACGGCTTTTCAGGCTGAGCAAGCCGTGCGCTGTGAATGCTGCAGAGCAGTTCTGGCCATCATAGCGCTCACCAAGGAAGGGTGAGCCATAGTGCCCGCTGCTGTCTCACAACTCTTGAGACTCCAGCCCCCCCTTCCATCTTCTGTGTCTTGCAAGGTCTGTAGCCACCCTCCATCTTTCTGTAAAGCAGCTCTGTCCATCCCTGATCCTGACCCTGGATACTCTGCTATCAGCTCTGCACTGGGGGACCCTGTTTGGAGGTGGAACTTGAAAGCTCTGAAAGCCAGGGTATCTCTCCGATCCGTGAGCACTGTTGTTCCATCAACTGATCCCAGGCGTGCTGAATTCCGTGCCAGCTGGTGACTACAGAAGATCCCGCTGGCACCCAGAAGCGACAGTGAACCCGTTTCTTGGAATAGTACCCAGCTCTGTCCTCAATGCAGGTCAGGCTCTCACTGTGGGGCCACAGGGCTCTGTGTATGTGACAACGTTGCTGTCAGACTTAAGTAAAATTACTGACAAACACACACCGCTGCAGGGAAAGCTCACCAGGTCACACTGCTGTTGCCTGGGGTGGGTCTTCGTCCCCCAGGCAGGCTTGCACATAGCCACTGCCTCCTGACTTGCGCTACTAAAGCGCCACCGCTCCAGGTATTGGTTTTTAGAATTTGATTCATCCTACTTCCATTTTTTCCCTGACGCTAATTAAGAAATGGGGAAATGTAAAGCAGTGGATGCCCTTGCACACACGAGTGGTTCAAAACAATCTAAAAAATGGCCAAATAACAAAGCTAGCTCTTTGGGTAACAATGAAAACAACACCTTAGAAGACATTGACATTTTAATCAAAGAATTGGAGGCCATTTTGAGAAGTAATTCAAACCTATCACTTACAAAATGTGACAACCACGCCATAAAAAAAAATACAGATATGTTTAAAAAAAAGTCGCAGGTGTCCAAACCTTCCAGGGAGCTTGACCAAAAGGTAGTGTCTCAAGTTTTAAGATCTGATCCATCCCCTGCGCCGACTAGTACCCAGTGCAGTCGTTTGGACGCATTGCTGTGTGCCTCATGTGGCCCTTCTGCAGGAGAAGAGGCCTGTCGCCTTCCCTTAAGCCCTGGGGCCCCGGTGATCCCAAATATTTTGTGCTACAGTCAGTACGGGCCTCTGCCGGTAAATGAGGGACCCTGTGACACTGCTACTTATGCATGCACCGGAATATGTGCTGATGACAATGCTGTGGCTAACATATCTGTGGGCATGGGAAGGCTGCTGCCACGTGTAGCAGTTTTGATTTGACATCTGTTCACCAGAAACTGGATGAAATTAAGAGCTTAGTGCTGATGTTGTTGAACAAATTAACGGGGGAATCTGGTCAGATATGTGGTTGTAGGTGCCCTAGGCCAAGTACGGGTGGGATCTTGCCTGTTTCAGGGGGAACGCCTAGTGACACTGTTGTGTCCGAACCTAGGTCACAAACAGGCAATCTTCATTCACGGTCTGTCATTATTCCCCCTTTTACTGATATCTCTGTCCCTCATACTGAAAGAACACAAGCCCCTCTTGAGGCCGATAGGCGCAAGTGCAGAATTGATGTCAAGGGCAGGAATCATTCCGGGTATGTCAGCCCCGATGAAGCTCAAACTGCTGATCACTCAAGGGGCCCCCGGGGGGCATTTTGTACCTCAGTGCTAGTTGGAGAAGTTATTTCTACAACACATCAAACTAGGCCACTGGACCGTGCCTTACAACGGGCTGAGGCAAGATGGCCAACACCTAAGAAACAGGCCCAAGGTATAGGGAGAATTGGAGGCACCATATACATGACAGAGGTAACAAAGTTGACACCAGGGTCCTTGGAAACACAGGATTCTCTGATAAACAAGGTCACCTGTTGGCTGAGAACTCAGCGTAACTGCCTTTCTGTTATTCGAGCAGATATTTTAGAGGTGGGAAGACACAGCCGTCCAGGCTCAAATTTTGATTTTATTTCTATCTGTCTTGTGGACAAGCTGCTAGTGGATAATCTCATTGACTTTGAACTGTTTGCTTGTCATCTTAGGAACCCCAGGAAGGTTTGTATTAGACAAAAAAAAAATTCCGCCCAACATCAGTCCACCCACAATATGTACGGGTCTAGTAGATGGGAAGTGCGATCATAGCCAAAATCATGCCCCAGCTTTAGCAGCAAATAATCCCTACACACTACTAGATGTTGACTGATTATCCACGGATTCCTATCCATTAACCCCAGTTTTGGTTTCTGTGGGTAGGTGCAGGATGTTAGATGAGTTTATAGATTGCAGGGAAGCTCAGTATCCTGGGTTTAGAGCTTTGGAAAATAATTCAGAGCTATCTATCATGTCCTGGAATCTGGCCGGGCTGTGTAGTTAATTGCTGGACCCAGAGTGGGCCACCTACATCAGCAAGCAGGATGTATGCATATTCCAGGAGCCTTGGGTCGAGGGCCCAGTCTTCCTGGATGGTTTTTCATACTATTGTGTGGTGGCCCAACCTGCAGATGGAGGCACTGGTTGGGCTAATGTGGGTCTATTGATATTATTAAACAAGAAATTTCAGTGCGATCATTCAGCACTAAAAATAGATTCCCCTGATATACTGGGTGTCCAGCTTGAATTCAATCGAGGTCTTAAGGTAATAGTAATCAATGAATATGCTAGGTCAGTGTCAATGGGATAGAGTCTCAGACCTAGGCTCAACTAATCGAATTCACGGATACCTTACATTTCTCCACTAAGCTTGTGGTTGTAGGGGATATGAATTGTACATTTGAACCCTCTCCTCTAAACAGCGATCTAACAGCTGAAGAGGATGAACATTGGGGCATTCCACAACTGATGAGCGAACGAGTGTGTACTCACTCCTGTGTCACCCTCCAGCCGACATCATTGTGTTTCAAGTGTGGACTTCTGGCTTGTAACGGTCGCACGCGCTCCGATCCAAGCTTCGCCCCCACCTTTAAGTGCGGCCAATTTACTAGTGTTATTGACTAAATACTAGTGGATGTTAGGATGTGGCCAATGTTGGAAGATATGAGGGTTGATTTTCGCCACAATAGTGATCATAATCCCTTTCTCCTTACTATATGCAGTGGTGAATTTAGGAGGTTTCAGAATACTCACCATACTATGGTCCCAGAGCCACTTGTGGCTAATAATTATAAACTTGTTAGCTGGCCAAAAGTGATGACCAATCCGTACTTGATCAAAGAGATCTATAAATTGTTTATTGATGCCATGGCTAATTATGAAAAGAATGAGGTCAGAAATATCCCAATTCTCAGCATCCATGAGATGCTGGCACATGAATTACAGAATGTCTTCTATAGGAAGATTACCACCACGCAAAGTGCTGTCACATATAAAACAAGAGAGTGGTTTAATGAGGATTGCTCTGAGGCTAAATGAACATTAAAGTCAGTTATTATGTCTCGTTCTCAGATGGTGATTGGAGCAGCCAGACTAGCATATAATAAGGCTATAGTACAGGCAAAGAAAAGTTGGGAAGATTCAATCTGGCAGAAACTGCTTGATGCAACTAGACACAATGATAATGTGACTTTTTGGAAGTTACTTTCCAATAGACAGAGAGGGTAGGAGTACAATTCCTACTCATATTCAACCAGAGAGCTGGGTGGACCACTTCACTACTCTTTATGCTCCGTTCTGGAATTCTTCAACCCACGATTCCTTCCCCCAGCAGCTGGCTAAAACCTATTTATTGTCAGACGCCCTAGGAATGGACGTTTGTAACTACGATGATCACATTGTCTTCACTTTGGGGATAACTATTGCTGCAATCGATTCCCTAAAATCTTCTAAAGCCCCAGGTCCAGATAAGGTACCGGGGGACTTATATAAGTCCAAACCAGTAATCTGGTCCATTTATATCAATATAATTTCAAATGCAATAGTAGCTGGGGGCCCAATGCCCAGTACTTGGAAAGGGGCCAAAATAATACGCATTTATAAGAAGGGTGAAGTGAGTTCCACTGCTAACTACAGACCCATCAGCCTTATTGATAATATCCAAAAAATCTTTGCAAAACAAGTTTTGGATAGGTTGTTGAATTGGGCTGATGCTCATCAAGTGATCTTGCCACTCCAGGCTGGTTTCCGCTCCAAAACTAGTACAGTGGATCAAGTTTTTAGTTTAGCATTCCTCTATTGGAAATATGTAACCCTTGCTAAACACAATTTATAAGTTGTTTTTGTGGATCTTCGGTCTGCTTTTGATCTGGTACCTAGAGAGAAACAGTGTGGTGTTTTACACAAAATAGGTACTCCAGGGAACATAATTCATCTTTTACAGCGACTACACAAGGGTACATATGCTCAGGTGAGATGGGGTAATCAGGGGGAATTAACAGACCATATTGCCATCCAGCGGTGGGTTCGCCAAGGCTGTGTCCTGGCACCAACACTATTTACTTTATATATAAATGCGGTGGTTCAAGCTGTGTCTCACTGCCAGAACGATGCTCCCTCCCTAAATGCTCAAAACTCCCTATACTACTCTTTGCAGATGACTCCCTCCTCCTCTCTAAGACTCCAGTGGGGCTCCAGATTCTAGTTAATAGGTTTACAGCATTCTGTGCAGACCGTGGGTTGGAACTGAATGTGAGCAAAACCAAACTAATGGTGTTTAGCCCAGGACCAGCCACAAGATGCAGTATTAACATATCTGGTGTGCCTTCTGATGAAGTCAGCTCGATAGACTACTTGGGCGTGAGGATTTCCAATAATTTAAATTGGGAAGATCAGATTAGTAAAAGTGTGTCTCTCTTCCAACACAGATCAGGTGCCATTTTACACCTACATAAAAGTACTGCCATTAAAGCGTTTCTCTGGCTATTTAGATCTATTTGGCAAAAGCACAAAATGCTGCTATCTATGGTGCTGCGGTGTCGGGATTCTGCAAAGCTCCCAAATTGTCTGTGAGTGAAAATAGCTTTGCCAGAGCACTATTTGCGTGCCCAGGCAGCACTCCTTTGATTTCTATCTTTCTGGATCTTGGCTTTAATCGCATCTCAGATTCGTTAGCATTAAGACCGCTACTTTTTTGAGTAAGGATTTGGACCACCCCAGAGCTTACTATTTATAGGGACTCACTTAATGACCTTTTAAAAAGACCTAATGTAGCTTTTATCCCATGGTTTAGGCATGTGTCAAACTGGTTCTGCACTTTCAGTCTTGGGGGTTACTGGGAGAACCCACAGGACTTAGGGAAGGCCCAGAAACAAACATTGAAAATAGCTTACTGGTCTCACGTTAGGAATAACTATCTCCTTGGCACATCCCATGGGCGGTTGACTAACCAATTCCTCGACTTTAAATGGGACCCACAGTATGAACCTTTTTTAGATCTTATCCCTGGTCCCCTAGGAAAGAGCCTGTATGCCCGTTTTCGCTATGGGTGTTTACCGTTAATGTCTTTTACTAGAACTTAGAGGGCATTGTCAGTACCCAACCCATGTCCAGGCGGTAACGATGTCCCAGAATCGGTTGAACACTTTTCGTTCTTTTACACAGCATATGCTTTTCCATGACGCAAGTGGATCGGCCCAGTCAGAATTTGGGCAATAGACAATATGTTATTGCCCTTAGGATTTTAAAGAGCTACACTTCTTTTATACTGATACATGCAGTTAGCAAGTTCCTTGTGGCTGCATGGCATATTCGCACTCGCCTTTTACAACATTAGTGATATGTAAAAATGTATGTTATAGGGCAAGGACTGAGAGATTTAATCAATTTTTATTCTTAATATTGTATGATTTTTTTAAATTGTTCCTATTTATCTTTTTAATCCAACTTTGTATTTATATGGAGTATTGAGGTTATTTGCTTTGATGGTTTTTTATGACCGAATAAAGCTTGTGTTTCAATTGATAGGTCTTTGTAGTTCTTGGTCTAGTCTTGTGGTTCTAATATCAAACTAAGGTCTACTGTCTTGCGGTTTGGTGTGTACTGCTACGCCCTCAAGAGGTACCCAAAGCCAATGCCCTTTTAATCCCAAGAGCATTTGAACTTGTATATTGGTTATGTGCTGCAAAATACTTGAGCACAGGTGCGGCCCATCCTTTGGGGCCACCCCCCAAACTTTTGCCCCTCACAAGGAGTGTCTGTCAGGCTGAGCAATAGTCAGCCTGACAGACACTCTTCATTATCAGATCAAGCAGCCAGGAGCTAGACATGCGCTATTTGCGCAGGCTCGCGGCCACCTGAGCTGAACTTAGCTGGGCTTAAGATGTCACAGCCCTGTGGGCATGACCTCTTCAGCCTAGCAAAGATGACTTGAGGCCCTCCCCCTCATGATGAACATTACTGATGCTTCAGACCTGAGCTCTTCAGTTTTAAGCCTTGAAGCGCCCAGGGCCAACTGTCAATCAGTGACACCTCATTACAGAGTGGGGTGGGGTCAGCAGTCTCTCTGACCCCATCCCACTCTGTGACAAGTTGGGACTGCTGCTTTCCCTCATTGGCTGACCTTAGGTTAGTCAATGAGGGAAGGCAGCATAGCGCTGCTACCCCTAGTCCCTTAGTGGGTGTGCAATTGGCGTTTATCACAATATCATGCATGCAACATAATAAATGCTAGGACAACTTTTGTGGGTATAATATGTCGCAAGTTTATTATTTACACAGGTTGGGTTAGCTTACGGGCGATCCCGGTGTCGGAGATGAGTTTCTTAAACATTGGCCGACACCCATCCTGAGAAAGCTAGAGCTGTTCTGTCTGGTGTTCTCTGCACCAACACTCTTATCTTACAGCTCGTTCCTTTATTGTGGTTTACCACTTTATCAATTTGTCATGCTCCTGACAAGTCAGAGCGAGACCCAGGCCAGTCTCCACAGTTGCTCAGGATTCCAACTGTCCCTTGCGGGATTAAGGAGCGCCGTCGCGTCATCCCAGACCCCGCCGTAAAGGCTCCAAGTAGCCTGAGGAATACCTTTTGGCTCCAGGAATCACCATCTGGAGGCCTTTTAATCATTTCTCAAGCTTTAGGATCGCCCTGTAACTCCGCTTTGCTACGTTTCTTGAGGTTCCTGTAAAGAAATTCATGTTGTAAACACCTCTTTCACATATGTGACCATCTCTTCATCTCTGCATGCCTGAGCTTGTTTCCATGTCGTAGGGGCGGGTGGCCGTTTGCTCGTCTTTCGGAAAAAGAGGCCCAGCCCTGCGAGGTCACCCCTTAAATGGACCTCCTGGCCTCACTCCTCCCTCCTTGCCCCTTTTGGGGCCATTAACAGGGGTGGACCACCCTCCCTATGTACGGAGGCCCCTCCTGGCCATTTTCCCTCTAACAGGGGAGCGACGCTACGAAGCTGTCCCCTTTATTGTCGCCCTACGTGCGACGTGGCCAGCCACATAGCGCTGCTACCCCTAGTCCCTTAGTGGGTGTGCAATTGACATTTATCACAATATCATGCATGCAACATAATAAATGCTAGGACAACTTTTGTGGGTATAATATGTTGCAAGTTTATTATTTACACAGGTTGGGTTAGCTTACGGGCGATCCCGGTGTCGGAGATGAGTTTCTTAAACATTGGCCGACACCCATCCTGAAAAAGCTAGAGCTGTTCTGTCTGGTGTTCTCTGCACCAACACTCTTATCATCTTACAGCTCGTTCCTTTATTGTGGTTTACTACTTTATCAATTTGTCATGCTCCTGACAAGTCAGAGCGAGACCCAGGCCAGTCTCCACAGTTGCTCAGGATTCCAACTGTCCCTTGCGGGATTAAGGAGCGCCGTCGCGTCATCCCAGACCCCGCCGTAAAGGCTCCAAGTAGCCTGAGGAATACCTTTTGGCTCCAGGAATCACCATCTGGAGGCCTTTTAATCATTTATCAAGCTTTAGGATCGCCCTGTAACCCCGCCAAGCCTCGGGGATGGCATCTCGCGATAACCGAGGCACCCCCCACCTGTGCTCCTCCCTTACTTATTAATTCTCAGGCTGATATCTCGAGAGGGTCTCTACTCTTGTATGAAGTATCTGTGCCCCCCCTCCGCCCGGTGTACCCATCTGCTGGATACAAACCGTGCTGATTCGCACTAGCGCGGGTTGATTCCCTGCCTGGACATATCATTTTTTGCCCCAACTGTTCCCCAGACCTCCCCCGGGCGACAGTCCAGGCCAGACCCAGTGTTAAGACGGCCTGCCACCGTGGGCCTCTCCCACCAGTCGTTTAGCTGGTTTCCCCCAGGAGGAATCTGGAAAGCCTGGCTCAACCCCTCTTGGCCCCAGCTGGCCAACTCTAGCATGCATATGGCACATCCCGTTCAAGGGGTTCCCCTCCAGGCGAGTTTGCTGTCGCTGAAACCAGGGTTCCGGCCCCCCACTCTGGCCAGGTGTTCTGCTCTGGCCACCAAGGAGTGGGCTCATCGTCATACCCTCACTGGACGAGCACGGAAACATTACCTCACAATTTCTTGCTTTCTGTTACAGCACTTGTTATGGCTCGACAATGCTACAATATATTCAGGCAGGCCCCTAACTTCTTCGGATGTGTCCGCCATTACCGCAGTCAGTAACCTGCTTTTGCTATTGCTCCCCACCTGCCCCCCTTTTAATAGGCCTGCTTTAAGGTCGGCCTTCTGGTGAAGCAGCGGTATCTTGGGGGACCTTAATGCAAGAGCTCAGCAGAGTTCCTCTGCATCTCTCTTTTCACCTTCTGCCAAAGGATCGACCGCTGACTGTTCAAGACACCTGCAAAAGCCGCAACCAAGTAGCAATGACGACTACTGTACCTTCGTTCTGCCATTTCCCGCCCCATGTTGAGCTCACCCCCATCTTTGGGCCCAACTGAAGTGTCTCCCCTCGCCTGTGCCACAACTTTGTTTGTTTGTAAATTTTTGAACCTGTGATTCTTAAATAAACTAAGAAAGATATTTTCTATACCACCTATTGGCCTGGAATTGCCTCCGAGTGTGTGCTCCTAATTCATTGCCTGTGTGCGAACAACGAGGCCCAGCACAGCCCTCTGAGAAGCCTACTGCTCGACCACACTACCCAAAAATAGAGCCTTGCAATTCTCTCTCTCTGGCACTATCTTAACTCTAAGGGGAACCCTTGTACTCTGTGTGTACTGTTTCTTACTTTGAAATAATACCCACAGCGCCGGCTTCCTACCGCCGGGCTACCGTTCGGCCTGGCGGAAAATTATTTAACATTCCCGGCGCTGCTTCCGTTTAATTGTTTATTCATTTTTATTATAATTATTATTATTATTTTTTTTTTTAACCCATTTTGTGCCTGCATCCAATACGCCAGCGCTGCTGCCCACCGATTGGTCATCACCCTTCTCTTTGAGGCAGCTGGGGCCCAGCATTCTTACCTGCATAAACTCCTGCCACACGGGCCTGCCTCATCAGTTTGACAACAAAGCGTCTCCTCTAGGTAGCTGGGCCGCAAGTTCCTTCCCTGCCTAGACTTGTGCGACAGGCCTCTCATTCATAACTAATTTTGTCCCCTCATAATCCACTGACAAGTCCATAAAATTACAACGTCATATTCAGTTAGAGTGCTACGCCTTGCTCCCTTATGACTGAAAGACAGAATTTGGAGGCAGGTTATAAATCTCCGTTTCAAGGTCCCCTATTGCTCATTCCATCCTGTAAATTGCACCGGAGTCCTGCTATTTGCAGCTACGCTTCTGCTTCGCATCTTACTGCTATACTACTTATATATGTTCGTTTCTTTTTATTGTTATTGTATATATACATATTTTTATTTTTATTTTATTTTTTACTGTTCCCGATACGTCGTCCGGAAATGCACATGCGCCTGGACTCGTTCGCCTGGCTCAACCCTCCAACAAGTCCTTATCTTATGTATGCTGCCACATACGTTCTTGCATGTCCGATCTGGTGGTGCTGCCCTTCTCTCCACCGCTGCCCCCTTTCGCTAATTTCTGCGCTGCCGCATTGCGCCTTGCGTGGTGGGGGCAGCCGGGTTACCAATGTTACACATAACCTACTGTCGATAATAGGGCAGCTGTGCTACCTATGCTACCGATAACATAATGCTGATAATGGTATCCTAGGGTAAACGTCCTTCTAGCAGGATCCGAACCTGAGACCCGAAGATCCCTGACTTGTATTACCGTCCTCCGCTCTGCAAACTGAGCTATCGAAGGGGCCATGAACATACTGCCCCACCAGTTTCCCTGGGCCTTCTTGAATAGACCTTGTGCCTTGTGCCTTGATGCCTAGCGCCGAACCTGGTTCCCCGCTCAAGGTTGCCGCTACAGTTGTGCTGTCAATTTATTACTGCAACTCGACACAATGGTATTAGAGCGTTGTTAGTTAACTTCATTCGCGCCCACTGTACCTGCGGGTAGGAAAGCTCGGAGATGCCGTGCTCGGCACACATGTGCCCACCCCCCTCGGGCGGCCTCTCTAGTTGTTACGCCTCCTTCCCCGTGCATGTGACCTTACCATCTACCTATATATATATATATATATATATATACATATATACATATAATATATATATTCATATACCTGTATTCCTTTTTATTTATTTTTTTATAACAACCTTTAGCGTCCCCATAAGATACCCCCGTTTTCTTTTCTGTTATTTATTTATTTTTTTTAAATTTATCCTTTGCACGAACCTCGCATGTCAAACTGCCTTAAGACTGCTGCGTAGCCCCGTGTTGCCACTGGCCGTGGGGGCATACCGCTCCCCAGGTGCTATCACTGGACGTGGGGGCATACAGTTCCCAAGGTGGCCTCCCCAAGGAATTCATAGTAATGCTGCAATTTAACCAGGCCGTTCTTTGCTTAGCCAGGTAATTGTTTCATAATGCGGGGTTGCCTCAGGCGTACACATATCGTGCGTATATAACTTAAGCTCCTGCTGCGGGTACTCACTGATATACTGTTGGCGTATTGTCCTGAAATAACTTGCCCTTATTTCTTGCCTTTCTGTGTATTGTGTTGCCTACCATATTGTGCGTATGACACCCGTGGTAAGTAGGAGAAAGCAGAGGCTGGTTCACGTCCTGTGTAGACAAGATGTTCAGTACTGAGGGCACTCCTGTGATCCTTTTGGCACATTGTCATAAAATAAAGGACCTCTCTATTAGTATATCTGAGTATTGTGTTTCCTTATGCCATTGTGCATACGACACCCGTGGTACCGTAGGAGCTCTGCATGTCTCCTAGTCCAGCCGAAGTTGCTCTGCTATAGCTACCTTCTATCAGCCTGGGCTGCTAGAAACACCTCTTCTCCCCTAATAAGTGATAACTGGACTTATGACAAGGTGTAAGTACCTCTGGTGCCCCCTTCGAGCCCGGCCAGACCCCTACACTGCGCCACTGCCCACCCCTTAGGCCTGAGAAAGGTGCCCTGACCAGGCCCCCCACAGCTTTTTTTTTTTTTTACTCTGATATATCTATCTATGTATATCTATATACCCGTCAGGGCCGCCCCACACGAAGCGAATGATAACAGTTAGTCGCCACCATCCGCTGGCTATCATACAATTGTAATGCCTGTCGGGGAATCTGGCCTTTCTTTTGCAGAAGCTCCTCTGAAGGGGCTCTAGGGGTGATCGGAAATGCCGTTAAATGAATACCGAGACCCGTGCCGACTACTCATTACCGCCTGTTGCTTTCGTGGGGTTGTTTTAAAGCTATGGATATGGCTTTCATCTGAACATGCTGTAGCTGAACTTTCTTTGTCGGCTGCTAGCCAGAGGCCCCCCCCGTATTTTTTTGTTTTTTTGGGGGGGTAAGTAGTGGATGGTTGCCTTAGTTTGGAATATTGGCTGCATTCCTTCGTTTTGCTTCTTTTTGAGGGACACAATATATGCCCATCGAAATGCGACCCCGGGACCCTATAATAAAAAGTGGGAAAATCACGCACGAATGGGTGCCGCCAATTTACGCGGTTTCCGCTCGCCTCCCAGGAAATGCGGCGGCCGTCAGCAGGCAGAGCAACCCCATCCTTGCATGCCCCTTTGCAGTGCTCTGCCGCAATGTCTACCGCTTACTTGGCAGCGATATTGCTTGGGCGAGAAAGGTGTCTTGACCCAAACAGCTCCATTCCTCAAGCGCTTGCTGTGCCCGGACTTGGATTAGGTGTGCACTCGCCGTCACGAATTCTGAAATTTCCAGCAACCTCTCACACTGTTTAAGACTAAGGCAGACTTGGAGGGGTAGACCAGCTGCGCTGGCACTTAACCTCCCATTCCTCTTTGGAAGTAAGGCGAGCAGAGAAAGTAGCCGAGTAAACGTTAGGGGCGCGGGCACCCGGAGCAAGTGTTAGTCTAATAATTCGGGGCATCGTGGGGTGAAGCAACACGGTTGCGCGAACCACAATCGGTGTTAGATACGGCTACTTTCTCTGTGGGTTGTGGGGACATCTAGTGCAGTGTAAAGGTTCGCGTTGCACAAGGTGCACGACCGCATGGCAGTCAGTCCACCGTGCAAGCACTTGAGTGTCAAACCGACGGGGACTGAACTCCGCCGTCGCCTCTCCCCCATAGATCACCTCGCCCTAAATTTCGCGGAACGCACGTTTCCGGTGCTTCCGATACCAAACGGCAGCGGGATAAAACAAACAGAGCCAAGGGCAGGCGAACAACCCGCAACCGGAGCCACATTGAGTGCCCAAATCTCAAAAATCGGCCCGCACCCGCCACCATGGGGATTTGCCCTTACCTTCAAGCTGGTGCCTCATCTTCCTAGTGCGAGGTCAGCGGCACAAAATTCTACACGCACCCACCACCATTGGGATTTGCGCTTTCATTTCAAATGGCGCCGCACCTTCTTAGCGCGAGGTCAGCATCACACGCCTCGAGGGAAATAAAGGTGCGGCGAGGTAGAGGGCAGACGACCGCTACGGCACACACGACGTGCGCCACGTAGCCACCACTGTGATGTGCGCTTTCATTTAAAGCTTGCTTAAGATGTTAGAACTGGTGCTATGTATTAAAATTATGTTCCGATGCATTTAGCAGAAGTTTGGAACATAGATGTGGCGTCAATTTAACATTTTTAAATTCGGAAAAATGCAGATTCACTGCATCCATATGATGTTGCCTATATTAATCTGATGTTGCGGTAATACCTCAGCTAGCAGTCTAGTCGTCCAGACGTTCGCACAAAGGCCCGACGCACTGTGAACACTGGCTTCTGTGCTATACAGGCACTGGAGCCCTAAAGTTTATCACCACTCCGCCCCCCCCCCCACCACCACCCAAACAGATAATCTCTATCGCCTATCCCTGTCTCCCGGAATCCCCCCCCCCCAATCCCACGGCACCGCTCCTCACCTTGGCGAGTCAGCTGGAGGAGGAAGGAGACGCGCATTCGCTCGTGGGGGGGACGCAGGACCGGCTCGTGCAGGTAGGGGGCACAGGGGGCGAGTTAGGGTCCAGTAGGAAGCGCGGCCTGCACGCCCTCGCTGTCGTGCCACAGGGCGGGGCGGGGGCCTCGGCGCGCTGGATCGGGGGCTGGGGGCCCGCAGCAAACGCAGTGTTAGAGGAGCGGGGTACCGGCACTGAGAAATGAGTGCCGGTGCTCCACAAAGAAAGAACGGGCACAATTTGGGCACAGCGGGCGAGGTTAAAAGGTTTGTCAGACGTGGCTGCATGGGCGCCCTCGCCGGCATGCCGCAGGGCCGAACAAGGTGGCCCTGATCGCAACGATTTGCTGCATCATGTTTATTCCAGGTGCGGGCGCGCCCATCCTGCGGCGGGGTGAAAAAGGTGACGACGAGGGGATGTCAATACCCTCGCCGTAGGTGTGTGTGCGCGGGGAGGGGGCGGGCGTGCCGACTCTTGCTGAACGAAGCTTTTCTTTCAATGGTGATCCGGCTTCGAATCCCGATGCGCTCTCTAACTTATTTGTAAACTATTGCTAGGGCAAACGAATTTGGACACAGGACCCCCCGAGCAATCCCCCTTTTTTTTTCATTTTTTTTTCAAACATTAATTAAAAACAGAAATACACACACTCACCTTCAGCTCTGCCTCAGAGGTCCCAGGAGAGTTGGGACTGTAGCTGGCCACGTCGCACGTAGGGCGACAGTAAAGGGGACAGCTTCGTAGCGTCACTCCCCTGTTAGAGGGAAAATGGCCAGGAGGGCCTCCGTACATAGGGAGGGTGGTCCACCCCTGTTTATGGCCCCAAAAGGGGCGAGGAGGGAGGAGTGAGGCCAGGAGGTCCATTTAAGGGGTGATTAGGGACTCACTTCTTGACCTTTTAAAAAGACCTAATGTAGCTTTTATCCCATGGTTTAGGCATGTGTCAAACTGGTTCTGCACTTTCAGTCTTGGGGGTTACTGGGAGAACCCACAGGACTTAGGGAAGGCCCAGAAACAAACATTGAAAATAGCTTACTGGTCTCACGTTAGGAATAACTATCTCCTTGGCACATCCCATGGGCGGTTGACTAACCAATTCCTCGAATTTAAATGGGACCCACAGTATGAACCTTTTTTATATCTTATCCCTGGTCCCCTAGGAAAGAGCCTGTATGCCCGTTTTCGCTATGGGTGTTTACCGTTAATGTCTTTTACTAGAAGTTAGAGGGCATTGTCAGTACCCAACCCATGTCCAGGCGGTAACGATGTCCCAGAATCGGTTGAACACTTTTCGTTCTTTTGCACAGCATATGCTTTTCCATGACGCAAGTGGATCGGCCCAGTCAGAATTTGGGCAATAGACAATATGTTATTGCCCTTAGGATTTTAAAGAGCAACACTTCTTTTGTACTGATACATGCAGTTAGAAAGTTCCTTGTGGCTGCATGGCATATTCGCACTCGCCTTTTACAACATTAGTGATATGTAAAAATGTATAATATAGGGCAAGGACTGAGAGATTTAATCAATTTTTATTCTTAATATTGTATGATTTTTTTAAATTGTTCCTATTTATCTTTTTAATCCAACTTTGTATTTATATGGAGTATTGTGGTTATTTGCTTTGATGTTTTTTTATGACCGAATAAAGCTTGTGTTTCAATTGATAGGTCTTTGTAGTTCTTGGTCTAGTCCTGTGGTTCTAATATCAAACTAAGGTCTACTGTCTTGCGGTTTGGTGTGTACTGCTACGCCCTCAAGAGGTACCCAAAGCCAATGCCCTTTTAATCCCAAGAGCATTTGAACTTGTATATTGGTTATGTGCTGCAAAATACTTGAGCACAGGTGCGGCCCATCCTTTGGGGCCACCCCCCAAACTTTTGCCCCTCACAAGGAGTGTCTGTCAGGCTGAGCAATAGTCAGCCTGACAGACACTCTTCATTATCAGATCAAGCAGCCAGGAGCTAGACATGCGCTATTTGCGCAGGCTCGCGGCCACCTGAGCTGAACTTAGCTGGGCTTAAGATGTCACAGCCCTGTGGGCATGACCTCTTCAGCCTAGCAAAGATGACTTGAGGCCCTCCCCCTCATGATGAACATTACTGATGCTTCAGACCTGAGCTCTTCAGTTTTAAGCCTTGAAGCGCCCAGGGCCAACTGTCAATCAGTGACACCTCGTTACAGAGTGGGGTGGGGTCAGCAGTCTCTCTGACCCCATCCCACTCTGTGACAAGTTGGGGCTGCTGTTTTTCCTCATTTGCTGACCTTAGGTTAGTCAATGAGGGAAGGCAGCAGTCCCAACCCTCCTGGGACCTCTGAGGCAGAGCTGAAGGTGAGTATGTGTATTTCCGTTTTTAATTAATGTTTGGTGTGTGCACACATGTGTGAATGAATGAGTGTGAGTGTGCATATGTGCCCACCCCTCTCCCTCCTAACAATTACCAGCTGCCACTGCTTGAGCACCTTAGATCTGACCAGCAGATGCTGGCAGAGTGCTTTGACTTGAAATGCTAAGGAGAAGCTAGCATTTTCCACACCAGAGGTGCTGTGTCAGTGAAAGGTTATTACTTTTTGGTTGGAAAATGCTCCTGCTACTTTTCAGCACCTGGTAAATAATTTGTGTCCAACATGGATGATTTTGTAGTGTTTAGCAATTCATGGAAGGAACACCTGAGACACTTTGAACTGGTGTTGGCAAGGATACAGGAGGCGGAACTGACTATTAAGGTAACTAAGTTGGGGCAGTCCTCTATAATCTACCTTGGGCAAGGGGGGGGGAAAGGCGAAGACACACCCACTGGATGCCATGATGTGGTCTGTGATGGAGTGGGAGGTACCTCTACCTAGGATGAAGTGAGGGCCTTTTTAGGACTCACCGAGCATTATAAGACGTTTGTGGCTAACTATGGAAGTATAGGTGCCTCATTGACTGCTTTGACGTTGAAAAAGCTGCCCAGGAAAAGTCATATGGACTGCAGAGTGCCAAAAGGCATTTGAGGAGCGGAGGAAGGCACTGTGCACTGCACCAGTACTGAAAGTGCATGACTACAGTCAGCCTTTCATTGTACAGAAGGATGCCTCTGACAAAGGAGTTGGAGTGGTGTTAGCTGAACAGGATGACAGAGGTAGAGAGCGACCAGTAGCCTTTATTAGTAGGACAGTATTACTCCAAGAGCAGAACTGGGCAGCTATTGAGGAGTGGTTTACCATACTGTGGGCCTTGCGTAAGTTCCATCCATATTTGTTTGGCACTAAGGGCCAGATTTATGAGAAGTGGCACTGCACCTAGTGCAGCGCCACTTTTTTTGCACCCCTTAGCACCCCCCCCAACGCCACCATGTTTGCACCGTGTTTAGAATACAGCACACTATGGTGGTAGCTAGGGAAAGAGTCATAATTTTTTACACTAGTTCAACTCTGCAGGATTAGCGTAAACATTTTTTATGCTAATCCTGCAAAGCGCCCAGAGGCCCACTGAAACCAATGGGAGCCTCCTTTTAACGCCTGCTCTGAGCAGGCATTAAAAATCCCAGAAAAAAATAAACAAAGAAATCTGTTCTTACAGGGGAACACCCCCTTTGCATACATTTAGCCTGGCGCAGGCATAATGTAGCGCAAAGGATTACAAAGTGGAGCAATGCATGCATTGCGCCACTTTGTAACTATGGCACAGAGATTTTGGCCTTTTCAAGCCACATTAGCATAAAAAAAATGACGCTAATGTGCAGTTGGAATGGCACAAGCCCACTTAAATCTGGGCCTACGTTTGTGCTGAAAACAGATTATAAGTCAGCAAAATGGTAAATGGGCTAGGAAAGGAGGGAATCCCAACTTGTTGAGATGATCCATGGGCCCAATTAGGAGTTGGGTCGTTTAACCACCACAACTCCAATACGGCAATGGTGAGAAAGCCGTTAGGCCGGTGGGCTCACCATCGCCGTATTACGATGTTTCCACTGGGCTGACCAGCGGAAACCATCCTATTCCAATGTTTCTGCTGGTCAGCCAGGTGGAAACAGTGTAGCACCATTGGCCTTGGCTTTCTTAGGGCACCAAGGGCAATGTCATCACACACAGCACCTTTGGAATACACACTATCTGCATCCTCCTGGGAAGGCCCCCGTTGCTCCCAGCATTGCCTTTTTGCCAGCCTTTTTGTGGCGTGAACTCTGCCATGAAAAGGCTGTTTGAAAGGGAAGTCGTGATCAGCACGGCGGTGCCGAACTCTGCACCACTGTGGCTGACCACAACTTCGACTGCCTCCAATCTGTCAGGATCCCTGATCTGGTGACCATGCCCCCAGGAGTGTGGCAGTCCGACCGCCACCGCAATTTTGACATGCCCACAACCGGCGAACTTGTAATTAGGCTCTATGCCTTTGCAAGGGTTAGACTTTGTAGAGGGCCACAGAGCTGGATTGAGTCACAGGAATATTGACAGACTTTCCTACCAGTTTTACCGATCTGACAACCCAGTCTCTCCAAGTTAGGAGTTGGTTTGGGGTGTTCTGATCTGGAAGGGGCATTTGTTGAGACAGAAAAGGGTATTTGGACAAAATATTGAATAGTAAATATCGGAAAACACAAAAATATTGGAAAAAATATTGCGATGCAAAAATATTGCCAAGAATATCATTTTTTCCAGGTAAATAATATCATTTTCAAGACTATTGTTGTTGTTAATATCGTTTTCAGTAATATAGTTATAAAGAATATTGCTTTTTAAATATTTTAATGTGCTTTAGTTCATATATTAATTTTATGTATTATTGTTTTAATTACTATTATTACTTTTTTAAGTATAGTTTGTAATTTTAAGAGATTTAGAATTTTTTATGTATTTGTTAATAGTACTTTAAAGTGTTATCATGGGTAGTTGGGTTTGTGTAGCAATAGGTTGAGAAGTTAATTAATTGTAATGTATAATTATTACTTAATTAATCCTTTTTAAGAAAGTATGTGATTGATATTAAATATGGATATTATGTAATACTGATTTATTTAATTTTATTTTATGTGGAAATTGCTATGTTCGTAGGGCTATAGGGTTGGAAGTTAGGTAATAAATTTCTAATGTGTTATTAATTATTGAATTGATTATCAGTTATGTGCATTATGTATTAATCATTTATTTTATTAAAATTTCAGGTTGCTGGGTTTGTAGGAATTTAGGGTGGGAGATTAATTAGATAAAAACGAATCAAACGGTAATTTGATGTATTATTACTGATTTAACTGACTTAACTGATTATTAATTAGGTAAGTTTTGTAATAATTAATTATGTTAAGTTACATTTTGGCTGCCAGTTGGTGGGTTTTTAGGAGTATAGGGTGGGAAGGTAACTAAGTAATTATCAACTGATAATAAATTAGTAATTAATTGACTACAAACTGTTCACCAAAATACTTGCAGTTTGTACCTCTCAGGTAGCGCAAGGGTTAATACATGAGGATCAATGTGGATTTCTTCCAGGGAGGCTGTTATCCACTAACACTAACTTTTTGGAGCAGGCAATAGACTATCTGTCCCACAATCTGTATCCGGCGGCGATCATAATGATTGATGCTGAGGAGGCATTCAATTTAGTTCAAAGCTGTTTAGGGTATTAGGCAAGTTTGGCTTCTCCACAAAGTTTATCCAAGCATGACGCAGGCTATATACAGGGGCCCAAGCCAAGATTTTGGTTAACACACAAATAGGAGATCTGGTTTAGATATCACGGGGCACGCGGCAAGGATGCCCTCTGTCCCCTGTGCTGTTTGCATTTTTAATCGAGCCTCTGGCTGCAGCAATTCGACAGGATCAATGTATATGGGCTCCGCTCCCTCTAGCACCCAAGGTGAAGTTATTCGCCGATTATATGATTCTGTACCTTTATGCGGATTCACACAACTTGGATGGAGCTTTTGGCAAGATCAAGGCTTTTTCGGACCTGGGGGGTATAAAATCAATTGATCTAAATCAGAGGCTATCTTGTACAATGCCGAAACATCAGTCCTGCCAAAAGATATTTGGGTAGTATCTTCGTCTTACAGCCCCATCAGGTATTTAGGTATATATGTGTCCAGGGACCCAGCAGGTTTGTTCCAGCTGAATTACATGAGGGTTTTTAAAAATATTCAAGGATTACTTTTGCAGTGTCAGGAATCCACCATGACAGTCATAGGAAGGATCTCTCTGATTAAAATGATGAGTTTTCCGTTATTAGTTTTTGTTTTCTCTAGTGTAGTTATGAGAGTTCCCAAAAAGTTTTTTCATGAGTTGGATCTACTAACCCGACAGTCTATATGGAACCACAAGAAACCTCGGCTACAGCTAGAAAAAAATAACTTTTTCAGTAGAAGATGGAGGGCTGGCACTCCCCAATTTTCAAATGTATTATGAGGCTACCATATTGGATTGGGCGTCAAGGGCTGCCCAAAAGCCAAATCTTAACTTCTACCTTAATCAGATGGTGGCAGAAACAAGCACACAGATTTCTCGATTCCTTAAAATTCTCCGTCTACCAAAACGGGTAAGATACAAATTGCCAGGAATGTTGCAGTTTACTATTCATCAAATACAGGCAAAATATCAAATTCATCGGACCCACCCGATAATCCGAGTTAGGGATGTATGGATGATCAGTCTAGAACTTAATTGATGAGATGTCCAGGCATGGAAGGCAGCAGGGATCAGGACCCTAGCGGACATTTATACAGGGGATCATATCAAAACATGGGCGCAATAGGTAATGGGACAAAGGGACATCATGGAAAACTTTACCTTTTCCTAATGTCAAATCCAACATTTCCTGCTAACAACGGAAAAAGCAATAGATAGCCCCCAACGGAGCTATTGGTCAGGCCTTTTATAAAAATCAAGTAGGCATTGGCAGATGGTATGAGACACTTCAGGGTGGACACTCAAACAAGGCAATCTCCAAACGTCTGGGTAGAGTAGAAAGCATCCCGGGATGCAAGATAGGGATACAACAATGGTGAAAACACAACAAGCTGTCCTATAAAACATTCAGTGGCTCGAATTATAAAAAAAATCACTTAATACTCCAAGGGCCAGATGTAGGATGCAAAAAATTAGCGAGTCGGAAATTGCGAGTCATTGCGACTTGCAATTTCCGACTCGCAAAATGGGATCCAACAAAAAAAAGCGACATCAGATTGCGAGTCCGCTGATAGCGAGGTCGCTTTTTGCAACCTCGCTAAAAGCGAACTCGCAATTTGCGAGTCGGGTGTTGCAAATTGCGACTGGCCCGCAAATTGCATGCAGGTGCAGCAAAACAGTTGGAAAAACACTTCCTGGCTCTTGCTGATGACATCAGAGCCAGGAAGACATCAAATACACCTGGGAGGAGGGAGGACCACACCCTTTTCTAACTGCTGAGCAACTACCTGGAGGAACAGCTGCAACAATGGAAGACTCAGGCAGTGCAGGCAGGAAGAGGAAATTGAAATTCTCTGAAAAGGAACTTGAGGTGCTGACAGAGGAATGCTGCCAGCACCATGACCAGCTGTTTGGAAAGGCTGCCCTGAGCGTCCCAGACACTGAAAAGAGGAGAATCTGGCAAGACATCTAGGAGAGGGTCAATGCCATAGGGGTGAGCCACAGAAACATAGAGGAAATTAAAAAACAGTGGTATGACCTGCCTCCAGGACAAAGGAGAGGGTGGCAGAGCGCCTCAGGGAGATGAGGTGCACAGGAGGAGGCCCATCCACCATCCCACCACCCACAGCCATGGAGGAACTGGTTGAACAGACCGTGGAGCCTGAGGCAGTATCAGGAATGGAAGTACTAGACACGTCAGCGCAAGGGACATCAAAAAGTGAGTACCATGAAACATGCATGTACACCTATAAATGCTATACCCGCACCCACCCAGTACACAACAGCATGCACAACCAGACTAGCTCCATTCTAGGCTAGCAACCACCTGAATGGTGCATTATGGGCAATGTAATACAGTAGTCAGCCTATAGGCAACTGTTTATTAGGAGGCATACAACAGATGTTAGATACTGACAGTGTGTTCCCTATGTCCCACAGGTCTCCCACAAGACACCCCCACCAGCCACACCATCCAGGGTGAAGAAAGCAGGCCACAGGCAGGAGGCTGCAGCAGCCACTACAGGGCCCAACACCACACCACCACAGTTCCCTCCAGATGAAGAAGTGGACATGGAGGAAAGAGACACAGCACCTGGTCCCAGCCACAGTGTGAGACAGCAAGACCAGAAGCACCACCGCGTCGCAGACGCAGACTCCATGTCCAGGCAGTGTCCCAGGAGGATATAGGTGACGCATCCATGTCTGCAGCTGAGGCATCCCTCCTATCTGGTCAGTGCCTGCAAACAAGGCAGTTGAGAATTATTTCTGGGGTAATGCAGAGGATGGAGCACAATTTTACACATGGCCTGGCAGAAGTGAACACACAGTTCACACATTTGAATGACAATGCCAGTGACCTAGCACTATCCATACGGCAACTAGTGATGGAACTGGTGTCAGAGAGACAAAGTGCAAGGCGCCGTGAGCGCCAACTGGTGCAGAGATTGGACCGCATGGCTGCATCCATTGATCGTCTTGCAGTGAACACCACAGGGCTGTCACGACGTACTGTGAACTTGCAGGAGGACTTGGGACACTTTGCAGGGGATGTGGCTCTGGGACTGGGCCGCATTAGCCATGCTGTGGACATGCTGGAGGCCAGACAGGTGGCTAGGGGCACGGCTGAGACACCTCAGGACAGTGAGGAGGGGTCCACCATCAGCAGCGCATCTGCCACAGACACACGTCTTGCGGAGTGGCAGTGCACGTCAGGGGTCTGCTGACCTTCCTAGCACAAGCCATGCTGGGCGTACCAGGAGGAGGTGTTAGGCCCTAATACTGCAGGACACATGAGGCACATGGAGTTAATGTGTCCTCATTGAGGGTGGACATGTGCAGCCCCTTACCAACAGTTCAGTTCTTTAGTTATTAGGTTCACTTATTACAAAGTATTGTTTGATCTACTTCACAACTGGGCTCTTTGTGTGTGACATTAGTGTGTGTGGTGACAGTTACCACGTACCTTCCAAAGTATTGGTTTGCAATGTGGTCCCGTCTCTGTCTGCCTTGATTTGCAATGCTTCTATCCCCAGGCTGGCGATGTGGTAGCTCTTGCTCGTCATCCTCCGAATCTGGGTCTTCAGGAGTGAGATGTAGCCCACGTCTGGTGGCAATGTTGTGCAGTATAGCGCATGCGCTAACTATCTTGAAAGCTGTTATTGGGGCATACTGGAGCGCACCTCCACTTCTGTGGAGGCATTGGAATCTTACCTTTAAAAGTCCAAAGGTCCTCTCTATCACATTTCTGGTCCTCCTATGTGCACTGTTATATCGCCTCTCATTCTCATTGCTGGGTGTTAGGTACGGGATAAGTATCCATGGTCGTAGCACATATGCACTGTCACCTGTGTGGCAAAATTTAACAATGTTAGCAGGGCATGGATGGTTTCTACAGTGACCTGTGTGTATGGCTTCAGGGTGTCTGCAGCAATACCTAATAGATATCAGTCTCCAAACTCCCCACGTTCTAGGCGTTGGTGTATCCCACTGTGCCTGAAAATGTAAGAGTCATGTGTACTCCCTGGAAATTTGGATACCATGTCAGTGATGGCATAATGGGCGTCACATACCACCTGGATGTTCAGTGAGTGGGTACACTTCCGGTTGCGGAACAGATATTCCAGATTTGCAGGAGGGCATATTTGTATATGTGTCCCGTCTACACACCCTATTACATGTGGGACGTTGACAATTCTGCAGAATTGCAACTTCGTGCTGTTGATTTCTGCCTCATTCCTGGACAGGTATATGTATCTGGACATGTGTGTGAGCATGGCATCTTGGAATGATCTGAAGAATCGTGAGAGTGCACTTTGGGATACCCCACCTGCCACTGCAATAATCCCCTGATAGCTACCCGAGGCCAAGAGGTGCAGTGAGCATAGCACTTGCACATGTGTGGGGATGGCGCTGCCGCGCACAGTCTGGCGTTGAAGCTGCGGATTGAGTAGATCAATTAATTCTAATATTGCTGCACTGCTGAGTCTGTATTTGTCATAAATCTCCTCAGTTTGTTGGAAAAGTGTCTGCCTGGTTCTGTATATCCTTTCCTGTCTCTGGCTCCTCCTCCTCCTCTGCTGTGCGGCGTGGACTCTCCTCCTCCTTGCTCTCACATATATTTCAGCCATTTTGAGTAACCCAGATGCCTTCTGGGTCTGCTTTTATACTTTGGTTATGGTTACCACCTGCTCTGACTTAGTGGTAATTTGGGAGTGCAAAATGGGCTTTTTGCGACTAGTCGCAATTTGCGAGTGGCTTTTTCATATGGTTTGCGACTCGCAAACTGCGTCTACCTATTTGCGGGTCGCACAATGGGGTCGCAAATTTTGCGAGTCCGTAATGGCTCACGTCGCAATTTGCGATTCGGAAATGGGATTTTTGCATCCCATTTCCGATTTGCGGGGTCGCAAAATGCGATTTGGCCATTTGCGACTCGCAAATTTTTGCTACATCTGGCCCCAAATGACTGCTGTATTACACCCCTTCTAGAATCAAGGAAATACACTCAGAGGCATCAGGTCGGTGTCCACGTTGTCAAAAAACCCAGGGGGACTGACTCCATATGTACTTTACATGCATTCGCTTGGTAGGATATTGGGAGGCAATTTTCCAAAAGATCAGTACCATGATATCGTACAAGCTAGCCCCCAGCCCATTAAAGGCCTTAAGGGATATTACACAAAATGCTAATTTGCCCATTTCTTCTAGACAAATAATATTAGTGGGCACTTTGATTGCCAAATCACTGATTCTCCAGGGATGAAAATCACCAGCGCACCCCACGTATGAGGCGTGGGTGGCAAAAATGGAGGCAACTCAGGCAAAAGAAAAATTGTACGCCCAACGGATTGGAGCATGGCGAAGATACCAGGGTATTTGGGGGGAGGATGTATAATTCAGAGAAAGAGAAGGCTTGCGGGGGGCAGCTGGGATCTAGTTACAAGACTTTTCTCTGGGATTTAGGAGTTTGTAACTTCGGCGACATGGGCATTGGAAAGTATTTAAGTCCTCAAAATTGTTCTATAGATAATACTACAAGGTCAAGTATTGTTGTTCGTCGCAAGATTTATGCTCAATTGATTGATGTAATGTGTTTGCACAAGCAAAAATATATATATATTAATTAATTATTAATTATAGGAGTGATTATTAACTATTCACATTATGTTAAACTGAATTATTTTAGTTATGTTTTAGTTACGGATTGCTATGTTTGTGGGGGTATAGGGTGGGACGTTAAGTAATATCTAAAAATAATTATTGTTTAAGCAAATATTTAATTGATTAATAATGATGTCAATCGTGTAATGATTATATCTTAGTTATATCTTAGGTGTGGGCTGTCGGGTTTGTACAGTTGCTGGGTAGGAAGTTAATTTAATAACTTAATTATTGTTAATTAGTGGCTTAATTGATTATCAATTATGTAAACTGTTATATTTATTTATTTTAGTTATGAGTTGCTAGGCTTGTAGGGGTATAGGGTGGCACATTAATTAAGCAATAATTAAATACCCATAATTTTTACATTGGAAATTATTACATAGTTTATACATTTATAAATACATTTTGTAAATTTGTTAATTGTCTTTTTAATAGGTGTATATATATTTTTAGTAATGATGTTTATATTAGAAGCTTTATATTTTTTCTAAATTAATACAATTGCAAATATGTTTGAAGTGAAGTAGTTTACCTACGGTTGCTTAGATTGGAATGAGAATAGTAAATCTTAACCCTCCGGAGTCCAACACTTTCCCTAATATTGCTTAGGCTGTACTGGGAATAGTAATGCAAACCTCTTCAAAATCCAACCCTTTCCCTACTGTTACACAGACTAGAGTTTGAATAGTAATTCTTACCCCTCTAAAATCCAACGTTTTCCCTAATGTTGCTTAGACTGGAGTGGGAATAGTAATTTTATCCCCTCCAAAGTCCAAAGCTTTCCCTACTGTTGCGCAGACTGGAAGGGGAATGTACATTTTACCCCTCCAATGCCCAATTCATTCCCTACTGTTGCACAGACTGGAGTGGAAATAGTAAGTTTTCCCCATCTGAAGTCCAACGCTTTCACTACTGTTGCATAAGCAGGAGTGGGAACAGTGTATGTTATTCCCAGATTTAAATGCTAATATTTCTTAAATATATTTATTATTAATATTTGTTTATCATTTTCCTTTTATAGTAGTTGTTTATATTTTTATTTATTTTTAACTTTTTCTAATATGTTTTGTAAATCTTTTATTTTTTTATTTTATTTGTTTGGTATTTTATAAAATGTTTTGAAATTTAGTTGTTAATATATTTTATGTTTTATAAATATATATATATATATCTCACCTACTAGCCAGTAGGTAGTTATAGTTAGCTGAAGCGTTTGACGATGCCGTTTGATAAATCATGACAACATTTTCAGAAACTAGGATGCTAGTTAGTTCACCTGCTGTCTGGAAAGCAAGGGCTTAAAAAAAAAAAGGGGGGTATCCCAAAACACTTCTCCCCCATGTAATGTCTACGGGGATTTTGCACTTTTTAGACACGGCTACAGCCTGAACCACTGAACAGATTTACACCAAATTTGGCAGAACGTGAGATCTTGGTCTAGAAAGAGCCCTTTTTGTAAATTGGTGTAAATCTGTTCAACTGGTTTGGAATAATCAAAAGAAATAAAATGCAGCTATCTAGGGACCTTGATCCTTTGTGGATCCACCCACGGGGGATCTGAGGGAAAAGCAGGGCCCTGATTGGCTGGCCGCAACCTGAAAGGAAAGTTGCGCCCGCTATTTTCTTTCTTGCTTTGGCCCAGCAAGAGAAAATAAAATGGGAAAACAGATAAGGGGCCAGTGTACAGGTATCCTGACCTCAGAGGACACATGGAAGGGTCCCTGAGGGGCCCTTCATGGGCACAAAAGTATCCACATTTGTTTCCATTGGATGATCCGTGTATCCACCGTGGGGCTCAGCACGAACCCCCCATGTAACTTTATGATTGATCTGCGGATCTGAAGCATTATACTCACTCACACCCCCGTGCACAGCAAAGTGTTAGGTACATGCGGCCAATCCCCGTCATGCACAGCCAAAGGCTGTGTGCAGCGGTGATTGTATTAATGTACCCTAATTCTGTTTTACTTTACGTTAAAAAAAGCCAAAGGAATTCCCTGAATAAACCAAAGGTTGCAGGGAAGTTATAGTTAGGTTCACGTTTTACCCACAGAAAACCATAGGAGTTCAGGAGTTGTAGTTATAGTTATCTGAAGAAACTATAACTTGTGCTGTTAAATAATTTTAGGCCACGAGTTATAGGGCCTGATTCCGAGTTTGGCAGTTGGAGTGGTCAGGGGAGTGCCGCCAAGCCGGAGACATCCCAACTGGCGCATTACAACATTCCCATGGGGTTGGTGGTGGTGCAGTCATGGCAGCAGCATGCTTTAGCTCTGGGAGAAAGCTTGAAGCCAATGCCGGTTACAGCGCTGCACCAACAAGTCTGGCTCACTTTTTCCATGCACCATGTTGTGCATGGCAAACAGTCCACACACCGACAATGCAGGCATTGAGGAGCACAACATGGGCTCTGGCCACAATCCACATGGGTTTATTCGCCCTGGGGCACTTTTTTGTGGCACTTTACCTGCCTTTTGCCAATGTTTTCATGGTGGTGTACCTGCCATGAAAAGGTCAGTGGAAAGGTTATAATACACACAATGATGCCACTATTGATTGCCAATGTCTATACCGCCACCTCAGTAGCTCAAATGTCACCAGTGGTCACAGCCTTGTAGCGGTCCAACCGCATAGATCGTAATCAGGCAGTTGGACAGCCGAGGAGGCAGAAGTTTGACTGCCAAAGACAGTACATTGGTCTTAAGACCGCCAAAGTTGTAATCAGCCCCATGGTCTCTTAAAATACGTTTAACTATAACTGCTGAATTTTAATTGTAATGGTTTTGTAAGCGTAAAACAAGAACCTAACTATAACGTCCCTGTAACCTTTGTTTTTTTTCTGTGAGTATATATATATATATGTGTGTGTGTATATATATATATATATATATATGCATACATTTATATGTGGAAATGCGCTTTTATAGTAGTAAATGTAATTAAACATATAAAGCTAAAATAATAATGTAAAATATATATTTTTTATTAATAGTTCTATATTATATACTTACCTGAAGAAACTATAACTTTGACCATTAAATAACTTTAGACCATTAGTTATAGTTTCTTATCTTACATTTCTTATCAAGAGTTATAGTTTATCATCTTAAGTTTAAATATAAGTATAACTGCTGAATTTTCATGGTTCTGTGAGGGTAAAATGTGAACCTAACTATGGGCCTCATTATGACTTTGGCGGTTGGACCACCAGATAGCCATGCTGGCAGGCCTGAAAAGACCGACATGCTGGCGGTCTTCCAGACCGCCCTATTATGAGTTATACAGGCAGGAACGCCGACCACCAAGCAAAAATGGCCGATTGGCAGTGCTGTGGCAGCCTGGGAATAGGAAGTCTTACCACCAAGCTCATTACAATCTCACAGTTGTTGTGGCGGTCCCCTCATGGCGGACAGGCAATGGCGGTCCGGACCATGGTGGTTCGCGGTCAGCAAAGTAACAGACAAGTGCACATTGGATGGATTTAAAAACAAAACAGCTGACACACCTACATAGACCACAATCTTTTGCATTTTCAATGCAAGACACAGAAGACCGAGCATCTTATTTTCCATCAATTTCATAGATTAGGCGCCCCTTTTTTTCACCATCCCATAGAACACACTTCACACACTTTTGTCCATTCACACACTATTGCACTTCCCCTGTTAAGTAAGTCCCTGTCACCCGTAGTTTTGGTCCACAAAGTCACATTAAAAAAATCCCAGTTTTTCCAAAGGTGAGTTAAGAGTCATGGTGGATGAAATCATAGGAGTAGAGCCATAATTGTTTGAAGCACAAGTGCACATACTCCTCTCAGTAGGAAAATGGAAATCTGAGACAGTATTGTCAACAGTGCGAATGCTGTAGGCATCACCCTGTGCACAAAGGAGGACATTAGGAAGAGGTGGAACGACCTCAGGGGCAAGGTCCATTCTCTGATCGCCAGACACCAGCTGCAAGCCAAAAAGGCTGACGGTGGCCCTCCCAGTGCCCCATTAATCCTCTTTCCCTGGGAGGAGAAAGTCTGGGCCGTCCTGCATCCTGAGAGCTTGACAGGGATACCTGGGGCAGTGGAGTCTGGTAAGTCACAACACAAGAAATTTCACAAAAATGCAGTGTCATGCACCTTACTGTTCATGTCCCCCACCAACATTCAGTGCCCAGAGTTTCTGAGTTTTAACACTGTCAATCTGTACTGTTTGACCCAATAGAACAGCTACAAAGGGCCATCACATGCCATATGTCTGAATGGTGTCTGTAAGTCTTTCAATGTACAAAAAGAATCCCTGGTCTCGTGGTATGTCTTAACATATAAATATATGCCCAAACCTAAATGCATTCTCCGAACAGATATGTAATACCCAAGATTTGTATAGTGTGTGTAATAGAGAGAGTGACCTGACTTCAACTACCAGGAGGTTCTGTTTCTGCTACTACAAACACCAGCCTAGTGTCCACTTCTCCAAATACCCTTGTGTGGTAACTCTCAAATGAAGTGTACTCACCGGGGGGGGGGGGGGGGGTAATATTTGTATGGTGTGTGTAGTAGAGAGAGTGGCCTGACTGCAACTCCCAGCAGGACTTGTGTCTCTAACTCCAAACACCAGCTCAGTATGCACTTGTCCAAATACCCCTATTTGGTAACTCTCAAATGAAGTTTACTCACTTGGGAGGATACCAGTTATAAAGTGTGTGAAGTAGAGGGAGTGACCTGACTGCAACTCCCAGCAGACCCTGTTTCTGTTACTCCAACCACAAGACCAGTGTTCACTTACCCAAATACTCCTATTTGTTAACTCTCAAGTTAAGTTAAATCACCTGGGAGGATACTATTTGTCAAGTGTTGGTAAGTAGAGGGAGTGACATAACTGCAAAGCCCAATAGGCCCTGTTTCTCTAACTTCAACTACCAGCCCAGTGGTCACTTGTCCATATACCCGTTTGTTAAATCTCAAATTAAGTGTACTCACCTGGGGGGATAACATTTGTATAGTGTATGTAGTAGAGAGAGTGACCTGACTGCAACTCCCTGCAGGCCTTGTATGTGTAACTTCAAACACCAACACAGTGGTCACTTGTCCAAAGACCCCTGTTTGTCAAGTCCCAAATGAATTATACTCACCTGGAATTGATCAAGTACAGATCATGCACAAATCAGAGATGTGTCTGTTGACATAGCTCCATCTAGACTTGCAAACCCAAGATGAAATTATTGAGGACATGAAATACACCTACCCCAGTGTGTACAACAAGCATTTCTGAGGCCTGAAGATGCATCACCAAACTGGTATTGGCAGCAGGCACATTGACACAGCACTGTGCACATGATGACTCCAGCCACGTATACAACAAAGTCCTGGATCTTCGTGATTCACAACAAACTAGGCCTATAAATGGCCAAAGCCACATCTTGCCTAGCCAGTTTTGCCTGCACTGCTGTTAGGATATCATTTTCAGGCCACCCTCCCAAGTGCAACTGATCTGCACATCTCAAGAGCTGATTGAGTCAAAGTGGGTTGGTATGCTTCACACATGCCATGTCAATACACCCAATATCATGGTTACTTGCCACAACTGGATTAACTACATCTTACCTTTGTACAAGGTCTCTGCTTACTGTAACTCTAAACTGCTGGAGGTAGATGTCACAATACAACCAGTAACATTGTACATTTTACATCAAGAGGTCGAGCTCCACTTGGCACACAGAGGCCATGGAACAGACTGCAACTACCCCCCGGATGAAGCTCTCAGTGTAGATGACACTCCTTGACTTGTAGACATGGAGGACGGTTCTGGCCCATCTGGGCAACCTGATAAGACAGCAACAGTGAGTCTCGGTGCCCACAATGTCACCTCCCAGCCTTGTTACATCAAAATCACAGGCAACCATTCACCCCCCAACCTGTGTCTCTAGCACAGTTTCTAACATCTAGTGCTGGATCCTGACTACACTAAATGAAAATGACACACTTATGCTAGTTCCAACAATAGAATGAGATGTGGGAAGCAGTGGCATCTTCTTACCTGTGTCTCACTGGAAGTATTGCCTGATGATGTTGTTTCGGTTGTCGATATCCTCTTCTTCTCCCTCCTCTTCTTCACTGTCCACAGGCACCACAGCTGCCACAAGACCACCATCTGGCCCATCCTCCTGCAGAAAAGGCACCTGGCGTCGCAGTACAACACTTCGGACAATGAGGGTTCAGTACCAAGTTGGAGAGGGTACCCTGTGCGAAGGGCACAGGCCCGTGGGTGTATGGTGGGTGGGTGGGATATTGTGGGCTAGTGTGGTGAGGCCACTGGAGCTGCTCTTGTCCAAAACACCATCAGCCACGTCTTGTGGGGTCTATCAGGAGTCCCAAGGCGTGATGGGCCAGGTGCTGACCAAACTCTGGGAAATCAAGCAGCTACAAAGGGACATGTGTGGGGACATCCAGGAACAAATGGAGGCCCACAATAACAACACGGCCTCCCTAAGGGGGTTTCTGAGGGACATACACACCACCCTGAGCAGGTCTTTCCAACAACAGTCTACCCCTTTCTTTGGCTCATCAACAACAGACCCATCAACATTAGTTCCATCCACTGGAAGAGAGGCCCTGCCAGAGGAACAAGCCCCAGACAACCCTGCCTCTGTAGCAGCGGATCTCTCCCATGCAGGCGGAGACGTCCAGCAAAGAATCTAGGAGGTGCGGAGGGCAAGACATCCACCACTGCCAGTAATATGCCTCTTCCTGAAGGAGCTCCTTTGTGTGTCACACATTGACTCTGGACTGATCCTGAACTACCTACTGTTTCCACTGGGAGGAGTACTCCGGGCTTTGAACTCACAATGGTGTGTAATCTACTTTACTGATTTCATTCACCATGACTGAACCCTTCACATTTGAATTTTTGTTGAGTCATATCACATACATTTAGCCATATCTGCACAATAAAATAACTCTTCTCTGGCTCTTTGTCTGCTGATTTTGATTTCATATTTAGCCATGTAGATATTTCAGACCATGAGAACCATACAATGATGATCCAAGGTACTTGTACAAGATGGGATATGTTGCATGTACACAGTGTCCAGATCAGGATTACAACCCTTCCACACAAATACAGACATACAAGTGTCTGGTCAAACCAAAATTTTAATTACAGTGTTCAGCACATAGGCTGTCAATATGTCTGAACTACTGAAAATCAAGAATGACTGACTCATACTGAGTAAATCAACATATTGACAGGTACAGACCCCCAGGCCATGGAAGAAAGGGATTTGTAGGACATTGTCCGGTAGATTAGGCAAACAATGATGTGGTTGACGTCAGCAGCTTGAGCCTTATCACATACCACACCAAAGTAATTCAACATTACATAATACAAGATACAGACCAATGGCAGTACAACCGTCCCTGCTTCAAGGGCCATCATATTCCAATTCCCATTCATCCGTTGGTATGACATAAACTTAAGTCAGTGTTGTGGCACCAGCACTGTGGCCTACAATGATGAAAAACATCTACAGCTACATACAGGTCATACAAAAAGTGTTTAGGCAATGTGAAGGAACCATGACATGGTCGTAAATTAGGACTACATATGTGATGACCACATGATGACATACATGATGCACCATGTCCACCACAGGACACAAAACAATTGCAATGGGCACTTCTGAATCTCCACCCAAACACTGTGCAAACTGTCTTGGTAAGGTGTCATACATCCAAGCTCTGCGACCTACATTACCTGGAACAATCCATGTCCACTTTGTATATCAGAACAGCATCACATACCTGCCAATGTCACAACTCTGAAATGCCCACATGAAGATGTCATGGTGAAGGTACATGTACAAAGAACAAAACAAGGAATATAGGCTTGAAACCATACATATAACAAGTCACATAGCAAGCATCTGGAAAACAAGTTACATTGCAAGGAAACTGACACAAACCAAGCAACATCCCCAAGGTGGGGATGTGACAAAAGCTATCTTATCAAGCAGCATTTGGCTTAATATTGCAGAGTATCAGCTCCCTAGATCTTTCCAAAACACTCAACTCCACACATTCTCCCAAACACAGTTCATTGTACAGTCAGTCATGATATCACATAACCTACTTATACTCGTGAGAAATGGCTCTGGATGAATTCTTATGGCAAGTCAGCTCCTTCCTCTTCACCACTGTCAACCTCACTTCGCATTTCAGGATTCTCACCCGCGGCACTGAAGGCCCCCCTCGTTTGGGATGTACGGAATATTCCTACGCAGGGCGATGTTGTGGAGCATGCACACGTTCCGGGGAGAGTAGAAGAGGGCTCCACCAGTCCTATCCAGACAGCGGGATCTGGCCTTCAGGAGCCCAAAAGCCCACTCCACTGGCTGCCATGTTCGTCCATAGGCCTCACTGAAGGGTACTTCCCCCAGTGTAGTTGGATTCCTCGGCGGCATTGATAATTGTAGGAAAGTACCATCTTCCTTGGCATGTTACCTCCATTTTTACCTGTATGTCAGTATGTTTTCGCCTGTCTTACTGGGATCCTGCTGGTCAGGACCCCAGTGCTCATAGTTTATGGCCTAATGTGTGTGTCTGTAAAGTGCTTAACTGTGTCACTGAGGCTCTGCTAATCAGAACCTCAGTGCTTATGCTCACTCTGCTTTTAAATCTGTCACTGTAGCCTAGTGACTTCATTTGCCAATTTAAATTGCCAAACTGGACCCTCCTTATAAGTCCCTAGTATATGGTACCTAGGTACCCAGGGCATGGGGGTTCCAGGAGATCCTTATGGGCTGCAGCATTTCTTTTGCCACCCATAAGATGCTCAGACAAACCCTTACACAGGACTGCCATTGCAGCCTGCGTGAAATAGTGCACACACTATTTCACAGCCATTTTCATTGCACTGTTCCAGTGTGCCAATCAGAATTGGTGAAAATGGTCACTAACCTGCAGTGACAATTTTAAAGGCAGAGAGAGCATAAACACTGAGGTTCTGGTTAGCAGAGCCTCAGTGATACAGTTAGGCACCACACAGGGAACATATATATGCCACAACTATGAGCACTGGGGTCCTGGCTAGCAGGATCCCAGTGACACAGGCAAAAACAAACTGACACACAAGTAGAAATGGGGGTAACATGCCGGGCAAGATGGTACTTTCCTACAGATGCTCAACTAGCTAAGTTGTTCTCCGGCGGAGTGGGACCTTCCTTTGTTGTGCTACACCAACCGCATTTTGCACCTCCTTTGTCCCCATGTCCTGAGACTCCCTGGGTGGTGTCTGGTATCCTGAGGGCTCTCTAAAGTGCTGAGAGCCCCCTCTTCCTCCTCACACAGAGTTGAGGCCCCCAGGTCCCTCCTGGGTCCATCCAGCACCATTTTGACACATAACGCACTTTTGTTGTAACCCAGGCCTGTTGGCGACTTCCAACACAAAATCACATCTGTAACGATCTTCACGTCGTGAAACATCCTTTGCATCATGCAGGAACCCGCTGCCATCTTCCTAGGGTGCATTCATGCAGTCTTCAACTAACTGGGGACTCTTCTTTTGCACCCTCCTCTGGGTTGGCAGGGGCTCCTGCCCATCGTGGAATTTCTTCCGACTTCTGGACTTGGTCCCCTTCTTTTGCAGGTCTTCAGGTCCAGGAATCTAGCAGTTGTTGTTTGCAGACTTGGCTGGTTGCTGCAAAATCCCAATCACAAGGTGTAGTGTGTCCTAAGGAAACTTGCAGTACTTTACTCCTGCTTTTCTGGGCTCTGGGATGGGGTAATTTACTTACCTTACTGTATTCTTTCTCTCCCAGTGATTCTGCACACAATACACTGGTCTGGGGGGAATTTGTGATTCACATTCCACTTTCTTAGTATATGGTTTGTGTTGCCCCAGACCAATTTTCTCCCATTGCATTCTATAGCTTTTCCTATTGTTGGCATTGTTCTATGACTAGTTACTTGTCTAATTTTGGTGTCTATTGTATATATTGTGTATAATACTTACCTACAGAAGGAGTATTTTCTCTAAGATATTTTTGGTACTGTCTCACCCAATTAAATACCTTTTTTTTTTGTAACCCTGAGCATTGTCTTTACTTGTTTATAAGTACTGTGTAACTATAAGTGGTATTGCATGAGCTTTGCATGTCTCCTAGTTCAGCCTAAGCTGCTCTGCTATAGCTACCTCTAACAGCCTAAGCGGCTAGAACACTACTACTTCACTAATAAGGGATAACTGGACCTGGTATAAGGTGTAAGTACCCAAGGTACCCATTACAAACCAGGCCAGCCTCCTGCAATAATCAAGGATGGTTTGAATCTGCCGAGTCTCCTGTTAAGGAATGGGATATAAGTGCAACAATGAGTCACTCACTTCATGATGTGACTTACCAACCAGCCAGGCCCTCTCTTGGTGCACTTGTGACATCTGGGAAATGGTGCTGTTCTGCATTATGAAGGAATCATGGGCTGATCCAGGATAACCGACACACACATTTGAGATGTAGAGATCCACCAACAGACAGCTTGCACGTTGATTGAATGGAAGTTCTATCTAATGCGAAAGACTTGTTCATTGGCCTGCAGTGGCACCAAGCCAACATGTGTGCCATCAATGGCTCCACCACATGTGGGAGGCAGGCAAACCTATAGAATTCAACCTTCACATTGGCTAAATCCTCACGTCGAGGGAACATGATATAGCTGTCAATGTTTTTCAACATTGCTGAGAGGAAATCCTTCAACACCATACTGATCATAGATTGGGGCATGCAAACATATAGTGTTGCATAGGCTCTCATTATTCTAATGAGACTACTGGATTTTGAGCAGCAAGATCGTCCATGGTGTGGGAGACTGAGTCTGATCCACTGCAGGTGACACCTGTCGCTCTAAATCCTGGTTTTGCTCCGGCTAACTAGCAGTGCCTCATCTCTACCAAGAGATAGAGATGATTGGGCAGCCAAGCGCATTACAGATCATACTTCTCAGGGAAGTCATGGTCACTCAGGTCGCATCCGGTTCTCTCATTCACAATTCGGTCTCATATATAAATGACCTTAAGAAGCAGTATGAGTTTTAAAGGCTGATTTAATAAAACTATTGCATTTTAGATAGCAAAGCGTGAGTTGCAAAAACCAGGGCGACACAACATGACAATATTAAAATAGTGACGGGGAGAGTGAAGCATAAGAATAACGCTATCATATTGTCACTAGAATCTATGGACTATTTCCTATCCAACTCATAATCTGAGCACAGCATGTTAAGCTCTAATTCTGCCTTTCAGGTTCCCCCGGGAGGACATCAACCCTCATAACCTGAGCAAAGGCCTGTAGTCTGCATTAGCATCTCAGCCAAGCATTCAGCAATCAGCATACAGTCGTGGTTCCCTGGCTGGAATCTCGCTCTTAACGTGTAATGGGACTAAGAAGTGTTTTTATAATAACACAGCTGATGTTCTAAGAAAATGTCCCTACGTAAGGATGTGTATTTTCTAGGAATGTTGGTGACTAAACTTCTACAACGTTCACCAGTAATGTACCAAACTGTAGCCTTGACTGAAGCACAAAGTGATCAAGAATGTCTTGTTTGAGAACACAGTGCTGGGGTGAGCAAAACAGTTAGATAGATGAAAATAAAACAAGACTGTAAAACTGGTTATTGTAAAAATAACAATACAAAGCTGAATAAAATATATCTAGGTCAAAGTGCTCAGCGGCCTAGTGTATTAAACTAACGTGCATGGAGCTATAACTAAAATGACTACACAACAATAGGACCACTGTACGTTGTAAGGACCTGTGAACAGGAAGCGCAATGCTGACATGACTTGTACAATGGGTGGTATGCAGGTTGGATTACTGTTAGCTGGCATCAGATCTTGCTCTGACAACGTAAGTCTTATTGCTTGCCTATTGAGACGGTACAGCTGTATGATGTGGCATTCTTCCATGGTCTTAAAGTCTGGCAGTGGACGGTAGATAGGAGGTTGTCGCATCCTCCCTCTCCCAGGGTACCTATGTGTGACAAGACACGATTTGGAACATTGGTCAGGGTGTCCACAGCAACATGTGTGATGTATGCCAACAATATCCTGTGTCAAAGCATTTCTGACTGGATAGTGTCAGGAATCCCCAAGGTTGCTTCCTGATCTCAGCATCTGATTTGGCAGTCCAACCCCTGATGTCATCCTCGTATTCAGGACTTTTGAGGCAATTCTTTTCTTTGTGCTTCTACCAGCTGACACCAGGCATTCCTCCAACAAAGTTTGTTCTTTGAGTGCCGTGCTTTCATAGAACAGCTGGTGTATTTCAGACCTCGTATTTTGGTAGAGTGCTTATCTTGAAGAGACAAATGCATTTCTGAACATTCTACATTATTATTGTAGTTACTTGCCTAAATGTGTTTCAGGAAATCTGCCTGAGCTTAAGTACTACAAAAAGTGACAGTGCAATTTAAAAAAAGCATTCATATGACTTTTCTTTCTCTAATAGCATAACTCTTGGATTTAAATTATGTCATTCATGCTTGTGTTTTAGGTTTGAGGAATTTGCTTTTGAAGTGTTTTTTACACACACAGTGAAACCAAACCAAACTGTGCCACCCTAACTGTTTAAACCCAGAGTGGACATTTGTATTTCTTGGATTGTTTTTGTTCCTTTTAGTTTAGCCCTATGCATGCAGGAAAGTTATATGTGATATAATTAATTACCTTGTTTGTGTTTCTTGTGCATGATAAGTGCAGCCACAGTTCTAATTGTAGTGTGCAACAGTGAATCTCTGTGAAGCCAGCCCTAGTGTCGCAGTACTTATTGTTATGGTACTCAGTTTGGGCTTTTGGTAATACAGTGTTGGTAGTTGTGCCAACAGTTATTATTATCCAAGAAAAGTGCTGGAGCATCCCGGTGTTCTTCTACCGCTCTTGTGCCCATATCAGAAAGAGAGTTTCAGTTTCAAGGATGTTGAGTGCATACCTTCGCCCCTGCAGACATCCTGCTTTTCAGGTGAGTGGCCCGTCTTGACAGATAGACATAACACACAGTACACATCCCAGCTGACAACTACACAAGGGTCACATGTGACCCCAATGGTTGTCCACACGTGTCTACAACATGGATTTCTGCAATGCCCAAATATATGCTACAGCAATTGCCCCTCAAAATGTGACTGCATTTTTCAACCGCCAAAAACTATCCTTGGTGGTGATGAGCCATGCACCGTCATCATATGCCATCTGTGCCCTGCAACACAGTACATTGTTTTTGTAGTAGGACCTGCATAACAAGACATAATAAGGATGTTTTTGATGACCCTGCACATATAATTATGTGTGATGCAGTTTACAAAGCCATATACAGTATTTTTACCCACCAAAATGGTGGATGTCTGACCTACTCCACTGGATGTTAGAAACCTCCCATGACCGCCGGTGGAAGTCATCGACACGGTAGGCCGTTCCAACCATGGCATACATAGCCATAGGCTAACGTTGTTGCCTGTGGCAGTCACGGCCCAATGGCTGGTCCCTTCAGCAGTGATGACTGTGTAGGTGGCAGACGTGACTGCCATGTAGTGCAAATTCACCCACTTGACTCCGGACACTGCTGCCAGCAACATCTCTTCTACTTGAGCTGCTGTGTGCCGCCTCTGGGAGCTATCATGCCACATCCAGCTGGTGATATGGCCCTTGCCTTCTCTCCAGAGGAGCTGGCGAGACTTGTAAATGAGATCCTTCACCTACATGGACAGATCTATGACTCACCAGAGGAGCAGGTCAGTACCTTATATGCACAATTGACTCTGTTCAACACAATCATTTCCCTCCTCACAGGCCACAATGTTTCCCCGTGTGCGCCAGTTGGACTTCTTGCATGCCTGTTGTTGCAGTCTATGTGGCATCAATGGGATGTACATGGTGCGGGTATTGGTGAACAGTACTATATGCTGTGTTCAATAACATTGTGATGTGTTTTTGGGGTCCTAGATCCTTCTAAGGTTGGATGCACATAACTAGGCAGGGAGATATTACTGCCATCCGATGACATTTCTTTCTTTATGATGGTTGTAAATGTTACACAGCATGTATGTGCATGACAGCGCGAGCTGTGTATGCATCTTGTGTGAGTCATTTTAGGATTTTGTAAGCAATGTGGATAGTTCCACAGACATTTCAACCCACATCTGGCCTTGAAATACTGTTGTTTGGAAGGCATATCATGACTCCCTTTTCCCTTTAGGATGCCACACAAAGCACAAACTACATTGTTTATGGGCACATGATGAACTGTCTTGCATGGAAGTAATGGAAATGTGAGTGTCATGCAGGTTCTGTATGCTCAGTTTGCAGAGGCGAGGGTCTGTAAAATGTATCTCCAAGTATGGGACATAGTCCAGGCTGTGGGAGAGTCACCTTGGCTATGCAACCGTGGCACTGTGCCCTCTCACTGTACACAAGTAGATCCTGTCATGTGGCCAATATGATGCCCTAGTGGGAGAACTTTCCCTGAATGCGTCAGTGCATTTACTACATTAGGAATGGATACAGAGGTACATCCCTGAACTAGTCCATAGGTGCAATTTGCATCATTGTCAATGTGTGTGTGTCTTTGACTCATGACAGGTCCCTTACTCCCACAGCTCTGTTGTCACATTCACATATGTCAAACTTGTCCTATACAGCCTTATTGCACAAGTGACAGAACTATAGTGCAGACAGTGTGTAGGTTCCTGGGAGGCCATGACATGTGACTCAGTAGCTTGGTCAAATAGCAGAAATTGTACAATGCACACCTTTGTATGTTCAATACCACCTCTGTATTTTGGACACATATGTCCAAAGGAGTGCCCTGTGGTACACATACATGCTACAGACCCCCCTGAAGTGGCATGAGTCTGCATTTGGTAGGCCACATGTCCACACATGCAGATGGAAGACACTCTCTATACCCACCATGCTAACCCTTCATTGTCACTCAAGTGCAAGGGTGAAGTCTGTACTATGGAAGTTGCCTTTAGGGACTGTATGCAGTGAGTCAGTCTCACAGACATTAATGTGTTAGTCCAGTCAGCCCTACGGAATTTACCCTTCAGAAGACTCATATGTGTGTAGTGTTTTATTGTGGCTTACATAACAGTACATGTTGCTGGAGCCTGGGCTACCTGATGTAAGGCTTGCTTAGTCATTATAGGTCATGAGCAGGGTAGTGGGTTAGTCTGAAGATGGACACAAAAGTGTGTAGTCATGTCCCGGAACTTACTGGAATGTGTGCTTTGCAGGTGTGGTGTATTGACAAATTGACAATTGTTTGCTTTGTGTTTCTGACCTGTATGACACAACCATTTTGGCAAAAAGTTTTGATTGTAATCGCTTGATTTGTCTCTTGCATCCACACAGATAAACACCCATCAGAAGAAGGAAATATGAAGAGCCATCCCCTGGAAGTTTCAGACCCTGGGGGTCCACAGCCGAGGTAGCACCCACTGTCGCAAGAGGTGGGAGGACCCAAGATGCTGGGCTTGGAAGATCGCGGAGGTCCAGCTGGGGCTGTCCTCCCAATGTGGGATGGGGCGTTTGTCAGGCCATGACCCCCCTAATGGCCAGCATTCTGGCAGTGGCGTACTTGGACTTTGATGGGCATTTGATGGGAACACAACAGCCACAAGGGTGTGAGTACAGGGCATATTCCTGCCTGTCACATAGCCAAGTTAATGTATTAAGTTCTGACATCTCACTCTGATGATTAGGGAAGAGCCATGTGTGACACAGTAGATGAGTAACTGTTTAGACAGGTAATGTGGTGCATACTGATGTGCCTTGCCTATTTGCCCAAAGACCTGGGACACAAATGTGTGTTCTCCACAAACAAGTTGCTCTCCAGGTACAACTCTTGACTGTGTATATTGATCAATCAAGTAATGTTTGTTGTGTTTGTGGGTGTAACTTCTACCCTACAGACCACTACTCATCATTCAAAGAAAAAGAAGTGATTGATAAATATCTTCAGCCATTTGTCTGGTCAAGTGAGTAAATTGGCATCTGCCCCCCAGTCTTCAGTGTGTGATGAGTGCTGTTGCCTCACTACTGTCTGTCCTGTGAAGGTGGCCATCATACACGTGACAGATCATACATTGTTCTTTGGGTCAGCTACAGAGCAGAACTTTCCCTTGGTAAGTGGGGAATGTCCATTGACATGATTTATGCGCCATCACTGTTATCAACATTCCTTGTGCCTACATATTAGAATGTGTCCCTTACTCTTGAAAAAATGTGTGCACTGCTGTTTCATGCTAGGTTTACCTGGGTTCATGGGATAATTTCTGTATTCCCTCACATACAGTGCATGCCAACCTGTGTTTGGAACAGGACATTTGCAATGGGGCTACATTCCATGTGGTGCCACAGACAGGAGTGTGTCACCATTGATTGCTGGTTCGCACATGCCCTCACCCGTCATAGCATGTCATTTGGCTTGTACAACTGCAGTATCAATGAGGAACATGGTGGATAGGACTAGAGCTTATACCCACAATGTGCATTTCCATGCCATTGGTGTGGCATCATGTGGAAAGGTGCACTGCACATACGTAATGGTGTAGGTTTATTACCTGACTGTAGGCATGCATCATGGAGTGATTTGCAGTTATGTTGGAATCATATGTGGTTGGGTCCAACCATTCATCTACAGAAATCTGGGTCTGCAGGACCAAAATGGGGACGGAGATGTAGCTTCCAAGTGACAAAACATGTTGGGGGTCTTCTACATCTATTTGCAAATCTATGGGCCTCTGTAACATACAAAGGACCAATGGCATCTACTGATGCAACCAGAGTATGTCATTGTAAGGGGGGATAGGCACCTGTGATCATTTCCTGGGGTCTTGCTAATTCATTGTGTTGTAGATTTTAGAGACAGATCTCTCAGACATTTTGCAAATTTTGTCTCCAGTGTACATTTCCATGCCAAATGTGTAGCATATCTGAGCAACATTAGTACTACCTCCATGACTTCATTAGGACAAATGTCACATGGTGAAGTGTGCATTGTTGATATGTTTCCAGTGTGGCATGAGTATTTCCATTTCACCTTCTCCAGGCTACTGTATTGTTATCAGCAACATGGCAGGTTTTAGGGGCATCATTTCTTTTTGATGTGTTATTGTATATATGGCAAAGAGATGTGTGCATCTCCTTGTGTGGGATCTGTGGGAAATGGCCTACTATTGTATGACAAGAGGTAACCGAGGTATGTTCCATGAGGCACAGCATTGAAGGTGATGTGGTCCCATACTTATTCAATGGTTACTGAGACTGCATAACTTCAGCCATGCAATTGTAGTTGTCTGAGATCCTGATTTTCCTGAGGGCATCTGTTGACAGTTCAGATGGCATGCATTCCTATGGAATGATACATGTAGGAGGCACTTTTAATTATTTTGTTGCTGGGGTTTGCTAGCCCTGTTGGCAATGTTTGCTAATCACAGCTGTTATTTAAGTGTGATCAGGAACATATGATGACCCTTTTTCTCTTTGTATTTTCAGCATCAGCCCAGGCAAAAAAGAGAGACAGTCCACAACCAAGTAGGGATGCACAGGACCACGGTACCTCCAGTCATACGACCACTGACACTGAGGGACCCAGTGGCCCGGAGGGTGAGGGTAGTGCCACAGAGGAGACCGGATCTACATCCACATCATTGGATTCTACCTCCTGTGGCAACTCCCTAGTGGTGGTGGACCCTTATGGACCTACTCCTGTACAATCCTTGTCCACCACCCCAGTTCTATCACCACCCTCCCTGTCGCTCTCCACCCAGTTGGCCATGCCTGCTCACCCATAAGGGTGGGCATCTGTAGGAGGCTGGCCTGGTTTGTACTGGGTACCTTGGGTACTTACACCTTATACCAGGTCCAGTTATCCCTTATTAGTGACATGATTTAGTGTTCTAGCAGCTTAGGCTGATAGAGGTAGCTATAGCAGAGCAGCTTAGGCTGAACTAGGAGACATGCAAAGCTCATGCAAAACCACTTAAAGTTACACAGTACTTATACACAAGTAAAGACAATACTCCGTGTTACCAAAAATAAAGGTAGTTCATTTGGGTGAAACAGTGCCAAAAATATGTTAAAGGCAATACTCCTTATGGAGGTACGTATTATACACAATATATACACTAGACACCAAAATAAGGTAAGTAATTAGGCATAGGCTATTGCAAACAATAGGAAATGCTATAGAATGCTATGGGAGAAAATAGGTCTAGGGGCAACACAAACCATATACTAAGAAAGTGGAATGGGAGTCACTAATTCCCCCCTAGACAAGTGTAGTGTGTGCAGAATTGCTCGGAGAGTAAGAATACAGTAAAGGTAAGTAAATGACCCCACCCCAGAGCCCAGAAAAGCCGGAGTAAAGTACTGCAAGTTACCTTAGGACACACTACACCTCGTGATTGGAATTACTGCAATAACCAACCAAGTCTGCAAACAACAACTGCTGGATTCCTGGACCTGAAGACCTGCAAAAGAAGGGGACCAAATACAGAAGTCGAAAGAAGTTCTAGGAAAGACAGGAGCCCCTGCCAACCCAGAATAGGGTGCAAAAGAAGAGTCCCCGGTTGGAAGAAGACTGCAGAAATGCCCATTTGGAAGACGCCAGTGGGTTCCTGTGTGATGAAATGATTGTCCCACGAAGTGAAGATGGATGCAGATGTGATTTCGTGATGGAAGGACCCATCAAGCCTTGGTTACGACAAAGTTGCATTTTGCATCAAAATGGCGCTGGCTTGACCCAGGAGGAACCTGGGGTCCTCAATTCTGTGTGAGGAGGAAGAGGGGGCTCTCAGCACTTTAGAGAGCCCTCAGGATGCCAGACAACACCCACGGGAGTCCCAGGACACGGGGACAAAGGAGGTGCAAAACATGGCTGGTGCAGCACTACAAAGAAGGGTTCCACGCCGCTGGAGTTTAACTCAGCGAGTTGAGCGCCGCAGGATAGAGTTCTGGGTACCTGGGCCAGGCTGTGCCCGAAGGAAGTTTGCGAGAGCAGGGGAGTGACTCTGGCACCCCACGGGAGACTTCTTCGGTCCTTCTGGTGCAGGATGAAGACATGGAGTCCTCTGAGCGTGCACACTGTGGAAACTGTTGCAGTTGCTGGCTGGAGCTGAAGTTTCAGCAGTTCCTGGGATAGGCTGCGGTTGATTTGAGGTCAGAGGATGAAGTAGTAGTTGCAGAGGATTCCTACTGGAAACTTGCAAGTAGAATCTGATGGGAACCCACAGGAGAGACCCTAAATAGCCCCGAGAGGGGGATTGGCTACCTTATCAGGTAAGGACCTATCAGGAGGGGTCTCTGATGTCACCTGCTGGCACTGGCCACTCAGAGCCCTCCAGAATGCCCCCACACCTTGCAAAGCAAGATGGCTGGGACACACTTGAGGAGCTCTGGGCACCTCCCCTAGGGTGATGATGTACAGGGGAGTGGTCACTCCCCTTTCCTTTGTCCAGTTTCACGCCAGAGCAGGGGACAAGGGGTCCTTGAACCGGTGTAGACTGGCTTATGCAAGGAGGGCACCATCTGTGCCCTTCAAAACATTTCCAGAGGCTGAGGGAGGCTACCTCTCCCAAGCCTTTAACACCTATTTCCAAAGGGAGAGGGTGTAACACCCTGCTGTCAGAGGAAAGGCTTTGTTCTGCCTTCCAGGGACTGAGCTGCTGAGACCCCAGGAGGGCATAACCCTGTCTGTGAGGTGGCAGCAGCTGTAGCTGCAGTGCAAGCCTCCGAGAGCTGGTTTGGCAGTACTGGTGGTCAATAGTAGAGCCCCCAGGATGCATGGAATTGGCTCCCTAATACCAGATTTGAAATGGCGGAGACAATTCCATGATCTTAGACACCTTACATGGCCATATTCGGAGTTACCATTGTGAAGCTACATATAGGTATTGATCTATATGTAGTGTATGCGTGTAATGGCATCCCCGCACTCACAAAGTCTTGGGAAATGGCCCTGAACTAGGTGGGGGCACCTTTGCTTGCGCAAGGGTGCCCTCACACTTAGTAACTTTGCACCTAACCTTCAGCAGATGAAGGTTAGACATATAGGTGACTTATACGTTACTTAAGTGGAGTGGAAATGGCGTGAAATAGTGTGTGCACTATTTCAGGCAAGCTGCAGTGGCAGTCCCATGGAAGGGTTTGTCTGAGCTCCTTATGGGTGGTAAAAAGAAATGCTACAGCCCATAGGGATCTCCTGGAACCCCAATGCCCTGGGTACCTAGGTACCAAATACTAGTGACTCATAAGGGGGGGTCGAGTGTGCCAAATCGAAATTGGTAAATGATGTCACTAGCCTACAGTGACAAATGTAAAAGCAGAGAGAGCATAAGCACTGAGGTTCTGAACAGCTTAGCCTCAGTGACACAGTCAAGCACTATACATACACACACATTAGGCCATAAACTATGAGCACTGGGTCCTGACCAGCAGGATCCCAGTGAGACAGGCAAAAACATACTGACATACAGGTAAAAATGCGGGTAACATGCCAAGGAAGATGGTACTTTCTACAACATAGGATTAGCATACCAAATGTTACGAAACAGGCGAGCTTGCTGCTGTTGTCCCCAGGGACAGTTAACTGACACGACCCACTTCTGCCTCTTTTCACGTGTTCCTCAGCTGCCCTGAAACTGCTGCTCAGGGGCCTCAGCTTCAGCAACTACAGTGGGGATGGGGTTGTTTATGGGCATCTTCTGTCTGCAACTCGGCAGACAAAAGCTTGTAATTAACGCTACAAGGAAGACAAGCATTTGTAATGCAATGGGTCTCGCATGTGCTTGAGTGATAGCTGTTGGCGTTGTAAATTCATAACTGGACTTTTCCTGCCAAATAAATTGGTCACCCCTGCCTCATAATTTGGTCTTTTCCTGCCACATAATTCCAGTGGCCCTGCATATAACTAAAGCACTACCTTTTACTTTCTTCCTCTATCTGCAGCAAAAAAGACAATGTTGCCATTTAGCATCCCAATTTTAATCTGCCATGCTAATTCCAAGAGAATACCACTTTCACCACCCCACCAACAGAGTTGCTAGCTGGCTAACACAATTCCTCAAAACAAAACAGCCAAGGAGGAGTAACAAGAGAAATAAAGTGGAGGGGTCGCCCAAACATCTCAAGAGTGTTCAAACAGTCATAGTGTAATAAGAATGTTAAATTGACCTGAACCATGGTTATAATTACATTAAGGAGAGATTAATAAAGCATATACAATTATCATATAAACCCAATAAAAACCTTTGTCAGAAATAAACGTTTGGCATTAGACTATACTGCTCAGGACGATCCCTAGAGAACACTACAGTGAAACTAGCATTTGGAAGAAACATAGTTAGCCATAACCACATGAAAAGAAAATGACAAAGTATTACAGTGTAACCATATATTTAGTTCCTAGAGGGTTAGAGGATATAGTGCATTTCACATTTTCAGTAATAGCAGGCCTACTGTAATGATATTATAAACAAGACCCTTAAAAAACAAATACTCTCAGCTGTAAAACAAAAGTTCCAGCCATGGTAATTAAAAAGACACTGAATGGGGAGAGGGTGTATCTTGGGATCCCCACTAACCTAGTGTGGGGACCCATAGATGATCTAGACAGAAAGAGCAGGATGTGGTGAAAGTTTTGAAGGTGGTCTAATTGTCCTAGGACCGCCGCAGGCTGAGTTATGAGCAACAATTATTTGTAAAAGAATGCCCTGCAAAGAAGTATAGGATGACTGAGTGCAGCAAATATTGTAGTATGTTGACTGTAATGCTCAGAACAGCCCCTAGAGGTCACCACAATACAAATATCATTTGTAAGAAACATGGTCATGTAACCATATAATTAGCCCCTAGAGGGCATAACTATATGAAAATAGAATGGCACAAAGTAATGTAATGGAACCATATATTTAGCCCCTAGAGCGAGTAGTGCCTTATACATTTTCAGGCCTAGCACCTGCAACAGTTACAAGATGGTGATCAGAAGAGTAAGCTAAGATATGCTTACACAAAAAACAAGCATTACACTGGCAGCGGAATCCAACATAATTTCAGGCAGAGATTGCCCAGAATAAAGTGTACGGGCGGCTGAGCCAGAGGCTAGAATCTGGTTCGGCTCAAGGTCCTCTTGAACCCTGGAGCCCAAAATGAGCAGAGCTTTCTTGTGGCTAACTCTTTAAACTCATGCACCAAGAATGAAAGACAAGCCATCAAACTCTGAATGTCAAACAGGAGCGAGAAAGGGATACGCATTTAGTAGCCGAATTACACAATGTGAAACCACAAAACCCAGGATAAATCCTGGCTTGGCCACTTGAACAGATTGTGTGATCCTAGTCAATCACTTTATTTTAATGTGCCTCCTACTTTTTCATTACTGCATAGGAGAAAAACCTTGAAATATGTGAGGATACGTGTTGTACTAAAATCTCTCATGTTTGAGTTAATGGACTGTATGTTGCTCTGTGTAAAATAAGAATACAGCCCACATAAAGGGTGCACGTCATAACTATCTAGCCTTATTATAGGTGTTTAGGTATATTTGTCGGAGTGGGAGTGGAGGGGTATGAGTGTTTCTAAGTTCATGTTTAAAAACTACCACTTTTAAAAAATGCCTCTGAATGTAGTGATATTACCTGAAGTACTAAAAATGTTTGACAAAGAACCATACTTTTATTTTTTAGTTTTGAAGACAATTTATCATATTTTTTAAATTATATCTGTTGCATGATTTCCATGCCAAATGTTCCAATCGCTTAGCTTGTGCATGGACTCTTAGAGCCATGACAGGCTCTTGGATCAGCTTTCCCAGTTAATTTGTTGGCTCGCCCATCTCTGCTACAATACTGTGTATAACGGTCACTCAAGTCCCACGTTTTTAAGTATCTCCCTGTGGGGTGCAACATCTTGTTTTCTGATATTCTGGCTGGTTTCCACAGGTCTTAGGAAGATAACTATTCCTATTCCTGATTTTAATGACGAAGAATTGTACATTTGCGACACCAAAAAGTTGTTTTCAAGTTACCTGTGCACTTGTTTGCATAAAATGAAACAAACAACACTCAAATCATGAATTTTCCAGATTCCATCTCTGTCCCAAGTAAGTCTATGTTTTTTACTAACTGCCCTTTTTTGCCCTCCCCCTGTGATGCTGAATGTAGTGATTTCTGCGATTGTCTACTCTTCATAAGCCACCCAGCAGCATGGGCATTACTTCTTCTTTGACCTCTGCTGGTATCAGGCATCCAGGGCAGAATGGAGCACTCTGCATTTACAAAAGTGTGCATGTACACTGCTCGGCCATTCAGTGTGCGAACAATAAGGCCCTCGCAATGCCAGTGCTTCAGTAGATTCTGCTGCACACAGTCTGACTCCTGCAGCTAAGGGAAATGGATGGAGTTAACAGCAAGCTCCCAGTGATATAAGAGCTCCTGTGGCTCTAGCAGGCAGCGGTGCTGGAAACATTTTCAGACTAGAGGTGCTGCCATCAATGTTACAACTCTAAACTCATAAGGATTCTGAAAAATCCAAGCATCACACAAGTAACAAGCATCTCAAAGGAGCCATACTCATTCAGCAAGAGTGGAAAGGGTGTAGTGTGTAGCTGGTGTTACATTCAGGAGTTCAATATCATAAATACATTACTAAAGCACTGTGTGGTAGCCACTGTCATGAACGGACAACACATTTTCCACTGAAATGACTGCTAAATATGCACAGACATACAGATTTTCTGATAAAACTATACTGCACACAAATGATGTGTGGAAACTTGGTTCACCAATTATTTGCCATTTGTGCAACACCAAGTGAATTGTCTTGATATGTTTTGATCCTATTTAAATAATTGTTTCATTACACTTCGGTGTTCGAAAGGCTTAATTTGTGCTTTCTTAAATGTTTATTTATTCTGAAATATTTGTACTGTTCATGTATAGGGTATTGTAATGTTGTGCTAGAAGAATAGTACATCATACAGCCTTTTCTTCCATATCAGCAAGAATGCCACATATTGCACCTTCAAAAAGCCTCATACTTTGCCATAAGAGAAAGAAAAGTAAACATCGGTCTCCATGTTAAAATAACCAGATTGTACCTCTGTTAGAACGCATAGCAAATGTGGCAGGAAAAAAATCTTCTTAATATTCGTTCACCTTCGTGACTCCAGCATGATTAATTAGGTGTCCTCTTATTGCTCGAAGGGCCTGCGGTAGCTGGGCCCACTCAAACCTCTGGGGCCCGGTGCATTGTACTGGCTACACCACTGGTAGCTAAGCTCTGCTCAGACCTCAATGATTACTATCAAGCTGTCTTAAGTACAGAAATAGAAACAGTGATGAAATACTAGAAGGTGTTCTTGGATAAATAAATCGTGGACCTGAACAGAATACATATCTGCAGTTGTTCCAAGTGCAGTGGAGTGTACAAATCAGACTTTGAGGGGAATTTACATGGCTGGCCACAGAGCTGCCAGCAGAGAAACTTCAGAGAGAAGATCTTTAGCACAATAAAATTATTCTGAAGAGCACAGACAGAAGTTTTAATCTATTGAAATTAAACATTGCGCACACAGGCTGTAGCTCTGGAATAGCAAGTATTGCTCTATTTAACGCTCAGAGATACAGACTTAACAATTGTTGAAGAGGCACATTATAAAGGAGGGTGGGGGCTCTGTCATTGTTATTTTTTCAAACCATTCCTCGTGTGTTGTAAATAAAAAGGCGCCGGTGCCCAAAGCCCTCCTCTTAAACACGCAGCTGCTGCAATTAAATGTGCGAACAAGGAACACTAAGGCAGCTTTATCCTGAAGCCATCTCGGGTCTCATTAATCCATTTACATTCACCCCCTGCCCCTTCAGTTCACACCTGCAGCTTTCTGCTTTCTCTCATAGTGACCTTTTTCGTTTTTCTCTTCCTCCCAAACGTGTTTTTTGCTCGCAGAAAATACTTGAGGCACAAGACTAAGCTCCGGCCCTCAAAAATAAGTGCCGGTACTCAGCACCAGAAACAACAAGCACAAATTAAGCACTTATGTGTCTGTTACGTTTAGGAGAGGGGAGGTGATTCAAGTCACTGAAATCGGAACCCTTTTGCTGTGCGAACGACTGGCGTCTCCCTCCTAGAGAGCAAGGTACTGAATAACAGTACAAACTGCACGCTTCCTGCACTTAGAAGAGAACAATTTTGGACGTTTAGCACAATCGTGTGTCGTGCTGCGGAGCGACATGAGATCATGGTGCCAAGAAAAATCTTCGACGAGCAAAACGAGCACTCAAGTTTGGGTATCCTAAAAGCTCAAAAAGCACAAAAACAGAGTCCTGGGGTGGGGGAGGGGGGGGGGGGAGTGGGGGGTCTCACGGAAATACATTAAAAAACATCAGGCATAAAAGAACATTGTATTCACAATTGTACAACGATTAAAATAGTTTCCGCACTGGGGTCTGAAAGGAACAAAAACACCAGACGCGCACACGGGTTTTCTGTTCTCAACTACCTACAGAAGGAACACGAGGATTAAGAAACGAGCAATCTCACTGCACCAGAGGAAAGCAAAATGAATCACAAATCTCCAGCAGAAATAGGTTCCGATAATGATACTGGCAGATAAATCTAAACATTTTAAAAACACACAAGCGATTAACCGAGGGACCGTTTCATCCCCTCACTGAGAGAAGCTCACTCGCTATATGTGCCCCTACCCTCTAGCTGACGTACGCCGACATTTCAATGCAATGGGTCTCGCATTTGCTCGAGTTAGAGCTATTGGCGTTGCAAACTCCTAACCGGACTTTCTTGCCACTTAAATTGAAAATGAAAAGTAAAACAGTTTCACATAAGCGAGCAGATGGCCTCCATGAGCATGAGTGTAAAGGAGACACACAAAAGGAAAAAGAAGTTAGCTCGCAGCCAAAGGAATTGGCAAAAGTGCAATTAGCCATGTAACAGGGTTGATGGCCAAGGCGGTAACCAAACCGCTCCAAGGAGGGACAAAAGTAAAGCATTTGCCAATTATAACTAAGGATTTTTGAAGGGCAAGCCCATGAACAAGCCAACATGATGGGCATGAAGTGGGCGTGGTTAAAAGCCCAAATAGATAACTACCCGTGGGGAAAAGCAGCACTTGCCCGCTGCTATGCTCGACCTAAAAAAAAGATGGTTGGACAGAAAAGGGGAAAAAATGATGGAAGGCTGAACAGAAGGAAAGGTGAAAGAAAAGTAGAAATGGTGATAGGATAGGTAGATGAGTAGGTAAACGCATCAATGAGTAAAAGCATGCATGAATGGATAGGTGGATGGATGTGTGAACGGCAGAGGTAATGGAAATCTCAGAGTATGGATGGACAAAAGGATTGATTGGTGGATGAAATGTATGGATCAGTTAAATGATGGATGTATGGGTGAATAGATGGATGGATTGGAACGCTGGATGGAATGGCCAAAGGATGGATGGAACAGAGAAAGAATATAAAATGAATGAATGACAAAGTGTGAAGGTGAAATGGTGGATATCAATGGGTGGATGGGCGGGCCAAAGGATGAATGGATATATGCTTTGTTGGAAGAGACAAGGGAACTCTTCTAGGGAAGATAGTGTTTACCACTTGCTCGGTAAACAGAAAAGGATGATGGACGGAGTGCTGAACAATGCAAATACTCACCCCCAGTCACAGATCTGGGTTTAATCCATTGTTCTTTTGCTCACCATGTCACCCCAGTTTGGACCCAGCCATATGCAAATCAGCCTTGACCCTGTTTCTCATGGGAACAGTCCAGCCCGAACTGCCAGGCCAGGTCCTCCCTGGACCGGAAACAAGCATTCTGGGGCCAGTTTCAGGGTATCACCCTTCATCAGCCAGGCTACCTTGAGTCCAGTGGCACAGTGACTGGGCATTCCCTTCTGTAGGAAAGTACCATCTTGCCTGGCATGTTACCCCCATATTTCACTGTATATATGTTGTTTTAGTCTATGTGTCACTGGGACCCTGCCAGGCAGGGCCCCAGTGCTCATATGTGTGCCCTGTATGTGTTCCCTGTGTGACGACTAACTGTCTCACTGAGGCTCTGCTAATCAGAACCTCAGTGGTTATGCTCTCCCTGCTTTCCAAATTTGTCACTAACAGGCTAGTGACTAAATTTACCAATTCACATTGGCATATTGGAACACCCTTATAATTCCCTAGTATATGGTACTGAGGTACCCAGGGTATTGGGGTTCCAGGAGATCCCTATGGGCTGCAGCATTTCTTTTGCCACCCATAGGGAGATCGGACTATTCTTACACAGGCCTGCCACTGCAGCCTGAGTGAAATAACGTCCACATTATTTCACAGCCATTTACCACTGCACTAAAGTAATTTATAAGTCACCTACATGTCTAACCTTCACCTGGTGAAGGTTGGGTGCAAAGTTACTTAGTGTGTGGGCACCCTGGCACTAGCCAAGGTGCCCCCACATCGTTCAGGGCAAATTCCCCAGACTTTGTGAGTGCGAGGACACCATTACACGCGTGCACTATACATAGGTCACTACCTATGTATAGCGTCACAATGGTAACTCCGAACATGGCCATGTAACATGTTTAAGATCATGGAATTGTCACCCCAATGCCATTCTGGCATTGGGGAGACAACTCCATGATCCCCCGGGTCTGTAGCACAGAACCCGGGTACTGCCAAACTGCCTTTCTGGGTTCTTCATTGCAGCTGCTGCTTCTGCCAACCCCTCAGACAGGTTTCTACCCTCCTGGGGTACAGGCAGCCCTGGCCCAGGAAGGCAGAACAAAGGATTTCCTCTGAGAGAGGGTGTGACACCCTCTCCCTTTGGAAATAGGTGTGATGGCTGGGGAGGAGTAGCATCCCCAAGCCTCTGGAAATGCTTTGATGGGCACAGATGCTGCCGATCTCTGCATAAGCCAGTCTACACCGGTTTAGGGATCCCCCAGCCCTGCTCTGGCACGAAACTGGACAAAGGAAAGGGGAGTGACCCCTCCCCTGACCTGCACCTCCCAGGGGAGGTGCCCAGAGCTCCTCCAGTGTGCCCCAGACCTCTGCCATCTTGGAAACAGTGGTGTTGCTGGCACACTGGACTGCTCTTAGTGGCCAGTGCCATCAGGTGACGTCAGAGACTCCTTCTGATAGGCTCTTACCTTTATTACTAGCCTGTCCTCCTTCCTAGGTAGCCAAACCTCCCTTTCTGGCTATTTAGGGTCTCTGCTTTGGGGAATTCTTCAGATACCGAATTCAAGAGCTCACCAGAGTTCCTCTGCATCTCCCTCTTCACCTTCTGCCAAAGGATCGACCGCTGATTGCTCAGGACGCCTGCAAAACCGCAACAAAGTAGCAAAGATGACTACTGCAACCTTGTATCGCTTCATCCTGCCGGCTTTCTTGCCTGTTTCCTGGTGGTGCATGCTCTGGGGGTAGCCTGCCTCCTTCTTGCACCAGGAGCTCTGAAGAAATCTCCTGTGGGTCGACTGAATCTTCCCCCTGCAACCGCAGGCAACAAAAGACTGCATCACCGGTCCTCTGGGTCCCCTCTCAGCATGACGAGCATGGTCCCTGGAACTCAGCAACTCTGTCCAAGTGACTACCACAGTCCAGTGACTCTTCAATCTAAGTTTGGTGGAGGTAAGTCCTTGCCTCCCCACGCTAGACTGCATTGCTGGGTACTGCATGATTTGCAGCTGCTCCGGCTCCTGTGCACTCTTCCAGGATTTCCTTCATGCACAGCCAAGCCTGGGTCCCCGACACTCTAACCTGCAGTGCACAACCTTCTGAGTTGTCCTCCGGCATCGTGGGACTCCCTTTTCTGACTTCGGGTGGACTCCAGTTCACTCCTCTTCTAAGTGCCTGATCTGGTACTCCTGCGAGTGCTGCCTGCTTCTGTGAGGGCTCCCTGACTTGCTGGGTGCCCCCTCTGTCTTCTCATCCAAGTGGCGACATCCTGGTCTTTCCTGGGCCACAACAGCATCCAAAAACCCTAACCGCAAACCTTGCAGCTAGCAAGGCTTGTTTGCAGTCTTTCTGCATGGGAACACCTCTGCAAGCTTCTTCTCGACGTGGGACATCCATCCTCCAAAGGGGAAGTTCTTAGTCCTCTTCGTTCTTGCAAAACACCAAGCTTCTTCCATCCGGTGGCAGCTTCCTTGCACCCTCAGCTGGCATTTCCTGGGCTCCTGCCCACTCTCCACACTGTCGTGACTCTTGGACTTGGTCCCCTTGTCTTACAGGTACTCAGGTCCGGAAATCCACTGTTGTTGCATTGCTGGTGTTGATTTTCCTTGCAGAATCTCCTATCACGACTTCTGTGCTCTCTGGGGGTTGCAGGTGCACTTTACACCTACCTTACAGGGTCTTGGGGTGGGCTATTTTTCTAACCCTCACTGTTTTCTTACAGCCCCAGCGACCCTCCTCAAGCTCACATAGGTTTGGGGTCCATTCGTGGTTCGCATTCCACTTTTGGAGTATATGGTTTGTGTTGCACCTATACTTATGTGCTCCTATTGCAATCTATTGTAACTTTACAATGCTGGCATTCCTTCCTTTTGCTATTACTGCATATTTTTGGTATTGTGTACATATATCTAGTGTATATTTGGCATCCTCATACTGAGGGTACTCTCTGAGATACTTTTGGCATATTGTCATAAAAATAAAGTACCTTTATTTTTAGTATATCTGTGTATTGTGTTTTCTTATGATATTGTGCATATGACACCAGTGGTGTGGTAGGAGCTTTGTATGTCTCCTAGTTGAGCCTATGCTGCTCTGCTATAGCTAACTCCTATCAGCCTAAGCTGCTAGAAACACCTCTTCTACACTAATAAGGGATAACTGGACCTGGCACAAGGTGTAAGTACCTCTGGTACCCACTACAAGCCAGGCCAGCCTCCTACACTGGGGACCTAATCTGTCAATATTATCTAATTTTCTGAGCCGTCGCAGACCCCCTGAGGAGGCTTCGCGGACCCCCAGGGGTCCTCGGACCACAGGTTGGGAACCACTTCTTTAGACGAACTGCTAGTATCAAAACAGTATTGGTTTTCTAATGTTTAATGTGTGATTTATGAGTTTAAATTTCTGTGCAAATGAGAATAATGTACTTTGCTGTTATACCTAATGTGAAGCATTAACAAAGTTTTAGAATTTATAATGACATGTTTTACTCATTCTGATGGTATATTGGTAATGCCGAATGTACAAGTCGCATGTTATGTGCGTTTTATTAACAAATATTTTGAATGCATTTTATATTCATTGTGTTAGCATTATTTAGGCCTACAGAGCTCATGTGTTGCAGTCATGTAAAAATGATGAATCATTATTTTTCGTAATGTGAATCTTTCTTTCAGATTCTCTCTCATGAGAAGCAAAGTCCCATTTGCAAAAGCCTATTGTTCAATTGTAAAAGAACTGTCTCCAATTGTTCTTGAGATACCTTTTGTATTAAACTGTTTAGATTCATAAGGAACAGAGATGATCATATCATATACCCTGGGAAGAAACTGGATTGTTGCAAACAAATACAAAATGTTTCAAACTAATTGGAGTCACACAAAAGAGGAGATGATGTCAGACTCAACATGGGAAATTAACGGACTGTTGCAACCTGACATTTTATTGACTTTTTGATTGGATGATGCTCCTTTTGCATGATGTAAGGCTACTGAATTAACAAATCAGAGTAAATTGTGTGTCTTAATATGGATGGACTTCAAATGTTTGAGAGAGGCTTGACCCCAGATTCTCTCTCTGCACCTTCCCTGATGACATGCCTTTCTGGACTTTGCTGCTGGTCTAGATGCTTTGCTAATGAAGAATCCTTGAATGCTGTCCCTTGTAGAGGTATATATCTCTCTGCTGATTACCCCTGTACATGTCTCTTTTTCTAGAATTATATCTATCATACTGACACTCACTTTTTATTTTTCTAAGTGGTATTCTGAAGTCCAAGATGTATTTATCTCAATGATTTTTGTCCACGTGTTTGTCACCACACATGCATTTCCTAATTTAGTTAGCTGTAGGGGAACCTATGACCAGCCCAAATTTGCATACTCTGCTCCTTTGAAATAGACAAATGTTGATACAATCTGACCTGAGGTATGTTTCTGTGTCTCAGATAATTGCATTGATATGATTGATTCTTTTTGAATGTCTAGTAGTGTTAATGCTAACTGGTTTGAACTAGTTTTGCCGCTTTGGACAACCTATAGTGATTATATACTTTTACAGTTTGATTTTGTGCATTGACTTCATGACTCTAACTTTGTCGTTGTAAAATAAAGCTTTGAACTTTATTCCTGATTGGAGTTTTCCTGCTGTGGCCACATAGGTCATGGTGTCTAAATTGTTTGAGTGGTGTTAATGTAAATGTGTTTATGGTTCACCACACTCTTTCTGGTTCTAAAGGTCTGTCGACCTCGGTGAAGTGTTTGATTCCTGTGAAGGATGAAAAATGTGCTTACATCTTACTCTCATTACTTTCCTCCTTGCTGCTCTCTACCCCACCCTCTGACTACTTTCTTAGCCAACACAAAGCAACTATTGACTGTAGGAGGCTGGACTGGCTTGTAGTGAGTCCCAAGGGGTACTTGCACCTTGCACCAGGCCCAGTTATCCCTTATTAGTGTATAGGGTGTCTAGCAGCTTAGGCTGATAGATAATGGTAGCTTAGCAGAGCAGATTAGGCTGAACTAGGAGACGTGTGAAGCTACTACAGTACCACTTAGTGTCATATGCACAATATCATAAGAAAACACAATACACAGTTATACTAAAAATAAAGGTACTTTATTTTTATGACAATATGCCAAAGTATCTTAGAGTGTACCCTCAGTGAGAGGATAGGAAATATACACAAGATATATATACACAATAGCAAAAATATGCAGTATAGTCTTAGAAAACAGTGCAAACAATGTATAGTTACAATAGGATGCAATGGGGAAACATAGGGATAGGGGCAACACAAACCATATACTCCAAAAGTGGAATGCGAACCACGAATAGACCCCAAACCTATGTGACCTTGTAGAGGGTCGCTGGGACTATTAGAAAATAGTGAGAGTTAGAAAAATAACCCTCCCCAAGACCCTGAAAAGAGAGTGCAAAGTGCACTAAAGTTCCCCTAAGGACAAAGAAGTCGTGTTAGAGGAATAATGCAGGAAAGACACAAACCAACAATGCAACAACTGTGGATTTCCAATCTAGGGTACCTGTGGAACAAGGGGACCAAGTCCAAAAGTCACAAGCAAGTCGGAGATGGGCAAATGCCCAGGAAATGCCAGCTGCGGGTGCAAAGAAGCTTCTACTGGACAGAAGAAGCTGAGGTTTCTGCAGGAACGAAAAGGGCTAGAGACTTCCCCTTTTGTGGACGGATCTCTCTCGCCGTGGAGAGTCGTGCAGAAATGTTTTCCCGCCGAAAGAATGGCAACAAGCCTTGCTAGCTGCAAATCGTGCGGTTAGCGTTTTTGGACGCTGCTGTGGCCCTGGAGGGACCAGGAGGTCGCAAATTGGACCAGGAGAGAGAGGGGACGTCGAGCAAGACAAGGAGCCCTCTCAGCAGCAGGTAGCACCCGGAGAAGTGCCAGAAACAGGCACTACGAGGATGCGTGAAACGGTGCTCACCCGAAGTCGCACAAAGGAGTCCCACGTCGCCGGAGACCAACTTAGAAAGTCGTGCAATGCAGGTTAGAGTGCCGTGGACCCAGGCTTGGCTGTGCACAAAGGATTTCCGCCGGAAGTGCACAGGGGCCGGAGTAGCTGCAAAAGTCGCGGTTCCCAGCAATGCAGCCCAGCGAGGTGAGGCAAGGACTTACCTCCACCAAACTTGGACTGAAGAGTCACTGGACTGTGGGGGTCACTTGGACAGAGTCGCTGGATTCGAGGGACCTCGCTCGTCGTGCTGAGAGGAGACCCAAGGGACCGGTAATGCAGCTTTTTGGTGCCTGCGGTTGCAGGGGGAAGATTCTGTCGACCCACGGGAGATTTCTTCGGAGCTTCTGGTGCAGAGAGGAGGCAGGCTACCCCCACAGCATGCACAAGCAGGAAAACAGTCGAGAAGACGGCAGGATCAGCGTTACAGAGTTGCAGTAGTCGTCTTTGCTACTATGTTGCAGGTTTGCAGGCTTCCAGCGCGGTCAGCAGTCGATTCCTTGGCAGAAGGTGAAGAGAGAGATGCAGAGGAACTCGGATGAGCTCTTGCATTCGTTATCTAAAGTTCCCCAGAGACAGAGACCCTAAATAGCCAGAAAAGAGGGTTTGGCTACCTAGGAGAGAGGATAGGCTACTAACACCTGAAGGAGCCTATCAGAAGGAGTCTCTGACGTCACCTGGTGGCACTGGCCACTCAGAGCAGTCCAGTGTGCCAGCAGCACCTCTGTTTCCAAGATGGCAGAGGTCTGGAGCACACTGGAGGAGCTCTGGACACCTCCCAGGGGAGGTGCAGGTCAGGGGAGTGGTCACTCCCCTTTCCTTTGTCCAATTTTGCGCCAGAGCAGGGCTAAGGGGTCCCCTGAACCGGTGTAGACTGGCTTATGCAGAATTGGGCACATCTGTGCCCAAGAAAGCATTTCCAGAGGCTGGGGGAGGCTACTCCTCCCCTGCCTTCACACCATTTTCCAAAGGGAGAGGGTGTCACACCCTCTCTCAGAGGAAGTCCTTTGTTCTGCCATCCTGGGACAAGCCTGGCTTGACCCCAGGGGGGCAGAAACCTGTCTGAGGGGTTGGCAGCAGCAGCAGCTGCAGTGAAACCCCAGAAAAGGCAGTTTGGCAGTACCAGGGTCTGTGCTACAGACCACTGGGGTCATGGAATTGTCCCAATAATGCCAGGATGGCATAGAGGGGGCAATTCCATGATCTTAGACATGTTACATGGCCATATTCGGAGTTACCATTGTGAAGCTACATATAGGTAGTGACCTATATGTAGTGCACGCGTGTAATGGTGTCCCCGCACTCACAAAGTTCAGGGAATTGGCTCTGAACAATGTGGGGGCACCTTGGCTAGTGCCAGGGTGCCCTCACACTAAGTAACTTTGCACCTAACCTTTACCAGGTAAAGGTTAGACATATAGGTGACTTATAAGTTACTTAAGTGCAGTGTAAAATGGCTGTGAAATAACGTGGACGTTATTTCACTCAGGCTGCAGTGGCAGGCCTGTGTAAGAATTGTCAGAGCTCCCTATGGGTGGCAAAAGAAATGCTGCAGCCCATAGGGATCTCCTGGAACCCCAATACCCTGGGTACCTCAGTACCATATACTAGGGAATTATAAGGGTGTTCCAGTAAGCCAATGTAAATTGGTAAAATTGGTCACTAGCCTGTTAGTGACAATTTTAAAGAAATGAGAGAGCATAACCACTGAGGTTCTGGTTAGCAGAGCCTCAGTGAGACAGTTAGGCACCACACAGGGAACACATACATATAGGCCACAAACTTATGAGCACTGGGGTCCTGACTAGCAGGGTCCCAGTGACACATAACAAACATACTGAAAACATAGGGTTTTCACTATGAGCACTGAGCCCTGGCAAGCAGGATACCAGTGAGACAGTGAAAACACCCTGACATACACTCACAAACAGGCCCTTAGTGGGGGTAACAAGGCTAGAAAGAGGCTACTTTCTCACATTGACCCTTTCGCGCTCTCCCCTAACCTCCCCCACCTTTCTCTTCCACTTCCTCCCCCAAGACCCTCACTGCCTGATATGCGCTGGACACTATTAGCCACTATAGGCTTTTCCAGTGGTTATAAAATCGCACTGCAATCTCTGGCAATTGTTGCAGTCGACCATCTTGACATACTATTTTCTATAGTTCTAAAAATGGCCACCATGCTTTGTCTAGATGCAAAGAGGCGGCCATCTTTGAAGAATAGAAAATAACATTGCTATCTTGGAACAGTATTTTTCTGTATTGCCCACAAAGGCCACCATGTTGTATTTACATGCCCACCATGTAGTGGCTTTGCCTATGATTGTGCCACATTGGTAAAACAAACAGTGGAAGCAAACAAGAATTGGCAAAGCTAGACTTTTGCCATTGTCATTGCTTGTTGTAATTATACCTTCAAGACGAGGCACACTGTTTAAACTAGAAGACAGAAAGGAAATTTCATACCTGGTTTGGAAAGTGGCATGACTCGAGGGAAATGGCGTCGTGGAGGTCTTAGAGGGCTGAAAAGTAAATATGAATAAAAAAATTCAGTTTATTGGGTGACAGAATGTCACACATCAGTTTTCCTGAAGCATATTGCTAATACTCTTTTCTTCAAAAATAAACTTGCACGTTGACATTGGTTGATGTTGCAATGTTCCTGGGTGAGAGCAGTTTCCTTCTAAGGTGTGCTTGGACCCACTTGTGTGGTGCTTATAGTATAAGGGCTACAGCTGAGATGGAGTCATAGTCTTGATATGTGGAGCAGTTTATGAGTGAGAAGAAAATGATTTGCTACATGGTGAAGCCGCCTTGATGCAGCAAGAGGGTCCTTTTGTAAAATGTAATCTTTCCAAGTTAGAAATTGATTGGTGGGACTGTCTCTAGAAACAGGCAGATGTTTCATTTGGGCCCATGATTCTCAAGAACAGGTGTTTATGTTCTATTGTGCATGTGTCTGAATAAATGTGTTGATGTGCGGGCTGAGCACTTGTGCTTCTATTTGTTCATGTTCACTCCATGGGCGGAAGAGCAAATTATTTACCTTCTGTGATGTTCTTTCTGGTGCCCACTATCTAACTGCAGATTCCTCACCTTAAAATATTCCTCTAGGATTCAGAGCAATTCTCCTGTGCACACTCAGGGGTGCTAGCAGCTCTGCACTGCTTCCATACCACTCCAGAAGGGACTGAGCAGAGCCCTTTAAAAACGCTACACATGCGCACATTTGTCAGTGTCTTATCTTCTCCCTTACTGCTCCCTCAGTCACAAAGTGTAAACAATTGTTGGTTACAGTACTAACATGGGACCTTTTTAGAAGTCAAAAAGAGGCTACGCTAGAGAAAATGGAGGCTGGAGGATGGTGAGGAATCTGTGGTTATATAGAGTATCCACTGGAAAGGGCATTACCAAACATAAGAATCTTGTTCTTCTGATGGATACTTCTAACTGCAGGTTCCTCCCCTTAGAATAGATACAAAAGTAGTACCTCTCCAAGGTGGAGGGTCTATGCCGTGGATTCAGACCAAAAAGTCTTGTAGAACCCACCTGGCAAAGTCTCTAAGTCTCCTTCCAACCAAATCTGGTTGTCAAGGCAGTAGTGCTTCGTGAACAGTATGCACATGCTGCAGCCTGACAGATATTAAGGACATGGACTACTCGCACCAATGCAGTGGTAGCAGCCTTATCCTTGGTGGAATGGGAACTCAGATCTTTGGGGGCTGTGTCTTGATCGGTCCCGTAGCAGATATCAACTTCAACAGAGTTCTTTTTGTACAGCGTTTCCATAGTTTGCCCCAAAACAATCCACAAAAATCTGATCGCAGACTCAATGGTCTATGTTATGATCAGTTTGAAAGTTTAAAGCACTTTTAGGGTCCAGCCAGTAAAGTCTCTCCTCCTCTTTCAAGGGGTGAAAAGAAGGTTGGTAGAGTGATGGTCTGCCGAACTTGGAATGGGGTCAAGACTTTAGGTGTGAAGGGTGCCTAAGTCCTCAGCATCAAACTGTCCAGGAACATGGTGGTGTGTGTAAGATGCACTGAAAACACCTCTAGTTCACTCATGTGACAAGTTGATGTAATTGCAAGGCTCAAGATAGTCTTCAAGATCAGGAGAGTCAGCAAACAGCTATCCATTAGCTCAAAGGGATACACATGACTATTGTGAAGACCAAATTAAGCTCGCACATTAGCATCACAAACAGCGTGGGAAGAAGCGTGTGGCAAACCTTTGATGAACCTCATCCCAACAGGTGATTCGCTATGGATGGTTGATCCAGCAAACATAGAAGGGCTGAATGTCTTGACTAATGCCATTTATAAAACCCACTGCAAGGCTTGCTGAAGTATAGACAAAACAAATAACATGACATCAGACAGCTTCGCCTGTAAAGGGTCTGTATTTCAGACACAGCACCAGGTCACAAATTTGTCCCTGTACCTGGCATAAATGAATTTTGTGAAAGGGCATCTGGTGGCAAAGATGATGTCCACCACTTCAGGGGCAAATCAAATGTAGACCAAATGCTATCAATTGTTGCACTCATTTTCTACCCATGGAGCTGTAAATTGCATTGATTCAAGTTTAGGATCCTGCCCTGTTGCTGAAACAGGAAGTTCTCCCAAAGTTGCAGCAGGATTGGAGGATATGATCCTCATGCTCAGGAGTTTTGGGTACCACAATTTAATGGCCCAATCCAGAGCCACCAAAATGACATGGTCCCAGTCGCACCTGACCTTCTTCAGAACAGCAGAGGAGTATTTGGAAGGTGCACAGGATTACCATGCTCTATTCCAGCCAGAATGTGTCTCCTAATAAGTGCATTTGTGTAAACTCAAACTGTTGACACATTAAATTGATGGTGGTCAAACGATCTAGTCAATTTTTCTCCCACTCGTGGTGAATGCTCTGTGCAAAAATCAGGATTTAGCTGACAGCCCGGCCGTTCAGGGACCCAGCGAAGACTCTCTGGCCCTTTAACCGTCTCCAGAGGCCATTTAACCATCTCCAGATGTTGCAGGATCACATGGGGATGAAGTTGTCCATGAGAACCTGGATCAGTCTCCCCTTGATGTATGGCAGGATGGTTTTCAGAGCCTGCAAACCGAGCAAATTAATGTGGAGAGGGTCTTTTATTGGGAGACTTGATCCTTTCACCTCCACCTTCCTCTGGTGGCCCACAAACCCAGCAGTGATGTGTCCATCCCCACTGTCAGGTCTGGGTGGATAAAAGAGACGGGCCGGTCCCTGGAAAAATTGTGATCTATCAGCCACAACTGCAGATCCCGAGCTGTCTCCTTCAAGACCTGGATGGTGTCAGAAAAATGGTCTCAACATTGGGTCCACTGGGGTTTCAGGTTCTATTGCAAGGCTTGCATGTGCCACCTGTTGTGGTTCACAAGAAGGAGGGAAGAAGCTAAGCGGCCAAAAAGCCACAGAGCCACCCTGACCTGAATACAAGAACCACCATGAAACTTTGGGAACGCAACCCAAATGCTCCGGACTCATTCCTGTGGAGGTAAAACCTTGAAATCCACCATATTGAGGATTGCCCCAATCCCCTAATGGAAGCCTCTTAGAGGAAATCTGGTGGAATCTCAGCTCATTTAAGGTGAAACCCAGCAATGCAAAAAAATCAGCAGCTGCCAAAAGGTTGCCAACAACCGATTGATGTGAGACTGCTGTCAGCAGCCAGTCATCCAGGTATAAGAATACAGTGATTCTCAACCTTTGAAGACAGGCAGAAACCACTGTCATCATGTTTGTGAACATCAAAGGGATTCCCATGAGCATGGTAAACTGGAAATGCTACTGGCCAAACTTGAACCACAGGCAATGCCTGCCGGACTGTAAGATGGGTATAAGGAAATATACATCCCACAAGTGCATGGACACCATCCAGTCACACAGGTCCAAAGCAAAGAGGATCTGGGCCATCATGAGCATCTTGAATCTGCTCTTCTGTAGCAAAGCATTGAGAAGTTGGCAGTCCAGGATAGGAAAAAGGTAATAGGGAGAGTAGCAAATCACCTTTCCTGAGTCTGACACCGTCTCTTTTGTACTCTTGATGAGAAACAGGTGCAACTCCTGTAGTAGGATGGACAGATCGTCATCTGAAATCATCTCTAGCGTGGGAAGGAAAGAAGGGTAAGGTATAATCCATCTATCAGATTTGATGGATCGCCACACTGGAAGAAAATGCTAAATACTGCCTCTCACTTGGTGGGCGTGAGCTGCAGAGGGCAAACCAAAGCTGTTTGTTGGCAGATGTAGCAGGAAGGAGGAACTGAAAGACTGGTGCCACTGCTTTCCTGCATGTAGGCTGCCAATTCCACATCCCCGAAATGACTGGTTTGACTCCTACATTATTGGTTGCAAGAACTATCATTGCCTACTTGCCAGCCCTCTGTTGTAGCCTCTAAATTTCCAAAACTAATGTGGGAATTGTTTTGCAGGGATCAACAGCCCCAAGGAACGAGATGTAGCACAACTATCCCTATAGCATTTCAAAGTGGAGTCTGCCTTCTGAACAAAGAGACAGGACCCATCAAAGGGCATATTCATCAGTAAACCCTGCACACCATTAAGAAACCAAGTGGACCTCATCCAGGCATGTTGATGTAGGACACCAGTACCAACTGCCTTGCCATGGCAATCCAAGTTATGCAAGTGCATGCAAAACATATTTGGCTGTGTCTTGCCCATCATTGTAGGAAAGTTGCCTCTTTCTAGCTTGGTTACCCTCACGTTTGGCCAGTTTGTCAGTGTGTTTGACTGTGTCCACTGGGATCCTGCTAATCAGGACCCCAGTAATTATGCTCTCTCCCTTGAATTTTGATTGTTGCATACTGGTAACCCAGTATTTTACCCATAATTGGCATACTGGTGCCTCCTTATAAGTCCCTGATATATGGTACTTAGGTACCCAGGGAATTGGAGTTCCAGGGGATCCCTATGGGCTGCAGCATATCTGTTGCCACCCTTAGGGAGCCCATGCAACAGGACTGCCATTGCAGCCTGTGTGAAAAGGTGCATGCACCCTTTCACTGCCATTTACACTGCACCAGGTCACTCCTAAGTCTCCCCTATAGCAGGTCCTCCAGCCTTGAGGGCAAGGTGCAGAGTACCTGTGTGTGAGGGCACCCCTGAACTAGCAGAGGTGCCCCCATGACCTCCAGGACCATTTTCCCGGACTTTGTGAGTGTGTTGACTCCATTTTACGCGTGTACTGGATATAGCTCACTATCTATGTCCAGCTACATAATGGTAACTTTGGTGTCAAACATGCTGGAATCATACCCCAAGGCTTTTGCAAGCATTGTATGATTCCATGCACTCTGAGGGATTCTTAGAGGACCCCCAGTATTGCCATTCCAGCCTTCTGAGGTTTTTCAGGCAGCCTCAGATGCTGCCACCTCTCAGACAGGTGTCTGCTCTCCTGTTGCTTGAGCAGCTCAAGTCCAGGAAGGCAGAACAAAGGATTTCCTTTGGGAGAGGGGTGTTACACCCTCTCCCTTTGGAAATAGGTGTTACAGGCTTGGAAGGGGTAGCCACCCCATGCCACTGGAAATGCTTTGAATGGCACATTTGGTGCCTTCCTTGCATAATCCACTCCACACCGGTTCAGGGACCCCCAGTCCCTGCTCTGGTGCGAAACTGGTCAAAGGAAAGGGGAGTGACCACTTCCCTGTCCATCACCACTCTAGGGGTGGTGGTCAGAGCTCCTCCAGAGGGTCCCCGGGTTTTGTCATCTTGGATTCCAAGTTGGCAGGGAACTCTGGGAGCATTTGAGTGGCCAGTGCCAGCAGGCGACGTCAGAGCACTCCCCTGATAGATGCTTACCTATTTAGCTGACCAATCCTCTTTTCAGGGCTATTTAGGGTCTCTTTCTTGGGTGGTTCTTCAGTTTCGGATTGCAAGACTCCAGCAGGAATCCTCTGTATCGTTTACTTCACCTTCTCACTGAAGAAACTGCATATTGAACCTCCAGGAACTCTACAAACTGCAACAAAGAAGCAAAGACAACTTCTGCAACATTGTATCTTTAGCTCCTGCCAGCAACTGCAACTGTTTCCCAGTTGTGCATCCTCAGAGGACAGCCTGTCTTCAACCTGCACCAGAAGAATGAAGAAATCTCCCTTGGAGTGAAGGAGTCACTCCCCTGCTTCAGCAGGCACCTCTCTGCATCGATGACCGGTGGCGTGGGTCCTCTCTCCTGACGAGTTGCATGGATACTGCATCACAGGTGGTAGACTGAAGTGGTCCCGATGGTCCTGACGTCCTACTGTCCATCTTTGGCGGAGGTAAGAGCTTGCCTCCCCACGTAAGACAGTACCCCCATGCACCACATGTTTTGCAGTTGCCAAGGCTTGTTGGCATCCTTCCACGAAGTTCTTCGTACACTGCGCAGCTCCGGCCCCAGCACTCTATCCTGCAATGCACAGCTTCTTGAGTGGTTCTTTGGCGGAGTGGGATCCTTTGTTGTAGTGCTGCATGGGCCTCCTTTTGCACCTTCTTTGTCCCTGTGCTGTGGGACTCCTGTACATGCTGCCTGGTCTTTTAAGGGCTCTCTGAGTTGTTGAGAGCCCCCTCTCTCTCTCCCTCCTGGGAAGAGGCCACCAGGTCCCTACTGATCCTGGGCAGCGCCATTTTCTGCCAACTGCGAGCTTTGCATGTGCCAAGGTTTGATGGCAGAATGCAGCGACGCAAACCAGACTGCAATCATCCATCCGGCGTGGGACATCTTCTGCACCAACCAGGAACCCGCATCCATCTTCTTTGGTGCAGTATTGACTGTTCTTCACCGGTGGTTCCTCTTTTGCACCTTTATCTGGGTTTGTAGGGACTCCTGTTCCCCTTAGACTCTTTTGTGCTTCTTGGACTTGGTCCCCTTCTTCCACTGGTCTTCGGGTCCAGGAATACACTGTTGGTGCCTTGCAGTCTCTTTTGGTTCTTGCATAATCTTCTTTCTCGTGTTCTTGTGTGTTCTAGGAAACATACTGTGATTTACTCCTGCTTTCCTGGGCTTTGGGGTGGGTTCTACTACTTACCTATGGTGGTTTCTAATACTCCCAGCACCCCTCTATACACTTCACTTGCCTAGGTAACTGACATCCGCATTCCACTTTCTTAGTATATGGTTTGTGTTCCCCCTAGGCCCATTATTGTGATTTTCACTCTTTGCTCTGTGTTCTGTTTTTACACCTGATTTTGCATACTAGTGTATATCATTTGTGTATTACTTACCTCCTAAGGGAGTATAGTCTCTATGGTATATTTGGCATTTGTGTCACCAAAATAAAGTACCTTTATTTTTGTAACACTGAGTATTTTCTTTCATGTTTGTGAGTACTCTGTGACTACAGTGGTATTTCATGAGCTTTGCATGTCTCCTAGATAAGCCTTGGATGCTCAGGTACAGTCACCCCCAGACACACTACACTTGCCTAGGTGGGAAACCAACTTTCGTATTCACTATTTTAGGATATGGATTGTGTTCCCCTTAGGCCCTTTGCAACCTACTGTGATTTTCACTATTTGCACTGTGTACTTACCTGTTTTTGGTTACTAGTGTATATATTGTGTAATTTACTTACCTCCTAAGGGAGTATAGTCTCCAAAGTATTTTTGGCATTGTGGTACTAAAAAAAAGTACCTTTATTTATGTAACACCAAGTATTGTCTTTCATGTGTGTGAGTACTGTGTGGCTATAGTGGTATTGCAAGAGCTTCGCAGGTCTCCTACTTCAGCCTTGGCTGCTCTGCCTACAGCTTCCTCTAGACAGCCTGGCTTCTAGAAACTGCCTACATTTCACTGATAAGGGATAACTGGATCTGGTATAAGGTGTAAGTACCATAGGTACCCACCCCAAACCAGGCCAGCCTCCTACAATCATGTATTCTCTGGGACAAAGAGGCCCTTGGATCTTCTGGGACTGCCAGCAAGATCTGGCTGTCCATGTTCCAAAGGGCATGGGTATAACATCCCGATATGCACACTCCATTGACAGAATACAATGTCACACTGATTATGAAAACAATATTTGCCGAAGGTGTTAATCCTCTTATATTCCCTATCTGGAGGAATGGTGGGGAATGAATTAGGATTCACTTTACAAGTAGAGATCTGTGCAGTCAAGCTCTCTGGGCTGGGATATGTGATGAGAATATCTGGATCATCAGCCACTGATCTATACCTTCGGGCCACCTGGTTGTTGCCTTTCGGGAAAGAACATTGTTTCAACCAAGTTGCCATCATAGTATCTGTGAGGGCATGATTAAATGGAATTAAGGGCTCAGATGTTGCTGGCCTAGGCTGCAGAATTTCTGTCAATACATCTGTTTAGTCTGAAAGGAGGACTGGTGTAACTCTAGAACCTCAGCTGCCCTCCGAACCACCTTGCGATTAGGCACTCTCCCCCGTTGGAGGCTGATGTGGCAAGCCAAGCTCTGTCTCAGAAGAGGTGCCAAGCCCTCTGGCAGTTTGTAAGTCAATGTATAAAGCTTCATCACTGTACTAAGGGAGAAGCAAGCCATCACCATCAACAATATCCTAAAGTGAACCCTGTTCTGGCACAGGTTCAGAACCTAAAAGATAATGGCGGCTTTGACACGTAGATGCACTGAATTATTCTGTATGGCAATCAGTAGCTATTTTTCATAGTTTTGTAGCATGACATGTGATATCACTCCAGCAAGGGCTAGAAGACATGCCAGAGGGAGCCAGAAGCACAATGAAATTTGCAGCATGGTCCCTTTGCACGCCTCAGTCTGCTGCAGATTTGAAAATGGTCCAGGACATTCTGGCACATCGGGTTCAGCTAAAGAACTGGGATTAGTCATGAGATGCAACTTGCATTATGACACCCTCACACCTTCGTCTTGTAGTCAGTAGCGAGATGGGGTTGAGTCCTGTTTTGCTTTTTTTATGCTTGTATTTGGACTTGGATGTTGACTTACCGGTAGACTTAGAACAAGACATGGAATGGTCAGGGAACAGCCAAGTGATCAAGAATGAGTCCGGGCCTGTAACTTGGTATAGGCACGGGGCCTACGTGAAAGTCACACCTTCCTTTTGTGCCTCTGTCTTGAATCTACTTTGGGTGCATAGGTCACCTGACTTAGAGTGGCACTCCAATCCCAAGCATCAAAGACACACCTTGTGTGCATCCATGACCAACATCTGGTTCCAGCAGTCATAGCACATCTCGAATCCTGTCGTTTTGGGTCAGTACTTAGTTTTGAAACACCCTGTGAAAAGTTTAGAAGTTGTCTGGAAACCAACAAATTGAGGAACAGAGCTTTAGATGCACATTGAAATGCATGGAAAGAAACAGATATCACAGCGTAGGGTTACGTTTATATGTGGCTCTGCTCTGTCATTTCTAGAACAGTATGGAGCCAGCAGGGACTCACACAGCACTTAGCAGTGCATTGGAACATTGCTATGAAAAGTCTCCAGATCCAGTCAGGCACCTGGGAAAAATTCAAAGGTGTGAAACCTGAAGTTAGAAGTAGCTATCAGAATTGTTCCTAAAGTTTTATGCTGTGTAATGTTATAAAATTTATATAGTGCATAATAACTCAGGATGGTATCCTGGCACTGAACAGGTGTGAGTCTAGCCTAGTAGGACTACTGAAAAAGCTAGGTCTTCAGCTTCTTTTGGGATTCTAGAAGTGAAGAGGAAGTTCTTATTTGTAGTGGCAGTTTTTTCAAAACTTTAGAAGTGAGTTAGGAGAAAGACAGACCACATGATCTGGTTCTCCATACGAGTAGGATGAAAGCAAGTAGGAGTTTGGACAAGTGGAGGTATCTGGAGGATTTGCAAAAGCAAAAGCAATTGTGGGGTATGTTGGGCCGATGTAGTGCATGGAAACTGTGGGGAAGGAGTTTGAATTGAGTTAATTTTTATATGAGGAGCCAGTGAAGCTCTTTCTGGTGTGGTTTCATGTGAGTAAAGCGTAGGAGTTTGAGAGTGATTCTGACAGCAGAGTTCTGATTGGTCTGCAGCCTTTGGGTGAGTTTTTTTTTTATCCCATCATAGATTGTATTCCTGTAGTCCAGCTTGATTGTGACAAGGGCATGTGTAACTGTTTCCCGGGTGCTGATTGGGAGCAATTTCAAAATTATCCTCAGTAGCTTCAGGATAATAAAACATGAAGTGGTGATGCCATTGACTTGGGTGGTCATGTCGAGTTTGCTGTCAGTGACGATCCCAAGGTTTTCGGCATGGGCCGTGGGGGTGGGAGTGGAAGTGGGTGTTGGTCCTAGCTCTGTTTGGTACCATGTGGAATTCCACGGTGAAGTGCTCTGCCCGAAGAACAAGTTATATACCTTTGGTAATGCCTTATCTGATAGAGAGTCTATCTAGCTGCAGATTCCATAACTTGGAATATCCCTTTGGTGTCAGACTGGATCCGGAAATTACTGAGTGGTGCCCCTGGCCGCTGATAGGTGGCATTGAACAGCTCCATGTCGGAGTTGTCCGTGCCAGGTGTGACATGAGTGGTGCCTATATAGGCTCCACCCCTTCGTGCTGATATCAGTGTCTTCTATGAATATTTCTAAGCCAGGAGCACAGAGCCACGTCAGAAGCCTGATTGATATGAGTGAGGATTCTAAGGGTCTACAAGGGCATTTTTTAATAAGCAGATAGATATTAGATTTAAAATAAAAAAAAACAGCAACAAGAAAAAGGAAAAAGCAAAGACCACAACAATGGTGCTCCAAGCTATCAGTCACTGTCCCCTACTATCCCCTCTACCTGAAGATTAAATTACATGATTAACCACAGAATCCAGTGTTGAAAATAATCCATAATATTCCCACCTTTTTCCCCAAATTTTGGGAAACTTTGCATGGCAGCCCCTGGCGATAAAGATTGGTTCCTCCAGTTTAGTGCACCAGTCCATTCCCAAATGCCATTGTTTCAGTGGCTGCAGGGAGGATTGCCTCCAAGTACCAGCAATGTCTCTTTTGGTTACCAGCTTCACCAGTCTAATTAATGTTCTGTGCCCACGAGGCCCTTCCATCCCATAAAGCACCCCCACCAGTGCTACTTTAGGCATCGATTGTATGGGAGTTCCCAGAACCGCTGATAGAGTAGCGCCAAATTGGAACCAGTAAGGGACAATCGTGTGGCATAGCTACACCATAAGAGAAATCATCCTTGCGTAAAGCTGGGATCAGTGAAGATCTGACCCCGCCGCAGTCTCTGGGGAGTTATTTAGGTGTGGTGGAGATAGTGCACTTAGATTAATCGTTGTTGGGTGGAAATTAATAGCTCTCTGGGAGCCATATGGGCCTCCTGCCAATCAACCTCATCCAGTTCCCCAATCCAACCCTCCCACTTCTTACAGAGTGAGTCCAATGAGGCAGGCGCATTACCAATTGGAGCCAGGTATTCCTGGAAATGCCACCATTACCCAACTTCCCAAACAACAATTGGGCTTCAAGAGGATTAAAGTCTGGGAGATCTTGCAGACTCTCACTGTAAAATTCAATGGATGGGTGTACTTGCAAGTACTGATGGAACTGAGTATTTGAAAGGGAGAACTGTAACTGAAGTTTAGCGAAAGAGCACATGGTGGACTCATTCAAAACATCAGCCAATGTGGAAATACCAATCAGATCCAAACGATGAAACCCCTCAAGGTGTGTCAGTTGTGCCAGCTAGTGACATTGCAACAAGGAGATCTGCCTCGTGAGACTCTTATTCCAGCCCGTAAATTGAAGGGCCCCCTCCATATCAAGAAGACCACACTGGTGATCTCCGAAAGTGAGAGAGGTAGCGGACATCCATATATGTAGGGCAGTAACCATTTAGTACCAAGTCACTTAGCTCCAGTTGATATGCTGGGTCAGCCCAGCCACCTGTCAGTCAGTCATTTATAACTAGAAAATGGGAGGCCCAATAAAATAGGTGAATACCTACTGCCAAAATCTCTCCCTTATAGATCGAGTGACGACAGGTGCCCTGAGCTATGCGAGGAGGCTGCCCACGCCACAGGAAAGAGCAAAGCAATGATGCATTTTCCGTAAACCAAAGCCCTGATAAAAGAGGGCCTAGCACCACTTTAGCACCGCCTTAGTGTCATTTTATTTTACACTAAGGTGGCCTTTTATTCGTGCCAGATTAACAAAGTGATGCAATGCATGCATTGTGCCACCTTGTCCCCCTTTGCGCTATATTATGACTGCGCCAGGCATAATGTATGCAAAGGGGGTGTTCCCCTATTACTGGGGCCGGAAAAATGGTGCAAAGAATTCTAATAGACTTCTTTGTGTTGTTTTTTTTGGGCACTTTTAACACCTGCTCAGAGCAGGCATTAAAAGGGGGAACACCATTGTTTACAATGGGCCCCTATGTACTGTTCAGGGATAGCAGCCAAATTTTGGTGCTAACCCTGAACACTACATCAATAGTGTCAAATAAGTTGATGCTATTGCCCTCTACCCTGTGCCATGGTGTGCCATATCTTAGATACTGTACACACATGGTGGTGGTAGGGGGGGTGCTAAGGGGTGCCTCCAAGTGTTTGCAATATATAGCAGAAAATTCTATAAGATGTAGAGAAAACAGGGTAGAATTATCAGTTTTATCAATACAACTCTACCAAGAAGATTTACTAGGAGGTCCTGCCACGTAAGTGAACTGCTCAAGAGAGACATCAAGATAAGGGCTTGGGTGAGGTCTGGCACTGTCGCCACATGTATTCACAGGTATTTGAAACTAAGCCGGCACGGGGAACATCTGCCCTCCAACTGGTTGATGCACTGTCGCCCCTGAGAGGGACAAGGAGGGATTTTGCCCTGTTGGAGATCGGGCCTGAGGCCTCCTCAAAAAGACAGAGGAGCTCAAGGGCCGGGTTTGCAAGATAAAGAAGAACCCCCATCGCTGTATAACCCAATTTTATCCTCAAAGGCATTTGCCCAATGCCAGCTCTTGGGTTGCGCATCGCTTCAGATCATACGCACCAAGGGCTCAATTGCCATGGTGAAGAGCAGTGGGGAGAGGGGACAGCCCTACCGGGTTCCTCATTCAATTGGAAACTTGTTAGAAAGCATCTCATTGATTCGGACATGAGCTGTTGGGCACTAATAAAGAGAGGCCACCATCACACAGAGACGAGGCTCAAAGCCCAAATGGTATCAAAGGCTTTTTCAGAGTCAACAAGGAACAGCACTAAGTCACCTGTCAGTTCTTCTGTGTGAGCAAGGGCACATTGCAGCCGTCAAATGTAATGCCGGGTACTGTGATTTGGCAAAAAGCCACATTGGTAAGGATGTATTATGGATGGAGCCTAATTGCCAAGATTTTGGCATATATATTTTAATATCTACATTGATTAAGGAAATAGGGCGATAGGCTCTGTGGTCCAGCGAGACAGGGATTAGTTTTGGGAAAGACGACAATTGTCACCCGGACCAGGTCTCTAGAAAATTATCCCTTTCCGATGGCTTCTTTGTAGAGCCGAATTAAATGGGGAACCAGAGCATAATGAAGTGGGGAGTAGTACTCAAGGGAAAACCCGTCTGGGCCATGGGTTTTCTCATACTTAAGTTCTCTAATGAAACAAAATTGCAGCATGAATTTCATCTTCAGTGATCAGATCCTCCTGTGTTGGAGCCAAGGAAGGAGTCGGTATATTGTTAAGGAGCAATTGAGTACCCTCTAAAGGAGGCCGCAGACTGCAGGAACAAAGCTACCTGCAGTAGGCTGCAAATGCTGGTACAATATCAGGGGCTGTTGTCACTGTGGTTCCCAAGTCATCCGTAACCTCAGGGAAAAAACATGAGGCAATGTCTCGGATAGCCAGTCGATATAGAAGCGCACCATTTTTGTCGCTGTGTTCATAGATACATTGGGTGGTTGCTGTAGGAAAGTACCATCTTGCCTGGCATGTTACCCCAATTTTTCACTGTATATATGTTGTTTTAGTTGTATGTGTCACTGGGACCCTGGTAACCCAGGGCCCCAGTGCTCATAAGTGTGCCTGAATGTGTTACCTGTGTAGTGACTAACTGTCTCACTGAGGCTCTGCTAATCAGAACCTCAGTGGTTATGCTCTCTCATTTCTTTCCAAATTGTCACTGACAGGCTAGTGACCATTTTTACCAATTTACATTGGCTTACTGGAACACCCTTATAATTCCCTAGTATATGGTACTGAGGTACCCAGGGTATTGGGGTTCCAGGAGATCCCTATGGGCTGCAGCATTTCTTTTGCCACCCATAGGGAGCTCAGACAATTCTTACACAGGCCTGCCACTGCAGCCTGAGTGAAATAACGTCCACGTTATTTCACAGCCATTTTACACTGCACTTAAGTAACTTATAAGTCACCTATATGTCTAACCTTTACCTGGTAAAGGTTAGGTGCAAAGTTACTTAGTGTGAGGGCACCCTGGCACTAGCCAAGGTGCCCCCACATTGTTCAGAACCAATTCACTGAACTTTGTGAGTGCGGGGACACCATTACACGCGTGCACTACATATAGGTCACTACCTATATGTAGCTTCACCATGGTAACTCCGAATATGGCCATGTAACATGTCTATGATCATGGAATTGCCCCCTCTATGCCATCCTGGCATTGTTGGTACAATTCCATGATCCCAGTGGTCTGTAGCACAGACCCTGGTACAGCCAGACTGCCCTTCCTGGGGTTTCACTGCAGCTGCTGCTGCTGCCAACCCCTCAGACAGGCAGCTGCCCTCCTGGGGTCCAGCCAGGCCTGGCCCAGGATGGCAGAACAAAGAACTTCCTCTGAGAGAGGGTGTGACACCCTCTCCCTTTGGAAAATGGTGTGAAGGCAGGGGAGGAGTAGCCTCCCCCAGCCTCTGGAAATGCTTTGTTGGGCACAGATGTGCTCAATTCTGCATAAGCCAGTCTACACCGGTTCAGGGACCCCTTAGCCCCTGCTCTGGCGCGAAACTGGACAAAGGAAAGGGGAGGGACCACTCCCCTGACCTGCACCTCCCCTGGGAGGTGTCCAGAGCTCCTCCAGTGTGCTCCAGACCTCTGCCATCTTGGAAACAGAGGTGCTGCTGGCACACTGGACTGCTCTGAGTGGCCAGTGCCACCAGGTGACGTCAGAGACTCCTTGTGATAGGCTCCTTTAGGTGTTAGTAGCCTTTCCTCTCGCCTAGGTAGCCAAACCCTCTTTTCTGGCTATTTAGGGTCTCTGTCTCTGGGGAAAATGTAGATAACGAATGCATGAGCTCAGCCGAGTTCCTCTGCATCTCCCTCTTCACCTTCTGATAAGGAATCGACTGCTGACCGCGCTGGAAGCCTGCAAACCTGCAACATAGTAGCAAAGACGACTACTGCAACTCTGTAACGCTGATCCTGCCGCCTTCTCGACTGTTTTCCTGCTTGTGCATGCTGTGGGGGTAGTCTGCCTCCTCTCTGCACCAGAAGCTCTGAAGAAATCTCCCGTGGGTCGACGGAATCTTCCCCCTGCAACCGCAGGCACCAAAAAGCTGCATTACCGGTCCCTTGGGTCTCCTCTCAGCACGACGAGCGAGGTCCCTCGAATCCAGCGACGCTGTCCAAGTGACCCCCACAGTCCAGTGACTCTTCAGCCCAAGTTTGGTGGAGGTAAGTCCTTGCCTCACCTCGCTGGGCTGCATTGCTGGGAACCGTGACTTTGCAGCTGCTCCGGCCCCTGTGCACTTCCGGCGGAAATCCTTCGTGCACAGCCAAGCCTGGGTCCACGGCACTCTAACCTGCATTGCACGACTTTCTAAGTTGGTCTCCGGCGACGTGGGACTCCTTTGTGCAACTTCGGCGAGCACCGTTTCACGCATCCTCGTAGTGCCTGTTTCTGGCACTTCTCCGGGTGCTACCTGCTTCAGTGAGGGCTCTTTGTCTTGCTCGACGTCCCCTCTCTCTGCAGGTCCAATTTGCGACCTCCTGGTCCCTCCTGGGCCCCAGCAGCGTCCAAAAACGCCAAACGCACGATTTGCGTGTAGCAAGGCTTGTTGGCGTCTTTCCGGCGGGAAAACACTTCTGCACGACTCTCCAAGGCGAGAGGGATCCGTCCACCAAAGGGGAAGTCTCTAGCCCTTTTCGTTCCTGCAGAAACCTCCGCTTCTTCTGTCCAGTCGAAGCTTCTTTGCACCCGCAGCTGGCATTTCCTGGGCATCTGCCCATCTACGACTTGCTTGTGACTTTTGGACTTGGTCCCCTTGTTCCACAGGTACCCTAGATTGGAAATCCACAGTTGTTGCATTGCTGGTTTGTGTCTTTCCTGCATTATTCCTCTAACACGACTCTTTTGTCCTTAGGGGAACTTTAGTGCACTTTGCACTCACTTTTCAGGGTCTTGGGGAGGGTTATTTTTCTAACTCTCACTATTTTCTAATAGTCCCAGCGACCCTCTACAAGGTCACATAGGTTTGGGGTCCATTCGTGGTTCACATTCCACTTTTGGAGTATATGGTTTTTGTTGCCCCTATCCCTATGTTTCCCCATTGCATCCTATTGTAACTATACATTGTTTGCACTGTTTTCTAAGACTATACTGCATATTTTTGCTCTTGTGTATATATATCTTGTGTATATTTCCTATCCTCTCACTGAGGGTACACTCTAAGATACTTTGGCATATTGTCATAAAAATAAAGTACCTTTATTTTTAGTATAACTGTGTATTGTGTTTTCTTATGATATTGTGCATATGACACTAAGTGGTACTGTAGTAGCTTCACACGTCTCCTAGTTCAGCCTAAGCTGCTCTGCTAAGCTACCATTATCTATCAGCCTAAGCTGCTAGACACCCTATACACTAATAAGGGATAACTGGGCCTGGTGCAAGGTGCAAGTACCCCTTGGTACTCACTACAAGCCAGTCCAGCCTCCTACAGTTGCCCTCCAACAACGGCGTGCTTCACATGAGAGTAGTTGCCATAGCACGGCCCTGTCTTTATCAAGCTGGAGGGTAAGCGCCTCAGTCATAACCGAGCCAACTTAGACATATTGTCAATAAGTGAGTCTCCAGGTCTATGATGTCTTGTTGCCTAGCCCTCTCTTTACGCTTGAGATGACTCCTCGCCCACCCTTGGATCGTTGGCTTACTGGCCACCCAGAGTGTGCCAGGGCTTTGCACAGACCCAGTATTAGTTTCAAAGTAGGAGGTGAGCTCACCAGACAAGTGTTCCATGAGGTCCTCATCTACCTGAAGCCATGCACTGAGGTGCCACATAGGGTGTGTGTAAGAGGCTGGGCTGCCCAGCTGAAGCAGTTAAGAGCAATGGTCAGCAATGCCATGGGAAAGCATCGACCCCCCTTGTGACAGAAATGTCCATTGCCGACAAGAAGACATAATAGATCCAATACATTGACTTAGCAGAGGCAAACATGTGGAAATAGCCCCTCTCACGTCGATTCCAAGCCCTCAAGCTGTCGCAGAGGCCTAAAGACGTCAACCAGCCATTTAAGGAATGGGATTGAGCCTGTTGATCCCGAGAGAAAAGGGTGGACACATTGCGGAGTGAATAGACTACTGCATTAAAGTCGAACCACAAGGATAAATGAGCCGCAGGGCAAATTGGACACGAGCTGAGTCAGGTCATGGAGAGTTTGTATTTGCAAGTGTGGAGGAACATAAACACTAAAAATGGTATGCTACTTTCCCTCCAGCCCTCCCGTCACCCTTATATACTTACCCATGGGATCATGCAGTATGGGTGACCGTAAGGGGAAAACTGTTATGGAGGAGGATTGCCATTCCTCTTGACCCTCTAGTAAAGCCAGCATGGAAGACACACTTGTAACCAAAATCTACCACGGAAGGGGCACTTGATGCCTCTAAGATGGGTCTCTTGTAATAATACTATTCCTGTTCAATGTTGTGTATAAATCTGAGGACCACTGCCCATTTAATAGAGTCCAGGAGACCATTGACATTCCAGGAGAGGAGACTGTGGCTCATCATGTAGCTGACTGGGATATGAACTGTTCATGTATCGGAAGGAGAAAAGGCAGTGTCTCCACAGAGAATGGACAGTGGCCAGAAACAGTGAACTCAAAAGGGAGCAAAAAACATTGAACAACTGCAAAGCAATCAACCAAGACCCACAACAGGCCCCCCAACTCACAGCTCCACCCGGAAGAATTTGTCGGCCAATAACATTCCCAAACAATAATAATCGAGGAAGAGCTCCGTAGGAAAGGGTGAAGGATATAAGCTTTAGTAGGCACCCGGGGTCAAGGATGAGTTAGGGTCAGTTCGGAAAACCTGAGAAGTCATGGTGAGACTGCCGAAGCTGGAAGGTCTCTGGACACATCTATGTTCTCCATTGTTGGGGAATCACGGGGTTGTGGAGGAGCCACATCGTTCCTAGGAAGAGGCTGCAATCCAAGATGTTCAGAGCCGGAAGATGCAAGGGACCGAGCAGGGCCTCCATTCCGGCTCCTAGAATTATGTTGTTGACAAAAGCGAGAGGGAGCAGCAGATGATTGTGAGCTTTCAAGGCACCCCGGCCAGTGCCTCCCACGATATTATGACTGCAGAGGGACCACTGCTCGGTTGCCCATTCCCATGCCACCTTCGGGGTGTTGAAAAAATAAGTGCGGGAGCCTTGCACCACTCACAGTTTGGAGGGGAAGAGCAGCACGTAGGGGATGCACATGACTCTAAGGTTCTGCTTCACTGCATCAATGGATTTGGGTTGCAGGTAGGTCACCCTCATTTTCACCGGCAATATCATTAGTTGCCCTGATTGATATAGGAGATTTTCTAGGGTGCGTGCCTCACACAAGACTGCGTCACGGTCCTTGTAGTTGAGGATTCATATGATCAATGGATGGGGTGGAGCTCTGGGAGGGTCTGTGTCAACGATTTGTGAGCCCGCTCCACCATTAACTATGGTGATAGGGAACCTTCAGGCATCCAGGACTGAAGCCAAGTCTTTACAAACACTCTCGAGCGCCATGGCGTCATCCCCCTCAGGGGATCCCGCCAAGCGGAAGTGATTCTGGCAGGATTGGTTTTCAGCGTCTTCCACTCTGGCTTCAAGAGTCCGGACTGTGACTTGCATGGTAGATACTTTAGCTTTAAAGTCTGAAGAATCGTATCCGAGAGTTGACAGATGATTCTCTGTCATCGAACTTGCTACATTGCGGAGATCTTGTCATAATAGGTCATTGTCAATTCTGACCTCATCCATTTTGGATCCCAGGGCATCCTTGGATGCCTGGATGGCCTGGAGAATTTGGTGCACATCAGTGGAGACTGCCGGTCAGTGAAGCGTTCCCCCCTGTGGGCTTCTTCTCGAGATCAGGTGTCAGGGTAGGAAACCTGTTGATCTTGAACTAGGAACTCGAAGTGGATGGTTTGTCTTTCCCCACCCTCAGTGGTACCATTAAAGAGTGGGGCCAGTCCCCCAAGTGATAGTGGACGGCACAAGTTCACAGAGGAGTTAGATTCAATGCACTTCCTTCAGGTGATAGGAGCTCTTGTTCTCCTCATCTCTGTTCAGATTGCAAACTGTAGAAGGGTTTGAAATTATCTTTCCCATCCCACTTTCCCCACACCTGGGGCAGCACAAGCAGCTGGGGCAAGAAGCACGAGGCTTGTTGGTCAACAAATGAGAGTTCCCAGTTGGTAACGGATAGTCATTTCACTGTCTGGAGTCGTGCACACTCTTGGCCCCACCACTGAAGCAGGGAGAATCAAAACAGTAAAGGTGGCAACTCATGTATGGGCCCAATACCTCGCGCCCAAAGGAAAGCAGCAGCACATCAATCTTAAGGCAAGTATGGAACGGCAAAATTGCAGCAAGGCACCTCTGCAAACAAGGGGATGCCGGTATAGAGTCCCATTCCCACGTAACTTGTTATCTCCACATATAGGAGCTGACAGTTAATGGTCACATTGGCGCCTGGACCTCCTCTCCTCTCAATCCCAGGCTTACCTGCTCATTGAGGTATTCCAGTAGCTGATCCATGCCCATTTGAAATCTGTTGCAGGCACCCAGGAAAATAACTTAATTGTGGGGAGGAGCAGGGCCCACAACGGGACCGCACCACGTCATGGCCCGTAGCCCCACAGGCACCACCACGCCTCAGTTGGGAGTGTCTGTCAGGCCACAGCCACAACTCCCAACGCATGGCCCCAACCTGTGCCACTGCGTGACTCATGGCCTCTGCAGCAGCCGCGCTGATCTAACTGGGAGCCAAGACAAGTCGGGCTGCGATCTCCACTGAGGGGCCCCAGCCAGCACTGCCACATGGCCTGGCAGCAGTCAGATGGGAAAGGATGGGCTCAGGCACCAGTTACCAACAGGTGGGTACACCCCAGGAATTGCCACGACAGATGTAAGTCTCCAGATTTGGCTGGCAGTAGCTAGTCGCCCAAGTCCAGGGATACCCCTCTGGGGAAGACGGCATTTCTCAGTCACAATTTGCGATCCTCCACCATCTTGCGGAAAACAGGTGTGGCCTGACCAAGAAAATATTCACAGTGGAGCCCTTCCCATAAGGAGGTCAGGGAGGCAGTTTCAAGGCATGCCGGTATGGAAAAGGATTTAAGAGGAGGACTCAGGCGCATCTCTAAGATGCGTCCTCCATCTTGGCTGTGCTGCCCACGTCCCCTACAAGGATCTTTTTAGGCGGAAAGGTTCAGTTCATAGAAGGGGGAGAATGGGAGGATTAGTGAAAATCTGGGGCTAGAGTCTCTACCAGATAAGGCATTACCAAAGGCAAGTAACTTGTTCATCTGCAAGAGTTTTCTAGTTACATATTCCTTACCTTAAATAGATACCAAAGCAATACCTCAACAGAGGTGGGTCGGTGAACTGGCTCAAACATAAAAGTCCTGGAGGACCAAATGGGCAAAGTGTTAGTAACATTGGGCCTGACTGTCAAGACAGTAGTGTTGGGGAAATGTGTGCAGGAATGCCCACGTAGCACACTGACAGATATCCAGCACAGGAACTCTATGAGCTAACATAGTAGGCAGAGCAAAGAAAGATGGTTGATGTTTTGGCCGACATCAAAGTTGTCACCACCTTCGGCAGAAAAGAGGAACAGGGTTGGAGAACCATTTTGTCTGGGAAGAAGCTGATATAAGAAGTCTAAACAGAAAGAGCTCATAGTTCGCTCACCCTTCTGGCCGATGTGGTGGCTACCAAGAAGGCTGGATTAAACATCAGAATTCTAAGATGTCATTGGGACATAACCAGAGGTAGGGTTGAAGACCTTACAGAAAACGTGTCACAGCAAGAGACAAACAGGGAGGGTTGGACTGGCAACCACAAAAATGCTGAGATGGCCGAAAGATACTCCTCTACTGTGTCCAAAGCAAAGCCATGCTGGGCTAACAACAGAACAAACAAGAACACTCTGGACAAGTGTGGAAAGTGGGTTAATGTGGTTCTCAGTACACTAAGTCCCAAACTTGTCCAAACAGCAATATTTGCTGATGAACACCTGGGTTTCAAGAAATCCTCACAGACTCGGAAAGAAGGTCAAAGACCCTCAACCGTCACTCTTCAATCTCCAAGTGTGAGGTAGGAGAGTGTGCAAGTTCTGGTGCAGCACTCTTCCTTGTTGCTGCAACAGAAGATCGTCCCAGAAGGGCAGCCTGATCAGAGGACAGATGCGCATGACCAGGAGTTCAGGATACCATAGTCTGTTTGCCCAATACAGAGCCACTAGGATGACTTGGGCCAGGTTTGTTCTTATCTTTTTCAGAACTTGGGAAAGGAGAGGTATCAGTGGAAAGACGTTTAGGACCCCCATATTCCGGTCTAATTTAAATGTATCTTTGAGCGAGAGTCGCTTTGTAAACTTCAGGGTGCACTGCTGACATTGTGCATTATTGACAGTAGCAAATAGTCCTAGCCAAGGTTCTCCCCTGTTTTGAAAGAGACCTTGAGCCACCTCATGATGACATTTGTGGTCTGCGAGGCATAGATGGCTGGGTATGACATTGCAGCCATGTCCAAAGGTGCAGAGCCTCCTGGCACATAGTCCAGGACTGCAGCCCGCCCTGCTTGTTGCAGTATCGCATGGCTGTAGTGTTGACTGTGAACACCTGGACCAACTTCCTTTTGATGGAGGGCAAGAAAGCTTGCAATGCCAAGATAATCACCATCAGCTCCAGAAGACTTATGTGAAGTCAAGTCTCTGCCTGAGTTCAGAGGCCTCTGATCTCCACCTTTCTGAGATGGCTGCCCTAGCCCTGAAGTGATGCATCGGTCACCATTATCAGATCTGTGTGGGGAAGGCAGAGGTGTCTGCCGCTGACCTATTCGTGGTCTGTTAGCCACCACTGAAGGTCTGTCACATTCTCTTTCAAAATCTGGACCAGGTTGGAGAGATTCCCCTGGGGCTGCACCCTCTGGTACTTCAGATCTCACTGCAGAGCTGGCATATACCATCAAGTGTGCTTCACCAGCAGAATGCAGAAGGCCATCAGACCCAATAGTCTCAGAGTCAGTCTTACCGAAATCCACTGAGGTTTAAACATCTGGATCATAGCCAGAATGTCCTAGACTCTCCTATCCGAAAGATAGGCACAGAACTGCACAGTGTCCAAATGACTCAGATGAAAGGGAGTATCTAAGAAGGAGTTAGGTGTAACTTTGGCTTGTTGATAGTGAATCCCAGTGACCGCAGGTGTTTAGCTGTAGTCTGAAGATAGATAAAGACTACCTGTTATGAGCCCACCTTCAGCAGTTATATTGGGACTCCATACCTTTGCAGAAGAGCTGTAATCACAACCATACCCTATGTGAACACCCAAAGAGCACTGGTGAGACCAAAGGAGCAAATTGGACAGGAGCACAGCAAACTGGAAATTCTCCTCGCCCACCGTGTTCCCTAGGTAATGCTGATGGGCTGCAGGACGGGGATATGAAAATAGCTATCCTGAAGATCAACGCTACGATCCAGTTTCCAGAATCTTACACAGACTGGAACAGCACCCTTAATTTCACCTTCCTAGGGAATTCATTAAGAGGGTGCACATGTAGGATACAGCGGAGTCCTCTGTCCTTCTTTGGCACCTGAAGGTAGCTGGAATAGCAACCACAACTTACTTCTGATGGCAGCACTCTCTCAATGGCTCCTTTGGCCAAACAAGCCTGCGCTTCCTGACACAGAGAGGAAAGGTGGTCCTCCGTCAGTCGATCTGAAGATGGTGGCAGGGATGGCAGGGTTTCTAGGAGTGGAAGGGTGTATTCCACAGGGCAAGTTGGAGCACTGTGATGCCATTTTAAACCGTCCCAGCATGCTGAGCATGAGAGTTGGGACAGGGGTGGAGAGGTGATGTGGCACCCTATGATTGTCCAGGGGTGCCTGACTTCTGGAACCTTTCTCTATCCTTTAAAACTCTTGCACAAGGGGGAGTCTCTCTTGACTGGAGATTTTGTCTGCACTTAACTGCTGGACCCCGGGACCGCCATGGAGAAAAGGAAAGAGGAACCCCGAAATGCCCAGGAAAAATGGACTCTGCCTGGTTGACACCAGGACCAGTGGGTCTCTCCAAGGGCCAGTGAAGCTGGGTTCCTTATACACCGAGGACCAGTTGGGAGAAAGCCCTGGACTCTTGCATCCAGAGTGTAAGACCAGGAGTAAAGCTGGCACAGTGAGGCAGTAGAACCAGCTCCCTTACAAATGCACCACTTTGTAGGTGAATAAAATGAGCCCAAGACACTCAAACGTGGCCCAAGAGAGCCTGTCTTATGGCACTTTAAAGATTGGCAACCTGTGACCTTTCTCTTACAACGGAGCACGTGGGACTCTGCTGTCTCTCTGAAAAGTGCCCCCAGTGTGGACCAGAGCCCAGGGGTCAGCACAGGAATTATTGCGTGTATGGAGCCCTCTCCCTGTCTTCACTTTCACCGGTGGGGGCCACCATCTCCCTGGGGGTTGACGTTTTGAATTTTTCCAGGGAGGGGGTGTGCATGGGGCCCCTTCCCTTGTCCCAGGACCCCATCCCCTAGGCTGCATTCACAAAAGGAGGCTGGGGCCACATCCTCAAACCCTGTGAGAAGGACAGTGTGATACTGTTGTGCTCACCCCACCCCCCTGCCCATGTCTGGGAGTAGATGGGCAGCCCGGCAGCAGACTGCACCCTCCCCATGGGAGGGAGCAGGGAGAGAGATGCTGCTGGCTCCCACAGCCACACATGGAGGTGTGGGTTATGCAGGAGCTGGCAGGACAGTGAGGACTGGGCTCCCTTGACTGCCCCCAACATTTGTGTGGCATCCGGGTGCCCAGGTGGGTCAGTGCATCCCCCCAAAAATGGAGGGAAAAAAAGGAGTTCTGTGATGCGAGGACAAATTCAAAGCTGCGGCTCTCCCCAGCACAGGGGTAGGGGTGCACATTCTGTATTCACTGCTTTTGGGGTAGCGCCCCTTAATTTCCTGTGGGGCTATGTTATTTGCATATCTTGCTGCTTGCAGTGGCCCCCAAAAATGGGGCACCACCAATGTTAAGAACTAGGTATAATTATTATGCAATGCCGTATGTAGTATTTAATTACTGCTTAGTATTTAGTAGTGTGTGTAAATAATAAATGTACTTCTTTTACAAAGAAATATAACTGACTGGGCAATTAATTATTGAGTGCTAATATTGTGTGCCAGTGAACAAGGATTACTAGCCCACACCACCAACCTCTGGGTAGGCCTTCGATTGCTCTGCTTCGCTACTCTGTCAAGTGCAACAATGGGGTGTGTGGTTTCCAGTAAGGGGAATTGTGGACCATGGTACAAGGCTGGCAAAAGAGGAAAACTGCTTCCAGAATGTATCCAGCCTCTTGATTTCCCTATATGGTTGAGTGGTAAGAAGTGCACTGGGATGCACTTTGGAGGTAAAGCATTCACCACCAGGCTCCAAGGGGAGGGGTGCTGGGTCAGGAAAGCTGAGTCCCCAGGATCAGGAAAGTGGTGTTGTGCAATTGTTTTGTGCACGGGGTGCCTGTGCATGACTTTGCCAAAGCTCCATGCAAGACAGCAAAGAGGGCTTCATTAAAGGGCAGTAGGGGCTCTGTGGGAAGCACCTCCTTCAAGATACTGGTCTTAACTTCAATAGAGGGTAGCTGGAGATCGAGGACCTCAGCTCCCGCATCACCATCTTAGCAAAGGATGCCTCTTCCTCATAGTCACATTAGGAGGAGAGACCAGGCTAACATCTGGTAAGGTGTCCAGGCCACTAGTGTCAGCCAGCTCCTCATACCTGTTGTCATCATCCAACTGGGCCAAAGGGTCTTCATGGGAATCATCAGGGTAGTCATATGGATCTTTTGAACCACAATAGATGGGGGTGGAGGGAAAATAATGAACTTGGTCCAGCACACACCCTCCTCTGATTGCCAGACTATGAGCAGAAAGAGTGTACTGGTTCACTGCTCCATCAGGTCAACTTGACTTCTGGTTCAATGATGCACGCAGATCTAGGGAAATCCTTGTTTGAAGGATGCAAAAGCACTCACATATCTAGGTGGCATGCTTCATCATTGGGTTAGCTCCTCGCTGGGTGTATGCTGCAATACCCAGCGAGATCCCCAAAACTGGGGCTCTTTGTCAGATATCTTCTTTCTCCCCCTCACATGGTATTACCCTGGACTTAGGTCACTGCCCAAGTTGGGTGACTATAAGAGTAGTTGACAGACTGGATAACAGTGAGGTTAAAATATTGACTACAGGCACTCCCTTAGCAGTATTTATTCCTGGAGAGCACCCATGCCAAGATTAAAAACATGACTGAACCGATCCATCATAATAATGAGCCACTGGTTATGTTCATTAGGGTCAAGATGTTTCATGACCATAAGTGCCCAAAATATCTAGGCATTTCATCGGGCCTATAAACGTTCCCATAGAATAAATATGTGATTTCATTTTTTTAACTAGCTAATTGTACTGCTCAACCTGTAGAGAGAGAAAAAAAGACAATGCAAACATGAAAATGATTATGTAACGCTAGAGTAGTGACTGTACACTTGAATATAATCATGCGAAAAAACCCATATTGTTATGCAGCACAGTTCGGCAGATAGGCTTGGAAGATAATGGTCCGACAGTCATCACAGTCATCATTCAGGGACTCTGTAAGCTTGGTAGGATATCCAGCACATCTCCTCCAAAGCCAAGTAAGTGCACTTCAGACCACTGCCTTGCAAGCTCAACCACCAAAACTTTGCTTCATTATTTGGTTAACCTGTTTACTTTGGTTATACAGTTGGTTAAGGAGTTGCCTCTTTGCGTTTTTTCTAAGGGGCTCTTTTAACTGATCAAATCAATACATTTCGAGTATACTTTGCTATATGTGATAACAATGAGAATGTGAATAAAAACATTTGTATCCTGGGCACATCCTTTTTACACCTCTTGGCACGTATACTGCATGCAATGTGTGTTTTTTCACACTCTCTGAGTTTGATGAGGGTTGCTCCAGGAAATTCAGGGAAGTGTGGAATGGACCCAGGCTCCACAGGTGGAGTGCGGGAAAGGGCCTCGACTTGAATTGTAATGATTCTGGTGAAGTTGAAGAGCTATTCTACTTTTATACGTTTTGTTATTTATGGGACTTACCTGATGACCACTTTGACTAGCGAAAAAAACTGACAGGAGCAACTCCAGGAGCGGGCCCCAGTCTTCCAATGTCTAGCCGCTAGTAGCTTTATCTCCCGCATCACCTTGGGATGCCTGGTGCGGCAGTCAGGACAGTTCCTGTAGCCGTGGTCTGGCTCCAGGGATCGCAGACAAATCAGATGGTGATCAGTCACAGACATTTATCTGTTTCAGGTCTCTGAGGGTTTATAACCCACTGGTTTCTTAAGGAACATTCCTAAGTCTCACTTGGAGGAAAATGCTAAAAAAAAGTTGACAAAGTGCCCAAAAAGTGGTCACCCATTGACTAAGGAAGCTCTTCTGGATCCATGCGGTTGGTGCGGAAAGAAAGGAACTGATGTCAGAGCGCTGGGGTGGCGCCCATACAGGGACCACACATGTCATATCCAGTGTGGTTTATGCCTCAGTGCCGAGCCATTCAATGCCACCTACCAGCACGCAGGGGTACTGCTGAAAGTTTTCCGGATCCATTCTGATGCCTAGGGCATATTCTAATGTAAGGAATCTGCAGTTATAAGTCTTTATCAGATTATCACAATTTCAGTCTTCTCAGTGTCCTACTTCAGATTGTTGGTGTTCATCCAGAGGCAATTTCAGGCATGCAGTCTTTGAACTTGATCTGGATACTGGGAGCCTTGACCGTGAGGGATGAGCTTTTTTTTGTTGGCATAGGAGAGGTTGATGTTGTGACAGCAGACAAGGCAAGCTAGAGGGATTATGTAGGTATTGAAGAGGGACAGGCTCAAATATGATCCTTGTGTAACTCTGCTGATGCAGTCGAGGATATCAGAAGTGTATGGCTGCAACCTTCCAGTCAGAAGGAGCGGATCCATTATAGTGAATGTCCTTGGATTTCAATGCCATGTAGGCATTGGGTGATGATGGGATGATCAAACGCTGCAGAGAGTTCCAGAGGACAATGGCTCTCATGTCTCCTCCACTTAGAGTCATGCAGATATCATCCAGGGCAGCAATGAGAGCAGTTTCTATGGTGTGGTTGGCTCTGAAACCGGACTGAGTGGTGACGAGGGTTTGGTGATCATTGAGGTATTCAGTGAGCGTCTATTGATAATTTCCTCAAAGATCTTGGTGGAAATTGTGACAGAGAGAATGGTCTGTTGTTGGCGAGCATTGAATTATCAGCAGATGGTTTCTTCAGCAATGGTAAGTCAGTTGTGTGTTTCCAAGTACCTGGCAAGGTTTTAAGAGAGGTGGAGACATTCAGAGTGGGTGTGAGTATGGCCCTGATGGCTTGCAGTCATCTGCAGCAGGCATGAAGGGGGCAGGGATCCAATGGGGCCCTTGAGCGGATAGCCTTCATGAGTGGCCGTGGTTTTTTTCTGGGGTTATGATGGGCCATGTTATTAGCATTGGTTCTATGGAAAAGATTTGGAAGTGTTTGGTGAGGGCTGGTGGGTCAGCTTGCGGATTGAAGTTGCTGTAAATGATGATGATGATTTTGTTGTGAAGAATTGAGAGAGATTGCTGGAGAGGTCCTGTGTGGGGGTGTTCGAGTTGGAGGCAGCCACTGGTGAGGTGAAATCCTTCAAAATGGCAAAGATGTATTTGCTTCTGCTGGTGCTGGCATTGTTGCAGCCTGCTAGAGTGGCATGTTTGATAGTCCAGATCATTTGTGGTAGCTTCTAGCATTTCTGGGTAGACTTGAACATGCTCCTTTTTGTACTGTCCAGGCTCATTCTCCAATGGTGCTACAGTTGTTTGCAGTGGCATTTCACATTCAGAGTTTCTCTATGGACCAACTGGCTTTGGGTTTAAATCTTGTTGTACTGCTGGGATTGAGGAGGGGTAGGGAGTCTGCATAGAAGGTGATCCAATTGTTGAAATTATTTTTTGAAGTGAGTTTATTTTTAGGCTTTGACAGTGAGCATGAAACAAGTAGTCACCTCACTCACATCTGAGATAGTCACACCAAATACAAGATAGAGCATTAAGACGATATCCACAAGGCCATATTTACAGGTACATTATGGGGTCATTATGACCCCGGCGGTCGGTGTTATAGTGGCTGTAGTACCGCCAACAGGCTGGCCGTACATACCGCCATATCATGACATTGGCGGTTAGGCAAAAGCCAAACCTTCAAATGTACCACACTGACCGGCACAGCGGTAACGACCGCCGGGCTGGGGACTACAGTCTCCAGCTCGGCGGCTGCCAGTAGACCACCCACGGTAATATGACCCCCCCACCGCCATGGTTTCCGTGGCTTTTTTGCCGCCATGAAAACCATGGCCGTAGGCACTATCAGTGCCAGGGAATTCCTTCCCTGGCACTGATAGGGGTCTCCCCTGCCCCCTCTTCCCCTCCCCCTTCCGTCCCCCCGACATACACACACCTACACGAACAGACACACACGCATACACACATGCATACCCACATTCACCCATGCATGCATACCTTCATGCACACACACTGACATACATACAAGCACACACGCATTCACACATCACAACATACATGCACGCTCACATCCATTTATGTACACATGCATTCCACACGCACACACCAGCTTGCATGCACACTGATGCAAACACACACACCACCACACAACACCCCTCACCCCCTGTCCCCTCCCCTGTCGAAGCACCCAACTTACCTGCTTGCAGGGGGGCCTCCGGCAGGAGACGAGATGCAGTGCTGCTGCCAGCAGCAGCGTCCGCCAGAAGACTACCACCAGGCCGTATCATGGATCTGCTGCTGGCAGCAGTGCCACCTTACCGCCGTCCACCACCATGACCGTAGCCAGAATTCCACCAGCCTTCTGGTGGAATTCCATCTACGGTCATAAAATGCCAGTCGGCTGGTAGCCACGGTGATGGTCTTTTGGCAGCCGTCGCCGTGGCGTTAGACAGCATTTACCACCTATGTCATAATGGGGGCCTTTATCCCTTTAGCATTACAGCGAAGTGCACATCTACTCACAGAATTCAGTATCAATTGTTGAAACTCTTGATGGCTTTTGGAAAGCTGTTGCTATGTTCAAATCAGTGGGTGTTGAGAGCGGTCTTCCAGTCCTTGTTAGTGGTAGTACTCCAGTTGAGTTAAGATGCAAAAGATCAAAGAAAAGGTGTGCCTTTTTGAAACAGTGTTTTGGACAATCCTTTGCGAAAGAAAACAGCCCATCCAGGATAGTGCTGAGCTAAATGTGTAGAGCACTGTCTGTGTGGGACATTGTGAGTTCAGGCAAAGACAATGATTTACTGGTGGAGCAATTTAAAATGAAGGGGATTTCTAAACAGAACATAATTTGGCACTATTGGTGGGACAGCCTGTATGGACCAAAAAGGGATATCATTTAGAAAAGTGTGGACTACACTGATGAATGGTGTGAATGAATCAAAAAGCAGGGAACTTCCCTTCATAGTAGCGTAGATCAGGAATTGTGAGAATATGCCCCCATCAAGACAGTGTTATGCAACATTTGTGTAGCAGAGTATGTTGTTATATGTATATGTGTGTAAATGAGAGTACATCTGTGTACAAGTGGGTGTATGTTAGTGTATTTGTGCCAGTGTTTTTGCTAGTGTTAGTGCACAAGTGTGGGTCTAGAGTGTGTGTCTGTGTGTGTGGGTGTATATGTGTTGCTCCCTTCACACAGTATCTCATATGTTCAGCACTGTGTTAAAGATTTGAAAGGAAAATATATGTTCTTACAGCTAAACTCTTGTTGAACCTGGTCCTCTCTACAGGGCCCCCCGAACTTGTTGCCTTCACTCCCTTCCTTTGCTGAACCTGTTTCTTTGGCCTTTAGGATTCTGTACACTTTGCCACTGCTAAACAGTGATAATGTGCTTGTGTTCTCTCCCTAAAACATGATACAACTGACACCCGATTGGTGCATTTAATTTACTTGTAAGTCCCTAGTATATGTTATCATGGGTAACCATGACGGACCTGTAGATTAAATGCTACTAGTGGGAAGCAGCACTCATTGTGCCACCCACTAAAGTAGCCATTTAAAACATGTCTAAGGCCTGCCACTGCAGCCTGCAGAACAGTTTTAAACTGCCTTTGTGATTATGACAAAATAAACATGTTTCCAGGTCTAAAGCTTCATTTTTAATAATTATTATCCACCCCTAAGATTGGCCCTAAATGCTCATAGGGCAGCGTTCATGGTATTTAAAAAGTAGGATGGGTGTTAAATGTTTACATGTTCTGGTAGTAAAAAATGCCTAACAACGTTTTTCACTACTGTAAGACCTAGCTCTCACATTGGCAAACACTGGGTTACCCTATTACATTTAATTGGTGCCAACTTTGGATTGGGAGCAGATCGAGATATAATTTTCAGGTTCAAATTAATTGTAATTTAAAATTCGCTTTACTGGTAAAGTCGAATTTAAGTCACAATTCTGAAAATTGCACTTTTTAAAATGTGGTAGTTTCTTGCCCTAGCCATTTATGCCTTCTGTCAGTATCCTGGGTCACATAACTGTGAATGGTTCTGCTACTGGTGTTTGTGTGTTCTGCCAGACAGTGATGCAAAAGGGGGTTAGTTGTGGACAGGATGGGCTATCCTTCCAGGATGTCTGGGGGTGAAGAAGTGTCTTTCCCCACTTACACTTCAAGGGCCTTGCCTTCAGCACACAATGGACCTTGACAAATGGACCTTGACACCAGCTTTGTCTCTCTCCGGACTTCTTGGAGCCTTGACAGGGGAAGGGAAGAACTTTCCATACCATGTGTGGGGGTAGGACAGGGTGTTCCTGCCCAGCACATGCAAAGTCAGTCACCAGGTATAAATATTGGTCCTCCTGAGCCAGTCTTAAGTACACTCCTGAACCTGTGGACAACACAAAAGGAGGAGTACCATCCCTCCCAGAGGGCTGCCCTGCTGCTACCAGAGGAGTGCCCTGCTGCTTGAGGCCTTCCTTGCTGTCTGGGCAAGGAAGACTGGACTTGCTCCCTTCATCCTAGGCCAACCTGAGTGACTCAAGGATCAATTTGGCTGATCTCTTGTCTGAACTATAGTGACAGAACAAACCTCCAGAGGCCTCCCTGCATCTGTCCAGATGATCTGCTGCACTGGATCTGCCTTAGCCCTGTTGGCCTCTGCTTGAGTGAGTTCCTGATCCCCAATAGGTGCTCCCAGGCCCTGGACCCTTGACTGACATCAGTTGAGAGCCTCCTGTGAAGAAATGAGAAGCCCTGGAAATTTGTGCTCTTCGCAACCATGAACAAGCTGGTTTGCACCAAGATTTTGCCACCCATGATGGCCACCAAAGCTCAGATCCTATGAACTTTGTGCAACAGTGACTACCAGCAAAGACCAGCAGAGCGAAATCTTCAATTCACACTTCTGCAGTGACCAACAACTTGAAGTTCCAGCAACAACTGTCTGTGGTACCCTATTGACTACACACATTATAACCCGCACCACCCAGCCCTCTCTTCATGCTACAGTGGTGACTACCCATGATGCTGTCTCGGCAGCTTCCTCCAACGCAATCTAAACCTTTCACACCTGACTTTGAGAGGGTAACTTCTTCAGCAGGACTAACCTGGTCCCTGGGTCCAGCCTGTGCACCATTGGGGTAGGCCTGAATTTGTGACTTGTCCACAGTCTAGCATGACCAAATGACTGCTAGTGGCACTTTGTGCTGTTAGGCATTATATCTATGTAAAACGTAGAAACTGCATAGCTTGGTTACAACTGACTAGATATTGGTTGTTCTGGTCTCATTTGATTTATTAAACTTTACTCTATTTTTCTAATCTGGTTTGATATTTTTCTTATGATTTCACTGTTTTAGTGCTTGTGCCATGCATAAATACTTTACACAATGCCTCTACGTTGAGCCCAACAGATTTTGTGCTATACTACCATGGGGTTAAGCACAGTTTGTTTTATAGACCTTTTGTCGTTCACCCTGACAAGGATTGTGGTTGTTGTTGGAGTGGAGCTTGAAACATTCACAACCACCAATCAATAATCCAATTTCTTACAACTCCGAAATACACTAATGGAGAGAGAATGTAAGTACATTATGCAGGATTGGGCCTCATAGAGTAGTAAGTGTCAGAGAGCAAGAAATGGATACTTACTTGTAGTTCTGGTTTTGAATCATGGTGGTCTTCATGTCATAAACATTAGAATAATGCCCTGTAAAAACTTTATATCGTATATAAATCTAGCTACAATCTATCTATAGTGCTATCTTTAAATATAGTAGTAAACCAATGAACTTTTTATGCACTGCTTATGACCTCACATATTACATCATTCACGATGTAAAATGACACCATTTATGACTTCACCGAAGACATCTCAAATAACACATTGATGACATAATCCATGACACTCATACTCACATTTTTCCATAAACTCTTACATCATGTTAAAAAAGACAATTGGTAGTGAAAGGTCTACAGTCATGCACAGACAAAACTTCATGTTATTACATGTGGCAGTGTATTTAACAGACATATGGTGTGCCCTGGAGTCAAGTCTGATTGTCAATGGCAAAGGTCATATGTGCATGGTTTACCTAACAGTAAAGATTTGTGTGCAAGCATTACTACTTCTTAATCAAGGTAAGATATGAACATGCCTGGTGAGAGTTGCAAAGGCACATTTGAAATTACGTTCTGCCGTGATGGCAAAGCTAATTGCCAAATATTTATGAGAAAGGTCCAAGATTGTTTCCACAAAAGATTATTCATCTGTACATGCATTGCCATGAGCCTTTGTGGAAAAAAAGGTGTCATACAGAGCTCTAGACAAATTGTATGTCAATGAAGGTTTATAAGATGTTCATGTTTAGATGAGAACTTCCATCAAGTTTCTGAGTAATTTCACGTTGATAAAGGATTTAGCATGTAGGGGTGATAACTTACACATGTTTTAACTCAGTTTGGATTTGAGCATGGGCCTAAAGTTGTATGACCATCTACTTGTCTCAACAAGGTGTGTAGTGTATTTCACAGTACAACAGAGGGATGTCTATTGCACCTTGCCGAAGGTGGGACATCATTGACTAATACACACATGTCAACAGTTTGTAATTTGTGAATCCTGTGAATTGCTTTGTTGGGTGTTCCAATTAAAGTACGATCATAACATACACTTTTCTCATTGGTGGTTAAACTTTCAAAAGTATCTGAACCCATTAAAATCTATAGAGGCTATCTGTTTCTTAGGTGAGTAAATACAAGTAAAAAGTGTGTGACATCCACTAAACGTGGGTGAGTTGACACATATGCAATCTCTATTGTACAACACAAAGCAATATTCATTATGTGTTAATTATTTTTCAAAAATCTGGGCTAGTTTTTAACTTCTTGAATTACTCCCAGCCCTTAAAGCGGCGACAGACTGGATTTGAAAGATTTTTTTGAGCACTAACCCTGTGCACCGGTAGGTTGCGTCGTGGGGCTCTGCGTGCGTCATCGGTGTCATCTGTGGCACCTATAATGGCTCCACTCAGTCGCGTTGACGTCAGTTTCCTTTCATAACTTTCCATGCCAGCAGTGGGGACCATGAAGAACACTGACACTGGTGTGGATATCTAGGGCCCTGAAAGGGACACAGTCCTGTCCCTAGAAATCCATTTGCAGAGCGGGGAGGATGGATTGGTCAGTAAGGAATCGGCAGCTAGATATAGGCCCTCATTCTGACCTTGGCGGGCGGCGGAGGCCGCCCGCCAAAGTCCCGCCGTCAGATTACCGTTCCGCGGTCGAAAGACCGCGGCGGTAATTCTGACTTTCCCGCTGGGCTGGCGGGCGGTCGCCTTCAGACCGCCCGCCAGCCCAGCGGGAAAGAGGCTTCCACTATGAAGCCGGCTCGGAATCGAGCCGGCGGAGTGGAAGCTGTGCGACGGGTGCAGTTGCACCCGTCGCGTATTTCACTGTCTGCGCAGCAGACAGTGAAATACATGTAGGGGCCCTCTTACGGGGGCCCCTGCAATGCCCAGTGGCATGGCACTGCAGGGGCCCCCGGGGGCCCCGCGACCCCCCCTACCGCCATCCGGATCCCGGCGGTCGGACCGCCGGGATCTGGATGGCGGTAGGGGGGGTCAGAATCCCCGCGGCGGTGCAGCAAGCTGCGCCGCCGTGGAGGATTCTATGGGGCAGCGGTACACTGCCGGGAACCCCCCAGTGGTGCCGGTCCGACCGCGGCTTTACCGCCGCGGTCGGAATCCCCATTGGAGCACCGCCGGCCTGTCGGCGGTGCTCCCGCGGTCCTCCGCCCTGGCGGTCAAAGACCGCCAGGGTCAGAATGACCACCATAGTCTCTTTAAGATAAGACGTTATCAAAGGTAAGTAACTTGTTCATCTGATAGACACTTCTACCTGCACTTTCCTTACCTTAGAATAGATAGCCAAGCATACCATCCCTGGAGTTGGGTCTGCAGATGGATTTCAGACAAAGAAGTCCTGCAGGACCAAACGGACAGAATGCCCATCATGACGGAACTGACTGTCCATGCAGTAATGTTTAGTAAACGTGTGCGGGGGCCTATATTGCTTCTTGGCAGATATCCAGGACCAGACGTCATGTGCTAATGCAGTGGTTGCAGCCTTGGCTGTGGTGGAATGAACGTCCAAGCCATACGGGGGTTACTTCTTGACTAATGCATAGCAGTTTTTAAAGCAGAGTACAATCATCTGGAGATGTTTTTTTTTTTTCTGCACAGAACAACTGTTTTCAGCTCCGACATACCCCACAAAGAGTTGATTGTCCACCAGGAACTCTAGTGTGCAGTCAAGGTAGAGCAATAACACTTGTTTGGGGTGCAGACAATGAAGACACTCCTCTTCCTTGGAAGGGTGAGATGGAGCATATAAAGTAGGCAAGGTGATGGATTGACCTACATGAAAGGATGTGACCACCTTTGGAAGAAAGGAGGCCATGCGAAGCTCCAATGTGTTGCGATGGATGTATAAATAGGGTGGCTTCGATGACAAGGCCTACAACTCACTAACTCACTGGGCAGATGTTATGGGCACAAGGAAAGCCATTTTAATAGTGAGCAACTGCAGGGGACAATTGTGAAGCAGCTGAAAAGGAGCGCATATTAAGAACGTGAGAACTAGATTCAAGTCCGACTGATGCAAGATGGAAGGAGAAGGTGGGTAAAGATGAACAAAATCTTTCAAGAACCTATGCATTAAAGGAGATTTGAAAAGAGAGGGTTGGCCAGGTAATCTGAGGAATGCAGAGATAGCTGAAAGATAGCCCTTAAGAGTGCCCAGATCAAAGCACTACTGGGCAAGAGATAGAATAAAGCTAAGAACTTGAGAATGGGGGGCAGAAAGGGGATCAACATTTCTGTCGGAACACCAAGACACAAGTTTGTTCCAACAGCAGGTGTAGGTTATCTTGGTGGAGGAACACCTGGCTGCCAAGATAACATCACAGACTTAGGGAGGAAGGTCAAATGTTGTCAACTTCCACCACTGAATCTTCATGCAGGAAGGGGGAGACTGGACAAGTTCAGGTGTAGAACCCTACCCTGCTGCTGCAACAGAAGATCCTCCCAAAGGTTGAGCCTCATGGGAGGATCGATGGCCATGCTCAGTAGTTTGGGATACCAGTGTCTCCATGCCCAGTCCAGAGTCACAAGAATGACTTGAGCCCAGTGGTTCCTGATCTTCTTGAGAACTCTGTGCAGGAGTGGTACAGGTGGAAAGGCATACAAGAGGCTTGAGCTCCAGTCAAGACTAAAAGCACCTGAGGAGTGCTGGTCATGCCAAAAAGAAGCACAGTAAACTGGAAATGCTCATGGCTGACCGTGAACCGCAGGTAATACCTGTGGGCAGGCAGGACAGGGATTTGAATATATGTGTCCTGCAAGTCCAGCACTACAAACCAGTATCCTGGATCCAGGGCAGAAAGAACCTGAGCTAAGGTGAGCATCTTGAATTTCTCCTACTTCAGGAAGTAGTTGAAGGGCTGTAGGTCTAGGGAAGGACGAAGGCCTTGGTCCGTCTTCAGCACCAGAAAGTAGCAGGAATAGGAACCGCAACCTACTTCTGGTGTCAGGACCGTCTCTGTGACACCTTTGGTCAAGAGAGCCTCAACTTCCTTGCATAAAAGAGAAAGAACATCATCTGTCAGCCTTGAGATGGCAGAATGTGGGGAGGAGTAGTCAGAAAGCGGAGGGAGAAGCCCTTTCAAACTATCTGCACAACCCACCTGTCTGATGTTATGGACTGCCAATGGGGCACGTGATGATGTATCTTGCGACTAACTGGGTGCCTATGATGGTATAAGGGCAAATTATGAGTGTTTGGGGGCATCAGCTGTGGTGGCTTTGTGGTGGACTGACCCTCCCTCCGCATGCTTGATCCACAAGTCTTATGAATACCGCATCTTCAGCTGCGCAGGGAGCTGAGGAGCATGCATGGCGCAGGGGGCCGGGCAGGAACTAGAGTGGTTGGCAGCCCCTTCCATAGCCACAAAAGGGGTATAAAGCAGACTTGGAGATGGCATGGGCATCAGATAAGCCCAAGCACTGGGCAGTAGCCCAGCAGTCCTTAAATCTCTCAAGCGCCAAGTCTGCTTTGTCTCCAAAGAGATGAGAACCATCAAAGGGCATGCCCATCAAAGAAGATGTGACATACTCGAAAAGCCAGTAGTACATAGCCAGGCGTGGTGCCTAAGGCACCCTGTCAATGAAACCACTCTGCCTAGCTAGTCAGTTGTGTTGAGTCCACATTGAATTGTGAACTTTTCTGCAACTCTCCCGTCTGCTACCGGGGATTCCCAAAACTCCTTTTCCCCATTCATTTTTCAATAGGGATTTTGAACAGAGATAGCGCCAAAACTACTGGACAGAATTACACCAAATTTGGCAGCTCTTGGTCCAGAAAGAGCCCTTTTTGTTATTCGTGTAAATCTGTTCAGTAGTTTTTGAGAAATTTAGGAAAATCCAGATATAGGGACCCGAAGGATTCGGAACCCCTCCCAATCTCGTGCTGAGATCTGATTGGTTGACAACACTTTAACAAGGAAGTATTGTCAGCCATGTTGAGACTTGGCTTGAACCAAGTCCCAGACAAAAAGTAAAAAAAATAGAAAAGGGGCTACAGTACAGACACCCTGACACCTTAGCACTGGTGCTGGGGTCGCAAAGGAACAGCCCCCAAACTCCGGGCTTAAATGCATTTTTTAAAAAAAGGTTTTGCTGTGATTCACAGCAGATCTAGAAAAAACTTCCCCAACCCAAAAAAATGAATCGCTGGTTCATACTGAAAGGAGATCTTACTGTTTATAAATGCCAAATACATTTTTCTTTTCAAATTATGCAGAAATATCTCATTCTAAGTATATCTGGCCTGGAGAGAATGAATTCCATGTCTGTTATCGGCTTTGCTGGATCTGAAAACAAACATAAATGAAACCGGTTGAGAGTGCGCCTCCGTCTTGGGACAACCTTTCTTTGTGGATTTATGACGGCCTGTCCAGCCGTGGAGGGAGCACCACTGCAGAAGGAGCAGGGCTGCGTGACCTCACTTAAAGTCACGTATAGTTCAACAGGTTAGGAATTACAAGCAAATCTGCTAACTCGACTTTGAATTCAACCCACTGGAGGGTAATGTACTGTATTTAAACATGAGGCTTGTGAAAATTACACCTACTTGGAAAAAACGAACTTGCAGGACCACGTATACCAACATGCACTGGCTGTGACTCACTGGAGGCCCAGTATAGGGGAGGTATTTAATGGTTAATCATGTGCCTGCAATTGACTTAATGATTTGCCTCGCATTTGGCCTGTGAACAAGGGCAAGGATGCCCGAAACGCGTCTGGCCTGGAGAGAATGAATTCCATGTCTGTTATCGGCTTTGCTGGATCTGAAAATAAACATAAATGAAACCGGTTGAGAGTGCACCTCCGTCTTGGGACAACCTTTCTTTGTGGATTTATGACGGCCTGTCCAGCCGTGGAGGGAGCACCACTGCAGAAGGAGCAGGGCTGCGTGACCTCACTTAAAGTCACGTATAGTTCAACAGGTTAGGAAATACAAGCAAATCTGCTAACTCGACTTTGAATTCAGCCCACTGGAGGGTAATGTACTGTATTTAAACATGAGGCTTGTGAAAATTACACCTACTTGGAAAAAACGAACTTGCAGGACCACGTATACCAACATGCACTGGCTGTGACTCACTGGAGGCCCAGTATAGGGGAGGTATTTAATGGTTAATCATGTGCCTGCAATTGACTTAATGATTTGCCTCGCATTTGGCCTGTGAACAAGGGCAAGGATGCCCGAAACGCGTCTGGCCTGGAGAGAATGAATTCCATGTCTGTTATCGGCTTTGCTGGATCTGAAAATAAACATAAATGAAACCGGTTGAGAGTGCGCCTCCGTCTTGGGACAACCTTTCTTTGTGGATATATATATATATATATATATATATATATATACACACATACGTACTGTTGGTCACCAGTAGGTAGTTATAGTTAGGACCTAGTTTCCATAGGAAAACCATTTTTTTTTATTTGCTTATAACTTTGGTGTTGTTTGATGAATATTCACAAAAGTTTTTTTTTTTTTTAAAGTGCTCTCCTGTCTTTTGTTGTGCATAGAAATCTTTGGGATGATTTGTTAAGCACGGGACCCAGAAATGAGGGGTGGGGCAATGTGTTTCCAATGAGATCTTAGACATGACTACAGCCTGAACTGCTAAATGGAATTACACCATATTTGGCGGAAAGCTAGATCTTGGTCCAGAAAGATATCTTTTTGTGATTTGGTGTAAATCCATTCAGTATTTTTTTAAATATCAAAGGAAAACTAAATTTGTATATCTAGGGACGCAGATCCTCAATTGATCTGACAGATTTCATTCTGAGATCTGATTGGCTGCCAACATTTCAACCAGGAAGTGTTACCAACTATTTTGGGGCTCAGTCTAAGCCAAATAAAAAAAAAAGTTAAACAAAAAAGAAGGGGGCAAGATAGGAATGCCCTGACCCTCTAGGCCTGATGGTGGGGTTCTCCAGAGTCCCCACCAGGACCAAAAAGCATTTCGTTTAATTTTCCTGTGAAAAAAAGCAGAGGATCTGTGAATTACAGGAACCATTTTTAAAAAAAAATCCTGTGTGGTCTCCCACGCTTGTTTATGGTTGAGCCCCCAGGTACGTCAGGTCCTGGGGCCAATTTTAATATTACATTTGAAGAGGGGGCTCATACACCCCCCCCCCCCATGGTCATTTACGGTCCCGGGGACCGCCACCTCCCTGGGGCAAGGTTAATAAATTCAATAGCAGGGGAGGGGGCTGTGTGGACCCCTCTCCTGGGTCTTTAATGGCCCCAGGCACCATCACCATCCCAGGGCTTGGCCACATTTTGAATGTGGGGGGCATGTGGCACTTCCTCCTTGGCTGTTTTGAGCACTGGGGGACCACCAACTCCCCGGGGGAGGCCCTATAATAACACAGGAGAGGGGCTACGCAGACCCCGACTAGAGGCATTTATAGCCTGGGTACAGCCACCCCCCAGGGCGGTTCCCTATGTCCAGAGGTGCCCACTCTCACAACAGAATTGTTTGCTGTGTCTTGGTGGGAGCTTTGACAGCTTCCGCCAAGTAAGAGCAAACAATAAGTCTGCTCCCAGTGTGCGGGAGCTAGAAAACTGCTCTCACCCGCTGGGAGCAGACTTTTGATCTGTTTCTGTTTATCTGATTCCTGCCCACTGACAAGTGAGCAGGAAAACAGATAAAAAATGTGCGTCCACGCACTGCGAGCGGCTTTTTTTGCTACTTATTGCATGTAGAAGCAATGCTGGCTCCCACTGGAGGTGGGGAGTTGGCAGTGACCGCGGGGGCACTGAAGGTCCTCCCGCAGGCAGGGCACCCAGCAACTATTGCCCAGGCCCAGGGCCCAGGCCCCGGGAGATGGGGTCCCCATGGCCAAAATCAGCCCACGGAGGTGGGCTGCATGGCCCCCTCCCCTTCAACTAATTGGCCAGGCTCTGTGGGATGGGGTCTCCGGAGCCAAAACCGGCCTGGGGGGCTACTAACTGGCTGGACCCTTGGGTTGAGGTCCCTGGAGCCAAATGTGGCACTGGGAGGGGAGCCATGTCACCCCTCGCCTTTTATTAATTGGGTGTGCCCTAGGGTTGGGGTCCCTGGGCCAAAATCATCCCAGGAAGGGGGGCCACACTGCTCCCCTCCCATTTGAATAATTGGGTGGCCCCAGAGGATGAGGTCCCCGGGGCTGTCATTGGTCTATGGAAAGGGGTTGTGTGTCCCCCTCCTGGGATACATGTAGGCGGTGGGCCATAGGGCCTAGCTACAGGCCAGGACCTGCGGCTGTTCCTCTGCGGAACACAGCCAAAGGACGTGTGAGGTTTGGGGGTGGGTGCTCGGGGGGGGTTGGCTGCAGGGACTCTCCACAGGCAAGGCCCTGCAGCCAATTTACATTTGTGAACGGAGTGAGGGGTGGGTGCCTACAGAGGGGTTGGCTGCAGGGTTGTGGGCATACAGGGGGTTGGCTGCAGGCCCTGAGGCCAAACCCTGTCCCGCACGGCCAAAAGCTGTGTATGGTGCAGGCTTGGGTGCCTACAGGGGGGTTGGTTGCAGGCCCTGCAGCCAACCCCGCTGCATGTACTGAAACTCTACTGCACACAGCTGAAGGCCGTGCATGGCATGGTTTTGGCTGTCTGCGGGGTTTGGCTGCAGGGTCTGACCAGTGGCCAGGCTGTACGGCCAACCTCTGCTAAATAGTGCATGGTGCAAGATTGGGTGTCTACAGGGGGATGGCTACAGGGCCTTGCCTCCCGCTGCACAGTAGCAAATGCTGTGCGTAACATTGGGTTGATCGCCTACGGGGGTTGGGTACTTACCGCACATATTACATAAGTAATGGCATCTTGTAAGTCATCAGTCATAATATAACTGCAACATTTGCAATAAAATTAGAGATGAGAAAACTGTGCATGGCGGGGACGCAAGTTTAGTTACCTTAGGGCACGAATTATAGTTTCTTAAGATAAGTATAACTATAACTGTTGAATTTCTAATATATATATTCAATTTAAATACCAAAGGTTAACCCTTTGTTATAGTTACTTTGGAAATCTTTATTCTTTCTATTAAAACCAAACTCAAAATACACAAATATTAAAAATTCTTAAGTATACCTTACATTTACATGTTTAGCCACCCACTGATTCTTTAACTACAAACCAACCTTGAGATATACAAAAATTTAATATTTTAAACGTATACTTCTACTGTTAATTTCTAAATTACACAACACCTTCACTTTATTATAACTCACGCACCTCCATAAACTGTCACTTGTGCCTTCTCCACGTACTGCTTATACACTTTTACATTATATCACTTATAGAATTTAAAATAATATTATTTAAATAATAGTTATGTCATTACAAATCATATCTTTTGTATGAACATAATGCATGGTTGAATGGTGAGTCAACTAGAGTGGAATGGCATAGTATACAGGGGAGTAACGTATTGTAGAGAGGAGTGGGGGAGTGTTGTACAGTGGCAGAAAGTATTGTACAGTGGAGTAAAGTGCAGTATAGTATGGTACAGTGGAGTGGGATAGATTGTCGTATAGTAGAGTGTCATTGAGTAGCATACAATGGATTGCTGTATACTGGAGTATAGTGGAGTACAGGGGAGTAGTGTCTCAAAGTAGAGTATATGGGGTGGAGGTGCGTCGAGGGAGTTGGGTAGTTGTAGTAAAATGCTATAGAGTAAAGAGTGCTGTACACTGGTATTGACAGGAGTACATTATTGTACAGTTTAGTGCTATACATTGGAGTATAGTGTGGTACAGTGGAGGCCTGTAGACTGTTGCTGAGTGAGGTACAGCATTGTTGAGAGGAGCACAGTAGAGTAGCATGGCATGTAGTTGGGCAGAGTGGAGTGGTGTTGAATGGAGTCGTGTATAATGGACTGGTGTAGAGTGGAGTGGTGTGCAGTGGAATAGCGTACAGTAGAGTGCTGTAGAGTGGAGAGGCGTAGAATAGAGTGGTGACAGAGTGGAGTGGAATGGGGTACAGCGGAACAGTATAATGTGGAATGTGCACAAGGAAGTGGCGTAGAGTGGAGTGGTATAAGAGTAGAGTGACATAAGAGTGGGGAAGAGTGGAGTGACAAACAGTAGAATAATGTACAGTACAGTAGCATACACTGAAATAGAATACAATGTAGTAGGGTAGAGTGGAGTGGCATACAGTGGAGTGACGTACACTGAAGTGCTATAGAGTGAAGTTGTGTAAATTGGAATAGCGCATAGAGAAGTGGTATAGAGTCAAGTGGGGTACACTGGAGTGGCATAGAGTTGCATAGCATACAGTAGAATGGTATACAGTGGAGTGACAAAGAGTGGAGTGGCACAGAGTGGAGTGTGGTAGAGTGTAATAGCGTACAGTGGAGTAGTGTAGAGTTCAGTGGCTTACAGTGGCATGGCGTATAGGGGAGTGAGGTACACTGTAGTGGCATACAGTAGAATAGTGTTGAGTGAAGTGGTATACAGTGGAATAATGCACAGTGGAATGTAATGCATAGTGGAGTGCTGTAGAGTGGAGTGGTTCAGAGTGGAGTCACATAGTATAATAGCATACAATGGAGTAGCCAAGAGCAGAACTGCATAGAGTATAGTATGTTAGAGTGTAGCAGTGTACAGTGGAGTAGCATAGAGTGCAGTGGCATAGAGTAGAGCAGTGTACAGTGTAGTGAGGTAAATGTAGTGGCATTCAGAAGAATAGCATGGAATGGAATGGCATATAGTGGAATAATGTATAATAGAGTGGTGTACAGTGGAGTGGTATACAGTGGAACAGTAGACATTGGAATGGCATTAAGTGTAGTGGCGTTGAGTTGAATTGCGTATGGGGGAGTGGCATACAGTGGAATGCGCAGAGTGAAACACCAGCGTGGAGTGTCAAAGTGGAGTGTTATAGAGTGGAGTTGGATAGAGTGGAGTGGCGCACATGGGAGTCGCATACAGTGGAGGGGCACAGAGTGGAGTGAGGTACTGTGTTGGCATACATGGAATAGCATAGACTGGAGGGGCATGGAGTGAAATAGCGTACAGCGGAATGTTGTAGAGTAGAATACCATAGAATGGAGCAGGGTAGAGTGTAGTGGGCTAGACTGTAGTAGTATACAGTATAATAGCTTACTGTGGAGTGGCATGGAGTAGATTGTTGTAGATTGGAGTGGTGTACAGTGGAATAGCGTTGAGTGTAGTGGCATAGAGTGGAATGGTATACAGTGGAGTAAAATTTAGTGGAGTGGTATAGAGTAGAATAACGTTGATTGTTACTTGCATACAGTGCAGGGACGTAGAGAGGAGTGGCATGTAGTGGAATAGCATAGAGTATTATGGTGTGGACTAAAGTAGAGTGTAGCAGTGTAGAGTGAAGTGACACAGTAAAGTGGAGTAGCATAGAATGGAGTGATATATAGTGTAATAGCATACAGTGTATTGCTGTGGAGTGGTATATAGTGGAGTAGCGTGGAGTAGCATAGAGTGGAGTGGCATACAGTGGCATAGCATACAGTGCAGTAGTGTACACTGAACTGGTGTACAGTAGAATGGCATATATTGTAATACTGTAGAGTGTACTGTCAGAGTGCAATTGCGTGGAGTGGAAGGGAGTAAGGTGACGTGGCATAAAATGAAGTGACAAAGTGTAATAGCAGGCAGTGTAGTGGTGTACAGTGGAGTGCAAGAGAGTAGAGTAGGGTAGAGTGCAGTGACGCACAGTGAATTAACATAGAGTGAAGTGCTGCATACTGGAATGATTTAGAGTGGAGTGGCAGAGAGTGTAAAAGCGTACAGTGGAGAGGCATAGAGTGAAGTTCCGTAAAGTGTAGTGTGGTCAGTGAAACAGGCATAGCATTAAAGCATGTGAACGGATGTAGATGCAATGTGGCAGAAAAATACATTATTAGATGTAAATGGTAATTTTTGGTAGTGTTTGGGAATAGTGTAAGTAGTTTTAAGTTTTATCATTCATGCAAGCTATATTTCGGCAACAAGTACCATAAAAGCAGTACAAATACACATGTAAAACCAAGTTCACAAGAACATATAGACAAATATGATAATAATAAAAATAAGATCCTCAAGATAAAAAGCATTTCACATTATCAATGTCCAGGGCGTGAGGATCACGCAGCAAATGTCTCTGTAAAAAATATTTATGGATTATTCCCTTGAAATTTGTGAGCCTGTAGTAAATAATTGACCAAACTTGCATTCTAAATCAAACAAACAACAAAATAAAACTAAGCGAGTACATTTGGATTTCTAAAAACCTATGAATTCCCTCCCATTATTAAAAGAAAGTCTGGTATAATAAAGACATATGTTCAAGGTCGAAAATTTACAATATTAAATCAATTACAAACACACTTGCTACCCTTGAATACATATTGTATCACTTTGTAAAACCTACTCTAAAACACCAAATAGCTGCTAGAAACTTTGCCACGGCACACACCACCAGCCCATGGGTATTAGTACTACAAATCCTGAGGGCCGAGTGGCGATCCCTAATGCCCATGGTATTACAAAGGGGTCTTATCCAGCGGGCCCTTTGCTTTTTATATGCAGGGCAGTGGAATAAAACATGGCTAATTGTTTCCCTAGTATTGCATCCAATCGGGCAAAAATCTGACAGGCTAGGAGATTGCTTCCAACTGGTGGTAGGATCACGCACTGGTAAAGATCCTAGTCTGAATCTTAGGTAAAGTGCACGCGCCACTGGATGTGTAATGGTATCCAAAAAGTGCTCAAACACATAGAGGCACTTGAATAATAAGAAGCTATCTGTCTTGCTACCCGACGGAACAGCTGCTATATTTAATGTTTGTACATTCTCCCAATATGCATCCTTCAACATCTGTGGGTCATTTTTTGGAAGGTGCAAAGGGTCCGCCCAATAGGACCCCAACCCAAGTTTAAGAAAACCCCTTTTTACATACTTGCACCATGGGATTTTCCCAACCTGAGAATCTCTTAAAAGCGCTACTAGCCATGTTCTATAAGAGATCTAACACTACTGTGGACCAAATCCGAATCCAATATTGGAGCGGTATCAAGGAATAGACAATTCAGATAGGCAAAGTAGGAGAACTCGAAGGAACTTTTAGCGGGCCTTAATTAAGAAACTTTCTGCTCTTCCTATATAATGGAGTTTACCATGGCCCCACAGCTCAGCATCATATAAAGCACCCGCTCTAGCCTGCACTGTAGATATCCACTGCAGGTGTAATAGGAATGACGGGTGTTTTAGCAGCAAATCTCAAGATGCCTCCTGTCTTTTGTTTGAGGGACATAACACACTTTGTCACGTGTGATGTCCAATTGTGAGAGTTGTCTAGCCTAATTCCCAGGTAATCAAAATCTCTGACATGTTCAAGAACCTCACCATCAAGGACTATATTTTTCTTTGATCAAAATTTTGGGTCACCAAATACCATACATTTGGGTGTGGTGCAATTTATTTGTAAACTGTAATCCTTGCAAAAACCCAAACAATTATCCAAAAGCCTAGATAATCCAGAGGCAGTTTGGGATAGGATCAAGGTATCATCAGCAAACAACAGGCATGGTGTCTTGATACCACCCAATTTTGGTGCACCATTTTGGGTATCAAGCAAATACGGGATGCAGGCATTTATAAAAAGCAAAAAAAGATTTGGAGCCAACACGCATCCCTGTCTGACACCTTTCTGTAACGGAAACTCATCAGATAGATGGCAAAGCTATCTGAATACAGTTCCCTAATCAAATTTAGCAATGGGCCCGGGACTCCAATTTTGGCCAAAGTCTCCCACAGCTTGGAATGGTAGACCAGATCGAAAGCAGATCTAAGATCAACAAAGGCGACGAAGAGCCTACCACCATCAAGGTCTACCACCTTCCATTTAATTGTGAGAAAGCAGAAGACCTGGTCCACCATGGCCGTCCCTCACTTGAAACCCACCTGTAAATGGCTTAAGGCCCCCTTTTCTTCAAACCAGGCTCCAAGCCTACCCAAAACCTGAAAGGAGAAGATTTTTGAGAGATTATCAAGGAGGCTAATCTGTCTGTAGTTTCCTGTAGCCGATTTGTCCCCTTTTTTGTAGATGGGGACAATTATTGCACCCTTCCACGAATGGGGAAAGATACTCCTTTACAGGATAGCATTTGAAACTCAATTAATGTAAGGGCCCCATAGTGCCAGATCAGACTTGTACAGATCGGATGGGATCCCATCTAACCCAGGAGCCTTTCCTGGTTTTTGGGCCGTAATAGCTATCTCTGTTTCTTTCCTAGTGAACGGTGCAATAGCACATGCCCGGTCGATCCCATCCATATGTACATCCTCTATACCCACAGGAAAATCAGAATCCTGGCTATAGAGTTTGGTAAAATAGGAGATCCAAGTATTTGGGGGAATGTGGCAGTCAGTCCTAGAGCTCAAATTCCAATCTTCTTTGGAAACCAGGGACCAAAAACGCTTTGAATCCCTGGCTGCTACCAACAATTCTTGCCATGTGTCCTCAGCCCACTGTGCCTTACTAGACTTGATTACATCAGCATACTCATGCCTTCCTGTTACTATAGCAAGTCTATCCCGTTGTTTAACTGCTTCCAAAAGGCCACTCTTGGCCCTTCTGCAAGCACTGTTGAACCATGGATTTAATTTAACTACTCTGGACCTCCCCATTTCCCTGTTATCTCTAATAAAAAGGGCCTTCAGGGAAGCAAAGAGCTTGACATGTTTAGCCATGATCTGGTCGGCAGAATAAAAATTAGGTACAAGAGTGACTGCATATCTAGAAACCAAATCAGACATTTGAGCTACTAGGGCATCTTTGTTCATAAAAGTCTCCCACATTAGTACACGCTGATTACTGGCCACCTCCAGGACGGGCATAACTCTCTGATCTTGCTTTTTTGGCTCAATCTCAGCAAACCACCTATCGCATTCTAACAAAAGGGGGAAATGATCACTGTAACATTGGTCTCCCACTTTAATATCGTTAATTTCATGCCAAATCCTAAAGTCAATAAGCAGATAGTCAATCAAGATACTATAGGACCCTCTAAAAAAAGTAGAACGTGCTGGAATATCTGAGGGAAAATGCCCGTTTCCTGGCCGTAGGCCATGTAGCAGCATTAACTTGATAACCTGCAGCACCCTTGGGCTAGATTTGGGCAGGTTTCTCGACATGGGAAAAGATGGAATTCCCCATATTTCATCCTTTTCCTAGAATAACTCTGCAAAAAGGGAATTGGGCTCTGATAAAGCATTAAAGTCACCAGCTATGATGACAAACTGTGAGAGAAGTGGGTCAGCCATAAATGTATTTAGCAAGGATATAGTTTCTGAAGTTTTACTAGAGGGACCTGGTCTATTATAGAGGTCACCACACAAAAGCAAGAGGCCCAATTTTGGTTTAATTGAAACTGCAAAAATATCAGGTGAATTCACAGTGATTTCCTTCACTTCCCTTACCTGGGAGGTCTTTATCCATGTGATAAGATCCCCTCCTGCCCTCCCCGCAGATGAAGGGATGGCCTCTTTACAAAATGATGTAAACCCTTGCCTATATACATTTGTAATGGCCCCTGTTTCCTGAAAGAGGCAAATACTGCAGGAATCAATAAGAGAGCCCCAGTCTGCATCACCACTCTTGTTTTCGTAAACCCGCTATATTCCAAGAGATTAAGGAGGAATGGAGAGGCCTGGGTCTAGGATAAATGTCATTGACAACCCCCCGGCAAGACACTAAAGGCAAAGATAGTAAACCATATTTTATATTTGAATTCATTTCCAGAGTGCCGCCCCTCTGGAATAACACCTGGGGACCGCCCTCCCCATTCCTAGATGGATTCCCACCCTCGTGCAGTAGAATAGTATTCAGGGGTGCTATTTCTTCTTTCAATCAATCGATGTCTGATAAATTTGAACTTATCCTTTTGCTTGGAGATTTAATCCGGTTGACCCAGGTCTCATGCTCCCTCCAGGGAATGCTGCAGCAGGGGCCATTGGGATAAAACAAGGTAAGTCGACAGATCCCATAATAACCACCCCATTTTCAGGGGTGGCCAAAGGTTCCTTATCTGAAGTATCCCCACAAGGACAGTTTGGTTGAAGAGTGATATTCGATCTATTTCATAGTGGGTTTTGTGCCTCTCTGGATATCAGGTCATTAGCAAAGTCAGGAGAAGCTAGTACTAACTCATCTGTGTCCAAATGGCCTCTCTTGCCTATGTGATGCTTTGCAAAGTCTGAGTGAATAATGGAGCAACATTTCCTGACATGCCTGATCAAATGGATAGCCTTATTCGTTAACGACAGGCTATCTTCATACGAATTTGATGTTAATTTCGGAACATTGCACATATATATTAAATGGTCACATTTGTAATTATAATTTTTCCATGTGCTTTGCCTAGCGGGAATAGTCTGTAGTTCTCCTATGTAGGAGCTAGACTGCGGAAGTCGGTTACTACAACTGGGTGCTCTGGGAGTTTTCATAGTTCCAAAAGTGGGCCTTTGCTAGTCTATAAATTGTCAGCCCCGCACCAGATTCCTTATTCCCATCTTTGGCAAATGGCAGAGGGAATTTAAAACTTTTCCCATCAGGAAACTCCTCAACCCTCTTTTTGGCCTCCGGGCGAAGTAAGGTAAGATCCTCAGCATCCGTTTAAGGTCCTTCATCTCTTGTTTTAGGTCTGCGATTAGATTAACCATTTCTATCTGGAAATGTTCACCTATAGTCTGTCTAATAGACATTCATGAATTGGGATCCAAATGACTCTCTTCTATGTTTTGATCAAGGTCTCCTGAAAAAGAGAAGCGATTAGAACAGGGTATGTCATACACTATATTGCTTCCATCAACAGCACCCATATCTACTGTTTGTGTAAGATCTTTGCTTAAAGCCGCTAAATCAACTGCGCCATCCGACCCCATTTAAGTAGCCAGGTTTGTGGCAGGATCCATAGAGCCCGCTCCAATGGGCCTTTTCGATGCTCTGGGTTTGAAGAAAGATGAGAGGGGGACACTGGTTAACTCTTTGGTAGCTTGTCTCTCCTTCCCATTTAACAAGGATTCCACCTCCTCAATTAAGGTGTCAATTTCATCTGTGGCACAGTTTGAAAATCGTTTCGGGTTTTTTGAGACTGGTGGATTTTAGATGATGTGGCTGCTACCGCGGGACTCCCTTGAGCTTTACACTTTCCCATCTTATGGATAATAACACAAAAGCCGGTGGATATATAAAAAAACAGTTAGAAAATCAAACAGGAAAATGTCCACCTTGTGGTCAAGAGGTGTGGCCTGGCCTGGACTCTTCCGGTCTTTGATGGGCACGGATGGGCCCGCCCTTGGCCCGGGCTCAGCCCACGTGCGGCCCGTGTTGCGGGAGGGGGCGCAAAATGCTTTGTAGCGCTCGCGCCTTTGGCTCCGCCTCCTTCCTGGTCCCGTGATTACTGGGGTGCCGAGTACCCTAAGCAGGCAGCACAACAGAGCAGAGAGTTCCTTGCATTGCGGGGGGCTCGATGCGCTTTGTAGCACTCGTACCTTTGGCTCCGCCCCCTTCTTGTCCGGTGATTCCTGGGACGCCGAGTCCCCTGAGCAGGCAGCACAACGGAGCAGAGAGTTCCCCGTGTTGGGGGGGGGGGGGGTGCGGCGCGCTTTGGAGCGCTCGGGTCTTTGGCTCCGCCCCTTCCAGGTCTGTTGATTCCTGGGACTCAGAGTCCCCTAAGCAGGCAGCACAACAAAGCAGAGAGTTTCCTGCGTTGCGGGGGGGGGGCGCGTCGCGCTTTGTAGCGCTTCTGCCTTTGGCTCCGCCCCCTTCCCGGTCCGGTGATTCCTGGGACGCCGAGTCCCCTAAGAAGGCAGCATAACAGAGCAGAGAGTTTTAAGTTTTAAAATACTTATATAGTGTGCCATAGTATATCAAAGTATGTTTGCGGTATACCACGGTACATGCCCATGATAATAAAGCAGAATGTGATTGGCTAATGTCTGTATTTACCAAATGTAAAAGGAAGGGATGTCGTTTTCAGCACAGTTTAGCTGTGTTCTGCATTTTGGGTTAGGGTCTTAGATATCTGCAAACCAGCAACAAAGTTTTTTTTTTAAATGCGGGCTCCTGCATTACTCTTTTAATAAACCCAGGGTGGATGAGGGTCCTGGTGCAAATTGATTCTATAGGGGAGGATGCTGAGTGGCCCTCGTAACCGAGTCTCTGTGAAGCCCGCCGATGTTACAGAAGGGGGCAGACAGCCCCCCTTTCTAAGCCTTATTATGTCCCAGGGACCTCATTCTCAGGGCTGTATTACACATTAAAAGGGAAGGGGCTGTGCGACCACCCTTCCTGAGTCTAAACATGCCCTTGGGACCACATCCCCCTGGGCCAAATTGTACAAAAAAATGGGCGGAGGGTCACATGGCCCCCTTCCCTGAGCCTTAAAAGGCCCTGGGGCTAAACAGAACTTAAAAGAGAGGGGGAGGCCCATGGCTCATATCCCTGAACATCTTAAGGCAAGAGTACCCCATCCCCAGGGGCTGGCTCACAGACTGTTTCCCAGGAAGCCCAGCCCCAGGGCATAGTAGTTTCCCTGTCCATATCAGCGTGGGCCGGCTAAAATATGTTTAGTCCCACCGAGTAGGAGTATTTTGAAATCTCCAGCCAAGTTGGAGTAAACATGCCTTCAGGGAAGGTAGATCTGGGCTCACTCGGTGGGAGCTTTAAAAATGCTACTCAGTGAGAGTTTTAAAAATGCCACATGGCCCCCTTTTCCCTTTGTAATGGAATTCAACCCCAGTGAATGGGGTACTGTGGGCCTATTAAGGCTCGGGGAGGGTTGCACCCCTCTCCCCCTTTATTTAAGTAATAGCCCTGGGGTATGGAGTCCCTGGGGCCACTATTAGCTAAGGAAGGGGCTGTGCCCCCTCCCCTTAAAGGCCCCAGAGCTGGGGTCCCCGGGGCCCCTTGTGGCTTGGAGAGGTACAGCCACTCCCTCGTTCCCCTTTAGAAACACATTTTGACCCCAGTGGGTAGGGACCTCCTCTTCAGAAAAAAGGCCTTGGGGATCGGCTTCCGTGGCCCAAAGTGGCTTGGGGAGATAACCTGCCCTAATGAGTTGGACGCCGTAGGCTAGGTCCTCCTAACAACACCCCACCCTGCACAACCTTTGGGTGGGCTTTTCATTTATTAACAACATTTTATTTTATGTTAAAAAAAAAAACCCTAGCAATTCACTGACAAAATACAAATGTTAATGAAATATTATAGTTAGGTGAGAATTTCAGTGACAGCATAACATTTTAAAGGTACAAAACCAATGACATTCACAAGTTATAGTTAACTATAACTCGTACCCAGAGGTAACTTTAACTCTTGCCATGCATTGCTAAATACCCCACAAATTACATCAGTTATGACATCTTCTGTAACATCATTGATGAAATTATTGATGAGAAAACTGTGCATGGTGGGGGCACGACTTATAGTTTACCTTAGAACACGAGTTATAGTTATTTGAGATAACCATAAATGGTGAATTTCATTAGTTTATGTTTCAAAATCTTACAGTCACTAAAATTCTCAACTATGGCGCTACTGTAACCTTTGTTTTTTTCAGTGATATATATATATATATATATATATATATATAAATATATAGGCTGATGTGTTTGATGAAGGTGAGAAAACATTAGGTGAAGTAGGGAAGCAAAAGATATATATATATATATATATATATATATATATATATATATATATATATGTGTACACACACATATATATATATATATATATATATATATAGATAAATAGAGAGAGAGAGAGAGTGAGAATGCATAACGAGTAACTGTAATACAGGCCTATAGTTCCATCATGGGGTTCTTGTGGCATTTACAAACTATGAAGCTGAAGGAAAAGTGGTCTATCAGTGTCACCTGAACACTGAAATGGCAACACAGTGCCTTGTTAAACGTTGCTCATTATGAATTTTTATATTATATGACTTAGTAATTGATTGTAGTTCTCTTTAGAAAGATTAAGAGCATTTGAACATCATCTGTGTAGTATTTGGATGGGGTGTGAACTGCCTACAACAGTGTTTCACAAACTGTGGGTGGAGAGGCACTAGTGCGTCGTGAGCTGGTTTTTAGTGGGTCAGAAAAGTCCAGACAATAAATAATGATGACTTTAAATTCTGTATTTATCTTGTCATATTTGCTGTGCTTCAAAGGCAAAGGTCAAATGTCAGGCTATGTCTTTGGAAAAATTGCTGCTTTTTTAACATTTGTGTGCTATACAGCTTCATCAGTAAAACTTTGTGCACAATTAGTGGCAATCTCAATGAAAGTTGTGCTATCTATAAATGACAGTGCGCTACCACATAATGCTTTTGTTACATTAAAACAAAAGCCCGCCTTATGTCCATTAAAGCTAGATGGGTTGTGAATGTTTATTGATCTAAAAATTGTGTTGCAGTTCCTAAAAGTTTGTGAAGCTTTGGTCTACAGCTTAATGGAGAAAAAATGTTAGTACTAGTAGTTTGGAATCAGCAGGGACTCTAGTCTCGGGGTGGTGGCCAGATGAGCTTGCCCCTTCCCCTCCTCCAAGCCTGCAGTAAAAGATCTATGGAAGTGGGCATCCCACAGCCATTCCTCAAACAGCTGCAAAAGATCCAAAACACAATTGCACGGTTATTATTCACATACCTAAGTATCAATCGGTGTTCTGTCACCTACCCCTACTGCACTGGCTCCACGTGGAGAAGCGGGTCAAATTTAAGGTGTTATGAATTGCCTATAGAGCTTTCTCCTGACACCAGTAGTGGGTTCATGGGAGTCCTGATTCAGCCAAATGTGCTAACCAGGGCACTTAGGTCAGCAAAGTTTAGGTTCACAATCCAGCCAAGATTTAGGAGAGTTAGAGCTGGCGGTCGGTCGTTCAATTACAACTTGGCTTTTTCGGATAGAGTCAGTGTATTGAAAGGTACTTCAGTTGTGCTGGGAAGCGCTGGTTAGGTAGCTATGCACTTTATAAAATATAAACATAAGCATATTTATTGTTTGCTTGAAACTTCAGAATTGTCTGTCAGTGTTTTGAAAAATGTGTATTTTTGTTGGGGATAATGTGCTAAAATGTCTTTTACGCAACAATGTGTATCATAAATCAAATTATGAATAGAAAATGTAATGTAAAGGAATTAAAGAAATGCTTTCTGGTGGCTTGGCCAGGCTATCCCCTTGGTGAAGTCCAGGCCCTGAAGGCCAGCGTGAACCACAACCTGCCCTGAGGTGGTGGGTAGTGTCAGCCCCTGGGTCTATTCGGGGAAGGATTGGATAAGTAGCTTTGCCGTGTCTGCAGTGTAGATGGGGAATGCTGGCCAGGAGTGCCTGGTGGATAAGATGCCCCAATGAGTCTACATGCTGAACCATGGTCATCTCCCCTGAGATGCAGTGCAAGGCTGAAGCATATAATTCCCAAGTGGGTGAGAGGTGTGCTGCTGACCTCTTCCTGCTCCTCCTCCTCCTCTTGTCAGGGCTGTTTATGAGACCTGTTGTGGCCTGCTACCTTTGCTGCTTACCTCAGCCGCTAGGTGCAAGCTGGATACAACATGGGAAAATGCAAGTAACCTGGAGCCCAGACCTCCCAGGGCCAAATCAATAATTATATAAGGCCCACTGGAGATGCCGACAAAGAGCTCTCAGCCACGCCAGCTCCCACTGATCACTCAACACCTAATCTTCAGGCGATCCTCTCTAGAGGGGAAACTTGGGAAAAGTAGACACCTATCTGCTCAGGTAGGATCTCCACAACTACAAGAATAGTGGAGGCCTTGTCTCATATCTCGACAACAGAAGACACTCCACATATTACAGATCAATATTTCCGGCTTTCAAAAAACTGTTTACTAGCTTGAGCCGCGAGTAGAGAACGCAGAGGGCTGCTTGGGACATAACAACATACGCATAGTGGGGGTAATGGGAGGGCACAGAAGGAGCAACCCCCACTCAATTCATAACTATCTAGCTGACCTGCTGGCTGCCAAGAGAGGAGCTGTCACCTTGCTTGTGGTGGAAAGGGCACACAGGTCCCTGGCGCTGAGACCACCACCAGGGGCCCTGCCAAGCCCTAAAATTGCTTGTATGTGTTAGAAATGGGGTCTCTAGTTGGCAGTGGTTTGCACCCTGTCCAAGTAAGGAACCTCACTCTAGTCAGGGTAAGAAAGCCATATAGCTAAGATAAACCCTGCTCACCCCCTTGGTATCTTGGCTCAAGTAGTCACGCTTATCTCAGAGGCAATGTGTAAAGTATTTGTACACACAGACACAGTAACACAGTGAAAACACTACAAAAGACTCCACACCAGTTTATAAAACTAGCCAATATTTATCTGAGTAAAACAAGACCATAACAACAAAAATCCACCAAACACCAGCTGAGATATCAATTTTAAAACGTTTGAGCAAGTCTTAATCCATAGGAATCAATGCGCGTATTTCTTTAGCACAAAGTCCTGGGATGCACCAAAAACAAAGACAATGCGGGCCACAGGTCGGTGAGTCACAAGAAAAAAAAGCAAAGCTTTGCAGTGGTTCAATTCTTTCTCACAGGTAAGAGGATGCATCGGTTGCTTACAGGCAGGGGAGGTGATTTATCGATTCTTTCCTCGCAGGAAAGGCGATGGGTCGATTTCCAGACACTCAGCTACGGTTCCTCACTGCAGTACAGGATCAAAGAGAAATTGGCACTCAGGGCCAATGCGTGGAACACCCAGATGCGTTGTGTTGATGGAATAGTAGTGAAACAGGCGCTGCATCGATTCTGCAGCCGTGGCGCAGGTGCTGCTTTGATTTTTCAGCCACAAGACAGATGCTGCGTTGATTCTTCCGGTGCGTTGCTGTGTGGATTTTGTCCTACAGATCACCAGCTTGCACTTCCAACGACCCAGAGACTGGAGTTGGCACTACTTGGCACATCAGGACTCTCAGCAGAAGAGCCCAGGAATTGGGAGAAGAAGTCTTTGATGTCCCTGAGACTTATTAACACGAGGCAAGCTCACTCCAAGCCCTTGGAGAACATTTGGAAGCAGGATGTAGAAAGCCAAGTCCAGCCCTTTTACTTTCAGGACAGAAGCAGCAGGCCAGAACAACAACGCAACAGGCAGAGTGGCAGTCCCTTCTACAGCATCCAGCTCTTCCTCCTGGCAGAATTTCCTCAGTTTAGAAGGATTTTAACTTTGTGGTGTTAAAGGTCTAGTCCTTATGCCCATTTCTGTCTTTGAAGTAGGCAAACCTCAAAGAGAAATCTTTGTAGTGCACAGGACTCTGCCTTTCCATGCCCTGGCCCCATACACACTCCTGGGGGTTGGAGACTGCTTTGTGTGAGGACAGGCACAGCCCTATTCTGGTGCAAGTGTCATCTCCTCCCACCGCTATCGCTCAGAAAGACCCATCAGCCTGGTGATGGACGATCAGGAAATGCAGGGCATACCTTAGCACCCTTTGTGTGCCTGCCTAGAGTGAATGCACAAACAGCCCAACTGTCATTCTGCCCCAGACTTGTACTCAGTAGACTGGCAGAGGCACAGAAAGGATAAGCAAGAAAATCCCCACGTTCTAAAAGTGTAATTTTCAAACTTAGAATTTGAAAAACAACTTCACTAAAAGATGTACTTTTAAATTGTTCAGAGACCCCAAACTCTACATCTCTATCTGTTCCCAATGGGAAATTACACTTAAAATATATTTCAAGGCAATACCAGTGCTATCCTATGGGAAAAATAGGTCTTGCAATAGTGAAAACCAACATTAGCAGTATTTCACTATCAGGACATGCAAGACATACAAGTACATGTCCTACTTTTTAAATACACTGCACCCTGCCCATGGGGCTGCCTTTGGTCTACCTTATGGATGACTTACAGGTAATAAAAGGGAAGGTTTGGGCCTGGCAAGTGGGTGTACTTAATAATGTCAAATGACAGAATGCACACCACGTTACTAGTACGTTCAAAGATTCATAATCATCAACCCAAATAATAGCGTGCAAACCTGGATCGCACTTCGTCCCTGTGCGTGTGACAACATATAAAAATTGCCAATTGGCAGTACATCCTAGTTTGGGGACCAGACATGGCTCCATCCTTTTTACAAGTGGGTGCACTTGCCAGGCCGACATGGCAGTTTAAAACTACACACACAGACACTGTAATGGCAGGCCTGAGGCATGTTTTCAGGGCTGCAGGCTCACTAGTAGCATTTGGTTTACAGGCCCTGAGCACACCTGGTGCACTATATTAGGGACTCATAAATCAAACATGCCAATCATGGAGAAATCAATCACCAATACATTTTAGATAGGGAACACTTTCACTCTAGCACTGCTCAGCAGTGGTAGAGTGCCCACAGTACTAAAGCCAGCAAAACAAAATTCAGCACAGGAGCAAAAACAGGAGGCTAGAAAAAGACAGGGTAAACCACACCAAGAGCTGCCAGGTCCAACAGTATATTTAACTTTGCAGACTGTGACAAGATCCTTAGGGCCTCCAGGCTGCAGGAGAATCTGTTACAGGACTTTGCCTGGGTGATGGGCTTCCCTGACTACATGTTCAAAGAGAGACGCACCTTTTTGTCTGTCGAACAGAAGCTATGAGCACTTCAGGTTCAAGAAGTGTTGCACTTTCCTGCACAGCTGAAAGTAGTATACCAAAATAAATATTTCTTCACCAAAACACCTGAAGTGACTAGACATGGCTGGGAGAGAGGCCCCACTTTCCAAGGTACTGGGCCTTCATCACCCATACGTTCTGATACTACAGGGTCAAGCCAGGAATGGGGAAGGTTGCTGCGCTGTTCTCGACACATAAGGAGGCAGTGCCATTCCGCGACTGGCGTGGAGGACACCCTGGGACCGTGCCATTTGTGGTCACTGGACCCAGATATACTGGTATGAAAGGGATTCCCTTTCCCCAGCTGCACTGTGATCCTCTGCCCCCTAACACTCTCTGTCCTTTGGCCTACCAAGGAACTATTACCACGTTACTGAAGCAGAAGGGCAAGTGGCTGACCACGTGGATCCTCTTTTTCTCTTTCCATTCTTGTTTTTCTTTGTGGGTGGTTTATGGGGTCGCTAGGGAAATGGTACAAGGGAATATGGATAGGGTTTGGCCGCCTGGTTGATGGCATTTCCTAGTTTATTCTATGACACATACTTCATGTTTACAAGGTATTGGGAGAGACGTTGGGGTTCTGGGTATTGTTTTGTTTTCTTGCTGTCTCCACATCTACACCACACATGGTTACATACAGAGAGGTCTAACTTTGAGCCCCGTTCAACAATTACACCTGATTACTGTTATGATGCATTTAATGACCAAACAGGTTGATGCTGACATGCCCGGGGCTGTCTGCGCCCTGTCCTAAAATGTTAATTCGATCCTAGACCCCGTTAATAGAGGCACAGTGCCTCAGTGAGCCAAGCGTTACTTGCCCCATGTGCTCATTCTGGTGAAGACTGTTGCTAGGCTCTTGATGCTACTTCCTTGCCCTCATGGCATACTCACAGATGTTCCATGCCAGATTTGCATTTGATAAATCGCTGCTACTCTTTGGTAGTGGACAGGGTATGTTGTGACAATCTTGGCTGTTACACTGCAATATCCAAGGGCTTCCTATTGCATTGGCTAGCACCTACGTCCCTTCACCTCTGACAAAGGAATTTTTGCAAACCCGGGAAGCTTTGGTGGACTGAGAAATAGATCAGACCACCGGGGCAGGGAGTGCCAACAGACGGGGGAGCATGGCGACACCTCCTTCTCCGGGGCTCATGGGGTCTTCTCTCGGCTGGACTATTTCCTTATGCCAGTCTTGTAATCACATAGGGTGCAAGATACTCAAATATGCTCCTGAGGTCTCTGAGACCACTCTTCCCTGGAGCTATGGCTACAAATCAGCCTGTGATATTTGTGGCTTGGCTGGCGTCTGAATGCATGGTGACTCCAAGAGACCGAGGCCAGGAGCCATATCCACATAGCCATACAAAGGTACGTGGATACCAACTCTGGCACGGCAAAGTCCCTGGAGGGTCTCTGGGAGGCCTTAAAGGCAAAGATTCTGGCCGACATCATTGGTTATGTATAAGAAGCATAGGCAAAGGAATGACTGACTTGGAGGCTTGTATCCTGGAACTGGAGGTGCTTCAGGTTGCATTCAGTTTCCTTACTGTCCTGAGAGACTCCCCACATCAACAAGAGGTATTATGACAACTGCTGATGGATGAGGCCAGAATAACTTGGCTCGCCACACTGAGTTGCATCTAACAATGGGATAACAAGACTAGTAAGACCCTGCATTGGCTCTGCTCTAACACTGCATATTGCACACCTAATTGCTTTTATAACAAACAAAAAGGGGGTCAGACATGTGGGGGGCACAGTTGTTGTCCAATTCCAGTCCACCTATTACACAACGCTGTATGTTCAACCACAAGCGGGTACCTTAAGGCCCTCTGTGACTTTGTGAAGGCCTTGCCTGTGAAGCTGCTGATGGACTTGGAACAGGACTCATTGGAGAAAGACGTTACCTGCGAAGAGCTAGAAAAGGCTCTGTCTCAGCACCACCTAGGTAAAACCCTGGGTTCTAATGACATCCCTGCAAAATTCTTCAAAGCCTACAGTGGATTGCTTATCTACCACCTCTGGAACGTATGGGTCCAGAAGACAGGTGTTCTCTTTTCCGACCTATGACTAGCAGAGCTTGTTGTTATTCCCAAGAGAAACAGCCACCTGATGATTGTTCATCACAACGCCCTATCTCCCTCCTCAACACGGACGTTAAGATCTGGCCCAAGGCTCTGGCCAATAGGTTACGCTCCATAATTACTAACTTGGTCCATGTTGATCAATCTGGTTTTATGCCTAAGAGGGACATGAGCCATTACACTTGGTGGTATATAACACACTGGTACTGTTGCATAGGCTCTCATCATTCTAATGAGACCACTGGATTTAAGCGACAGAATCACCTGCTGTGTGGGGGACTGAGTCTAGCCCACTACAGGTGACACCTGTCGGCCCAATCCAGGTTTTGCTCCGGCTAACTAGTAGTGCCTCGTCTCTACCTAAGAGCAGGAATGATTGGGCAGTCGAGCGCATGACACAATTGACTCCTCAGGGAAATCGTGGTCACTCAAATCTCAGCCGTTTCTCTCAGTTACATTAGTCTCACATGTACGAGTGCAAGCAGAGGCAGTATATGTTTCAATAAGGTTTTAATGAAGCAACTGCATCTTAGACAATAAAGCATGTACTGCAATAACCACGATGATAAAGCATGACAGAATTAAAATTGTGACAAGGAGAGGAAATCATAGAAATAACGCTACCATATTGTCAATAGAGTCAATAGACTAATCTGTATCTAGGCTATATTAGAGCACAGCATGTTAAGCTCTAGTTGTGCCCTTCAGGTTCCCCTGGGAAGACATCATCCCCCATAATTGTGCAAAGGCCTGAAGTCTGCATGAGCAGCTGTAGCGAAGCATTCAGCAATCAACATACAGTCGTAGTCATCTGGCTGGAATATCCCTCTTACATGTATGGGACAGGGAAGTGTTTTTATAATAAAACAGCTGATGTTCTGAGAAAATGTCCCTACATAAGGATGTGTATGTTTCTATGAATACCAGAGACAAAGCGTTAAAGCATTAAAATAATAAACAAAGCTGAATAAAAGGTGCACAGCGGCAGGACTAGTGCGCTAAAATAACGTGCATCAAGCTATAACTAAAATGGCTACACAACAGTACTAGTAAATACATTTTCAGGAGCACACGCACTCCTGGCATTGGATTTTCAGAAGGCATTTGATTCTATCTGATCTTCACTGAGCAATGAGCAATGCAGGATATCCACCTCCAGCATTTACTTTACAGAGGAACTCTTTTAGAGCATCTCCCGCTAGCCATGAAAGTGACTCCAAATTTGTCAAGAGACCCAAAGAACTCTCAACTGGAAGGGACGCTTGACATGAGAAACCTTGTTGTGGCATGGGTCCGGCTGCTACAGGTTATGCATGGAATACGAACGGAATAATTTGCAATTATGCCATGCTCTCACCCCATTTAGGAAATGCTCACAGACATACCAGAATACACTCTTTTAGGAGCCAAAAGTCTGATGGAGAAACTAACCAATCACAAAATCTCACCGGTTGATCAAACACTAGTGCACCATACTCATTCGAGCAGTTGAGAGAGGTGTGGGATGGGGGACCTGTGGAACCCAACAGATGATGACTGGAGGGAGGCCTGTTCCTCCCCGTGAGACAGCGATAGTGTCAGAATTCCATCTAATACAGTGGAAATACTCACATAGGGTTTATTTCTCCAAAAAGGGATTTTGGAAAACGTATGTGGTGGCCACACCAACATTTTTTTTTTTTTTTGCACTTTTATATATCGTGAACACAATCCAAAGATATTCGAGTGCTTTACATGAGAACCAGTTACATTACACAAGGACACATTCAGTTTTTTGTAGGCATGGGGAGATTCATTTATTTGCCCAGGATGCTGAACTAACACCAAGACTCCAACCTAGTTACCCAGTTCCATATAGTCAGCAGCTCTGGTAGTTATGCCACATCATCTCTCCCTGCCTGCGATGCTTATTGGAAAGGGGAGATTTCGTCCACACGACTTGGGCATGTGTTCAATTGACCCCGTTGTGGGATGGAATGCTAATGTGCCAAGAACCAGTGTTGGGCTGTGTTTTGCCGCACAGTCCTAAATTGGTCCTCCTACATACCATGGAAAAGGTAGACCTGGATAGATATCATACCACCCTCTTGTGGCAAGGTTTAGTAATCACAGAGGTGGGCATTGCCAGAGCCTGAAAAGACTTCGACCCACTCATCCTTTGAACAGTTGAAGCAGGGGCTGGACCACTGCATGGGCCTGGAGATTCATATATCCAAGGCCAGGGGTTGTCCTCTTAAACACTACAGTATATGGGTGGCTTGGAGCTTATATTGGAGCATTGTTCTGCAAAGACCTGATAATCTGGGCAATTATCTGGAAGGTGAAATTCGGCCCTACGAAGGCCGGGGCTAAATCAGGGTCATGGGGATGGAGAGGCACGCATGGGGGATTTAATATCAGCCAGTGGCTGGACTTGGAGAGGGGTGGGTAATGTACTTGTCTAGATGCTTATTATATTTAAGTTGCAATGTCATTCTAGGGGCTCAACTAGTCATTACTCTGTCATTATATAAGATCACTCATGTCCTATCTTGTGCATTAACTGTGGAAAATTGAATAAAATGTCATAAAAACAATCCTTCTAAAATGTGCTTTTCTTTTGTAGTACATTAATAGTAGAGAGTAGGCTTTAATAAAATATACGTAAAGAAAGAAAATGGGCAATGAGGGACAGTGTAACTTTTTGCTGACAGGAGTCTGCCTTTACAATATTTATTTTTAAACACTGGGGATGATTAATTTGGAGATGGCTGCTTCAAGTATGGGCCTAGAGCAGGGGTCTTAAGTTTGGGTAGTGGGCCCCCTAGGGGGGCTTCAAGTGATCCCAGTGGGGGGTGCCAGGCTTTGGCCCAAAGATTATTATGCAGATAATAGTGCTTTGTTTGAAGAAGAAAACAATTTATTGCATTTTTAAAATGGTAACAGAACTTAACTGCAATGTTTAAGTAAGCATAGACATATTTAAACATTGCCAACTTACTAGATTAATTGTGAAAAGCTGCTGAGGGGGCCCGATGATTTTTTTTGTTCCACCTGGGGGGGGTGCGGCATTAAAAAGTTTGAACACCACTGGGGTAGAGGAATGAGCTTGTCATTTGATTTTATTAAAGTTCTAGGAGCAGCATTGTCATTGTGAAAGTGTTCCTGTTTTTGTCCAGCTCTGAAAAAAAGTCAGAATGCTGTGTTTAGCATTTTCTTTGTTTAGGGAAGTGAAATATTGTGAAAATGCATTCAGCGCTATGAATTACAGGAAATAATTCACAGTTACACCTCTTTTCTGTGAAATACAATCTCTATCTATCTATCTATCTATCTATCTATCTATCTATCTATCTATCTATCTATCTATCTATCTATCTGTCTATATTTGTTCACTAAAAATAAGGGTTCAAGTAACATTATAGTTTGGTGGAAATTTCAGTGACAGTGTAAAGTTTTGAACAAAAAAAAACACTAAACTACACCATTTATCACCAGTTATCTCTGTTAACTACAACTCGAGCCCTCATCATTCCATATGTGACAGTCATTTTATCAATCATGTCATGAATGATGTAATATGTGGGGTATTTAGCAATGTATGGTGGGGTTGCGAGTTACAGTTACTCTATGGCAAAAGTTATAGTTACTAGTGAAAACTATAACTGTTGAATTTTACATTTCAGTTACATTGTCACTAATCTTTTCATCTTAATATAACATTAACTTACCATTTGGATTTTTCAGTGAATTTCTAAGGTTTTTAAAAAAATATAAAGTATAGTAAAATTACAATTCCTAACAACAATGTCACTTCAACCTTTAGTTTTCTCAGTAAATTTCTAGTTTTTTTTTAAACTTAAAGTAATATTTTATTACAATACTTAAAGCCAACCTCACACTGCACATGGCTTTTGACCATAAGTGGCGAGGGGTTGGCTGCCCTGCATCCAACTCTCCATGGGTAGCCAATCTCCCACAATGCACAGTCTTTGGTAGTGTGTGGGATATGGCTGGCTGCAGTGCCTGAAATGTGGCCAGGTGTGTGTTCAACTCCTTGGGATCAGTCAACACCACGCCACGCAGGGCCTTCTGGCTTCCACAGCATGAGGTTGGTCTAGCAGGTCCTGGCTGCACTCGGGCAGTCTTATTGACTTTTGTCAGAGTCACAACACCAAAATATAAAAGGTGGGAGTACTGGCTTTATCAAGGGATGAACATAACAATATATATATAAAGCATATCTATATTTATTTTCCAAAAATCACCAATATTAATAATCAAACATATGTTTTAGTAATTCACACAATGCAATGTTTCATAATAGTGATTATTATAAAAATGTTTAATAAAGTTTTAATAACATAGCTTTTATTTGTACAGTTTGTGGTTTGAAAAATGTTAGAAGAAAGAACCACAGACATATTGGGCCTGATTCTAACTTTGGAGGACGGTGTTAAACCGTCCCAAAAGTGGCGGATATACCACCTACCGTATTACGAGTTCCATAGGATATAATGGACTCGTAATACGGTAGGTGGTATATCCGCCACTTTTGGGACGGTTTAACACCGTCCTCCAAAGTTAGAATCAGGCCCATTGTATTTTAAAAAAATAAAACCAACATGTCTGAGTCATTTTTTAAAGATTTTTCAAACCACAAAATGCAATCATAAAAACAATCATAAGAGGGCCTTGCACTTCAGCTGAAGAGCATAGAGCTCCTGCTACGTGTGTTTTTGAAAAATATTGTAAGTTCTACTGAATTCATGGTTTTAATGACCAAGGCAACTTATTGTTTGTTTTGAATGTTGCTATGGAGCTGCTGCACTCCGAGCAGCCCGCCACAACATACAAAAAAATGACTGATGGTGCCCCTGCCTGTTCCAAGGACACTACAGGCATGAAAATATGTTACATTAAAAAGCCCTAGCAGACAATGGAGCGCTCCTTGCTAGGAGCAGTGAACAAAACATGACCAGGTCTAGCCCTGCTTGGTTGGGTTTGGCCTCAGGGACTGGCCCGTGGCCAGGCCCTGTGGCCAACACCCAACAGCCATACACCCCCGTGCAATGCATGGCTGTTGGCAAAAGTTGGCTACTGGGCTTGGCCTGTGGCCAGGCCCTGCAACCAAACCCACGTAGGCATCCTACCCCATGCCATGCAGGGCCTTCGTCCAAAGGGATGGGGCTTCTAGGTCACTATGCGCATTTGCAAACTCAAAGGAAGTAAAAGGGAGACCCCAACATGCCCTTTTCTCAACAAGAGACAACAAGAAAAAAACATTTGTCACAGTCATTACAGAACATATTGCACTCAGATTAAAGAAATGATGCAATCGCCTCCATCAAGGATTTCAGATAATTTTTCAAGGTGGAACTGCAGAGAAAACACATCTCTTTGCTTTGGCCAATATAGGAAAGTAGCCTCTTTCTAGCATGGTTACACGCAATTTTGGCCTGTTTGTCAGTGCGTTTGACTGTGTCTACTGGGAACCTGTTAATCAGGGCCACAGTCGTTTTGCTCTCTCCCTTAAATTATGGTTATAGGATACTGGTAATCCAGTATTTCACTCACAATTGGCATACTGGTTCCCCTTTATAAGTCCCTAGTATATGTTACCTAGGTACCCAGGGCATTGGGGTTCCAGGGGATCCCTATGGGCTGCAGCATTTCTTTCACCACCCATAAGTAGCCCATGCAAAGGCATCTACAGGACTGCCATTACAACGTGTGTGAAAAGGTACATGCACCCTTTCACTGCCATTTACACTGCACCAAGTTACTTATAAGTCACCCTTATTGCAGGCCCTGAAGGCTGGGTGCAGAGTACCTGTGTGTAAGGGCACCCCTGCACTAGCAGAGGTACCCCCATGACCTCCAGGACCATTTTCCCGGACTTCGTGAGTGCAGGGACACAATTTTACGTGTGCACTGGACATAGGTCACAACCTATGTCCAGCTTCACAATGGTAACTCTGAATATGGCCCTGTTTAGTATCAAACATGTTGAAATCATACTCCAAGGCTTTTGCAAGCATTGGTTGTATGAATCCATGCACTCTGGGGCCCCTTAGAGGACCCCCAGTATTACCATTACAGCCTTCATAGATTTTCCAGGCAGCCCCAGCTGCTGCCACCTCACAGACAGGTTTCTGGCCTCCTGTTATTTGAGCAGTTCAAGCCCAGGAAGGTAGAACAAAGGATTTCCTTTGGGAGAGGGGTGTTACACCCTCTCCCAAAGGAAATAGGTGTTACAAGCATGGGAGGGGTAGCCTCCCAGAGCCTCTGGAAATACTTTGAAAGGCACAGATGGTGCCCTCCATGCATAATCCAGTCTACACCGGTTCAGAGGCCCCCAGTCCCTGCTCTGGCATGAAACTGAACAAAGGAAAGTGGAGTGACCACTCCCCTGTCCATCACCACCTCAGGGGTGGTGCTCAGAGCTCCTCCAGAGGGTCTCTGGGTTTTGCCATCTTGGATTCCAAGGTGGCAGGAAACTCTGGGAGCATCTGAGTGGCCCGTGCCAGTGGGTGACGTGAGATCCCTCCCCTGATAGGTGCATACCTGTTTAGCTGACCAATCCCCCTTTTAGGACTATTAAGGGTCTCTGTCTTGGGTCGTTCTTGAGATTTGGATTGCAAGACTCCAGCAGGAATCCTCTTCATCCTTTACTTCATCTTCTTACCGAAGAAACTGCATCTGGACCGTCCAAGAACTTTACAACTGCAACAAAGAAGCAAAGACAACTCCTGCAACATTGTGTCTTCAGGTCCTGCCACCTACTGCAACTGTTTCCCCGTCGTGCATCCTCAGAGGACAGTCAGTCTTCAGCCTGAACCAGAATAACAAAGGAATCTTCCTTGAAGTGAAGGAGTCACTTGCCTGCGTCAGCAGGCACTCCTCTGCAGTGACGACCAGTGGCTTGGGTCCCCTTTCCTGACAAAGTGTGTGGATCCAGCATCACAGGTGGTGGGCTGAAGTGGGCCCGACTGTCCTGATGTCCAACTTTGGTGGAGGTAAGAGCTTGCCTCCCTACACAAGATAGTTCCCCTGTGCACTGCGTCTTTTGTAGTGTCAGGGCATGTTGGCATCCTTCCACAAAGTTCTTTGTGCACCATGCAGCTCTGGCCCCCAGCACTCCTTCCTGCGACGCACAGCTTCCTGCATGGTTCTCCGGCGGTGTGGGATCCCTTTGTGTAGTGCTGTGTGGGCCTCCTTCTGCACCTTATTTGTCCCCGTGCTGTGGGACTCCTGTGCCCACTGCCTGGTCTTCTAAGGTCTCCCTGAGTTGCTGAGAGCCCGCTATCAAGCCCCCTCCTGGGTAGAATCCACCAGGTCCGTCCTGGTCCTGGGCAGTGCATTTTCTGCTAACCGCAAGCTTTGCGTGTGCCAAGGCTTGTTGGCGGAATCCAGCAACGCAAACCAAGACTGCAATCATCCATCCGGCGTGGGACATCTTCTGCACCAACTAGGAACCCGCATCCGTCTTCTCGGGTGCAGTACTGACTGTTGTTCTTCACCAGTGGTTCTTCTTTTGCACCTTCATCTGGATTAGCAGGGGCTCCTGTTCTCCTTGGACTCTTCAGTGCTTCTTGAACTTGGTCCCCTTCTTCCACATGTATTCAGGTCCTGGAATCCATCATTGGTATCTTGCAGTCTCTTCTGGTTCTTGCATAATCTTCTTTCTCGTGTTCTTGTGTGTTCTAGGAAAGTAGCTGTGATTTACTACTGCTTTCCTGGGCTCTGGGTTGGGTTCTATTACTTACCTTTGGCTTTTTCTAATACTTCCAGCACCCCTCTATACACTACACTTGCCTAGGTGGGATACCAAATTTCTCATTCTACTTTCTTAGTATATGGTTTGTGTTCCCTCAGGCCCATTTCTAACTATTTCTTAACTGTTTGTACAGCTATTTCTGCATACTAGTGTATATAATTTGTGTATTACTTACCATCTAAGGGAGTATAGTTTCTATGGCATTTTTATCACCAAAATAAAGTACATTTATTTTTGTAACACTGAGTATTTTCTTTCATGTGAGTGAGTACTGAGTGACTGCAGTGGTATTGCATGAGCTTTGCATGTCTCCTAGTTAGGCCTTGGCTGCTCATCCACACTACCCCTAGAGATCCTGACTTCTAGACACTGTCTACATTTTACTAATGAAGGATAACTGGACCTGGTATAAGTACCTTAGGTACCCACTACAAACCAGGCCAGCCCTCTACAGCCAAGAGCAAGAACTTAGCATGATTTGTACGTCATGGAAGCAGAGTTTCAACTGGGGCACCTGATTTGTTTATATTTGTAAGTGCTCCCGTTGAGGTTTAACTTCCGTAACATGAGCATCAGTGCCAGAATGCATCCTGACCTGCTTATTTATCCAAGGAGAGGTCACAGATTTGCGCAAAATGTCTACCCAACTAGAATACTTTCTACAGGCTTACTATTAAGTACTACCTTGTTGGGGAAATGTATAGTACATATTCCACAAAAGAACTATGTAAAGAACCCTGAGGTAATGTCTCATGTGACCTTGTTTGTCTTTAAGTTTGGCAATCGGGACTGTGAGTTGCAGTTGGCTATCGCTTGACAAGCAAAAGCAAACTGCTATCTCCCAAGGGTGGACACCTCGGGAGATATGGAAGTGGCCCTTGCGGTTGGGGGTCCCCAAGGTCATTTATGGCTCTAGTAGGGGTGTTTGGGGCCCCCCTCCTTTCAGTTTGCACAGGGGGCCCTGGGAAGTGGTGGCCCCTGGAACCCAAAGTGGCCTTGGGAATGGAGGGCTGCATGCGCTTCCTCCCAATTTCTATTAATTATATATGCCCCCTGGACCTGGCCCACCTGGGAGCTGAAAGTAAAACAAGTGCATGAAACTGCACTTGTTTTTTTAAAAATTGTCCCCAGATCCGCAGATCCAATGTTCCCTGTAAGGCGCGCGCACACCTTTCCTTCCCCCATCGCGCAGGCCCCTTTGGCAAGTGAGTACGTTGTTCCACCATTCCTATACTTTGTGGTAGTTTATATGCGTTATCACTTTCTAAGCCTAAATAAGCCTTTTAGAGCGATATACGTGCTCCCCTAAGGCAGATAATGCTCATATTTGAATCTGGATTGAAGTCAATGAAAACAGCGTTTAAAGGCCGCGGGGAGTGTTTTAAACATCTTTTGCCGTACTTTAGCATACAAGCGAGCAAGTGATATTTATGTTGAAAATTAATGGTTAATGAGCTAGGAAATGCTTCAGAACAGTAGAAAATGTGCTGTTATCAACTTTTCCATCATTGTCATACTTCATAGTTGTTTATATGCATTATCACTTTCTCAGCTCAAATAAGCCTTTTAGAGCGATAGTCGTGCTCTCCTTTTGCAGAAAATGCTCATATTTGAATCTGGATTGAAGTCAATGAAAACAGCGTTTAAAGGCCGCAGGCAATGTTCCCTGTAAGGCGCGTGCGCACCTTTCCTTCCCCCGTCGCGCAGGCCCTTTTGGCAAGCGCACACGTTGCAACGTTCTTGCAACGTCGCTCCCTGCATCATGCACAGCAAATGTGACAAGACAACAACAAGACGTAAAGGCACCTTCATTGCTCATTTACCATCTGACTGGACAGAACACTTTTTTTCGTCCGCTTGCCAGAACGAGCCAGTAGGCCTAAAAATGGCTCACCCTTATAAATCCGATTAGTCATAGCGAGTGGATGAGCAGATAACTTGAGGCCTCTACTTCAAGCTCCGATCTGTAACATCAACAGAGCACAAAACACTTTTTTTCGTCCGCTTGCCAGAACGAGCCAGTAGGCCTAAAAATGGCTCACCCTTATAAATCCGATTAGTCATAGCGAGTGGATGAGCAGATAACTTGAGGCCTCTACTTCAAGCTCCGATCTGTAACATCAACAGAGCACAAAACAGTGTTTGGGGGAATTGTAAGTCTGAGTGCATGCAATGCGGAGGCTATCACTACAGCTGTAAAAGAGTTCTACACTGCCAATAAGCTGGTCCTTATGAAAATGGTCATGTTTACATCAGACGGTGCATCAGTGATGCTGGGAAAGAACAATGGTGTTGCTACCCGCCTCAAACAATCCATTCCTCATCTAGTTGAGCAGCACTGTGTTGCGCACAGAGAAGATTTGGGAGTTGATGATGCCTGGAAAAAAGTGCCGATGATCAGGGAAATGGAAACATTACTGAGGACTGTCTACACTGTGTTCTCCCGCTCACCTTTAAGAAAGTCCAAGCTGGACGAAATTGCTTTGGTCACTGAATGTGAAGCGGTCTCCTTTCGGCCACTTAATCAGGTGCGGTGGCTTTCAAGGCATTTTGCTGTTGGTGCACTCTTGCGTAATTATGAGGTTGCTCTCAAATACTTTGATCATGAAAGAGTTGAGGAGAATGACCCAATTGCTAAATATTGCTACAAAAAACTATCAGATTCAAACTACCATATTTCCTTTGCAGCACTAAATGACATTCTGGGTGAACTTGCATCTTTGTGCAAGTTGTTTCAGGAGAGCTCTTTGACCACCGTTGAAGCTGTACAGTATGCAAGAGCAAAAATTACCCAAATAAAGGAAGAGTACTTGGGCGACACTGTCTTTTGGAGCGACACAGTAAGAGATCTGATGGCTTTGTGCAGAGAGGACCAAGAGTATGATAGTGAGCCGATGTTATCTTTCATTAAACTTCTTTGTGAGCACATAGAAAGAAGGTTCCCAGAAGATGAATTGAAGGAATGGACAAGCTTTGATTTCCATACAGTAACAACACAATCACAATTTGATTTTGGGACTGAGAATGTACAAAGACTTGTTGAGAAGTATAAGAAGGTCTTGGTCCTGGGTGATTATGACACCCCTGGTGATGTTGTTCGGCAGTACAGAGATTATAAATATATGGTGGCAGCGCATATAAAAAACTGATTGTTTAAGACCTTTCAAGACATGGTGAATTTCACTCTGCGGAATGCTGCACAGTATAGTGTTGTATCTCAGCTTGTTGATATCTGTGCAACTTTCTAGGCTTCAAGTGCAGACTGCGAACGAGGATTCAGCCTCATGAACTCAATCAAGTCCAAATTAAGAAACAGACTAGAGGAGAGTCACCTAGATATGCTGATGAGGACAAAGGCTTTCCTCTCAAATGGGAAAGTTGATTTAGACCGAGTTTATCAGCACTGGAAAAATGGCAAGGACCGGTGAGAAAAACAAACATGTCACACATCTAACGTTGGCACCTGACTTGTCTAAACTCTGATGCAGCTTCTCCTGTGTGGGTGGGGTAGGAACATTTCTCCGCCTGTATCTTGAGAGGGGCATCATGGCATTCATCAGCAATGTGTTCATCAAATTGTAAATGTTAACCAATTGTACAACTGGCTGTATTTGATGTGCAGGGTCCTCTGCAGCACTCTGAGAGTATTCATTAAAGTTTCATAATGGTTCAACCTCCTGATTTCTGTTTTCTCTAACTGGGGTGTAGGTGGCACTTAACAGGTCATGTCCTTGGGGTGTGCAACCAGGTCACAAAACTGCCTTGATGCCCTATAGCATGGAGCAATGATATCCCTTTTTTGCTTTAGTGGTATGGAGAGGCTAATGCCAAAGATCTTGGCTAGTTATGCGCTGCACGCGCGTGAATGGTCAATTTCTTGGCGCAAGTATCCTTGGCTGCAGCGCACAGAGACCGCACACTGCAGCACACAGTGGAAAAAATTAGAGGGAACATTGCGCAGATCCACCACGATTTTGCAAGAAAATTTTATAAAAAATGCTTTTTGGCCCTGGCGGGGTCCCTTAGGGACCCCAGCACCAGGGTTAGGGGGTCAGAGTATTTAAACCCTGCCCCCTTTTCTTTATTTGTTACTTTGTTTTTGGTACACGGCTGAGTCCAAGTCCTGAAAATAGCTGCCAACACTTCCTGGTTGAAGTGTTGGCAGCCAATCACATATCAGCTTAGGGAATGCAGATCCACAGAGGATCCACATCCCTATACGTGTATATTTCTTTCTCCTTCAATAACTCAAAAACTCCTGAACAGATTTACACCAAATCACAAAATGCATGTCTTCTGGACCAAGAGCTAGCTTTCAGCACAATTTAGTGTAATTCTATCCAGCGGTTCAGGCTGTAGTCATGTCTAAAAATCCCTTTGGCAATTGCATGGGGAACAACATTTTGGCACCCCCTTTTTTTTGAACCCCACTTGACGGATCACACCCAAACTTTCATGACAGCAGCTGAATTGAGTGGGGTACTAGTTTTTCAAAAAAATTGAAGATTTGTCAAATGGCAAAACATAAAAACACTTTTCCTATAGAAACTAGGGGGCATATTTATAGGAGGCTTGTTCCCCTGGAGCGTTACTTTTTTTGATGCTCTGGTGGCGTAAGCCTCTTAAGCAGAACTATGAAGTCATGGCGAGCCAATTTGCATGGCTGTGCATGGCCTTTTAGATATGAATTAAGACAAAGCAGCGCAAGATGCTGCATTGCCTTACTCTGAGCTGGGGGGCCGTTCCTTGGGCACTGCGGTGGGTTTTACCATTCAACACCCATGGCTTTTGACCCTGCCCCTTATTTACAAAATTACATGAACCTGGATTAATGTCAAAACCTTATGCCTCCCCAGAGAAGGTGTAACAAGGAGAAATATTTCCAGTTCTCTTCATTTTTTCCTCTTTCCATGTGTGCTGCCTTCTGCAGCACACGTAGGAAGAGGAAAACACCTCTCTAGGTTTTTTTGTGCAGGAAGGTGTTCCTTGCTGCACAAAAACAGTCCTGCATGCAACGCAGGCACCTTTGCACCATGGAGCATGGGTGCCTGCAGTGGCTCTAGGCAGCCAATTATGTGCCAGGGCAGGGGGGAAGGACAGGAATGTCCTTTCACATAGGCATAGGGCAGTGTGGTAAGAAGTTTTTTGGAGTTGCCCTACACCATATTCCCCATAAATATGGGCCTAGGTCCTAACTATTACTAACTGCTGGCTCATATAATGGGAAGTCCCATGAGTATAGACATTAGTCAATATTATTCAATCCCCAGTGGGTTAACATCTTTGTCAGTGTCACAAAAGAAGTTCAACACCCCTTAGTACACCACCTAGTACAATATTTCTGTTGTATAAAATAATACTCCAGCTCGTATAGAATTCACCTATCCTTCACATTTGGGATAAAGAGCACTGAAGTTCTTGTGACTCTAATAACTTAGGGCCATATGTACGAACACGTGTTCCCATTGACATAGAATGGGAAAAACCCTTTGCTACATCTGGCCCTTAATGATCTTCCCCAGTGAGTACTTTTCCTCATCGTTACCCGATCTAAAAATAAAACAAAACAAAACTAACAATTTCTGGTGATGTTTTAAAAGAAATTGTTTTATTGGGGATTGATTATTATTGACTAATGTGTATGCTCGTGGGACTTCCCATTATATGAACCATCACGGGGATATTATTTCATGAGATTGATAATTGATTCAGGAATTGAGTCAGGGCGTGTTATTAAGGAGTTTGTTTTAACGGTATGCAAATCATTGAGTTAAAACTAATTAACTGAGAATGGTATGTTCACTTACAATTTGAATATTATGCAGTGATTATAAAATTTTGAAGATTTTACTTGAAAACATTCCATTCCCAGATGGCGGGAGCTTTTATGTGTATGCCCTTGTCCTTTCCTTATTTTAACAAACACACAGTGATTTTTTGTTTTCACCCTATGGGTGCAACATATTTAAACAGGGTAAAAAGTGAATGGTACTACTGATGTGATCAAGGCTTGCGCCAAAAGATGTTGTTGGTTTGTGTGTATATATATAGATAGATATATATATATAATGTTCATATGGAGAGGACCACCATCAAGATTTTCTGACCATTTAACTGTTTAACAAGTAAACCCTTTTTCTCAAAACTACATTGCAACAGTTACAGCATTATGGGGACTAACATATCTAATTAATGGAGAAAATAGTATCCTGTTTTTCTTTCCTTTGTAATTGGAAAGTTAAAAATGTACGCTGTGTTTTAAGTTTTGAGGCTCCAAACCCTATAATGCTTTGTACTGCCAGTTTGCCTCAGACTCAGTTTCGTTTTCTGGCTCTTGTGAGAGGAATCCTGGAACAAGCTGGGTGTTTTTTGCCTTTTCTCAGAGTTTCAGTTTTATTTTTTATAATCTTCCTTTCTTGATTTCACATGATGATTCTTTACACTGGAGAAGTTGTGTAAGGCTTGTCTCTGTTGCTTTTCTGGCATCATACCTTTGCTCTTTGATACATGCCTATCCTGTAGAAGAAAAAAGATTGCCAAAGACCATCATCAAGTGTTTGTGTTTTGTCTAGCATCTTCCCTCTATACCTCTCATTGTGGATATTTAAATATAAATTGGATATAACATACCACGGGTCCCTGCACACAGTTATACTTATGATTATGACTATCAATTAAGATCCGTCACAGATGACTCATCTCAGACAAGGAATATGGGTTCTATTTGTACAGTGTCTTTTTAAAGGAAATAATGGTCTGAGGTTGTGAGGTTCCTCCAATAAATGTAAGCATTGTTGGTATATTTTTTCTTATCTGCTCATGAGCCCTTTAGCCATGCCCAAGCGCCACGTGTTTTCAAATCCACCTGCCTGTGTGCTTCTTCTGTGTTTTAGGAGCATTCCTGATCTTACTCTTTTTAAATTCTTTGAATAACGACTCTACAAAATACAAAGTGACTGGAAAACCACACTAGCACAAGAAGGATATCATGGGTGTCAGCAAAAGCAAAGAAAATGATCACTCTCCTCCTCTTTGTAGTCAAAGACAGACATATTTGGTGGACTCTGGGTCCATATGCACTTTAGGTTCTGATGTCACTTCACCTACTGAAACAATGATAGCTTTGGATAGCTTTGGACCTGAAACTATGGTTACTGTTTCTTTGATCTTTTTCTGAAAGGCAGCCAAACTACATAAAAGCTTTGCTTATTCATTCCTTTCTTTTGTATTGATCAGCGGTCACCTACGTCCTGTTCTCTATAGAGCCAACATTTAAATACCCCCCAAACAACAAATCAGCTTTTACCGAAATGCTCTTGACAACATGTTTCTGGTTACCTTAGTACATCTTTGCACAAAGGTGGGAACGGGTGCTGCTGGTAGTGTCCAAACACTTCAAAGACGATAGGCTGGCATTTGATGTATTCCACAAAGGATTTGGTTACCTCCACGGCAATCTGCAACAACATGTCAAGAAACAGAAAAATACACTTTAGACCAAACACATATTGACCATTTTACAGTTTGAGGAGAGACATATCTGAAAACTCTGAAAATGGAATTCATAAGCATGTCCTGCTATTTATGCATGATTTAGAATTTATAGCACAGTCTAAAAGAGGCACTGGCAGTGAAACACAGCATTCCTTCCCTTACTACAAATACATTTGTGGGAAAACTGAGCTGATTGCAGAAGCCCCTAACTTTTTGCCCCCATTTTTCTCTTATGCTGGTGTTTTTCTGAGACTGATGGTGCCCTGGGCACTGCTAAACAGTTCCAGGGCCTGTGCGCTGGTTAAAATGCATATGCAAATTAGGCTAACTATAATTGGCTGTACCACCTTACCTATAGGCCCCTAGTATATAGTAGGGCATGTAGAGTTAGGGACCCAAGCATAGGTAGTACACCCATAGTTGCACTGCTGTGATGCTCAATGTCATTGTAAAGGCTGCTTTTAAGTTAAAGTTAACCCCAAATTCAACTTGGTATTTAAAAGTACTTCAAAAGCCCTAAGCTACCTCATTTTTATATATGTCACCCCTAAGGTATGCCCAGGGAGTCCCCATAGTTGGGTGCAGTGTAACTATAAGCAGTGACTTTATAAAAGATGTTTTATAAGCCCTGGTGAGAGAACAATAGCTCAATTTGTAGTTCCCTATTGTAGTGAATAGGCTCCGTAGGCTAACATGCAGAGACTTTATTTTAAAATATTAAAATGTTTCTTTCATAGGAATGAGCTAAATATGGCATGTTTAGTATTAAATTAAAAGTTATAATAAATCCAACAAATTGCCACGTTGAGCTTAATATAACTTTTACCTGGAAAGAGTTTCAGAACTCTTTCTAAATGTTACCAGTTTCAGCTCTGTAGTGCCGTTCTCTGATGGGTCAGCCTCTGGCAGTCTGAGCCAGGCTGCCTTAATGAGGTGTGAAGTGGCCTCGGCTGACAAAAAGGAAGCATCAGGTGGGAGACGATCTGCCTCAGCAGAGGATGGAACAGGATGGGGAGAGCAGCCAAACTGGTCTTCAAAGGAGGGAAGGACATTTGGGAAGCAACTGTACCTCCCCATGTCCTGCAAACCCAGACTGTCAGGTGCCCTGTGATTAGAATAAGGAAGGGGTGTGTTAAAGGAAATTTAACCACACCAGTGGGTGGGGTCAGCCACACCTAACCTCTGAGATTTAATTTTAGCCATGTTGGATTTTGGGAGAATATTGCTCCCTTGGATTGATTTTTGCCACACTTCCCAGGAAGTGGTCACTAACGAGGGTGGAGGCCTGTAAGTGGTTGGTCAGAGCCCCCCCACCCCGCTTCCCACCCTAGGAGCAAGCATACAATTGGCAGAGTTGGCCCCCACCTTAGGTCCCTACTGGAACAAGACAAGAAGAATGACTACCCTGCTTGACCCTTGATCTTCACTTGAACACTGCACTCTGAAGGACTGCACCAGCTGCACCCTTGGGCTTCACCTCTAAAAGGACTTTGCATGTCTGCTACTGCTTCAGGAAGGAACTCCCTGTTTGCTACAGGTAGAAAATAGCTGACCAGAATCCCCTTCATCAAGCCCTGAAGAAAATAACCAGCTGACCAGCGGTCATTTGTGAATTTGAGCCAGGGGCATTCTGAGAGTTGGAATCCTAACCCTCAGGGAGCAGCTCAGAGCTACTGGAACCTTGGGGTGGAACTTCAAAGACCTTCTGGAAGAAGATTCGGAAGTTTGGAGCAACTTTGGAAAAAAGCTCCATATTGGACCAACCTGACATTGTGAGTCAATTTGGCTTACATCGACTGCGATCCATCCTGACTTGCAAGTTTGTCCCGCTGAAAAGCTCCAGAGCCCCAGACATCCAGGTTTTTAGTGGGGGCTTGTGGAAAGGCAATCCGATGACAGTGACTTGAAACAGCTTGCTGTGGAGGGTTGTCCTACGTCCGAGGGAGAAATATCCCAAAAAGTTTCTAAGTCTGAATGTAAAAAGTTGACCAAGGCTTCCCGTGCAGTGCATCTGAGGAGAGCTCCAGGGAGGTCGGCTTCAATTTCAAGTTGGCCCCAGATGAACATTTCCATCATAAAAAATAGTCTAAGTCCGAACGTAGAATCCTCGACCGAGGTCTCCGGCGACACGTACCCGAAGGGCGCTCCAAGGAGGTCGGATTCAACTTGTGACTTCTTTCCTGTGAAGAAAATCTTTAAGAAAAAGACTAAGGCCCATATTTATACTTTTTGCCACAAAAGTGCACTAACGCAGTTTTGTGGAAAAAGTTTAGTGGTATCTTGCGACATTTCACAACACTAGCCGGTTGCCGTACTTATTGAATGGCGCAAGCCGGCCCTAAACTTTGGCTAGCATCTTAAAAAAAGATGCTAGCCGGGTGGGGGTGACTGTAGGGAAGGAGGGGTTGTGCATCAGAAAATGACCCTAGCCTGGTTAGAGGCAAAAAAAAAAATGCCTCAAATCAGACTAGTGCTTTTTCCTGGTGCACAACCACCGTACCAACCTATCTATAAGCCCCTAGCATACCGTAGGGCATGTAGGTTTTAAAGGAAGGCCTGCCTTGCTGGCTGCTTATGAGTTAAACCTCAAATCCGACTCTGGAACTAAAAGTGATTCCAAAGTCTTAAGATACCTTGTTGTGACATATAAGTCACCCCTAAGATATGCCCTAAGTGTTGCAAGGTTTGGGTGCAGTGTAACTATATATGCAGGGACTTTATAAAAGATGTTTTATAAGCCCTGGTGAGGGTAAAATAGCTCAATTTGTTGTTTCTATTGTAGTGAATAAGCTCCATAGGCTAACATGGAGAGACTATTTTAAAAAAATAAAATCTTATTTTCCATAGGAAGGACATAAATATGCCATGTTTAGTGTCAAATTTAAAGTCATCATAAATCCAACAACTTGCCACTGTTTAATTTAATATAACCTGTATCTGGAAAGAGTTGTAGACCTCTTTCTTAAAAATGTACCAGTTTCAGGTGTGTAGAGCCCTTTTCTGATTGGTCAGCCTCTGGCAGCCTGAGCCAGCCCACCTTGACGAGGTGTGACGTGGCCTCGGCAACACAAAGGAAGTATCTGGTGGGAGAAGATCTGCCTCAGCAGATGGTAGAACAGGACTAGGGGAGAGCAGCCAAACTGGTCTTCAAAGGAGGGAAGGACATTTAAAACAGCAACTGTACCTCCCCCATTTGTAGGAGGCTGGCCTGGTTTGTAGTGGGTACCTTGGGTACTTACACCTTATACCAGGTCCAGTTAGCCCTTATTAGTGAAATGTAAAAGGGTTCTAGCAGCTTAGGCTGATTGAGGGAGCTATTGCAGAGCAGCTTAGGCTGAACTAAGAGATATGCAAAGGTCATGCAATACCACTTATAGTTATACAGTACTTATACACAAGTAAAGACAATACTCAGTCTTATCAAAAATAAAGGTAGTTTATTTGGGTGACACAGTACCAAAAATATCCTAGAGACAATGCTCCTTCTGGAGGTAAGTATTATACACAATATATACACTAGACACCAAAATTAGACAAGTAAATAGGCATAGAACAATACAAACAATAGGAAATGCTATAGAATGCAAAGGGAGAAAATAGGTCCAGGGGCAACACAAACCATATACTAAGAAAGTGGAATGCGAATCACAAATTCCCCCCCAAGACAAGTGTAGTGTGTGCAGAATCACTGGGAAAGTAAGAATACAGTAAAGGTAAGTTAATTACCCCACCACAGAGCCCAGAAAAGCAGGACTAAATTACTGCAAGTTTCCTTAGGACACACTACACCACGTGATTGGGATTTTGCAGTAACCAACCAAGTCTGCAAACAACAACTGCTGGATTCCTGGACCTGAAGACCTGCAAAAGAAGGGGACCAAGTCCAGAAGTCGACAGAAGTTCCAGGAAGGACAGGAGCCCCCGCCAACCCAGAAGAGGGTGCAAAAGATGAGTCCCAGGTTAGTCTAAAACTGCAGGAATGCACCCTAGGAAGATGCCAGCGGGTTCCTGCATGATGAAAAGGATGTCTCACGATGAGAAGATGGATGCAGACGTGATTTCATGTTGGAACACATTGGTTGTGACAAAAGTGCATTTTGTGTCAAAATGGCACTGGCTGGACCCATGAGGGACCTGGCGGCCCCAACTCTGTGTGAGGAGGAAGAGGGGGCTCTCAGCACTTCAGAGACCCCTCAGGATGCCAGGCAGCACCCACGGGAGTCCCAGGACATGGGGACAAATGAGGTGAAAAAATGCAGCTGGTTAAAAAGTTCAGAGGAAGGTCCCACACTGCCGGAGAACAACTCAGCAAGTTGAGCGTCGCAGGATGGAGTGCTGGGGACCTGGGACAGGTTGTGCATGAAGAAATTTTGCAAATAGTGCACAGAGGCCTCAGGAGGTGAAGAAGACGAAGTACACAGGGATACCGTCGCTCTCAGGGAAGGCAAGGTCTTACCTCCTCCAAATTGCGTGAGCAGGACCTCAGGACTGTCTCTGTTGATGAGGTGCAACCTCTATGTCCTGAGGAGCATGCTTGTTGCTGTGAGAGGAGTCCAAAGGTACCAGTCATTGTCTTAGAAGGTGCCTGCTGGAGCAGGGGAGTGACTCTGTTACCCCACTGGAGATTTCTTCGGTCCTTCTCGTGCAGGATGAAGACAGGGAGTCCCCAGAGCATGCACACCGTGGAAACCGTTGCGGTTGCTGGCTGGAGCTGAAGTTGCAAAGGAAAAGTATCCATTGTGGATACTTTGTTGCTGTTACAGCGGTTCCTGGAGCAGGCTGCTGTTGATCCGAGGTCAGAGGATGATGAAGTAGTTGCAGAGGATTCCTGATGAAAACCTGCAAGCACAATCTGAAGCGAACTCACAGGAGAGAACCTAAATAGCCCTGAGAGGTGGATTGGCCACCTAGTCAGGTATGGACCTATCAGGAGGGGTCTCCGATGCCACCTGCTGGCACTAGCCACTCAGAGGCCCCCAGAGGGCCCCTACACCTCTGGATCCAAGATGGCAGAGGTCTGAGACACACTGGAGGAGCTCTGGGCACCACCCCTGGGGTGATGATGGACAGGGGAGGGGTCACTCCCCTTTCCTTTGTCCAGTTTTGTGCCAGAGCAGGGACTGGGGGTTCCCGAAACTGGTGTAGACTGGCGTATGTAAGGAGGGCACCATCTGTGCCCTTCAAAGCATTTCCAGAGGCTGAGAGAGGCTACCCCTCCCCAGCCTTTAATACCTATTTCCAAAGGGAGAGGGTGTAACACCCTCTCCCACAGGAAATCCTTTGCTCTGCCTTCCTGGGACTGGACTGCCCAGACCCCAGGAGGGCAGAACCCTGTCTGTGGGTTGGCAGCAGCTGTAGCTGCAGAGAAAACCCCAGAGAGCTGGTATGGCAGTACTGGGGGTCCATAGTGGAGCCCCCAGGAAGCATGGAATTGGCTCCCTAAACCAGATTTGGAATGGGGGGACAATTCCATGATCTTAGACATGTTACATGGCCATATTTGGCATTATCATTGTGAAGCTACATATAGGTATTGACCTATATGTAGTGCACACGTGTAATGGTATCCCCGCACTCACAAAGTCCGGGGAATTGACCCTGAACTATGTGGGGGCACCTTTGCTAGTGCAAGGGTGCCCTCACACTTAGTAACTTTGCACCTAACCTTCAGCAAGTGAAGGTTAGACATATAGGTGACTTATAAGTTACTTCAGTGCAGTGAAAATGGCTGTAAAATAACATGTGCGTTTCTTCACTCAGGCTGCAATGGCAGTCCTGTGTAAAGGTTTGTCTGAAGTCCCTGTGGGTGGCAAAAGAAATGCTGCAGCCCATATGGATCTCCTGGAACCCCAATACCCTAGGCACCTAGGTACCATATACCAGGGAATTATAAGGGTGTTCCAGTATGCCAACTGTAATTGATAAAAGTGGTCACTAGCCTATAGTGACAAATTTAAAGGCAGAGAACGCATGAGCACTGAGGTTCTGATTAGCAGAGCCTCAGTGACACAGTTAGGCACTACACAAGTATACACAAACTATGAGCATTGGGGTCCTAGCTAGCAGGATCCCAGTGAGACAGGCAAAAACATACTGACATATATGTAAAATTGGGGGTAACATGCCAAGAGAGATGGTACTTTTCTACACTCCCCCCACCCCCCCCCCCCCCCCGGCCCCAAACGAGGGACAATAAGGCTAACCTTGCCCAGATGAGTCTTCATTGTCTAAGTGGAAATATTTGGAGAGTCCATCTGCATTGGAGTGGTTACTCCCAGGTCTATGTTCCACTGTATAGTCCATTCCCTGTAGGGAGATGGACCACCTCAACAATTTAGAGTTTTCACCTTTCATCTGTTTAACCCATAATAGAGGTTTGTGGTCTGTTTGAACAATAAAGTGAGTACCAAAGAGGTATGGTCTCAACTTTTTCAAGGCCCAGACCACAGCAAAGGCCTCCCAGACTATGGCAGACCAACGCTTTTCTCTAGGGGTCAGCCTCCTGCTAATAAAAGCAATAGGTTGATTGCGGCCCTCTGTGTTTAGCTGTGATAGAACTGCCCGACCCCTTATTCAGAAGCATCAGTCTGAACTATGAATTTTGTGGAGTAACAAAGGCTTTTGAGGACAGGTGCAGAGCACATGGCATAGTTTAGCTCATCAAAAGCCTTTTGACAGCTAGCTGTCCATAATACCTTTTTAGGCATCTTCTTTGATGTGAGGTCATTAAGAGGGGCAGCTATAGTGCCATAATTCTTTATGAACCTCCTGGAGTACCCAGTGAGGCCTAGGAAGGCTCTCACTTGGGTTTGAGGTGTAAGGGGAACCCATTCCATAATGGTTTGGATCTCCCCCTGCAGTGGTGCAATCTGTTCCCCATCTACAAAGGTGGCCCAGATAAACCACTTTTCCCTGTCCTATCTGGCACTATGAAGCCTTGATAGTGAGGCTTGCCTTTTGCAGGGCCTCCAAACATTTCCACAGGTGGACCAGGTGATCATCCCAGGTGTGAGAAAGTAGCCTCTTTCTAGCCTTGTTACCCCCATTTTTGGCCTGTTTGTGAGTGTATGTCAGGGTGTTTTCACTGTCTCACTGGAATCCTGCTAGCCAGGGCCCAGTGCTCATAGTGAAAACCCTATGTTTTCAGTATGTTTGTTATGTGTCACTGGGACCCTGCTAGTCAGGACTCCAGTGCTCATAAGTTTGTGGCCTATATGTATGTGTTCCCTGTGTGGTGCCTAACTGTCTCACTGAGGCTCTGCTAACCAGAACCTCAGTGGTTATGCTCTCTCATTTATTTCCAAATTGTCACTAACAGGCTAGTGACTAATTTCACCAATTCACATTGGCATACTGGAACACCCTTATAATTCCCTAGTATATTGTACTGAGGTACCCAGGGTATTGGGGTTCCAGGAGATCCCTATGGGCTGCAGCATTTGTTTTGCCACCCATAGGGAGCTCTGACAATTCTTACACAGGCCTGCCACTGCAGCCTGAGTGAAATAACGTCCACGTTATTTCATAGCCATTTACCACTGCACTTAAGTAACTTATAAGTCACCTATATGTCTAACCTTTACCTGGTAAAGGTTAGGTGCAAAGTTACTTAGTGTGAGGGCACCCTGGCACTAGCCAAGGTGCCCCCACATTGTTCAGGGCAAATTCCCCGGACTTTGTGAGTGCGGGGACACCATTATACGCGTGCACTACACATAGGTCACTACCTATGTGTAGCTTCACAATGGTAACTCTGAATATGGCCATGTAACATGTCTATGATCATTGAATTGCCCCCTCTATGCCATCCTGGCATAGTTGGCACAATCCCATGATCCCAGTGGTCTGTAGCCCAGACCCTAGTACTGCCAAACTGCCTTTTCAGGGGTTTCACTGCAGCTGCTGCTGCTGCCAACCCCTCAGACAGGTTTCTGCCCTCCTGGGGTCCAGCCAGGCCTGGCCCAGGATGGCAGAACAAAGGACTTCCTCAGAGAGAGGGTGTTACACCCTCTCCCTTTGGAAAATGGTGTGAAAGCAGGGGGGGGAGTAGCCTCCCCCAGCCTCTGGAAATGCTTTCGTGGGCACAGATGGTGCCCATTTCTGCATAAGCCAGTCTACACCGGTTCAGGGACCCCTCAACCCTGCTCTGGCACGAAACTGGACAAAGGAAAGGGGAGTGACCACTCCCCTGACCTGCACCTCCCCTGGGAGGTGCCCAGAGCTCCTCCAGTGTGCTCCAGACCTCTGCCATCTTGGAAACAGAGGTGCTGCGGGCACACTGGACTGCTCTGAGTGGCCAGGGCCAGCAGGTGACGTCAGAGACTCCTTCTGATAGGCTCCTTCAGGTGTTGCTAGCCTATCCTCTCTCCTAAGTAGCCAAACCCTCTTTTCTGGCTATTTAGGGTCTCTGCTTTGGGGATTTCCTTAGATAACGAATGCAAGAGCTCATCAGAGTTCCTCTGCATCTCTCTCTTCACCTTCTGCCAAGGAATCGACTGCTGACCGCGCTGGAAGCCTGCAAAACTTCAACAAAGTAGCAAAGATGACTACTGCAACTCTGTAATGCTGATCCTGTCGCCTTCTCGACTGTTTTCCTGGTGGTGCATGCTGTGGGGGTAGTCTGCCTCCTCTCTGCACTAGAAGCTCCGAAGAAATCTCCCGTGGGTCGACGGAATCGTCCCCCTGCAACCGCAGGCACCAAAGAACTGCATCACCGGTCCCCTGGGTCTCCTCTCAGCACGACGAGCGAGGTCCCTTGAATCCAGCAACTGTGTCCAAGTGACTCCCACAGTCCAGTGACTCTTCAGTCCAAGTTTGGTGGAGGTAAGTCCTTGCCTCCCACGCCAGACTGCATTGCTGGGAACCGCGACTTTTGCAGCTACTCCGGCCTCTGTGCACTTCCGGCGAAATCCTTTGTGCACAGCCAAGCCTGGGTCCACAGCACTCTAACCTGCATTGCACGACTTTCTAAGTAGTCCTCCGGCGGCGTGGGACTCCTTTGTGCAACTTCGGGTGAGCACCGTTTCACTCCTCTTCGTAGTGCCTGTTCCAGCACTTCTGCGGGTGCTGCCTGCTTTTGAGAGGGCTCCTTGTCTTGCTCGATGCCCCCTCTGTCCCCAGACACAATTGGCGACATCCTGGTCCCTCCTGGGCCACAGCAGCATCCAAAAACCCTAACCACACGATTTGCAGATAGCAAGGCTTGTTGGCGGTCTTTCGGCGGTAAAACACTTCTGCACAACTCTCCACGGCGTGGGGGATCCATCCTCTAAAGGGGAAGTCTCTAGCCCTTGTCGTTCCTGCAGAATCCTCAGTTTCTACTGTCCAGTAGCAGCTTCTTTGCACCCACAGCTGGCATTACCTGGGCATCTGCCCATCTCCGACTTGCTTGTGACTTTTGGACTTGGTCCCCTTGTTCCACAGGTACCCTCGACTGGAAATCCATCGTTGCTGCATTGCTGGTTTGTGTCTTTCCTGCAGAATTCCCCTATCACGACTTCTATGCCCTTTGGGGAACTTTAGTGCACTTTGCACTCACTTTTCAGGGTCTTGGGGTGGGCTATATTTCTAACCCTTACTATTTTCTAATAGTCCCAGCGACCCTCTACAAGGTCACATAGGTTTGGGGTCCATTCGTGGTTCGCATTCCACTTTTGGAGTATATGGTTTGTGTTGCCCCTATCCCTATGTGTCCCCATTGCATCCTATTGTAACTATACATTGTTTGCACTGTTTTCTAAGACTATACTACATATTTTTGGTATTGTGTACATATATCTTGTGTATATTTGCTATCCTCATACTGAGGGTACACTCTGAGATACTTTGGCATATTGTCATAAAAATAAAGTACCTTTATTTTTAGTATATCTGTGTATTGTGTTTTCTTATGAGATTGTGCAAGTGACACTAGTGGTACTGTAGGAGCTTCACTCGTCTCCTAGTTCAGCCTAAGCTGCTCTGCTAAGCTACCATTATCTATCAGCCTAAGCTGCTAGACACCCTATACACTAATAAGGGATACCTGGGCCTGGTGCAAGGTGTAAGTACCCCTTGGTACTCACTACAAGCCAGTCCAGCCTCCTACAGCAGGTGGAGCTAAAGACAGCTATATCATCATGATATGCTGCACTAAAGGCTTCCAATCCTTGAAGAACTGTATTCACCAACCTCTGAAAAGTGGCAGGTGCATTTTTCAATCCAAAGGGCATAACTGTGAACTGATAATGCCCTCCAATGGTTGAAAATGCTGTCTTTGGTTTAGCATCTTCTGATAACTTAATCTGCCAATACCCTGCAGTTAAATCAAAAGTGCTTAGATACTTTGCAGAAGCCAGTGTATCTAATAGCTCATCTGCCCTGGGTATACGGTGAGCATGAGTTTTTGTTACTTGATTGAGACCCCTATAGTCAACACAAAACCACATTTCATTTTTACCTTCTTTGCTATGAGGTTTGGGGACAAGCACCACTGGCCTAGCCCAGGGGCTTTCAGAGGATTCAATCACTCCAAGGTCCAACATTTTCTATACCACTTGTTTAATACAGTCTCTGACACAGTCAGGCTGTCTATAAATTTTACTTTTTACAGGAAAACTGTCTCCATTGTCAATTTTGTGCTCACACCAGGTAGTTGTACCTGGAATAAGTGAGAAGAGGTCAGAGAACTGATCAAGGAGATTTATGCAAGTTGTCCTTCTGCTTAGCAGTAAGGCAATCTGCCAGTACAACTCCCTCCACTAAGCCATCAGCTTCAGCAGTGGAGAGGAGGTCAGGGAGAGGGTCACTCTCTTTCTCCTGCGCCTCATCTGTGGCCATGAGCAGGGTCAAGTCAGACCTTTCATTGTAAGGTTTAAGGCGACTGACATGAAGCACCCGAAGGGGGCTTCTGGCAGTGCCCAGGTCCACCAAGTAGGTGACCTCACCTTTCTTCTCCACAATGAGATGGGGTCCACTCCATTTGTCCTGGAGTGCTCTTGGTGCCACAGGCTGCAATACCCACACCTTCTGTCCTGGATGGTACTGAGTCAGGACAGCCTTTTGGTCATGCCATTGCTTTTGGAGCTCTTGCCTGGCCTGAAGGTTTTTACTGGCCTTTTTCATGTACTCAGCCATCCTTGATCTGAGTCCAAGCACATAGTCCACAATGTCTTGTTTGGGAGCTTTAAATGTTGTTCCCAACCCCCTTTCGCAAGAGCAAGGGGACCTCTTACAGGGTGTCCAAAGATGAGTTCAAAGGGGCTGAAGCCCACTCCTTTCTGGGGTACCTCCCTATAAGCAAAAAGGAGACATGGCAACAGGACATCCCATCTCTTCCTTAGTTTTTCCGGGACTCCCATGAACATGCCTTTGAGAGTTTTGTTAAATTCTCTCAACCAATCCATTTGTTTGTGGATGATAAGGAGCGGTGAACTTGTAGGTAACACCACATTCCTTTGAGGTATGCAGACATGAAGTTACTCCCTCTGTCTGATACTACTTCTTTAGGGAAACCCACTCTGGAAAAGATTCCCAGGAGGGCTTTTGCCACTGCAGGAGCTGTAGTGGTCCTTAAGGGTATAGCTTCAGGATACCTAGTGGCATTGTCCACTACTACTAGGATGAATCTGTTTCCTGAAGCACTTGGAGGGTCAAGGGGGGCCACAATGACAACCCCTACCCTCTCAAAGGGCACCCAACCACTGGAAGTGGAATTAAGGGGGCATTAGGTGTGCCACCAGTCTTGCCATTGGCTTGGTAGGTCACACAGGAGCGACATAACTCCTTGGTGTCCTCTGACATATGAGGCCAGTGAAACAATGGAACCAGTCTGGCCTATGTTTTACTTTGGCGCAAATGCCCAGCCAAAGGAATGTCATGAGCCAAAGTCAGAAGAAACTCCCTATACTGCAAGGAGATCATCAATCTTCTGGCAGCTCCAGGTTTACGGTCCCTTGCCTCAGTATAGAAAAGGTTGTCTTCCCAATAGACTTTGTGGGTATCAGTGACATCCCCATTCTGCTGTTTGACAGCTTGCTGTCTTAAACCCTCTAGTGTGGGATGGGTCTGCTGTGCTACACTCAGTTCTTCCCTAGCAGGCCCCCCTGCACCCAAAAAGATCTGCTGTGTCAGCTGCTAGCTCATCTGGTGCAGGTTCTGCACAGGGAGAGGATTCCTCTTCCTTAAAAGGGGAATCTTCTGTAGAGGGAGGGATAGTGGGATTTACCCTTTTCTACCCCTAGCTTTTGGGAGCACTTGGTCCATTTTTCCAGGATCCAAGTTTCCCTGTACTCCTTGCTTCTGGGCCTGAGCCCTTGTGAGAGCAAGATATGCCCTGGAATGCCCAGCATTGGTGTATGAGCCTCCAACTCCACTTCAGCCCAAGCTGATGTTTCCAAATCATTTCCCAGTAAGCAGTCTACAGGTAAATCAGTGGCTACCACAACTTTCTTTGCGCCAGTAACCTTCCCCAGTTGAGATTCACAACAGCCATGGTATGGCTAAGAGTGCTGTTATGAGCATCAGTCACTTGGTACTGCTAACCAAGTAGGTGTTGTTGAGGGTGAACCAGTTTCTCTATCACCATGGTGACACTGGTTCCTGTGTCCCTGTAGGCCTCAACCTCAACACCATTTATTAGGTTTAGTTGCTTGTACGTACCCATATTAAGGGGACAAGCAACTAAGGTGGCAAGATCAATACCACCATCAGAGACTAAAAAAGCCTCTGTGGTCTTCCTAACTAGACCAACCCCCACTAAATTACCTATGGTAAGCCCAGCTACACCCTATGACTGGCTATTTGTAGTGTTCTTCCCACCACCACTGCTATTACTAGGGGCACTAGTGGACGCAGTTGGGGTTGTGGGAGCCTTAGTGTTTTTCTTTGGACAAGTGGGATCACTTGCCCAATTGCCTTTACTTTTACATAAATAACACCATGGCTTCTTTTGATTGTGTGAAGAGGATTTGGACCCACCTCCTCCAGAGGATTTTTGTGGGCCTGATGAAGACTTCTTTTTGTCTTTGCCCCCACCTTTGTCATGACACTTACCATCCTTCTTCTTGCCATCCTTGTCACTCCCTGTATGAGCTTTTCTGCTCACTCTTGTTCTGCTCCATTTGTCTGCCTTCTTTCCCAATTCTTGGGGAGAAGTCAGATCTGAGTCTACCAAGTACTGATGCAACAAGTCAGACACATAATTATTCAAGATATGCTCTATCAAAATTAGATTATACAGGCTTTCATAGTCAGTCACCTTGCTGCTGTGTAACCATCCCTCCAAGGCCTTCACTGAACAGTCTACAAAGTCTATCCCGACCTGTGATGACTCCTTTCTGGTCTCCCTGATCTTCAGTCTGTACTGTTTAGTGATTAAGCCTAGAACATCTAAGAGTGCACCTTTGAATTTGGTAATTATGTGCATCATCCTCTCTGGCAATAAGGAGTCTGTCTCTCCCCTTGCCAGAGAAGGATAACCAAAGGATAGCAGCCCACTGTACATGAGGGACCCTCTGAACTTTACAGGCCCTCTCAAGTGCAGCAAACTACTTGTAGATGTGATCGCAATCCTTGTAGGGAGGGACAACTTTGTGCAGATTTCTAGAATCAAATGAAGATTCCCTAACATTTGTATTTCTAAAACTGTAGCTGCCACCATGGGGAACTAACGCCAAATACTGCCTCTCTTTCCCCACAGCCAGGGATTCCCTATCTAAGGCCAACTGTTGCTGCATTAGCCTCAGTCTGGCCTCAGCTTTCTGAGTTCCCTATCTAGGGACTGGTCCTCAGGGTTAGAATTATGTGCAGCCTCTGAAACATATGAGAGTTTGCAGAGGCAGACCTATCTCTAACAAGGGCCAGTCTAGTGACCTGGTCTCTAGGGGTGAAGGGAGCCCTACTTGCTTGTGAACCCTTCTCACTACCAGTTATACTAGGGGGCTCATTGACAGATAGCTCTGTTGAAGTACCCTCCCCAGGATTGTCATTCTGCTCCTCTGAGCTTTCCTGGTTGGAGTCATCCTCTACCTCTTCCCCTGTCTGATCTGGACCAGTGCTGAGTCCCTGGTCATCTTGGAGGAGAATATTTAAGAGGAACTCCTTATTGGGGTTCTTCACAATCCCTAAACGTCTTTCAATACAGAGACCCCTCAAAACTTTTAAATTTAAGATTTTCATATGTTGTTTTCACAACTCTAGGGGTAGCATCTATGGAAGACATATTGGAAGAAAAAAGTTTAGGAAAGTGAGTAAAAACTTAGTAGAATAACAGAGCTAACCTTTAAGAGAAAAGAAGAAAACTTTTCAAGACTTTGTAAAAACTTTTGCAACGTTTAAAGAACATTTGGGAAAGTTAGAAACTTGTTTCTAGGTATATATTGTATCTGCTCTAAGTATTGGAGCAAGATTTTCTTGTGAAAAGCACAGGTAACAAAATGGTAAAGCAATTGCAAGTACTTCTCTCACCGCTGCACCACCAATGTAGGAGGCTGGGCTGGTTTGTTTTGGGTACCTTGGTTACTTTCACCTTATACTAGGTCCAGTTATCCCTTATTTGTGAAATGTAGTAGTGTTCTAGCAGATTAGGCTGATGGAGGTAGCTATAGCAGAGCAGTTTAGGCTGAACTAGGAGACGTGCAATGCTCACGCAATACCACTTATAGTTACACAGTACTTATACACAAGTAAAGACAATACTCAGTGTTACCAAAAATAAAGGTGTTTATTTGGGTGACACAGTACCAAAAATATCTTAGAGATAATACTCCTTCTGGAGGTAAGTATTATACACAATATTTACACTAGACACCATAATTAGACAAGTATATAGTCATAGAACAATGCAAACAATAGGAAATGCCAAGAATACAATGGGAGAAAATAGGTTTAGGGACAACACAAACCATATACTAAGAAAGTGGAATGCAAATCACAAATCACAAATTTCCCCTTAGACAAGTGTTGTGTGTGCAGAATCGCTGGGAGAGTAAGAATACAGTAAAGGTAAGTAAATTACCCCACCCGGACCCCAGAAAAGCAGGAGTGAAGTACTGCAAGTTTCCTTAGGACACACTACATGTCGTAATTGGGATTTTGCAGTAACCAACCAAGTCTGCAAACAACAATTGCTGGATTCCTGGACCTGAAGACGTGCAAAAGAAAGGGACCAAGTCCAGAAAGGACAGGAGCCCCTGCCAACCCAGAAGAGGGTGCGAAAGAAGAGTCCCCGGTTAGTCAAAGCCTGCAGAAATGCACCCTAGGAAGATGCCACCGGGTTCCTGCATGATGCAAAGGATGTCCCATGATGTGAAGATGGATCCAGATGTGATTTTGTGTTGAAAGTCACCAACAAGCCTTGGTTACGACAAATGGCACTGGCTGGAACCAGGAGGGACCTGGGGGCCTCAACTCTGTGTGAGGAGGAAGAGCGGGCTCTCAGCACTTTAGAGAGCCCTCAGGATGCCAGACAGCATCCACGTGAGTCCCAGGACATGGGGACAAAGGAGGTGCAAAATGTGGTTAGTGCAGCACAATAAAGTAAGATCCACGCCACCGGAGAACAACTCAGCGAGCTGAGGGTCGCAGGATGGAGTGCTGGGGACCTGGGCTAGGCTGGCACTAAGGAATTTTGCAAATAGTGCACAGAGGCCTCAGGAGGTGAAGAAGATGAAGTACACAGGGGTTCCGTCGCTCTCAGGGAAGGCAAGGTCTTACCTCCTCCAAATTGCATCAGCAGGAGCTCAGGACAGTCTATGTCAATGGGGTCCACCCTCTGTATCCTTAGGAGCACGCTCGTTGCTGTGAGAGGAGTCCAAGGGTACCAGTCGTTGTCTTGGAAGGTGCCTGCGTGAGCTTGGGAGTGATTCTGTCACCCCACGGGAAATTTCTTCGGTCCTTCTGGTGCAGGATGAAGACAAGGAGTCCTCAGAGCGTGCACACCATGGAAACTGTTGCCGTTGCTGGCTGGAGCTGAAATTGCAGAGGAAAAGTATCCCTTGTAGATACGTTGTTGCTGTTACAGCGGTTCCTGGAGCAGGCTGCGGTTGATCCGAGGTCAGAGGATGAAGTAGTAGTTGCAGATGATTCCTGAAGGAAACTTGCAAGCAAAATCTCAAGAGAACCCACAGGAGAGACCCTAAATAGCCCTGGTGGGGGGATTGGCTACCTTCTCAGGTAAAGACTTATCAGGAGGGGTCTCTGATGTCACCTGCTGGCACTGACCACTCAGAGCCCTCCAGAGTGCCCCCACACCTTGCAAAGCAAGATGGCTGAAGTCTGGGACACACTGGAGGAGCTCTGGGCACCATCCCCAGGGTGGTGATGGAGAGGGGAGTGGTCACTCCCCTTTCCTTTGTCCAGTTTCACGCCAGAGGAGGGGACAAGGGGTCCCTGAGCTGGTGTAGACTGGCTTATGCAAGGAAGGCACCATCTGTGCCCTTCAAAGCATTTCCAGAGGCTGGGGGAGGCTACCCCTCCCCAGCCTGTAACACTTATTTCCAAAGGGAGAGGGTGTAACACCCTGCTCTCAGAGGAAATGCTTTGTTCTGCCTTCCTGGGACTGAGCTGCTCAGACCCCGGGAGGGCAGAACACTGAATGTGAGGTGGCAGCTGTAGCTGCAGTGCAAGCCTCAGAGAGCTGGTTTGGCAGTACTGGGGGTCCATGCTGGAGCCCCCAGGATGCATGGAATTGTCTCCCCAATACCAAATTTGGAATGGGGGGACAATTCCATGATCTTAGACATGTTATATGGCCATATTCGGTGCTACCATTGTGAAGCTACTTATAGGTATTGACTTATGTGTAGTGCACGCATGCAATGGCATCCCCGCACTCACAAAGTCCTGGGAAATGGCCCTGAACTATGTGGGGGCACCTTTGGTAGTGCAAGGGTGCCCTCACACTTAGTAACTTTGCACCTAACCTTCAGCAAGTGAAGGTTAGACATACAGGTGACTTATAAGTTACTTAAGTGAAGTGAAAATGGCTGTGAAATAACGTGCGTTATTTTACGCAGGCTGCAATGGTAGTCCTTTGCAAGGGTTTGTCTGAGGTCCCTATGGGTGGCAAAAGAAATGCTGCAGCCCATATGGATCTCCTGGAATCCCAGTGCCCTGAGTACCTAGGTGCCCTATTCTAGGGACTTATAAGGTGGTTCCAGCGTGCCAATTGAAATTGGTAAATGAAGTCACTAGCCTACAGTGACAAATTTAAAAGCAGAGAGAGCATAAGCACTGAGGTTCTGATTATCAGAGCTTCAGTGACACAGTTAAGCACTATACAGACACACACATTAGGCTATAAACTATGATCACTGGGGTCCTGCCAAGCACGATCCCAGTGAGACCGGCAAAAACTTACTGACATACAGGTAAAAATGGGAGTAACATGCCAAGGAAGATGGTACTTTCCTACACCATTTCCTGCAAACTCAGACAGCCATGTGCCCCCAGATTAGATTAAGGAAGGGGTGTGTTAAGGGAAACTTGGCAACACCAGTGGGTAGACTCAGCTAGACCTAACCTCTGAGATTTAATTTTTGACATCTGGGAGAATGTTGCTCCCAGGGATAGATTTTTGCCACACTTCCTAGGAAGTGGTCACTCAAGAGGGTAGTGGCCTGCACATGATTGGACAGAGCCCCCCCTCCCCCGTGATTGCCACCCCAGGAGTAAAGATAAAATTGGCAGAGCTGCACCCCACCTCAGATCCCTACTGGAACAAGAGAAGATAAAGGATTGCCCTGCTAGATGCCTGAGCTGCACCTGGCAACTGCACTCTGCAGGAATCCACCAGCTGCACACTTGGGCTTCACCACTAAAAGGACTTTGACTATCTGCTACTGCAAGTACTTCATCATCCTCTGACCTCGGATCAACCGCAGCCTGCTCCAGGAACAGTTGAAACAGTCACAAAGTATCCACAAGGGATACTTTTCCTCTGCAACTTCAGCTCCAGCCAGCAACTGCAACAGTTTCCACAGTGTGCACACTCTGGGGACTCCCTGTCTTCATTCTGCACCAGAAAGACCAAAGAAATCCTTGTAGCGCCATGCTAACGCCACCCCTGGATTGGCGTTAGATTTTGGCGCTGCTCAGGTTTATGAAAACTCGTAAATCTGAGACAGCGTCAAAGTTCAGTGGGTGTTGCAGTGGCAACACCCATTGCACACCCCTTCCACACAAAGTGCTATGTGTGAAGGGGCCGTATTTACAAGGTGGCGTTAAGCCACAAAAAGTGGTTTAAGACCAACTTGTAAATACGGTGCAGTGCATAGCGCTACCAGACTGTCACTAGAAGTGACGCTCTGGTGGTGCTAGCGGCTCTTAAATATGCCCCTAAGTATGCACACCAAGCGGGCAGAATAACTGTGATGGGCGTTAGACAAACCTTTACTAACAGATGCTGGGTAAATAACAATTTCACGGCCCGACATCACCAAATTCATAGTTAAGAATAAAGGCTCGGGCTCCACATTCATAGTGTGGGAGGCATGTAAGTCCTTTATTAGTGGGAAAGTCATTTCCTACGATTCGCAAATATCTAATCTGAGAAAGGCAAAATCCCTGTCTTTGCATCAAGAATTAAATCAAGCAACATGGGCCCATTACACAGCCTACAATCAGACATCGAGGGCTAGAATGAAGAAAGCTAGACTGAATCTGAAGGAGCACTACATGTCCGAGGAATTAATAAATCACAGTACTTAGTTCCAGCAATACTACAAAGACAGCAAGCATGCCGATAGGTTTCTGGCCTGGTCGGTCAAGAAAAGGCGGAAAAATACATCTGTTAAATCAATCTACGATGAGACCAGGGATCGGATCGTCGATCAACCTACCGCTATAGACAGGGTGTTTTTAACACATTATATAAAGCTGTATGCATCTCCGTTGATGGCTACTGCAGACCAAATAAATGAGTATCTAGGGGCAATTGAACGGCCCATTCTCAGTAAATAACTTCAGGCACATACAGAGGCGAAAATTACATTACCTGAAGTTAAAGATGCCATTAAGAGCTTTCCAAATGGTATGGCTTGCAAGGTCTGCCGGCCGAGCTCAAAAAAATGCTTGTGGATCAGACTGCCGATTTTTTGTCATGTTGTTTAATGAAATACTTTATGGGTGCGAGGTGCCTAACTCTTTTACTGAGGCAGTAATTATTCGTTTTTTGAGTAAGGATAAACCAGCCAATACCAGTTCATATTGCCCCATTAGTCTTCTGACTAGTGACTACAAACTACTTTCGAGAATTGTGGATTCCAGAATGACTCCATTATTTCAATCAGTGGTCCATAGAGACCAATGTGGATTTCTCCCAGGGAGAACAATCTCGGTGATTACTAATTTTCTGCTACAGGCTATAGACTATTTCACAAAAAAAACAGGGTCAAGGCTCCATAATTATGTTGGATGCTGAAAAGCCTTTGACTTAGTTCAATGGTAAGTTGTATTTGCCATTTTACATCGATTTAACTTCCCCCTGAAATTGGTAAGGTTGCTTCAAAATTTATATCGTAAGACAGAAGTTAAAGTATTAGTAGATTCAAATACAGCTGGAACTGTGCCAATTAGCCGAGTGACCCGCCAGTAATGGCCTATGTCTCAAGTATTAATTGCACTTTTTAGTTAACCTCTAGCTATTGCATTACCTCAAGATACCCAGATCAAGGCACTCTTGCAGGATGCACCCAAAGTTAAATTGTTTGTGGATGGCATGGTTTTGTACTTGGCCGCAGACGAGTATAATGTTGAAAGAGCATTTACTAAAATTAAAACATTTACGATCTAGGAGGCTACAGAATTAATCATACTAATTCAAAAGCTCTTTTGTTTAATAGCTCCACATCAGTTTTGCCTGCGGATATGCCGCCACACTTTCAGGCTTCACGCCCCATTAGATACTTGGGCATATATGTATCTAATGAATTTCCCAATTTATATCATTTGAACTACCTGCCCACTCTCAAAAAAGCTCAAAATGTATTACGACACTGTTAATCTTTTCCTTTAACAATTATAGGCCGCACAGCTCTAATCAAAATGATGATTTTCCTGCTGTTCCTTTTTTGGTGTCTCAAATGTTATCATAAAGGTAACCCAAAAATGTTTTAGGGAAATAGATCAGATGTTTCATCATTTCATATGGTCGGGTAAAAAGCCTAGTACTAAGTTGGAAACACTCCAGCTAGACATCGAGAATGAGGGCTTAGCTTTACCCCTTTTTAAAAAATACTACCAGGCTGCATATTTAGATTCGGCTATTAGAGCGGTAGCACCTTCTAATCTTCATAATAATTTTTATCTTAAACAAATGCTCCTAGAAGAGGTGATTCAGCTTTCCCACTTTCTCAAAATTCCAAGGCTTCTGAAGCATACTAGACATAAGCGTTCTTATTACGTGCTGTTTAGGCACATTCAATTTAAAGAAGAATATAATTTCTCCCAGTTTCATCCCTCCATGCCAAGCGTGATCTGTTGGGTTTATAGGTTGGCATGGGGAGTTTTAAAGGTTGGAAAAAGGTAGGGATTTTTCTGTTTAATGATTTCTTGGGAAAATGAGATTGTGGGACCAGTTGACAAGTAATCTTGTGATTCCTTACTCATTATTTTGGTCATATCTACAAATTCACCATTTGACAAGTAATCTGGCGATTCCCTACTCGTTATTTTGTTCATATCTACAAATTCACCATTTTATGCAATGTATTCAGCCATTAACGGATGCATTAGCCTCCACAATCACCCAAGTATACTGTACTATATTAGGGTTTTTTAGGAGTGGGCCATTGGTATTGCTACTGCAGCAACTATATGCAAACATTGTCCCTAAGGCGCTAGCTAAGATTGAGACCACTACTGGGTGTAAGATTGACTAAAATCTTTGGAAGCAATATAATGTACGGGCCCATAGAGCCACGTGGGACTAATTATAAAAAATGCAATTTTTTTCAAAATATATTACTCACCCTCTCTCATTCATAAAATGTTTCCGTCTGTCTCAGGGGGATGCTTTAGATGTAAACATAATATGGGAGATTGGCTGCATGTATGCTTCAGCTGTCCCACTTCTGGAGGAAAGTGGTTCAGTGGCTTGCAGGTGTTTAAAGTTCCAGAATCTTTGGGGGCTCTCTTTGGAATCTCTTCTCCAATAAACCTTTCAGTGCGGCAAAAACAAATATTTTTTTAATGCATCTTTAATAGCGAAATGTTTTAATACTACAACAATGGAGAACTGTAGTAGTATCATCTTATTAATTTTGGTTGCAAAAGATTAAGCAAGTTCATTTGAGGGAAGCAAAATGTATGCACATAGAGTAGTAGCAATATTGAAATATCAAAGTATTTAGAAGGATGGGCTGAACCTACAAAGTCTGGATGAGATATAACTGATTGGAGTCATTACGAGAAGTGCTTTAGCTTTTTTTTTTCTTTTGGCTCTTTCTTGATATGAAAAGGTTGGAGCCTTTGATTACGTAACAGCTTATGAATTATTGTGTCAAGTACCCTGTCTATCTGTTTTCTTAAAAAAAAATATGTAAAACAAAATCCGGATTGGGAAGAATAAAGTAGGAGGTTCTGATCCAGATGTGAGGAAAGTTGTTGGTTGATGGTTTTCTAATACATCAGTTGGGAACAGGAGCAGGGAGATGTTGTGCTCGCTGGGGCATGTAGATGTTTTTTTTAAGTAAGGCACTGATATCTGCATGTTTCCAATCCTCAGGGAAGGTGGCCGTGGTAATCGAGGTGTTGAACAAGGTGGTACGTGGCTGATTCCGTCTTTGCCTAGGCTGAAGATGTAATGAGGACATGGGCCAGTTGGGGCCCCTGAGTGGGCTGAGTACATGATGGAGGTGGTGTCTTGTGGGGTAAGTTGGCTCTATTCAATTAGTTGAATGTCTGTGGTGGTAGGGGGTTATTGTGTTGCTTTAAGAGATCAGTGGCCTTGGGCTAGGGTCCGAAGTTTCTGTAGATGTTGGCAATCTTGACAAGGAAAAGGTTTGCAAGGTTGTTGCTGAGGTTGTCGGAGAGTTCTTTTGAGAGGCTAATGGTATTTGTTGCAGCTGAGAGATTTGAGAATTCTTTGACGATTTTGAAAAGTTGTTTGTTTTTATTGGAACTTGATTTGATGCAGAAGTAGGGTCTTTATCTTTGATTCTCAACTGTTTGTGATAGAGGGTTGCCTTGAAGGCAGTCTTTTTGGTCGTATCCTAGCTGGTGTGCCATCTCCTTACGAGTTGTTTCAGTGTCTTTTAGTGGTTCTGATGTCTTCAGTGTACCAGCTAGCCTGCTTGTTGAACCTTCTGTGGGTGTTGTTATCGATGGGAGCAACACTGTTGGTGCAGTTGGTGATCCAATTGTTGAAGTTTCTGTCGTTTTGGTGTAGGTTGTTGGAGGAGATTGGGTGGATGGTGTTGAGGACGTTGATCCATGTGACCTTTGAGACTTGACACCAGCTGGGCAGCAGCAGTGGGGGGCCTTGGGCAGCCTGGAGGCAAGGTCAGTGAGCTGGTGATGTTGAAGTGGAGTGATCAGTCCAGGTGAGTTCGGTAGTGTGGTTACACCTGATGCAGTAGCTGAAGGTGAAAATGCGGTGTGCGTGGTGTCGTGGATGAATTGGATGAGACCAATGTTGTTTGTGCTTTTGAGGAGGTTGGTAGTGTTAATGTCATTGTGGATGTCATGATGAAAGTTGAGGAAAATGTAGTTGTTGAAGTCTAAGGTAAGGGGGGCGATGAAGTTGGTGATGAAGCTGCAGAAGGCTGGACATGGACATGGAGGACAGTAGCCGAGGATGCCCCTGATGGAGATTTTGCTGTCTGTTTGGAGTCAGAAGTTGAGGTGTTCCATGGCTAAGGTGATGTTGTCAATTGCGGTAGTGCATTGGATGATGGCAATACCTCCACTAGGCTTGTTGATGCGGTTGTGGTGGGTGATCGTGTATCATTCGGGTATTGCTGTGGCAGTGCTCGGTGCAAAAGTGGGTTTGAGACAGGTCTCAGTAAGGAAAAGGATGCCGGGTGTGAGGGTGGAGATGAGGTCCCAAATCTCACTGGCTTGTTTACATAATGAGCATTTGTTGAGAAGGGCACATGGAAGTGCATGTTTTTCGTTCAGGTGGTGTCTGTGGTGTGTTTGGCGTGGGGCTGGTTGGTGGGCTGGGGTGTGTGGTGTGGCAGGTGAAGTGGCAGTGGGTGCAGGTAAAGGGTCATACCGTGGAGTGTGGGTCTGCGCAGTGATAGTGTTTGTTGCACCATCCGGGTTGAGGGTATAGAGCTCAGTGATGGTTTATCTGGGGGGTGGAAAGGCCATGGGCCAGGGAGCTGGGCAAGGTCCAGGAGTGGACGGGCACAGATGGGCTTGTCTTTGGCATGCCTTCAGCGTGCCAGCTGTGAGCCTGCTGCACAATCGTGCTGCTGCCTGCATTAAGTAGGTCCTGGGGTGGGTGACACTTCTTTTGGCTGGAAGAAATGAGAGCAGAAAAACCAGGTGGGAAAACCTTGGCAGCAGGTGTCACTTGGTCAAATGGCAGCAACTAGATCAGGCTGGAACAGGCAGGAATGGACTCCTCATGAAATCCAGAACTAAATGCGTCATATGTATAGATGCCTGTCATGTAGCTGTCCTTTGCCTCATATGTGCAGTATATTAGTAATATCTTCACATGACTAGATGTGTATTGTGTAAGCTTGTCTAGCTTTCACACTAACTTATTTTATGTTAGTATCTGTTTTAGAAGAAGAATCTTTTTGTAGTACATGGATCATCCCAATTAAATCATAATCATATCTACATTCCCTCAGCAAAGACTTGGATTGAGGATTATTCGTTTGATTACATCATCTGAGCCTAGGGTTCTATGTTTGTTCCCCAGTGTGTTTACCTCATTGTTTTTACCTTCTGACAGCTTGTTGATTGAGTACACATATTTACCAGTTCTTAACATGCATGCAGTGTAACTACAGGGGTGGCGCCGCCCATGCTGAACTCTGAAGCTCCGATGCACCCCACAATTGGATACATGGCTTTAGATGGTAATGACTAACAATAATTCCAGTCACATGTAAATATATAGTGCTTTTGCCTTACAGTTTCTGTTGACATACATGGAACACTTGCATGCTAGTGATGTCTGCTGTGCTCACAAGTGGGATGAGTAGTCTGAAAGTGGCATAAAATGGTGCGGGGAATACACTGTTGGTAACTGACCACTTTGATGGAAAAACATTTTGAAAAATAATTTGTGAGATTTTATTATTATTTTTCCAAAAAACTTTAACATTGGTTTATGCTACTTCTCACAGGGCTTATTGCCAAGTTACATAAAACAGAAATAAGAGCCTTATGCATAATTCTTTTGCATCCCTAAAAATTTGAGGTAGGGAGTTCTTTGTCTCTGATGAAGACCGTTGACCAACTTTATGGCTTTAAAATTGGATGAAATATGTTGGCAACTCTTTACGGTTAGGTGAAACATTAATTTCGCTCATTAAGCATGTGTTTTTAACTTATATCAAGAGTTCCCCTAAATAAAGAGACATTCTTGGGTTATACTCTTAGGTATTTTTAATTGACTATCTGTACTTTGCTATGGTCATGAAAAAAATAATGAAGGACTCCCAGTGTTTGGTTGAGTCCACTGATGTAGTACCATCTTACTCCAGTGTGGGAGGCCGCTGATGATGAAACATGCCACAAGAAGTTGTGAGTGAGGCAACCCCTTACATATCTTTAGGTATTTTATTTGAGCCTATATGTAAGGTGTGCTCTTGCACATAGGGAAGGGAAGCCCCGGCTGGTCTCAGGGGGACCCTTCGGCTGCCTCAGAAAGCTCAGACCTCCAGCGACCTAACAAGAGCCAGCAATAAATTTTGGGTGGCACTCGAGGAGAACCACGCGGAGAACCACACATGCTCATGCCCCTCAACCCTGAGGTGTGGCGGTGTATATATTAGGCAAGAAAAAAAAAAAAGTCTTAAGGGAAAACCTTACAGACGGCAAAGATGCGATCAGGAAAAGAAAGGGCTTTTCAGCCGCATGCAAAAAGTAAGAAACCCAACAAACCCTCCTCTCCACCCTCAAAATCAAAATGGGATGCAAAAATGAAGTCAAAACATCAACCCTTGGTTTTCCCTATAACCCCCTTCTTTCAAAGATTTAAAAAATCGGTGAATGTCCCTTGCAAAAATGACTTTCTGAAGGACGCTGTGGATGCGATTTGTTCCTTACCTAACGGCTCTGGGACTTTACCCCACCCAATTTTCCCTATAAAAAGTGAAAGCAGCTTAATATATGAGCAAGGTGATAAAAGTGAGCTCAAGGAGGAGGAGCTGTCCGCAAAAACTGCACTCGGCCATACTAAAAAATCAACCAATAACAATTATAAAGAAAATGTCTGGGGTCCAATCAGTGACCATAGAATTACCATAGAATTACTGACCCTCCGATCATCATCGCCGTCCCCCGATACTTCCAACTCTCCATCTTTGGAAAATCAGACTGACTTTCAACAATTAGGGATTCAACCTCCCCTGGAGGTAAATGTTATTGGAGCCAAGGACTCCACACTAGGTCTACCTGCCTTGAGGCCACCAGAGGGCAGTACAGCGAGGAATGGGAACCACCCTCGTGAAGCTGTTTACACCTTGGAGTATCCAGAATCACCAAAATTAAAACTTTCTTGTCCACAAGTGGATCTGAGCTCTAACGCACATACCTCTAACGGACCCTTCCTTCAAGATATGGGGACAAAGCCAAATGATGAGCAAGCTGCAATCTCAGGAACTCAACTGGATACCTCCACCCTTGAACACAGATCCCCAAATGCCTCTGCCATATTAAAAATAAAAATAATCAAACTTGGAACTAAGGAGGAAAAATCTTAGAACATACTGCCCTCACAAAATACTCAAAATCAATTGGATCAAAACGCAGTTTGGGATCTCTTTTTAATACCTCGCAACTAACGCTGGATGCCTTGTCCTATCAGTCCTCCAAAATGGACATTCAGGTGAATTTACTGAACGCTATGGCAAACTCAGTATCAGGGATTGATCAGAAACTGGCAAACTTTAACAATCTGATAAAGTGAGCTCAGAACCTTGCAGAAATTACAATAACAGATTGCACCTGTGAGCCTATAATCAACAAACTGGCCACACTTCCAGAAGCGCTAAATTCAAAGATAACTAATCTTAAAGAAAATCTAAATATGAAAAGAGGGGGTGAAATTTCAGCTGAAAAAACACCCAGGCAAAGGGAGGGGGCCGGAAACAACCAAAATACGGGCAACAGAGCCTATTGCCACCCTGAGGAAATGTCTGACAAGGCAATAGAATCCCCTGAAGAACCAGGATGCGGACAGGAAGGAGTACCAAAGGAAAATGCGCACTCATTAAAATCCCCTGAGATGGGAAAAGGATGAAAGCCTGAGATTAAAAAAAAATTACTTCCTCCCCCCCCCCCCCTCCAAAATCTGTGGGGCATCTGCTATGCCTAGAAAAACCACCTACAAAAAGACAAAAGAAAAAACAGCAATATGCAAGGAACAAAATAGTGGGTGCCTCTATGGGCCCTCCTGCTACAAAGTCAAGCCCCTCTATAAATCTGGATACAAGTAATGATATGTTAATACCCTATGACTCGATTAGAAACAAAAAAAGTATTCCAACGGCAAATAAACTGTTTCCATTATTCAACTCTCAAATGAGTGGCCCTACTCCCCAAAAACACAAGGGGCAAAACAAACCACATTCCACTGTGGAGTTAATGAAGTATAAGGACCAATGAGCTTTGCCAAATTCAAATGTTATAGACCAAAATAAGCAGGAAACACAGAACATCAATCTACATCAATGGGAGGTGAAAGCTGAACTAAGTTACAGTCCCTTAACTAACAGGAGGTCTTTTGACGAAGAAGGCATACCAATTACAGTTGCATATCCTGAACATGCTGAGCATCAAGGAACTTAAATAGGGGCACAAATGACTTGGCACCAGCCTAAAAAAGGAAGAGGGCCTAGACCACTCTCAGAGGGAGAGTCCCTAAACAGATCAGCTGCAAGGCAAACTCTTGCTAATTCAGGCTGGTCAGATAGAGAATCTCTATCACGGACAGAGGTAAAAGAATACAATTGGACAGCCAAAATGGAAGAAATGGAGGACCCTATAAGAAGTCCCAAATATGTCCCGTCTACAGACTTCAAACCACTAATTCTGGAACCTCAATATCAATCCAGGGGCTTACATGATATCTTAAATAGAGGCAATTTATCAAAATTGTTACAAGCTATTGTAGGAAAGTACCATCTTGCCTGGCATGTTACCCCCATATTTCACTGTATATATGTTGTTTTAGTTGTAAGTGTCACTGGGACCCTGCCAGCCAGGGCCCCAGTGCTCATAAGTGTGCCCTGTATGTGTTCCCTGTGTGATGACAAACTGTCTCACTGAGGCTCTGCTAACCAGAACCTCAGTGGTTATGCTCTCTCTTTGCTTTCCAAATTGTCACTAACAGGCTAGTGACCAATTTCACCAATTCACATTGGCATACTGGAACACCCTTATAATTCCCTAGTATATGGTACTGAGGTACCCAGGGTATTGGTGTTCCAGGAGATCCCTATGGGCTGCAGCATTTCTTTTGCCACCCATAGGGAGCTCTGACAATTCTTACACAGGCCTGCCACTGCAGCCTGAGTGAAATAACGTCCATGTTATTTCACAGCCATTTACCACTGCACTTAAGTAACTTATAAGTCACCTATATGTCTAACCTTTACCTGGTAAAGGTTGGGTGCTAAGTTACTTAGTGTGTGGGCACCCTGACACTAGCCAAGGTGCCCCCACATTGTTCAGGACAAATTCCCTGGACTTTGTGAGTGCGGGGACACCATTACACGCGTGCACTGTACATAGGTCACTACCTATGTACAGCGTCACAATGGTAAGTCCGAACATGGCCATGTAACATGTCTAAGATCATGAAATTGTCACCCCAATGCCATTCTGGCATTGGGGAGACAATTCCATGATCCCCCGAGTCTCTAGCTCAGACCCGGGTACTGCCAAACTACCTTTCCCGGGGTTTCACTGCAGCTGCTGCTGCTGCCAACCCTTCAGACAGGTTTCTGCCCTCCTGGGGTCCAGCCAGGCTTGGCCCAGGAAGGCAGAACAAAGGACTTCCTCAGAGAGAGGGTGTTACACCCTCTCCCTTTGGAAAAAGGTGTCAGGGCTGGGGAGGAGTAGCCTCCCCAGCCTCTGGAAATGCTTTGATGGGCACAGATGGTGCCCATCTCTGCATAAGCCAGTCTATACCGGTTCAGGGATCCCCCAACCCTGCTCTGGCGTGAAACTGGACAAAGGAAAGGGGAGTGACCACTCCCCTGACCTGCACCTCCCCTGGGAGGTGCCCAGAGCTCCTCCAGTGTGCTCCAGACCTCTGCCATCTTGAAAACAGAGGTGCTGCTGGCACACTGGACTGCTCTGAGTAGCCAGTGCCAGCAGGTGACGTCAGAGACTCCTTCTGATAGGCTCTTACCTGTATTGCTAGCCTATCCTCCTTCCTAGGTAGCCAAACCTCCTTTTCTGGCTATTTAGGGTCTCTGCTTTGGGGAATTCTTTAGTTAACGAATGCAAGAGCTCATCAGAGTTCCTCTGCATCTCTCTCTTCACCTTCTGCCAAGGAATCGATCACTGACTGCTCTGGACGCCTGCAAAACCGCAACAAAGTAGCAAAGACGACTACTGCAACCTTGTATCGCTGATCCTGCTGCCTTCTCGACTGTTTTCCTGGTGGTGCATGCTGTGGGGGTAGTCTGCCTCCTCTCTGCACTAGAAGCTCTGAAGAAATCTCCCGTGGGACGATGGAATCCTCCCCCTGCAACCGTTGGCACCAAAAGAACTGCATCACCGGTCCTCTGGGTCCCCTCTCAGCATGACGAGCGTGGTCCCTGGAACTCAGCAACTCTTTCCAAGTGACTCCCACAGTCCAGTGACTCTTCAGTCCAAGTTTGGTGGAGGTAAGTCTTTGCCTCCCCACGCTAGACTGCATTGCTGGGTACTGCGTGATTTGCAGCTGCTCCGGCTCCTGTGCACTCTTTCAGGATTTCCTTTGTGCACAGCCAAGCCTGGGTCCCCGACACTCTAACCTGCAAGTGCACAACCTCCTGAGTTGTCCGCCGGCGTCGTGGGATCTCCTTTTGTGACTTCAGGTGAGCTCTGGTTCACTCTTCTTTGTAGTGCCTGTTCTGGCACTTCTGCGGGTGCTGCCTGCTTCTGTGAGGGCTCCCTATCTTGCTTGGTGCCCCCTCTGTCTCCTCACGCAATTGGCGACATCCTGGTCCCTCCTGGGCCACAGCAGCATCCAAAAACCCTAACTGCGACCCTTGCAGCTAGCAAGGCTTGTTTGTGGACTTTCTGCGTGGGAACACCTCTGCAAACTTCTTCACGATGTGGGACATCCATCCTCCAAAGGGGAAGTTCCTAGTCCTCTTCGTTCTTGCAGAATCCACAGCTTCTACCATTCGGTGGCAGCTTCTTGGCACCCTCAGCTGGCATTTCCTGGGCATCTGCCCAATCTCGACTTTGTCGCGACTCTTGGACTTGGTCCCCTTGTTCCACAGGTACTCTTGTCCGGAAATCCATTGTTGTTGCATTGCTGGTGTTGGTCTTCCTTGCAGAATTCCCCTATCACGACTTCTGTGCTCTCTGGGGAACTTAGGTGCACTTTACACCTACATTTCAGGGTCTTGGGGTGGGCTATTTTTCTAACCCTCACTGTTTTCTTACAGTCCCAGCGACCCTCTACAAGCTCACATAGGTTTGGGGTCCATTTGTGGTTCGCATTCCACTTTTGGAGTATATGGTTTGTGTTGCCCCTCTACCTATGTGCTCTCATTGCAATCTATTGTGATTGTACATTGCTTGCATTGCTTTCTATTGCTATTACTGCATATTTTTGGTATTGTGTACATATATCTTGTGTATATTTGCTATCCTCACACTGAGGGTACTCACTGAGATACTTTTGGCATATTGTCATAAAAATAAAGTACCTTTATTTTTAGTATATCTGTGTATTGTGTTTTCTTATGGTATTGTGCATATGACACCAGTGGTATAGTGGGAGCTTTGCATGTCTCCTAGTTCAGCCTAAGCTGCTCTGCTAAGCTACCTTTTCTATCAGCCTAAGCTGCTAGAACACCTCTTCTACACTAATAAGGGATACCTGGACCTGGTGCAGAGTGTAAGTACTTCTTGGTACCCACTACAAACCAGGCCAGCCTCCTACAGCTATCCCAGCTCTAAAAGACATGAAGTCTACGGATATTGTCTCTATAGAATTTCTACTGGTGGTCAAAAGTAATGAAGCAGGATCAAACAAATCAAACCTGGTAACTTGGAAGACACCACAAATGGTTAGGAGAGTTGTCAAAGAAAAAATGGGGAATTAAATTGAGTATACCCAAACAAACAGGGTATCCTGACCCTCTAGAGGATCAAAATAATGTGTTGAACCTAACAAATTCAAAAGTGCTAAATAAACCTTTTTCAGTTCTTAGATCCGCAATTGGAAAAAATGATGAACATTCCACAGGATTCAAAGTACCAAACACGCACCCCTTAATGCAGTTAGATTTGAGATGGATGTCAGAAGTAATCCGTTTAGAAACTCATCAGTGACTTCCGAGTAGTCGGGATCACTATGGGTGGGTAACTCCACATGATAAACCCCTCCAAGTTTGCTCCTGGAATATAAATGGGGTTAGATCAAACACCGAACAAAAAGATCTGACAAGCCTATTAACATAATTTCAAATAATCTTTTTGCCAGAGACTTGGGCTACCAATCCCTTCACAATTGACGGATTTATGGGGTTTTTTCCCCAGCAACCAGGGAAAAATGTTCGCCCATCCGAAGGATTAGCAATCTTTATTTCAGCAGGGTTATCATGTACACAACTATATGAGGAAAACGAAGAGTTCCTTCTAGTAAAGCTAGATGATGGAATAAAGAACACTCAAGCTCAATCCTGCTAATAAATGTTTATATCCATCCAGATGCACGATATAAGAAACATGTATCCACCAAACTGATAGATACAATATTAACTTCCCATCAGGACTTAGGATCCCTGGAGCGTCTAATAGCTGGGGACTTCAATTTGAAATTACTAAGGGCTACATGTACGAAAGAATTGTTTTGCGACTCACAATTTGCAAGTCGCAAAACCTTATGTTGAACAGTGTCAATTACACTGTTTGCGATTCGCAAGGGGATCGCAAATGCCCTACCTCATGAATATTCATGAGGTAGATGGAAATTTGCGACCCCTTTGGGAATGGCCCACCTCACAGGGATGGTGGCCTGCTAGAGACAGCAGACCACCATGTCTGTGACTGCTTAAAGCCTTAAAGCTTTTTTTTTTTTTATTGTTTTTAAATACAGCCTGTTTTTCTTAAAGGAAAACGAGACGCATTTCAAAAACAAAAAATGAAACGTTTTTGTTTCATTTTTTCAGAGCAGGTAGTGGTCCTAGGACCACTAGCTGCTCTAAAAAAATGTTTTTACTCCCATTCACATGGGGACCCCTTCCTATTTGGGAATGGCTTAGCATCAGTGTGACACTGGTGCTAACTGTGATTCTTTGGCAACCGCATTTGCAGTCACAAAACAATCATACATGGGACTGCGACTCGCAATTAGGAAGGGAACACCCCTTCCTAATTGCGACTCGCAATCCCTTTTTGCGATTCAGTAAATAGTTTACAGAATCACAAAAATGTGTTTCAACATACTAAAGTATATTTTGCACGTCGCAAACGGCCCGATTCGCTGTTTGCGACGTGCGAAATGCTACGTACATGTAGAACTGAATCCCTTTGAAAGGGATGCCCAAACCATCATGCAAGATCAATTGTAGGCAGTACAACAGCAGTCTTTGGAGTCAATAGAGCGAGGTAAACCAGGCACAACAGCACTTTCCCTAGTAAAAGATCTTAAGGCCCCTTGGGCTCAGACTCCTAAACGGGAGGTTTCCACAGGATACTCCGCCGGCAACCACCTGCTATGTCACTGGAACTCAAGCAGCAATTGACTACACTGTGGCCTCTTTATTTCTATTTACTTTAACTACTAAGTACAACATCGTAAAAGCAGATAGAAAGTGATCATGGTCAACAATGCTTGGAGATTGGATGTGGCTTCCCCATATTTAATCCTGCACCAACTGCACTAAGGAATGTCACTACAACGTACTACAAAAAACTTCGATGGAATGAAAGATCACTGGAATCCATTGGAGAATGGTCAATGGCGATAATTGACCTTTGCTATAACATTACAACTAGCGATCCAATAAATATCTGGTCGAAGTCCCTGGACAGATTTGCAGCTGGTCTGCACACAGATAGATCACAAAAGAACTACCTAAATCAGGGGAAAGCGAAAACAAACAAGAATATAAAAATGTCAGCACACATGATTAAATTAAGAAGACAACGAAATAGACTCCTAAAATTATTTACGATAAATCTAACTGATTGCCGTGTTAAGGCTGACCTAAGACATTTAAACAATATCTTTCAGAAACAAATATGGGATCATAAAAGACAGAAGAGTCATGACTTTTGGGCAAAGGCTTCATTCCTAAGCAAAAAATCCAATGCGCAGGGATTTTGGAAAATGGTAAATGACTTGAATAAAGCTCCAATGACCCTCACTAGTTCCAATATTTCAGAATCCGTATGGTCTGCTTATTTAATTTACCACTTTGACGGAAATAAGGAAAGTGAGGGCCAGATAACAGTGAAGACAGTAACGTTTGCGGGCCATATATGCCTGCAACATTATGCGTTCGGCAGGAGGAGTGTCCGGAAGCCATGCGGATAACCACGACAGCTGAGCAGCTGCGTAGTATCTTTCGAAATTAGGCATGCCCAGCCCTCCCGCCTCTTGCGGGTATTGTGTTATAGCTAACGCTACTCTGCGTCTATCTTTGCCCCAGAGCAGGTCAGTTAATACTGAGTGCAATTTACCAAAGGACGATCGTGGTAAGCATAGCGGGAGGGCAGTAAACTAATATAAGAATCTTGGGAGGATAAGCATTTTGGCTATTGCTACCTGACCCATAGGGGATAGGGGAAGTGAGCTCCAGAATGATATTGAACTTCGGGTGGAGCTGAGTGCCCTGTCTATGTTACCCTCTTTTAGATCTGCAATGGAGTGATAAATCTGCACCCGAGATATTTAAAGGTTGCATGTGACCATGGTAGTTTATATTGCGGTAATGCCATGTGAAGGTCAATTGGTATGGAGGTAAGGGGGAAGATACTTGACTTGGACCAGTTGACATGTAAACCAGAGGCGAGAGCAAAGGAGTCTAGCAACTGCAACACCTCTACCATAGAGGTAGAGTGATTACGCAGGTGTATCAGGGCATCATCTGCGTATAAGGATATAATATGATGAGTGTTAGATTCCGGTATGCCCCATATATGTGCGTAGCTCCGTAGTTTAATTGCTAATGGTTCCATGGCTATAGCGAATAACAAAGGGGACAATGGGCAACCTTGTCTGGTGCCTCTGCCTATAGGGAATGCTTCGGAGATAGTGTGTCCATTTGGGGGCATGGAGTAGGGCATGGAGTAGAGCGTTTTGATCCAACTAATGAAGCCGGGGCCGAACCTGAACGCTTTGAGTGTGCATAGAAGATAATTCCAGCTTAACGTATCAAATGCTTTTTCAGTATCTAGCGAGAGGGCCACCACATCTGTTTCTGTATTACTGTGCATTATGTGGAGCAGCTTTCTGATATTTAAGAAGGTGCTTCTCCAAGGAATAAAGCCGGACTGATCATAGTGTATTAGGCTTGATAGGTAGGGGAGTAGCCTGTTTGCTAATATTTTCCCTAGCAATTTGCAATCTGTGTTGAGGAGAGAGAGCGGCCTGTATGATTTAACATCGAGAGGATCCCGGCCCGCCTTTGGGAGGACAACTATTAGAGCTTTGCGCATGGAGTCTGGCAGTTGTAAGTTATGGTGTGCTTCGTTAAATACCTCTATGAGTGGATTTAGGAGATGGGTAGCATGAGAGTTAAAATATTCTACCAGTAGACCATCCGAACCAGGGGTTTTGCTACGTGCCATTTGTGCCAGAGCTGAACGCAGCTCTTCAATAGTAATAGGACCATCTAAAGTGGCGGTATTGTCAAGAATGTGTTGGTTTTGGGAGACAAGTAGTAAAATGTCAGTTATTTGCTGTTCCGGCGGGGGGGAGAAGGCGTGTAAAGGGCTCGATAGTATGTGGAAAAGGCTTCGTTGATACCTGCTTGGGTGTTGACAATGACGTTGGGGTTCAGACGTATCGCACCAATGGGAGATGGCTGCGAAGGTTGACGGGTCAGCCACGCTAGTAGCCTGCCCGATCTATCTCCCTCCGCGTGTTGTCTTGTCATATAATGTCTGTAGTCGTGCTTACCTAGTCTGGTGTCTGCTTCATTATGGGCAGCTCTAAGCGAATTCAGTGTTGCTAGTGTGGAATCATCACTGGCGACCTCAACCTCTGCTTTGTGGAGTTTTATCTCCAAATCTTGTAGTTCTTTGATGAGTGTCCTTCTTACCCCCACCGTGGCCGCAAGGCAATGTCTGCATATTACCGCTTTATGGGCATCCCACTCCATAGCGCAGGATGAAGTTGTGTTTTTATTCAGAAGGAAGTAATCAGCCAGTCTCTTGGACATATCTGCTTGAAAGGGGGGGTCTAGAAGAGCTTCTGGCTGCAATCGCCATGTTGGTATACGAGTGTGCATGTGGCCCCAGGCCATTGTTACGCATAGAGGGTTGTGGTCTAATATGGTGCGCGCTAGGTATTCAGACATGCACACTTTCTGAATTACGTCTGCGGATACGAAGATCATGTCTATTCTGGTATGTAGCTTGTGTACAGGGGAGTAGGAAGAATATTTGCGGTGTGTGGGGTGGCCCACCCTCCAAACATCCCTCAGGCCGTTATTTAAGGCCCAGCTTGCTAGTGCTTGTGAGGCGCGATTGGATGGGACCGTTGTGAGTGGGTGAAATGAGCGGTCTATTTGAGTATCTAGGACGCTGTTAAAGTCGCCCCCCCATATGCACTCTAGTGTGTGGTCACAGATTGCCAGTGGAGAGCGTGGACAGGAAATCGTGTTGATTTGCATTTGGGGAGTATAGTGCAACCAAAGCTAAAGGGGACCCGTCAAGGGCGCCTTCTAGTGTCACGTGTCTACCGTTTGGGTCGCATTGTGTGCGAGATATGATAAATGGAACCCCAGGAGCAATCCAAATCGCTACCCCCGAGCGAAGGACGAGGAAGTGGTGCCGTGCAATTGACCTTTCCATTTTGAGCGTGTGTTTTTCAGCGTGGATTTAGAGAGATGTGTCTCTTGTAGTAGAGCTATGTGTACCTGATGCCTTTTAAGAAATGCGTAAACCCTTTGCCGTTTACGTGGCGTTGCCATACCTCTAATATTCCATGTGAGTATCTTATATTTCAAGATACCTTGGTGAGTTTGGGTGGCCATGAGGTTTTTATAGCTTTCGCATAACCGGAGAATTGAGTGTACTCCGTCCCCATTATGAAAATATTGTGACGCTTACCCGCTAAGACTAGCCAGTGGAATGTCAGTAATGTTGTAAGCTGTAAACCTATTGCTATGACAAATGTGACATGTGCGTTTGCTGCTGCGTTTGCGATTAACTAACTTGTGATAAAACCAACAACCAAAAAAAAGCGTACACTCTAGAACAATATATAGCAACAACTGAAATACTAAAAAATAGAAAACAATTCCAGCAATTGCCGGCTTGGAAGAACGGTCCATATGGTGCAGGGGGGTGCCGAAGGACATTGGTTCAGAGGCATGGATTTACCCTGCCCGAGTTACTCATGGTGCAAAGTGCGTCGCCCAGGAAAACAAGCGGGCCACGCGCTGCAGTAAGGGATTAATAGTGCTGCCAAGCCGCCACTGAGCAGCCAAAGGGGGGAAAAGCCGTGCCTCTGCATCCGAGGAGTGGGAGTAGGTGGTGCTTGACTGTCCTAGCAGATGTCATCCGCTGTGCGCGGTGTTAGGGAAGGACCATGCGTAGATTCCGCCGAGTCGGAGTTTATGTCTTGTTCCGGATCCACGTCAGTTTGTGTGAAGAGGGCAATTGGCGACGTGTTAACAAATCTAGATGTGGCCCGCAGGAGCAGGGAGCGTTCGGTTTGTACCTGTTCAGGTGAGGGTTTAGTGCCTTGTTTTTTGCGATGCCTGCGTCCCGACGTGGAGGAAGACCAATTATCACCCATGGTGCTTGTGTCTAACGGGTCGGCTAGACCTTTGGCATGCAGCCAGGTCCAGGCATCTTCCAGAGTAGTGAAGAAAAGTGTCCGAGTATTATCCTGCACCCGGAGTCTGGCTGGGAACATCAACGCATACTTAATGTTATGTTTGCGGAGGCATAGATTAACCCGATAGAAAGAGCTCCGCTTCTTCTGTACTTCTGCTGTAAAGTCTGGATAAGCTGTAATCTCAGCATTTTGAAGCATACCGGACCAGATTTGTGGAATAGCTGTAGGATGAGGTCTCTATCCCGATAGTTAAGGAGTCTTACTATCAACGGACGAGGTTGTGAGCCAGGTGGAGGGGGCCTGCCGGGGACCCTGTGGGCACGCTCTACAGAAAAGAACTTCAGGATGTTGTCTTTAAGAATTGTGTCCATAAGCCATTGTTCTATGAATAATTCAGTGCTGGGGCCCTCGGCTCGCTCAGGGAACCCCACCAGACGAATGTTGTTGCGCCGGGACCTGCCCTCTGCATCCTCAGCTCAGCGTTTTAAGGAGACCACCTCTGTCAATAGATGAGCCAGTTGCGATTGGAGATCTTTCACAGTCCGGGGAAGGGTTGCACAGTCTTTTTCAAGTTCGGACACCCTGTCGGCCAGTGCGTGTTGATCAGTGCGAAGTATGTTTAGATCTTCTGTTACCGAGCCTATTTTGGCTTCTAGGGTGGTCTTAGTGTCTAGAATGGCTTGCAATATCTTTTCAAATTGTGACGTGTGTGATTGTAAGGTAAGTTCCAACTTCTGTAAAGCCAATTGCGTGGTGACGTGGGCCTCTGAGGGGGGTAGGGTGTCGGGGTCCATTCTGCCCGGAGGTGCTCGTGGGGTCTTTGGGTTGACCATTTGGTAAGTACGGGTGTGAGTGGCCGTTAACGAATAGGGCCGGTTGGAAGCAAAGCGGGCGGGAAGCAAAGGAGCAATCTGTGGCGTAGTAGAATTGCAGACCCAGCAGCAGGTGAACACAAAGTGATGTGTACGGGCGGGTCAGGAGTCACACCAGTCCGGCATAGACGTTGAGGACAAGCAAAGCAGGAGTAGGCCAATGATATATGTAGAATAATGGCCTAATGCGTTGAATATTGCTTGCGTAGATTAAAAATTGTGACGCTGGTGGGAGATTGTAAGAAAAGTCTAGAGGGGTGGGGGCGGAGCCCCACGTAATTTGCTGGAGGCTATAGCTGCCCCGGGTACCTTGGGGCGCGGGGGTGGTTAACACAATTGCGCACTGCGACTCGATAGATGTCGCCGAAGGCTCACCTCATTCAACCGACCAGGCCAGTCTCCCACTGCGCACTTGACCACCAGCTGTGTACTTACTGCACCACCGCATCCGTGGTGAAGCTCGGACGGGCTCTGGGCGAGGTCCCGGATTTGTAGAGTCTGTTGTGGAAGTGAGAATATAGATGTTGCGCTGCGTGCCCATAAAACAATCTCCACCAGGGCAACACCTTAGGATATCCCCTCCAGGCAGGCCGCAGCAACCCCCAGTCCTAGGGCACATGAAAGTGTAGGCCTGCTCCTGCAGGCCACGATACGTGGGGCACAGCTCCGGAATGGATCAGCCGCGCACCGCGATGCCACCCCAAAATTTCAACTTAGGGCCAGCGCCCTATCGCGGTGCTCTTTATTATGTGGCGCTCCATCGTGCTGGTGGGGCCAGTGGAGAGGAGGCAACCATCGCTGCTGGCCAGAAAGTAATGATTTAAATGTCTACTTCGATTTGCTTTGGCTTCGTTGTGGCGATGCACACGCGGTTCGACCTCCAGGCCGGCCACGGATCGCGGCACTGGCCCCCGGTAAGCAGGGGGGCCGGGTCGCCGCCACCAGCAGGAGGACAATGGTCACGCAAGCCTGCTCCGGCAGGCCCTTATCTGTGAGAGGCGGCGCCGCGGCAGGACCGCCTCGTCCAGCGCCGCCGCCCCAAAATGTCCACTGCGGGCCGGCGCTCGAGTCCAGGGCCCTGAGCGAGGTCAGATCTCTCGCGGCCCGTCCTTCGGGCACGCCGCGGACCCGAGCTCCAGCACGTGCAGCAAGTGTGCAGGCCGCCGACACGGGCACAGACCTGGCAGCCCGTGCAAACGCCCGCCACCCGGCGAGTGGTAGCGCAACCAAACCTCAGCCGCAGTCGCCGGGTGTGGCCTCCAGGCAGCTCGATGGGCGTCGTCCGTACCCCTGAAAAGGGAGGCACAGGCGCCGCTTGCAGGATGTTTATTCGGGCCAGGGATCGGAGCTGCAGTTTATGCTGCCGCTCCGGTCGCCATCTTGGCCACGCCCCAAGGCAGCAAGAACCTTAGCCCTGGAAAAAGAAAGCATGTCAGCTCAGGAACTGAGCTGTGAAGAGCTGGAAGCCGGAAGGGCTGAGTCCAGTTCAGATGGTGGCAGCAAAAATCTTGCATCCAGTACTGCTGAAGAAGGGCACAAGCCCAGAGATATGGTGCCCAACTTGAAGAAGGGAGTTGACACACCCAAGGCGGTTCAAGAGTATGAGGTAGTTCCCGTTATGCACAGGGTCCCTGAGAAGGATTGGGGAACTGGCACAGGGATTCATATTCCTACTGGGGGGAGGGACACTTTACTGGCTCTAGAAGAGAGTGACAGGGAAAAGGGTTCCCCCCTGGAGGACGTCCTGGATACAGAGTGTGGAGACATCCCAGAAGAGTATGGGTTGAGTGTCAGGGACAGTCAGATACTGTCCCACCAGTCTCAGGAGGGTGATGTAGAGTGCTTTTTCAAGGCTGAGTCACTGGATGGCTGGGTGAAGGGTACTGTGGTCAACACATGTGAAGGGCAGAGTGATGTAATTACTGGAGAGCATATGTCTGGTCCTTATTTCCCAGAGCTACGCCAACACCAGGGGGAGAGTGAGTTCTCTGACCCCAGGGGGCTTACAATGGAGGCAGACTCCCGGGTGAATACCAAAGAGTCTGAAGAGGCATTTGGGGGTGCTCCTGAAGGGAGTGGTCTAGGTGTTTCCCAACCAAGTGAGGTGGGAGAGGATTGTAGTGTCCCAGGTAGGTCCCAGGTCCTAGAGGGTTCCATGAGGGAACACCAGGAGGGAAGCCTAGCCTGTACCGTAGGGCCACCTGTTGAGGGAGGCCCGCAGTGTCAGAAGAACTTAGGGGGGTGACTGTAGCCTGCATCCCACCAGTTCTGGTGTCTGGCAGTACCACTCCTAGTGAGGGGGTGCAGAAGTCCAGACAGAGGGTTGAGAGGGGGTTGTGGAGCCCAGTGGAGGTCCTGGAGAGTCAGGGGTCAGCTCTGAGAGCAGAGCCCCCCAGGAATGACCCAGGTGAAACTGTTTCTGGTTTGGGGGAGATCAAGACTCTGCCGGATAGGCAGAGGTCAGGAGACCTTCACCAACCAGACTCTTGTGTGGCCCTTGGAGATGGTGTGTCCCTTGTGGGGGGTGAGTGTGCCCCCCAGGAAGTCCTGGCATGCCAGGCAATGGTTCAACCTCAGGGTGGTGACTCTGGGTTGGATGACCAGGTTCAGGGGTTAAACTCTGACCTGGTGGGGGTAGGTGTGCCCAACAGAAAGTCCTGTTGTGCCAGGCAATTGTTCAGCCTCAGGGTGGTGACTCTGGGTTGGATGGCCAGGTTCAGAGGCTAAACTCTGGCCTGTTGGGGGGTAGGTGTGCCCCCCAGAAAGTCCTGGTGTGACAGGTAATTGTTCAGCCTCAGGGTACAGACCCTGGGCTGGAAGACCAGGTTCAGGGTGTCCCCCCGGACCTGGAGGGAGGGGCTACTGATAACAGTGCCCCTACCATGTTGTCTTCTCAGGAGACCACTCTTAGTTGGAGGGTGCTGAACCCCAGAAGGGAGGGCAGGGGAGGGAAGCCTCACCCCGGGCCCTAGTCCAACCTGAAGGTACAGACCCCAGGTTGGAGGGCCAGTTGCAGGTTAACAGCCCTGCGCTGGTGGAGGAATGGTACAGGGTGACTTCTATAAGCACCCTGACCATGTTGGACTCTGGGGGTATTGCTCCAGGATGGAGGGTACAGAGCCCCAGAGGGGAGGACCAGGTTCAGGCTGTCATCCCTGACCTGGTGGAAGGGAGAGTGGTTAAAGGGTGGCCAGCACCTGGGGCTACCGCCCCCCACTCTCCATAGCCACAGTGGTGGGAGAGCTTTGAGAGGCCTGGGTCCTGGCTCTCATCCCTGACAGCTGTCTGTAACCACTGTGGCTTGCTGTCCGGGTGGACAGAGTTATCCCTGGGGAGGGGACAAGTGTCACACCCCGGGGGTAGAGTGGGCAGCACCACTGTGTTGGTCCTGGTGGTACTATCCTGCTCCTGGGATACATCTGTGAGCAAAGTAAGGTTAGGTGCTGCAAAGATGGTATCCGCAGGTAAGGAGAAAGGTTCCCCATGGGTTGGCTTAGTGGGCCCTGAGAGTAAGGACAGAGGGATCCAATTGGACTCAGGAAGGCGAAGAACTGGAGCATGCCCCTGCTGTTGTGGGCCTGGGACCTTGTTCTGTCGCCTCAAACAGGGAAGTACATCAGGATAGTGATTGTTCTCCCCTGGCTTTAGGCTGGTAGGGGGGTCATGTTGGACCTGGCTTTTTGACTGGGTCATCCCCAAACTTTTTGCCTCCTTCCTTCTATTTTTTCTGACCTGTTGTTGTTGGCTTTTGAACTCTGGGCACTTTACCACTGCTAACCAGTGCTAAAGTGCATATGCTCTCTGTGTAAATGGTACTGTTGATTGGTTTATCCATGATTGGCTATTTGATTTATTTGTAAGACCCTAGTAGAATGCACTATATGTGCCTAGGGCCTGTAGATTAAATGCTACTAGTGGGCCTGCAGCACTGGTTGTGCCACCCACTTCCAGTAGCCCCTTAACCTTGTCTCAGGCCTGCCATTGCAAGGCCTGTGTGTGCAGTTTCACTGCCACTTCGACTTGGCATTTAAAAGTACTTGCCAAGCCTAAAACTCCCCTTTTTCTACATATAAGGCACCCCTAATGTGTGCCCTAGGTAACCCCTAGAGCAGGGTGCTGTGTGGGTAAAAGGCAGGACATGTACCTGTGTAGTTTATATGTCCTGGTAGTGTAAAACTCCGAAGAATCCACGCACAGACCCCGGGACATCTGGTAATCCCGCGAACCACAGAAAGAGACTGCCCGCACGCTGGAAAACGACACACGACTTCCCCGCGTGAAAAATAACGACGCAAGTCCGTGTGTGCAAGGGAGAAATCGACGCACACACCATTTTTCACATATCCCTTCTTCTGCGGCCCTTTGCGGAGATTTTCCCCTTTAAAACAGGTACTTTGTGCTTGAAAGAGACTTTGTTTGCTTTTTAAAGACTTAAGACACTTTGGGGCTCATTCTGAGCCCGGCGGGCGGTGGGAGCCGCCCGCCTGGAGGGAGCCGCCAAATGGCCGCTCCGCCATTCTGGCTTTCCCGCTGGGCTGGCGGGCGACCGCCAGAGGGCTGCCCGCCAGCCCAGCGGGAAACCCCTCCCCACGAGGAAGCCGGCTCCGAATGGAGCCGGTGGAGTGGGTATGTGCGACGGGTGCAGTGGCACCCATCGCGTATTTCAGTGTCTGCACAGCAGACACTGAAATACAAAGTGGGGCCCTCTTACGGGGGCCCCACGACACCCCTCACCGCCATCCTGTTCCTGGCGGTCGGAGCCGCCAGGAACAGGATGGCGGTGAGGGGGTCGGAATCCCCCATGGCGGCGCAGCAAGCTGCGCCGCCATGGGGGATTCCCAGGGCAGCGGAAAACCGGCAGGAGACCGCCGGTTTTCCTTGTCTGACCGCAGTCAGAATGCCCTGCGGGGCACCGCCAGCCTGTTGGCGTGCTCCCGCATCCCCGGCCCCGGCGGTCCTTGACCGCCGGGGTCGGAATGACCCCCTTTATATCACTTTTCAGTGATATCTCTACAATTTCACATTGCATCTTAATTCGTTTTGACCTAAAATTATCCTGATAAATATTATATATTTTTCTAAACACTGTGTGGTGTATTTTTGTGGTGCTATATTGTGTTATTGTATGATTTATTGCACATTGCCTTCTAAGTTAAGCCTGACTGCTCGTGCCAAGCTACCAGAGGGTGGGCACAGGATAATTTTGGATTGTGTGTGACTTACCCTGACTAGAGTGAGGGTTCTTGCTTGGACACAGGGTAACCTGACTGGCAACCAAAAACCCAATTTCTAACAATTACCTTAACAGATGTCGAGGCCAAATACTCTGCTGGGCTACTACTGGAGGATTTTCGCAGATGGGCAACCGAGAACAGCATTATTCCCCCTAATCAGACAGGCTTTGCAAAGGGCCCTGGAATGGCCACAAATATACTAACTGTAGGAAAGTACCATCTTCCTTGGCATGTTACCCCCATTTTGACCTGTATGTCAGTATGTTTTTGCCTGTCTCACTGGGATCCTACTGGTCAGGACCCCAGTGCTCATAATTTATGGCCTAATGTGTATGCCTATGTAGTGCCTAACTGTGTCACTGAGGCTCTGCTAACCAGACCGTCAGTGCTTATGCTCTCTCTGCTTTTAAATTTGTCACTGTAGGCCAAAGACTTCATTTACTAATTTCAATTGGCATACTGGACCTCCCTTATAAGTCCATAGTATATGGTACCTAGATACCCAGGGCATTGGGGTTCCAGGAGATTCATATGGGCTGCAGAATTTATTTTGCCACCCATAGGGAGCTCAGACAAACCTTTACACAGGACAGCCATTGCAGCCTGCATGAAATAACGCACAAGTTATTTCACAGACATTTTCACTGCACTTTTTTTTTTTTTTAAATCTGTTTATTAAACGTAATTCAAAAGCAACAGTACATTCCACTTGGCTTAGTAAGAGAATAAACATCTTCTCTTCTCATGTACATACACGCGTATTTGTAGTTTTTGTTCAATACGGTTCCATTTTAACGTACTGGCATACAACTTAAAATTGTGTAACTTGTAACAATAGTCAAATCAATTATTATGCTTAGGTATATATAGTGGCGTCATCAATAATAGCGGTAACATTAGGCTTTAGAGGCAAGAGAGGTATCTTTACTTTACGTGTATATAATGTGATTAGTTAGTAGTGTCAGGTCGGAGCTAACGGGTTAGTAGCGCACAATCTTGTTGCCTAAATTTACATCTGGGTGAGGCCCGGCTTATTACTTGCTATTATGTTTTGGTTGAGTATGGTGATGTCCTGCTGATATGATGTGAGAGGTATGAGGGATCAGATGCTATGCATATTGAGTGTCAGACAGGGGATCCCATTTCGAATGCCTAGCATCTCAGGGAGGATACATATTGTCTCTGGTTTATATTTTGACTACAAAAAGATCCCAGTTTTCAGTACCTTCTTGTATCTGACCCTTATATTGCAATTGCCTTGATGTTTGAGCCTCTGCTAGTGTGCAGCTGTACAGGTCTCTAAGCCAGGCGGACTAAGGAGGGGCATTTGGGGCCTTTCAGTGTTAGGCAATCAAACGCTTGTATATCACGAATGCAAGGTCTATAAACTTGTGAATGTGTTTGTCTCCCTTGGTCCGATACCGTATACCTAGCAAGCAGGATTCTGGGATGGGTGTAAGCACGTGAGCTACTATGTCTGCTGTATTTTCAGTGATGCGATGCCAACCAGTATTTATTGGGTGGCAGTCCCAGATCATGTGATAGTAATTAGCTGCAGGAGTGGCGCATCTAGGGCATTCTGGTTTAGAGTTTGGGTATATTTTATTGAAACGGGCCGGGGACAGATATGATTGATGAATGTAATTAAATTGAGTATATCTTAGCCTGGTATTACGGGACACGGACTTGATCATGGTGAGGGCTGCTTCCCAAGTTTTCTGGGTGGTTGGTGTAGTAAGGGCAGAGTCCTAGCGGAGTTTAACTTGAGTTAGGGCAGTGCGCTTACTTGTTAGCAGTATTTTATAGAGTTTAGTGATGACGCCCTTTGCGTTGCCCATAGAGAGTATTGAAGTAAATAGAGGAGATTCGTCGGGTTCATTGGGATTGTGTCCCCAGAAATTGTGTAGGAGTTTGGTGATGGCGCTGAATGTCAAGAAGGCCCCGGGTTGCATAGTTCCAGCAGCCACCAATTCTGCAAAGGTGCTTGCTTTAGAGCCCGAGTAAAGGTCCCCGTGATCAGTGTTTTGGTAACGCGTATATCATGATGAGAGGAGAGAGCATAAATGCCTGGCACTTGAGACAGTGGCAACAAAGGGGAATATGGGGGGGATTGGGGTTCTGCCCTGGGCATATCTCCGCCAGCAGTGTCTGGCCGTATCCAACAGGGGCGATTTATTTAATGGATAGGGGGATCCAGCTAGCAAAGATGTCAGTATCGTTTGTGGTGTCGTGTAAGCAGTTATTGCTACACACTCTGGGGCGGATGATTCGTTGAGCCACATGGTTACCCATTGAAGCTGAGCTGCTGCGTAATATAGCTCGAAATTCGGCATACCGAGCCCGCCTTCTTCTTTTGGATATTGTGTGATGGCTAGTGCTACCCTGCGTCTGTCCTTGCCCCAGAGTAAATCAGTCAATAATGAATGTAGTTTATGAAAAAACGAGCGTGGCAAAGATATCGGGAGAGCAGTGAAATAATATAAGAATCTCAGTAGTTTTAACATCTTGGCTATGGCCGTTCAGCCCATAGGTGATAGAGGTAGCGAGCTCCAAAATGACAAGGAGCTGCGGGTGGAACGGAGCAGTCTGTCTAGGTTGCCTTCTCTTAGGTCCGTCATGGAGTGATATACATGAACGCCTAAATACTTGAAGGTCTGGTGTGCCCAATGCAGTTGGTGTAGGGGTAGTATCATTTGCTGCTCAATAGATATACAAGTAAGAGGAAAAATACAGGATTTAGTCCAGTTGACATGTAAGCCAGAGACGAGGGCAAAATTATCTAGAATTTACATTACCCCGTTAGGGAGACAGTATGATTGCGCAGGTATACCAGGGCATCGTCTGCGTATAAGGATATGATATGATATGCATTAAATTCTTGGATGCCCCATATATGAGCGTAGCTACAAAGCTTAATTGCCAGTGGTTCCTTAGCTATTGCAAATAATAAGGGAGAGAGCGGGCAACCTTGTCTAGTGCCTCTGCCGATGGGGAATGCCTCCGATATTACTTAACCAGTTTTGACTCAGGCTGTTGGTTTGGAGTATAATGTTGCGATCCAGCTGATGAAGCTGTTCTGAAAGCAAACCGCTTTAAGAGTGCGAAAGAGATAATCCCAACCAAGCTTATCAAATGCTTTTTCTATATCTAAAGATACAGCCACTGTTTCTGTTTCTGTGGTGCTATGCATAATGCGGATTAAACGTCTTATGTTTAAAAAGGTATTTCTCCCTGGGATGAATCCCGATTGGTTAGGGTGAATTAGGTTTGGTAGATGGGGGAGTAATCTGTTTGCTAGGATCTTCCCTAGAAGTTTACAGTCAGAATTTAGAAGGGAGAGTGATCTGTAAGATCTAACGTTCAGTGGGTCGCGGCCTGGTTTTGGTAGGACCACTATCAGTGCTTCGCACATGGAGTCTGGCAGCTGTTTTCTATTGCGTGCTTTGTTAAACACCTCGAGTAGGGGTTGCAGGAGGTGAGTGGCTTGTGAGTTATAGTATTCAACTGGCAGTCCGTCTGATCCAGGGGTTTTGCCGCGTGCCATTTGAGAGAGAGATAAGCGTAGTTCCTCAATAGTGATGGGGCCATCTAGTGTGTCTGCGCTGTCGGTAATGTTTAGGTTTTGAAGAATCAGCCCTAGGAGTTCAGTCAGTTGTTGCTCATTTGGGGGGTGGTGGGTTGATATAGGGATCGGTAGTACATGTGCAAGGCCTCATTAATTTCAGCCTGAGTATTAATCACATCTCCTGAGTGTAGCTTGATCGCACCTATGGGCGAGTATTACGATGGCTGACGAACCAGCCATGCTAACAGTTTGCCTGACCTGTCTCCTTCCGCATGCTGCCATGCTTTAAAGTGTCTGTAGTCGTGTCTGCTGAGTCTAATGTCAGCCTCTCTGTGATTCGCCTTCAGCGAATTCAATGTTACTAATGAGGTTCCGGTGTAGAGACCTCAATCTCTGCCTTACGTATTCTGGTTTCCAGCACTAGTAGCTCCTTAATAAGTATTTTTTGACCCCTGTGGAGGCTGCTAGGCAGTGGCCCCTAATTACAACCTTGTGGGCGTCCCATTCAGTGGCGTGTGCTGATGTTGAGTTTTTGTTTAAGGAGAAATAATCCGACAAACACTTGGTTAGCTCAGCCTGAAAAGGAGGGTCTGTGAGGGAATCTGGCTGCAGGCGCCATGTTGGAAATCGAGTGTGTGTGCGGCCCCACAGCAAGGTAGCATAGTGGGGATTGTGGTCAGATATGGTGCAGGCCTGATAGCCAGATGTAGTTATTTTTGGAATTATGTTGGTTGATGCGAAGAACATATCTATTCTGGTGTATAGTTTGTGTACTGGTGAGTAGAAAGAATATTCGCAGAGTGTGGGGTGGCCGGTTCTCCAGATTTCTCTTAGACCATTGTTGGAGGCCCAATCTGCTAGGTCGCTTGAAACTCGTTTAGCTGGGGCACTGTCTAGTGGGGGAGTTAAGCGGTCCTTCGGAGTATCTAAGACACAGTTAAAATCTCCACCCCATACGGTGTCTGTCGCCGGGTCACTAAGCTTACTGCTGTTGAGTGACCATAGGAATTCCCGTTGATTAGCATTGGGAGTATATAGTGCTATCAATGCTATGGGGTAAGATTGGGGCCCTACGCGTAGTCCGTGGAGTCAGAGTTTACCTCTAGGTCAGGGTCCGCTTCCGATTGTGCTGACATGGATGTTGGAAATGCACTGACAAAGCAAGATGTAGAGATCCCTCCTCCTGAGACTGATCGGGGTGGGTTTGGTGTCTTGCTTTCTGCGGGGTCTACGTGTATCCTTCGGGGGAGGTCTTTTGTCCGTGGAGTTTCTTGTGTTTACCAGGTCAGTGAGGCCTTTTGCGTGTAACCAGGTCCATGCATCCTCCAGAGTAGTGAAAAAGAGAGTGCGGGTGTCATCCTGTATTCAGAGTTTGGCAGGGAACATCAGAGCGTATTTGATGTTGTGGTCTCTTAGTCGCTCTTTGACCTGGAAAAATGAATTGCGCTTTTTCTGTACTTCCGCGATGAAGTCTGGGTAGGCCGAGATTTCCGCACTTTCTAAGCGTATTGGGCCTGCCTTAAAGGAACAGTTGTAATATGAGGTCTCTGTTGCGGTAGTTAAGGAGTCTTGCTATTAGGGGGCGGGGTTGAGCACCAGGTGGCAAGGGCCTTCCAGGGACCCTATGTGCATGTTCTATAGAAAAAACTTTGGGATATTGTTTTTTAATATCGTTTATGTTAGCCATTGTTCGATGAACAGTTCTTCGCAAGGGCCTTCGGCCCGTTCGGGAAAACCCACGAAACGGATGTTATTGCGACGTGATCTGCCTTCAGCGTCTTCAGCTCTGCGCTTTAATGTTTCCACCTCTGCCGTTACAGCCCCCATCTGTGACTGGAGTTCAAGTATAGATGGTGAGAGGTGTGACGTGTCTTTTTCCAGCCCTGCAACCTTTTCAGCCAGCGCCTGCTGGTCTGTGCGCAGCAGGTTAACATCCTCAATTACTGAGCCTATTTTTGCTTCCAAGGTGGTTTTAGTGTCTAATATAGCTTGCAATATCTTTTCAAATTGTGTTGTGTGTGTTTGTAGTGTTGCTTCCATCTTTTGTAGTGCCTGGTATGTGTCTGAGGGTTCCACGGGTGGGGGTGATACGCCGGAGTCCATGTCTCCTGAGGGAGCCCGTGGGGTCTTTGGTTTGCCCATTGGTTGACTGTAGTACAGTGTTATTGCTAACAGATGTGTTTTGCGCTGCGTCGGTTAATTAACATTGCAGGAGTTTGTCGTTTTTATGTAGGCAGTCTGTTTAATATTGTGCGAAAAAGTTTTTCAGTGTTCTAGTTCTTGAGCACAATGATCAGTTGGGTTGAGTGTTGTATCAAGGTCACAGACTTTATACATTTGTTGTGTGGTTGCTTTGTATTTTGTACATAGATTTAAGCCATAGACTATTTGGAGCAAACAGATCTGTATGGGGATGCTTGATGAAACAGCACGCTGATTGCGCAATGTATGCTACACAAAGATCTTGAATTTTTGGGTAGTTGATGTACGGTGGATGCTCAAAGTCACAGAATACGTCATCACTTGTAACATTCCAGATTTGGTTGATCTGTTTTTAGCTAGAGTTTAAGCTGCTGCCCACATGTGCAACCGTTGATAGAGGAGCCTTAATCTCTTGTGTGCGCTGCGCCTCGATTAGCGTTGCCAGTAAAGTGCAATGGATGAGCGTAAAATTGTGCACGTTTGTTTATTTTATTATACGGGGAGTATAAAACCCACCCGTGTTTCTACCGCAGCTACAGGCTTGATGTGGTCTCAGCCACCTATCTCTTGGTGCGTGGAGTCTGCAGCACTTCAATCCAACAACCTGCTCAGGGCTCGTAGGGGAATTGCGTGGATCTGCCCCCCTGCTCCGCGCTCCCCAATATGGGCGATTCAGGCTCAGAGAGCCTTCTGGTTGGGGCGCAGGGAGTCCGTCGGCTTTGCTCGCGCTGCGTCGCAGTGCAGGCCGCACCTCCAGGCGGGTGCGGTCCACCGGGTGCAGGGCTCCAGAACAGGAGCATCAGCGCGGTCCCTCACCTGCTCCGATGGCAGCAGTCACGTCCCGGGAGGCGTGTCGGTTCGTGATCGCACGGGGACAGCGAGTCCGTCATCAGTCTCGATCCAGGCGGCGCGGGGCAGCTTCTCGGCCCGACGCCGCATCCAGGTAGGCCGAGCCCCTCCGCGCTTGGCCCAGCCGCTCCACGGACAGCTGCTTATTCCTTGGTGCTCGTAACGCCCAGTGCAGTTCGGTGTATAGCGACGTGGTCCCCCTTCACTTAGCAAGCGACGCCCGTCGCTTTTGGAGGGCACAGGTGTCTGGAACAGGCTATTTAGTTTAAGCCGGGAGCAGAGCTGCGAGTTATGCGGCCGTCCCGGTCGCCATGTTGGCCACGCCCCGACTTTTTTACTGCACTTAATTAACTTAGAAGTCACCTATATGTCTAACCTTCACTTGCTGAAGGTTAGGTGCAAAGTTACTAAGTGTGAGGGCACCCTTGCACTAGCAAAGGTGCCCCTACATAGTTCAGGGCCATTTCCCCGGATCTTGTGAGTGCGGGGACACCATTAAATGCGTGCTAGGTCAATACCTATTATTCAATTTCCCCCTGCACCTGCAGCCTGCCATAGGGCACAGGTGCATACCAGCAAACATTGTTTTATTCCATTTTCTCCCTGCAACCCATGCCTGCCACAAGCGTCATAGGCCATAGAGGCACAATAAGTACATTTTACAATCTGCATGTTGGTGAAATATGTTATGGTTTGAAATAAATACATTATTATAATTTGTGATGTGACCTCACTAAATTATATTCTCTGTATGTTCAAAGTGCAATTGCCATGTTTCACATTTTTTTCTTGTTTGTTTGCTGTTAGGTGCACGAGTTATTACACATTTGAATCAGGCCAACACTGACACACACCACCCTAGACCTCCTCTGCTTCTCCTTGTGCAATTAAATGGCAACTGCCAGAGCTAAAAAAGAACTTGAAGTCCGCCCAAAGAAGGGTGTTTCTGCCAAGAAAGTGGCCAGTGAGGAGGAGAAGAAGAAGGATATTGCCACCACTGGTGTGCTGCCCTCCACCTTTTTCAGAAAACATGGTGTACTTGTTGCGCCCTCCTCTGGGCAACAAAAGACTGGGAGCCGTACTCCTTTATCATTCACAGCACCACCTCAACCTAAGGCCAAGACCAATCCCATGTGTTTTAGCAATGCTGCCAGTGCAGTCATGATGACAAAAAGTGAGTCATAACTGGGGTTGTCTCAACAACAAACTAGTACCCAATTGTCACAGGAAAACAGACAACAGGAGCCACTACCAGCAAGAGTTCTTCCTGAAGTAGGAGCAGAACAGGAGGCTGAGCTTCCTGCTGAGCAAGTTGTTGCTCTTCGTTCACTGGCTTCACAATCTGCAGCAAGAGAAAGAGTACTCCATCATCTTCTCCAAGACCCCCTTCTGACAATTTGAACATGCACTGGACACTGGCAGAGTCTGAGACCTGTCCTGAGAGACAATGGAAGGAGAAACTTCATGAAACCCTTAGTATTATGAGAAGTGACAAGGATGACAACAAGCCAGTGATTTTCAGAATGGAGGGTGGCTCAGAGGACACCGAGATAACCCTTCCTATTCAACTGGCTCAGAGGGAGGTGGTTCCACCACCACCACTGCTGGCTTCCATACAAGTAAGTCCCCAGTCAGGACCTGCATTGACCACTAACACAGTTGAATTATGCTATACAGAGAGGCAAATGACACAGCCACATACCTCCAGTTCTTCAGGCATTGGCACACTAAAACAGTTATCCTCTCCAGTTTGGGACTTCTTTACGATTAGCAAGCAGGAGGATAACATTACAATGTGCTCTGTTTTCCATGTAAGTGTTGGTTGAGATAAGCCAGTTTTGCACTATGGTACTGGAAGCCAAGCGTCCCATCTGAAAAAAACATCACACAATCTGGTGGGAGGAGCTCTTTAAAAAATAGATGCTGGTGATGGTGGTGTATTCAAAGGGAAAGCAGCTGAGCGCACAGTGATAGAAGAAGAAAGTGGTCACAAGAAGGAAGGGGATGACGGCATTACAAAAAAATAGCCACTCCCCTGTAGTGTACCGGCATCATCTGCATCAGCAACCTCCATATGGCACAAGACTCAGAAGCAGACACCTCTGCCAGATACAGTGATTTCCCCGAGATGTACACTGAATCTACCACCTCCTGATTCAGGAAAAAAAATCCAAGCTACTATATCAGGTATGTTTAGGCAGAAGGGGCCCTACAAATGTGACCACCCAACAGCACATTTGTATAACGGGAAGCTGGCTAATATGATAGCACTGGACCTCCTATGTTTTTATTTTGTGGAAGGAGTGGGATTTTTAGAATTTGTATTCCCAGTAAGACCCTATTTTGCCAGAGTTGCTGTTACAGTGTATCATCATGATTTTTTTTTGTTTGCATTTGTTTTATTGCATTTTTAGTTATATTGCTTACTAGTGCTTACATTCTGACCAGATGGAGGGGTATATACAATAGTACATAGATAATGTTAACATTACCACAATTCTTTGCATGAGAGACACAGACATAACATCCGCAGCCTGGTATGATGTGCTGCTAGGAGCAGAGTCAGTAGGCTTAGAACAATTACTTCAGGTCTCAGAATGTGGAAAAGTTCTGTTCCACTGTAAGCAAGTTCACAATTATATAATGTATTGAAGAGTAGTCCATATAATGCATGTTAACAAAGACGTATTTACCAATGCAGAAAAAAGGACAACAGAAGAAACCGGTCTGAAAACCATGGCTGGAGTAGTAGACAGGTGGACCACTAGATTACTGCTCCATTTCCTGTAGGTAAGCATAGTAGCAACTATTCCATTCAGTGGGAGTGCCTGTCCAGCGTCCACAGCGGGTACAGGTGATGTAGACTTGGGGCAGCTGCACATATCGTGAGGCAGGTGTTTGTGTGGAACAGCAGCAGGCTGCGGAAGCTTGTGTACTTAGGAGGCATCCAGGATATAGAAGGACCTAGTATGGCTAATGGACAACATAGAAGGTGAGTCACTTGTACTCCAGTGCTACAAGAAAGTGAGCACTGTTGGGGAGTCACATGTAGGGCATGTGTTAAATAATAGCATATGCCGTATGTGGGATTATGTCCGGCTGAGGTACCAAGTCCTGCTGAGAGGACCAGGTGGCAGTGGAACTTTCATCACTGCATGAGCAGGAATTATCTACATCTGGGATGGAGCAATGAATAGAATGAGCGATTGCAGAAGCTTGTTTTAGTGCTTGTTGGCATACTGCAATCATTTTTTCTAAGTCTGGGGCCGCCCTGAGGACCTGCTGAGGGCGCGGCTTAGTCCCCTGCTGCCATCACTGGCCACCATAGGCGGTGGATCTCTCCTGCCATCAGAGTGCTTTGAGTTAGTATCCTGAGAACCAGACATCTCCAACCAGTTCCACACATCTTCTGGGGACTCAAAAAACATGTGTAATGTTCTCTGCCATAACTTGCAGTCATGTCGGAAAGAGGAGCGAGTAACCTATGTCTAGATCATGTAGATGGCTCTTTACTGCAAGGAGAGAGTTCTGTTTGCGTTGGACTGCAACGGTTTAGTCCAGAAAGAACATGGCGCGAGCATTGTCCACTTTTACTTCAGCAAATTGGTTGGTAAAGCCATGTAACAGAATGCTCTTCATATTATCCACCTTACGACAGACATTTGGACCAGTTGTCAAGCAACTGATTACATGTGCATCACTGCATACTGGATTTCTTTTGTGGGGGTTAGGCAACAGCTATCCGCAGGTCTCAGCTCCTATGAACGTTTTAAGGTCTTCTGCCAGCATGCAACAGTGGTGATGTTTGCCATGCAGAAATCCCATACAGCTGCAAACATCTGGGAAGAGTTTTACAGGAAAGTGTTTGAATGGCTTCGACCCATAAGTACTTTCATTCCTTATTCATAAGGGTATATTTTGCTTCAAAAGACTTGGATTGTTAATCAAGTCAGAGACCTGGAAGAAGAACTGCTGTAAGTTGGAGACCTGGGCAGAAGTTCTGGCATGTAGCCTTCAACCCACAGAGAGGGCAGTGGTGTTGTTTCATAGCTATTACCATCATAACCAGCAACACCAGTAGCAAAAGAATCAGACCCACCCTCTACAATTGCCTAGATTCAAGAGCAGGGCTTAAGTTTAGTGCAAAGGTGAAGGCAACAGAGGTCAAGAAATAGGCAGAACCAATGACCATTCAAATAATGGTCCAAGACTAGCTGGATGACCCACAAGAGATCTATCTGGATTAAAAGTCCTTGGCCAATTAATATGGGAAGATGCAACAATGGACAGAGCTCCTTAGGCTAGCAATAGAATATCTGGTTTGTCCAGTAGCTAGTGTGTCTTCTGAGCGTTTGTTCAGTGCAGCTGGCATAGTTTTCACAGTCAGAAGGCCCAGTCTCTCACCTCAAAGCATGGCAAAATGCACCATGATGAAAATGAACCAACACTTCATACCATAAGATTACACTGTTCCTGAAACAGTAGAAGGGGAGAATGAGAGCGACTGGTCAGATTCAAGTGTGTTAGATGATCAACTTCTGGGCAAACCCACTGAATATGAGGATGAACTCTACTTCCTTGACTAAGTAGGCAACAACAGAAATTTCATACATTATTGCTGAACTGCTTTGCAAAAAAAAAAAAGATATAGAAGAACATTTATATATTTGGTTTCTGACTTATGCAGCCCCGCCATTTATTCACATTTACGTAGTGGAGTTGGACCAGTGTGCACAGAAGAAGCCTCACCCTTTGCTTAATGGACATGAAGATAATGCCTCCCATCCACTCCTTCTTTTTTTATTCCCTACCTGGGCTGCCAGTAAAGATCATTTATTAAACAAGATTGCCATTGTTTGTTGCTTCCATGGGAAAAGCGAGGATACAACAGAGAAATGTGCACCATCCTTGGAAGATGTAACTACATCACAAATAAGGGATATATTGAGTCAGTAATGATTTGTGTGGCAGCTGGGATGGTGCTGGCCAACTAATTTGTGAACTTGATTTGTAATGTTTGGGGCCTGATGTATGATTCTGCCTTAATGATTGCCCTGCTTTCATACTTCATTATAATTATTTACATGATCCACTCCTTTCCTGTACTAGTCAATTTAGTTAACAAAACTACACAAAATACTCAGATTATTTTGTTCTTCTTGTTTGTCAGCATTAAAGATCTATCTCTCTCAATCTCATTTGGGCTGTAATTTACCAGAATAAGGAATTTTATGTCTATCTACCTCAATGGGAAACAACATGACTCAAAGATGCCTACTCAATCCTTTGGACTGGAGGGAGGTAGGCTGATCTGGGAAACACTGAGGGGCATATTTATACTCTCTTTGCGCCAGAATTGCGTCGTTTTTATTTACGCAAATCCGACGCAAAGCTAACTCCATATTTATACTTTGGCGTTAGACCCGTCTAGTGCCAAAGATCTTGGAGTTTACGTCATTTTTTAGCGTGGACACCTACCTTGCGTTAATGATATGCAAGGTAGGCGTTCCCTTCTAAAAAATGACTCCCAGGCCTGTGCGCCATATTTAAACTCCCGTGCAAAAATGACGCACAGGAGTGGGCGGGTCAAAAAAAATGACGTCCAGCCACGTTTGCGTCATTTTTTAACGCCTGCTCAGGGCAGGGACCTGTGGGCTCGGAAGGAGCCCAGAGGTGCCCTCCCATGCCCCCAGGGACACCCCCTGTCATCCTTGCCCACCCCAGGAGGACGCCCAAGGATGGAGGGACCCACCCCAGGGACATTAAGGTAAGTGCAGGTAAGTATATTTTTCCGTAATTTGTTTGTGGCATAGGGGGGCCTGATTTGTGCCCCCCTAAATGCCACTATGCCCAATGACCATGCCCAGGGGACATAAGTCCCCTGGGCATGGCCATTGGGCAAGGGGGCATGACTCCTGTCTGTGCTAAGACAGGAGTCATTTCAATGGGGGTTGGGAGTAAAAAAAAATGGCGCAAATCGGGTTGAGGCAGATTTTTTGCCTCAGACCGACTTGCCCCATTTTTTGACGCACAAGCTCCATTTTCCCCTACGCCGGCGCTGCCTGGTGTGAGTCATTTTTTTTTTACGCATACCACTCCGCAGCGCCGGCTAACGGCGGCTAACGTCATTCAATAAATACGGCGCCCGCAGGGCGCTTTGGAATGGCGTTAGCCGGCGCTAAAAATTTTGACGCACAACTGCGTTGGCGCAGTTGTGCGTCAAAAAGTATAAATATGGCCCTGAGTGCTTTACTGGATAAATGTGAAACTCTTCTAATTAAATGGTTGTGGCATGTGGGAGGCTGTCATTGGACATGTCACATGATGGATGCACTCAGCTAAATGTTATGACAACTGACATCTGTGAGATTGATCAGCCAGGTACATGTAGCTACTTGTCCGGGATTGGTGGTAAAAGATTGTTCTCACTTCTCAGTTAATTGCACATGACTGTACCAGCCTATGCTCTGCTCTCTTGGTCATCATCCACAATGAAGGTTACCTTTTACTTGACTCTATAATATTGGAATTTATGTTTTTGCATTCCATAGGCCTTCCCTTCTTCTGCACAAAAGCTCCATAACCCTCCTGCTTCCTGGACCGTTTGAGCCCTGTAGCCAAGAAGGACATTCCAAGAAGAAGAATGCAGATGCACCTTTCATTTTGGCATGTATACACAGTACAATTATTATTTTCTTAACAAGAACAATTTGTAAAACTCTGTGGGTCCACCCTATTTCATATTTTATTTTCAAACCTAGGTAATAGAACAATCCTATAACTTGGGGCTCTGGGGCTGAAGGAGTGTTTGCAATTCATTTGGTAACTGAACTATGTCATTCCTTGATTTCTCCCCACAACAGATTTATGAGTAAAGTTAGACTTTTGGTCTAAACCTAAACCCAAAGTCTAAACTTAGAGCAAAAGTGTAACTTAACTACGAGTAAAGTTAAACTTTAGGTCTAAACTTATGTAGACATTTGATCTAAGTTTACCTTTGTGAATTAGGCCCAATGTAGGTACCATAAGCTGTGATCTGGAAGCATCTGACCTGTGCCAGGTAACCTCGGCACAAGTAGTAGAATAGATTGCCCTTTCCAGAGCCTGTTGCACTTCAGAAGACTCACAAGTTACCAATTAGGCTGATTGCCAGTATGGATTTGGCATTCTGCATGACTTTAGTCAGTTGTGGTTACAGAAAGGATTTGTGACTTTTGCTGAGTCACCCATAAGGTATTGGTTGTATGGCTCAAACCTATTGGACGCCCTTCAATTACCAAAGGAAACTGCCATAGTGAAGTGTGCTGCACACAAGACTGGCAATTACTTTGTCACTAGAGGTAATAGCTATGCAGACAAGATTGCTCTGTACTGCTCTCAAGTCCAATTCTGTAGGAGGCTGGCCTGATGTGTGGTGGGTACCTATGGTACTTACACCTTATACCTGCTCCAGTTACCCCTTATTAGTGTAGTGTAGGCAGTGTCTAGAAACCAGGCTCTCTGGAGGTAGCTATGGATAAGCAGCCAAGGCTTATCTCAGAGACATGCAAAGCTCATGCAATACCACTGTAGTCACACAGTACTCACACACATGAAAGAAAATACCAAAGAGACTATACTCCCTTAGGAGGTAAGTAATGCACAAATTGTATACACTAGTATGCTAGTACACTAGTATACACTAGTGTGCAGAAATAGGCATAAAAACAGTTAGAAAGAGTGCAATTAGTGAAAATCACAATGGTTAGAAATGGGCCTAGGGGGAGCACAAACCATATGCTAAGAAAGTGGAATGCGAAAGTCAGTCCCCCACCTATGCAAGTATAGTGTGTAGAGGGGTTCTGGGAGTACTAAAAACGCCCAAAGGTAAGTACTACAACCCACCCCAGAAACCAGGAAAGCAGGAGTAAATCACAGTAGCTTTCCCAGAACACACCCAGACAAAGGTGCAAAAGGAGAACCACCAGTGGAGAAGAAAAGTCAGTACTGCACCCAAGAAGATGAAGTCGGGTACCTGGAGGGTGCAAGTGATGTCCCACGCTGGATGGAGGATTGCACTTGGGTTTGCGTCATCGGAGTCCGCCAACAAACCTTGGCACACACAAAGCTTGCGATAAGTGTAAAATGGTGCTGCCGGGAACCAGGAAGGACCAGGTGGACTCTACCCAGGAGGGGAAGTCAGAGGGGGACCTTAGCTACACAGAGAGCCCACAGAAAAACAGGCAGCACACACAGACGTCCCACAGGACGGGGACAAGAAAGTTGCAGAAGAATCCCATGCAGCACTCTGACAAAGGCTCCCACGCTGCTGGAGTACCACTCAGGAAGCTGTGCGTCTCAGGATAGAGTGCTGGGGGCTGGAGCTTCAAGATGCATGAAAAACTTGGAAGAAGGATGCCAGCAAGCCCTGGGAGCTGCAAAAGATGCGGTGCACAGGGGCACTGTCTTGCATGGGGAGGCAAGGTCTTACCTCCACCAAAGTGGGACAGCTGGAGAGAGGACCATCGGGGATACCTCAGTCCACCACCCGTGATGCAGGGTCTACGCAGCTCAGCAGGACAGTGGATCCACACAGCTGGTCATGGTCACAGTTGGTGCCCGCAGAAGCAGGGGAGTGACTCCTTCACCCCAAGGGAGATTCCTTCCTCCTTCAAATGAAAGCTGAAGATGGGCTGTCTTCAGAGGATGCACGACCGGGAAACTGTTGCAGTTGCTAGCAGGAGCTGGAGATACAATGTTGCAGGAGGCATCTTGCTTATTTGTTGCAGCTTGTAGGTTCCTGGGGGGTCCAGATGCAGTTTTGGCAGTGAGAAGTTGAAGTGGAGGATGCAGAGGATTCCTGCTGGTGCCTTGCAATCCGAATCTAAGGAATAACCCAGAGGACAGACCATAAATCGTCCTGAAAGGGAGGTTAGTCACCTAACCAGGTAAGCACCTATCAGGGGAGGGCTGTGACGTCACTTGCTGGAACAGGCCACTGAGATGCTCACAGAGTTGCCTGTCAACCTTGAATCCAAGATGGCAAAATCCAGGGACCCTCTGGAGGAGCTCTGAGCACCACTGGTCACTCCCCTTCTGTTAGTCAGGTTTCACGCCAGAGAAGGGACTGGGGGTCCCTGAATTGGTGTAGACTGGTTTATGCAGGGAGGGTACCATATGCGCCCTTCAAAGCATTTCCATTGGTTTGGGGAGGCTACTCCTACCAAGCCTGTAACCTATTTCCAAAGGGAGAGAGTGTAACACCCCTGTCCCAAAGTAAATCCTTTGTTTTACCTTCCTAGGCTCAAGATTCTCAAGCAACAGGAGGGCAGGAACCTGTCTGTGAGGTGGCAGCAGCTAGTGCTGCATGGAAGACCTCAGATTGCTGAAATGGCAATACAGGGGGTCCTCTAAGGAGCCCTCAGAGTGCATGGAATCATACAGCCAATGCTTGCAAAACCCCTGGGGTATGATTCAACATGTTTGATACCAGACATGCCTATGTTTAGAGTTACCATTATGTAGCTGGACATAGGTAGTGACCTATGTCCTGTACACGCGTAAAATGGCGTCCCCACACTCACGAAGTCTGGGAAAATGGGCCTGGAGTTCGTGGGGGTACCTCTGCTAGTGCAGGGGTGCCCTCACACACAGGTACGTTGCACTCTGCCCTCAGGGCTGGAGGGCCTGCTATAGGGGTGACTTATAAGTGAGCTGTTGCAGTGAAAATGGCAGTGAAAGGGTGCTTGCCCCTTTTCACGCACGCTGCAATAGCAGTCCTGCAGAAGCCTTTGCATGGGGTTCCTATGGGTGGCATAATATATGCTGCAGCACATAGGGATACCATGGAACCCCAAAGCCCTGGGTACCAATGCACCATATACCAGGGGCTTATAAGGGGGCACCAGTATGCCAATTGTTGGTGAAATGCAGAGTTTTGGGAGAGGAAGCATAATCACTGGGGTCCTGGTTAGCAGGATCCCTGTGAACACAGTCAAGCTCACTGACATCAGGCAGAAAAAGGGGGTATACTACAAGTGAGGGACAGGGAGATTTAATGGTACAGTGTATCGCCTCCCTAAACTGATACTACCAACCAAAGATACACTGTTTCAAGATAGAAAAGAGAACACAAGGAAGTCCTAATGTTTGAAGCAAGAGCCCTCACACATCCACATGGATGTCATGCATCATCATCGGGCCTGCTCCTCTGCAGACCGGCGCTGCAATGTCTGACGGGCACCCCACGAGGGGGGCTCTTTGCCATAAGATCTTTTCTCAATGTTTTGGTGCCGTAAACAAAGATATAGGCATGTAATAGACAGGAACGAAAAAAACGGAAAGAATACAATTAGCTCAAATCCCAAAGACAAAACAATTATTTATTATTCCAAAGGGGGTCTTGGCCAAGGTTAAAATAACAAGGAGAGTGGGGAATGAGTTAATGCTCATTCACTCTCTGAATCGCATTGAAAAGCAAGGGGCGGGAACTGCCTAACAACCCCTTTAATGGGTCAACATGTTTTGCGTCTCAAGGGTCCATACGGATCCAATGACGCTTCTTCAGGACCTGATAGCTCAATACTTCTCCTTTATTTTACATATGGACCTCAATCACTCTCCAACTGTCAGTTTCAATGTCTCCAGTCACTTACAAAAGTCAACTGCACATGAGGCTAGTCACATGTAAAGGTCAACCTGTGAAACAACAGACAGAGGGTAAACAACTGTAACCCAATGTATCTACTGTCATAAACTTTATGAACGAAAGGAGATGTGACACTCAGTGGATGAAACGGTGCTGGCATGTTCTGTGGTAGCGTGCAATGCAGAGATGTATTGGTTTACCATTCCCCATTATAGATCAGGCTCCATAGGAAACCACGGGCCAAGAGACTGGCGCAAATACTATGATGATAATAAAAACAAAGTATATATGTCTTTTGTTACACAAATGTAATGACACAGGATCCTCCAAATTCAATAACAGGGTTAGTCTAAAACCAGAACCAATTAAACTTAAGTAACAGTCACTCCGAGATTATCAATGGGGGCAGCTGTAAGGTATAGCTGCCCAAATCTTGACTCCAAAACCTACCAACATCTGGCCCCTTTCTACCAAACAGATTATCCAGTATAAAAAGTTTGTGAAGAAGATTCAACCAATTGCCAAGGAAGGTATAAGTCATTCACCAAAGCAGATGTAACAAGTGTTAAAATGGGAAGAGGATAATGTCAAACCCAATAGATTCGACAAACATCAAAAAGCCCTCAAAAGTGTGAAATATGATAGGCTTAGTGAAGAGCCAGTGAAAGGGGCAACTCCTTATGTCTCATATAAAAAATCATTCACGTGAGAAACTGCTAAATCTCTAGTAGAAGGACAGCCCCAAGCGGAATTACTGTAATCATGAAGTGAATGATAACAGAGAAGGAGAAATACCGACCAATCAATGAAAATGATCATCCCAATCCATGCCAGATGGATCTATCACAGCATATTATCAAGTGATCATAAGTCCGACAACCAGTATACGGACCTCCAAAGTAGTGCGTCGGGTAGGTTTTAGAAAGCCCCAATAAAGGAGGCTCATAAGTGCAAAGTTACTCACTTCAAAGCTGCTCGGTTTCCGGTGGAAAACCTACCTTGCGGCCGCATTCCTGCATTAATGCAGAGAACGTTGTCAGGAGACAGTCATGCCCATCAGTCCGGAAGTGAATCAGCTGGATCAGTGCTGATTGGTTGTCTCTCATCAACTGATCCAGTGTAATCGAAATAGGTGGAGGACTCTAGTGAGAGCATGTCTGCTCATAACAATAGACAGAGGACTCCCAAAAAGCTCAGAACGTCCAATTTGGAGTACCCATAGTCAGGGGATGTTATACAGGTGGAAGCGACAAAAGTCGCATAGAGACATCGAACAGTGAATGAGGTGACATCAAAGAGGCCATGAACGGGTGCCAAAATGCTGGCATGAATAATAAGGCTCTCACATTCATAATAGTAACAGAAATATAAAGTTACATCAAATAAGAAACAAGGGCCCATTCTACGTTCAATAATTCTCATAATTCATGTTGAAATAGAGAGTGGTTCTGGCCCGTCTAGGAAAAGTATATCATTATCCAACACAAAGTCATTATCCTAGTAAAAAATTAGGTATTGTCTGTGATAGCTGGATGGAAAAGAGCTATCAAGGAAAATTCATCAATGGGATATCATCATTTAACCCATGGATGTGCGTCCCCAATTTAAACACCCATCGTGGTTCAGTTTCTAAAAGGGGTCTCACACCCTTGTTCATGTGTTTGGGGGCGTCCAGGACTATCCACCACATATCGTCAGGGGTATGATTTACTTCCAAATAGTGGACACTTAGTTTGGTAGTTGCACGGCTGCATCTGATGTTACTGCGGTGTTCGTTAATTCTCATTTTCACTGCTCTGGTGGTTATTCCAAAATAGCATAGGCCACAGGGACAATTAATCATATAAATGCAATTAAAAGTATTGCAATTGGTATGTTTAGTCAGTCGCCATGTCCCTATAGGTGCCAGCTCTAGAGTATCTAATTGTTTGGTAAGTGGACAAACAATGCAGTTGCCATGAGGAAAATTACCCGAAACAGGGGGAAGGTCCCAAAGTGTAATTTGTTTAGTATCAGATGGTTGAATTGGTGGGTGGGTATGTACCAACATGTCTTTAATATTAGTTGTTCTTTTGAAAGCAGAAAGAGGTTTAGGAATGCTTTCCCCTCTGCTCACAAGAATAGACCATCTCTTATTGATCAGTTTCTTAATAGTATTAGACAATGGAGTGTATGTGGTCACACGTTAGACGGGTTTCAGGTGTCTTGGAAGTAAAGGTCATCAGTGCGTCTCTATTACTATTCCGTGCCCATTTGTGGGCAGTATTGACTACACGACACGGATCGTGTTGTTCACAAGGCTTGGTCGAAAGATCACTAGCTTGAGTCTCAAATGCCTGGGCACTACTACAATTGCGGCATAGTCACAGAAACTGTCCATAAGGTAAGTTGTCACGTAGCGCTTTTGGATGGTGACTCTCATAAAAAAGTAAACTATTTCCCCTTATCCATACTGATCATCAGATACAAAAAAGGAATCTGTGTCACTGAGACAGAAGAGGTGAACTTCAAGAAAGGGTCAAGGCTATTGACCCATGTAGTAAAGGAGTCTACATCTGTGGTCTGGCCTTGCCAAACGATCAAGATGTTGTCGATATAACGATGCCATAATTTGATGTTTTCCCAAAAGGGATTGGTGGTGGGAAGTATATGTCAATTTTCAAAATCGTACATATACAGACAAGCCAAGCTGGGAGCAGAAGTACTCCCCATCGAGGTCCCTTGTATCTGGTGGAAGAGGAGATCCTCAAATTGAAAAATATTCTTAGTCATGGCTAAGGTGGCACAGTGCAAGATAAATTGAACTGGTGTGGGAGAACTCCATGTTCTGGCCAAAAGTGCATTCTCAACTGCCCTCAGCGTGGCCTCCTGGGGTATGTTGGTGTATAATGCTTCAACATCAAGTGTTATGGCTGCGTGAACTTCCATAGTGGAGTTAAAGACTCAATCAAATTCAGGACATCATTTGTGTCCTTCAGGTAATTAATGGTCTCCCTAACTAGAGGTTGCAAAAAATGATCGCAAATGGTAGACAAGGGCTCTAGAACAGATCCTATCTCTGAGACTATAGGACGTCCTGGTGAAGGTACCCTCCCCTTATGTATTTTAGGGAGGTAATAAAAGTGGGGGATACATGGATTGGTAGTGTCTAAAAATTCAGCTTGTTTATGAGATATCCACGAATTGCTTTGAGCTTCCTCAATCATGCTCTGTATCTCGACTTGTAATATCTCTGTAGGGTCTCTTGTGATGGGAGCATAATAAGTGGAATCACTTAAGAGGCGTATGCACTCTTGTCTATAATCATCTGCATTCATCATTACAATGGCCCCACCTTTATCTGCTGACTTAATGACTATGCTTTGGTCGGTTGCCAGTGTTTTCAGAGCATTCCTCTCTGTGTTTGTAATGTTAACAAAAGTCTTTTTAGGTCGTAATTTACTCAAGTCAGTCTTTTCGATGCGATTCAGAGAGTGAATGAGCATTATCTCAGACCCCCTTTGGATTAATAAAAAAAAAATTGTATTTGGGTTTTGAGCTAATTTTATTCTTTCCCTTTTTTCTCTCCCATCTATTTCATGCATATATCTTTGTTTACGGCACCAAAACATTGAGAAAAGATCTACGGCAAAGAGCCCCCCTCGTGGGGTGCCAGTCAGACATTGCAGCGCCGGTCTGACGAGGAGCAGGCCCGATGACGAAGCATGACATCTTTGTAGATGTGTGAGGGCTCATGCTTCAAACAATAGGACTTCTTTGTGTTCTCTTTTCTATCCTGGAACAGTGTATCTTTGGTTGTTAGAAAAAGGGGGTAGCCATGCTGAGAAAGAGGGTACTTTCCTTTACAACCCCCCCACCAAACGAGGGACATAAAGGCTAACCTTGCCCAGATGAATCTTCCTTTTCTAAATGGAAATATCTGGAGAGTCCATCTGCATTGGAATGTTAACTCCCAGGTCTATTTTCCACTGTAAAGTCCATACCCTGTAGGGAAATGGACCACTTAACAATGTTTCGGTTTTCTCCTTTTTTTGGCTTGAGCCATTAGAGAGGTTTGTGGTCTGTCTGAACAATGAAGTGAGTACCAAAGAGGTATGGTCTCAACTTCTTCAAGGCCCAGATCACAGCAAGGGTTTCTTCTCTATGGCTGACCAACGCTTTTCTCTGGGGGTCAACCTTCTGCTAATAAAAGCTACTGGTTGATCCTGGCCCTCTGTATTCAGTTTTGAGTGAAATGCCCCAACCCCTACCTCTGAAGAATCAGTCTGAACTATGAACATCTTAGAGTAGTTTGGGCTCTTTAGAATAGGTGAAGAGCAAATGTCCTGTTTGAGTTCCTCAAAAGCGTTTTGACAATTGGCTGTCCATAATACCTCTTTAGGCATTTTCTTGGAGGTGAGATCATTTAGAAGGGCAACAATGGAGCCATAGTTCTTAATGAACCTCCTGTAATATCCAGTGAGACCTAAGAAGGCTCCGACCTGGGTCTGTGTGGTTAGGGGAGTCCAATTCAAAATGGTTTGGATCTTCACCTGTAGTGGCTAAATCTGTTCCCCACCTAATAGGTGTTCCAGATAAACCACGTTCCCCTGCCCCATCTGGCACTTTGAAGCCTTGATAGTAAGGCCTGCTTTCTGCAGAGCCTCCAAAACTTTCCATAGGTGGACCAGGTGGTCATCCCAGGTGGAGCTAAAGACAGCTATTTCATCTGAATATGCTGCACTGAAGGCTTCCAGACCTTGGAGGACTGTATCCACCAACCTTTGAAAAGTGGCAGGTGCATTCTTCAGACCAAAGGACATTACTGTGAATTGATAGTGCCCTCCAGTGGTTGAAAATGCTGTCTTTGGTTTAACATCTTCTGCCAACTTAATCTGCCAAAAGCCTGCAGTAAGGTAAAAAGTGCTGAGATACTTGGCAGATGCCAGTGTATCTATGAGTTCATCTGCCCTAGGGATAGGATGAGCATCTGTTTTAGCTACTGTATTGAGCTCTCTATAGTCAACACAAAACCTAATCTCTCTTTTCCCATTCTGCGAGTGTGGTTTTGTGAGCAGCACCATTGGGCAAACCTATGGGCTATCTGAGTGCTCAATGTCTCACAGGCAAGCATCCTTTGCACCTCTGCTTTGATGCAATCCTTTACATGATCAGGTTGCCTGTAGATTTTACTCTTGACTGGCAGACTGTCCCCTGTATCAATGTTGTGTTCACACCATGTGGTTTGACCAGGTGTAAGGGAAAACAGTTGTAAGAACTGTCGTAGGAGATGTCTGCAGTCTTCTTTCTGAGACTGAGAAGGGCAATCTGCTAAGACCACCCCCTCAACTGAACCATCAGCTGCATAATTTGAAAAGAGGTTAGGAGAGGGTTACTCTCATCTTCCTGTCCCTCATCAGTGGCCATGAGTAGGGTTAAGTCAGCCCTGTCATAGGACGGCTTGGGAACGTCTTGGAGTGCCAAGATCCACTAGATAGGTGACCTCGCCTTTTTTTCCCACTATGATGTGTGGTCCACTCCATTTGTCTTGGAGTGCTCTTGGTGCCACAGGCTTAAGGACCCACACTTTCTTCTTTCGTTGGTACACTGTCAGGACAGCCTTCTGGGCATGTCATTGCTTTTGCAATTCTTGGCTTGCATGAAGGTTCTTACTGGCCTTCTTCATATACTCAGCCATCTTTGATCTGAGGCCAAGTACATAGTCCACTATATCTTGTTGAGGGGGCCTCAGGGGTTGCTCCTAACCCTTCTCCAGAAGAGTTAATGGACCCCTAAGAGGGTGACCAAAGAGGAGTCCAAAGGGGCTGTAGTCCACTCCTTTTTGGGTACCTCACTGTAGGCAAAGAGGAGGCATAGTAAGAGGACATCCCATCTCCTTCTGAGTTTGTCAGAGAATCCCATTATCATTCCTTTGAGTGGTTTATTAAAACGCTCAACCAACCCATTTGTTTGGGGATGGTAAGGTGTAGTGAATTTGCATGTTACACCATACTCATTCCACATTGCTTTTAATTATGCAGACATGAAGTTGCTACCCCTGTCTGATACAACCTCTTTTGGGAAACCAACCCTGGAAAAGATTCCTATTAGGGCTTTGGCCACTGCAGGAGCTGCAGTGGTCCTAAGAGGTATGGCTTCTGGATACCTGGTGGCATGGTCCACCACCACCAGAGTAAATCTGTTTCCAGAAGCTGTTGGATGGTCAAGGGGGCCAACAATGTCAACCCCTACCCTTTCAAAAGGTACCCCAACCACTGGCAGTGGGATTAAGGGGACCTTTGGAGTGCCACCTTTCTTGCCACTGGCTTGACAAGTGACACAGGAGCGACAAAACTCTTTTGTGTCTTCTGACATGTGGGGCCAGTGAAAGTGAGGGACCAATCTATCCCAAGTTTTGTTCTGCCACAAGTGACCAGCAAGAGGAATGTCATGGGCCAATGTCAAAAAGAACTCGCTGTATTGCAGAGGAATGACCAATCTTCTGGTGGTACCAGGTTTGGGTTCCCTTTCCTCTGAATACATGAGATTGTTTTCCCAGTGCACCCTGTGGATGCCACTGACATCCCCTGCTTCTTCTTTGACAGCTTGCTGTCTCAAACCCTCAAGTGCGAGAGAGGTTTGCTGTGCAACACTTAACTCCTCCCTGGCAGCCCCCCTGCACCTAAGAGTTCAGCTGTGTCAGCTTGAAGTTCTTCAGGTATAGGTTCTGTCCAAGGAGTAGATTCCTCCTCCTCAAAGGGGGAATCATCAGTGGAGGGAGGGATAGGGGATAATTTCTTACCCTTCCTATCTCTGCTTTTGGGAAGCTCTTGGTCCATATTTTCAGGATCCAAGTTTCCCTGTTCCCTTTGCTTTTCGGCCTGAGTCCTTGCTAAAGCAAAGATATGCCCAGGAATGTCCAGCATTGCTGCATGGGCCTCCAACTCTACTTCAGCCCAAGCTGAAGTCTCCAAGTTGTTCCCTAGTAGACACTCAGAAGGTAGGTCTGTGGACAATACAACCTTTTTAGGAACAGTAACCCCCCCCCCCCAGTTGAGATCAACAACTGCCATGGGGTGGCTCGCAGCATTGTTGTGGGCATCAGTCACTTGGTACTGATGACCAAGTAGGTATTGCTCGGGTGCCACCAGTTTTTCAGTCACCATGCTGACACTGGCACCTGTGTCCCTGTAGGCCTCAACCTGAACACCATTTATTAGGGGTTGTCGATTATACTTATCCATAGTAAGGGGACAAGCAACAAGTATGGCAAGGTCAGTGCCACCATTAGGGACTAAAACAGCCTCAGAGGTTTCCCTAACTAAACCAATCTCCACTACATTTTCCAGAGTGAGCCCTGCTACACCCCTGGACTGACTATTTGTAGTATTAGTTTTCCCACCACCACTGCTATTGCTAGGAACACTAGTTGTAGCAGTGGGTGTAGGAGTGGTGGGAGGTTTGGTGATTTTCTTAGGGCAAGAGCTGTCTCCTGCCAAATGGCCTTTGTTTCTACAAATATAGCACCAAAGCTTTTTATTCTGATTGTGATGAGAAGATGATTTAGACCCACCCCCAGAAGAGTTTTGTGGGCCTGATGAAGACTCTTTACTTTTATCTTTGTCCCCACCTTTGTCATTAGACTTATCATCCTTCTTCTTGTCCTTCTCACTCCCTGTGTGAGCTTTTCTGCTCACTCTTGTTCTGACCCATTTGTCTGTTTTCTTTCCAAATTCTTGGGAGCGGTCAGATTTGAGTCTACCAAGTATTGATGCAACAAGTCAGACACACAATTGTTCAAAATATACTCTCTCAGTAATAGACTGTACAAACCCTGATAGTCAGACACTTTGCTGCCATGTAACCAGCCTTCCAAAGCTTTAACAGAACAGTTCACAAAGTCAACCTAATCCCGTGAGGCCTCTTTTCTGGTCTCCCTGAACTTGATTCTGTGTTCTTAAGTGGTGAGACCAAAACTATCTAAGAGTGGTTTTGAGTATGTTATAGTTGTCTGCATCTTCCTCTCCGACAGTGAGAAGTATATCCTTACCCTTATCAGAGAAGGACAACCATAGAATAGGAGCCCACTGCCTTTGAGGGACCCTCTGCACTTTACAGGCCCTCTCAGGTGCAGCAAACCACTTATAGATGTAATTCCCCACCTTGTATGGGGGAACAATTTTGTGCAAGTTTCTGGAATCCATGGAGTCCCCCCTGACTCTGTAATCCCTGAAACTGTTGCTGCTGCCACCATGGGGTGCTAACCCTCAGCCCCTGCCTCTCCCTCTCCACTGCCAAGGCCTCCCTATCTAGGGCTAGCTGTTGCTCCTGCAGCCTCAGCCTGGTCTCCTCCAGTCTCAGCTTCCTGAGCTCTCTATTTATAGAGCCATCCCCTGGAGTTGTGCAGTGTGACCCCTCAGACACTGAAGTGATACGAGTGGGCAAAAGCAGATCTTTCCCTAGTCTTGGTGACCCTAGTTACTCGTCTCTGGGTGTAAAGGGAGCCTACCTGTGCTCTTGTTGGGGTTCTTCCCCATGTCTAGCTTCCTCTCTGAACACAGCCCCTTCAATTCTTTCAAGGTCAGGCCCTCATAAGGACTGTCCATGACCTCAGAGCTAGGTCCAGCTGCAGACATGGTATATGTTAGGGTGGTGTAGGGGGCACCTAATCTACCTAACCGCTAGTCTCTCTGGAAAGCACCAGGTGACAGAGTGATAAGGCAATTGCAAGTACTTATCCCACTGCTGCACCACCAATGTAAGAGGATGGCCTCATACCAGGTCCAGGTATCCCTTATTAGTGTAGTGTAGTAAGTGTCTAGAAGCCAGGCTCTCCAGAGTTAGCTGTGAATGAGCAGCCAAGGCTTTTTTAGGAGACATGCAAAGCTCAAGCAGTACCACTGTATTCACACTTAGGGGCATACCGAATTAGCGTCATTTTGTTTTACTCTAATTCAATGCAAAACTAACTCCATATTTATACTTTGGCATTAGACCTGTCTAGCGCCAAATATATGGAATCAGTAATTTTTTGGACGTGGAAATCTACCTTGCCTTAATGAGATGAAGGTAGGCATTCCTGTGCAAAAAATGACTCTGTGGCTTCAAGCCACATTTATACTCCTGTGCAAAAATGGTGCGCGGGGTTAAAAAATGGTGCAAAGCTTGCTTTGCCCCATTTTTTAACGCCTGGGTCAGGGCAGGTGTTAGGGGACCTGTGGGCCTATTTCCGTGGTGGAACACCATGGAATAAGCCCACAGGTGCCCTCCCCAGGCCCCAGGGACATCCCCACCCACACCAGAGGGACTGCGGAGGATGGGAGACCCCATCCCAGGTAAGTACAGGTAGGTATTTAATTTTATTTTTTAAAGTGCCTATGGCACAGGGTGCAATGGCCATGCCCAGGGGACCCTTGTCCCCTGTGCTGGCCATTGGGGTGGTAGGCATGACACTTGCCTTTTCTAAGGCAGGAGTCATGTGGCATGGTAGGTTTAGCACCATAAAATGATGCTAATCTAGTTAGAGTTGTTTTTTTTCTCTAACCTGCCTAACGTCATCTTTGGTGGGAAATCCCCTTCTTCCATACCGCCAGCTCCACCCGACTAATGTCATTTTTATTGACGCTAGCGTACCCTTTGTACAGGCTTGCACTATTCCATAAATATGATGCCCGGCTGGTGCACAGAAATGGTGCAATCGGTGCTAACCTTTTTGGTGCAAAACTGCGCTAGTGCAGTTTTGCACCAAAAAGTATAAATCAGGGCCTTAGTACTTACACACATGAAAGAAAACACTCAGGCCCTCTTCACAACCCTGGTGGACGACAGAATTTTGGAGAAAGGTACAGGCAACAGGCTGGCGGTACCTTTCTGCAAAATATGACATTGGCAGTTTGGCACAAGCCAAACTGCCAATGTACTACTCTGTCCGCCAGGGCAGTAACAACTGCCAGGCTGGAAACCTCAGTCTCCAGCTAGGTGGCCGTCATTGTCCCACCCGTGGGATTTTGACCCCGCCTACCGCCATGGTTTTCGTGGCTTCCATACCGCCAGAAAAACCATGGCAGTAGGCACTATCAGTGCCAGGGAATGCCTTCCCTGACACTGATAGGGGTTTCCCCTGTCCCCACCTCTCCAGAGATTTGGCGGCCGTCGCCACGGCGGTAGGCGGTCATTACCGCCCTTGACATAATGAGGGCCTCAGGATTACAAAAATAAAGGTACTTTATTTTAGTGACACAAATACCAAAAATACCATAGAGACTATAGCCCTTTAGGAGGTAAGTAATACACACATTATATACTCTAATATGCAGAAATGGGCATTTAAACAGTTAGAAAACAGTGCAATTAGTGAAAATCACAATAGTTAGAAATGGGCATAGGGGGAGCACAAAACATTATACTAAGAAAGCGGAATACGAACGTTGGTCCCCAACCTAGGCAAGTGTAGTGTGTGGAGGGGAGCTGGGAGTACTAGAAAAGCCCAAGGATAAGTACCACAGCAGCTGGAAAAGACAAAGTGCACAGGGGAACTGTCTTGCGAGGGGAGGCAAGGTCTTACCTCCACCAAAGTGGGACAGATGAAAGAGAGAACCGTCGGAACCAGGACCACTTCAGTCCACCACCCGTGATGTAGGATCCACACAGCTCAGCAGGAGAGGGGATCCACGCAGCCGGTCATCGTCGCATTTGGTGCCTGCAGAAGCAGGGGACTGAATCCTTCACCCCAAGGTAGATTACTTCTTCCTTCTGATGCAGACTGAAGACAGGCTGTCCTCAGAGGATGCATGACCGGGAAACTGTTGCAGTTGGTGGCAGGAGCGGGGGATACAATGTTGCAGGAGGCATCTTGCTTCTTTGTTGCAGCTTGTAGGGTCCAGATGTAGCTTCTTCAGTGAGAAGTCAAAGTGAAGGATGCAGAGGATTCCTGCTGGAGTCTTGCAATGCGAATCTTTGGAACCACCCAAAGGAGAGACCCTAAATAGCCCTGAAAGGGGGATTTGTCACCTAACTAGGTAAGCACCTATCAGGGAGAGTTCTCACATCAACTGCTGGCACTGGCCACTCAGATGCTCCCAGAGTTACCTGTCAACCTTGAATCCAAGATGGCAAAACCCAGGGACCCTCTGGAGGAGCTCTGAGCACCACTCCTGGGGTGGTGATGGACAGGGGAGTGGTGACTCTCCTGTCCTTGGATCAGTTTTGTGCCAGAGCAGGGACTAGGGGTCCCTGAATTCGTGTAGACTGGTTTATGCAAGGAGGGCACCATATGTGCCCTTCCAAGCATTTCCAGTGGCTTGGGGAGGCTACTCCTCCCAAGCCTGCAACACCTATTTCCAAAGGGAGAGGGTGTAATACCGCTCTCCCAAAGGAAATCCTTTGTTCTGCCTTCCTGGGCTCGAGCTTCTCAAGCAACAGGAGGGCAGAAACCTGTCAGTAAGGTGGCTGCAGCTGGGGCTGCCTGGAAAACCTCAGAAGGCTGAAATGTCAATACTTGGGGTCCCCTAAGGAGCCCCCAGAGTGCATGGAATCATACAACCAACGCTTGCAAAAGCCTTGGGGTATGATTCCAACATGTCTGATACCAAACATGCCTATATTCGAAGTTACTATTATGTAGCTGGACATAGGTAGTGACCTATGTCCTGAACATGCGTAAAATAGCGTCCCCGCACTCACAAAACCTGGGAAAATGAGCCTGGAGTTTGTGGGAGTTCCGCTGTTAGTGCAGAGTTGCCCTCACACACATTTACTTTGCACCCTGCCCTCAGGGCTGGAGGGCCTGCTAAAGGGGTGACTGATAAGTGAACTGGTGCAGTGAAAATGGCAGTGAAAGAGTGCTTACACCTTTTCACGCAGGCTGCAACGGCTGTCCTGCAGAAGCCTTTGCATGGGTTCCCTATGGGTGGCTAAATATATGCTACAGCCCATAGGGATCCCCTGGAACCCTAATGCCCTGGGTTCCTAGGTACCATATACTAGAGATTTATAAAGGGGCACCAGTATGCCAATTGTGGGTGACATACAGAGTTTTGGGAGAGGGAGCATAATCACTGGGGTCCTGGTTAGCAGGATCACAGTGAACACAGTCAAGCACACTGACATCAGGCAGGAAAAGGGGTTAACCATGCCAAGAAAGAGGGTACTTTCCTACAAACATCTTTCACATGGGTAAGCCTTGCAGTGCTGAGGGAGAGACAGTTTCAAACATATTAGTGATCGCTGTGCAAACTTTCAATGAGCTGAATGAATTGCAGCATACCACTGCAGAGACTGAAATGGTAAAATGGAAAAGAATGGGATGCCTGAAGGATACTACTGACATCTCGGTATCCAGTGACAGGATGCCTGTACTTCCAGACTCTTTCTTAGCTGTAATGGTGAGGCATATGCATTGACCAACATATGTGGAACAGGATGGTGATGAGATACATACAATACTGGCAGAATCCACACATTGGTGCAATGGCAGAGAATCTATGCTAGCGCTATGGGCTTTGCCAAATGCAAAATGTGGGCAAAAAATAGTGGTTACAATGAGACACATAAGAAAGTCTGTTGGTCCCTTTAACCATCTCCAGATTGACTTTGAAGACATGCCCAACGTAATCATCTACGGTCAGTGGTCTAACAAATGCCCCTGCAGCCCCTGCGGTACAGGGGAGCCCCCGAGCTCCAGGAGACCCCTCAGCATGATACACTGTGCACATGCAGCAGGATCCCTGATTCCAAGAGGGAAGGGGCCCCCTCCAGGTGCTTTGCAGAGGAGCCTCCTCAAGTTTTGTTACATCACTCGCTGTGGTACATTTTAGTGATGCCATAGTTTGACAGTTGACAAAATACTATTGTAGGAATTGACCCCCCCCCCCCTTTTTGGGATACCACTTCATCTTCAATTAGATCAAAGAAGCCACTTCAAGAACGAAAGAACGAAGTGATGCAGTTGCTACGTACAGTGTTAGGGATATACCACAGATTCCATTTTAGCTACAGACCAGAAGCTTCAGGCATTTTCAGAAGACTAAAGGGTAAAATTTGCCAAAACATGTGTCAACATCTCTCAACTGGCCCAACCTTAGGTCCTGAGAAGCATTCAAAGCATGCCGTGCAAGCAAGCAGGACTATCCCCTCATGAGGTGTTTTTGATGGGGAGAGCCATGAGAATTCCCTCTGTTCCAGCTGATGCTCTTGTGTATATCAAAGATAATGGTGGTCATTTCAACCTCGGCGGTCTATTCACAAGACCGCCGTGCTGAAGACCGCCAGTGCTGGCAGCTTTCCGCCCGGCGAATTATGACTTCTGACAGCCCTCCGTCCTTTTCTGGATGGAGAGCCACCAGCAGCCATACCAGCGGTCGGCGGGGAAGTGGAGGTTGCGCCACCTCCACCACCCCGTCAACAGAACACCGCCCACCGAATGACTTTACGTGGTGCGGCGTGGTGGTGTTCTGTTGACGGGGTTCTGGTGGCTGAGCGGCCCCCATGGATCCCGTCCCCTCCCTGAGGATCAACGGACCAGGTAAGTTGATCGTCCGTTAGGGGAGGGAGGTGTTGTGTGTTGTGTGCATGCATGGGAGTGTGCGTGTGAGTATGTAGAGGGGGGGTGTGAGTGCGTGTATGCATGTAGGGGGTGTTGTGTGTTTGGAAATGTGTGCGTGTGTCTGTATGTAAGTCTGTATGGATGTGTGTGTGTATGTCTGAATGTGGGTGTGCATGTATGACTGTGTGTGTGGCTGTTGGCATGTTTGTTGGTGTGTGTGCGGGTATGTGTGTTGGTGGTGTCTGCGTGCGTGTCGGGTGTGAGTCGGTATAGTGATGTTGGGGGTGGGGAGGGGGTCCTGCCACCTTTTGGGGGTGGCAGAGGGTGGAGGGTGTTGGGGAAGGACTCAGGGGTGGGAGTGGGGGGGTGGGGGAGACCCCTATCAGTGCCAGGGAAGGAATTCCCTGGCACTGATAGAGCTTACCGCCATAGATTTCATGGCGGTTCCAAACCCCATGAAATCCATGGCGGTCATTCGAGTCATGATACCGTCGGCGGTCTTGTGACGGCCGCCTCGCTGGAGACACAAGTCTCCAGCCCAGCGATCGCCTCGGTCCTGGCAGTTGGTTCAGAGAACTGGCAGATGACCATGGCGGTAACCGCCATGATCATGATTCCATTTTTTTTACCGCCAGCCTGTTGGCGGTAAGACCGCCGCTTCTCCGCCAACCGCCAGGGTTGTAATGAGGGCCAATATGTTTTCCTGAACACTGCAAAGGACTGGCTCATGTGGTAAATTCTCTCTCGCACCCTTATATAGTGATCTTGGTCACCAACAATGCAGTGAAGTGTGCTAAACTACCGAACTGGACACATGCCTTCCATTCTAAGAGGGTGAGACGAGAAGGGGAAGAAGTGGAGCTCACTCCCACTAACTCCTTGAGTCCGCCTAGGTTTGAGATTTCTGAAGCATCCGAAGAGAGAAAGGAAGACCATTCTGAGAATTCCCAGCTCCCACATTAGACCCTCAACAGCAGTGAGGGCAGAATAGCAGTACGACTTCTCAGCCAGTATTGACAATTCAGAGTCTGGATTAAAACTAAACATTGCAGAGACAGTGAGAACTTGTGGATAACTGAATCAAATCTGTTTAGAAAGGTTGCACCTGAGACGGAGACTGACATTGACAAAGTTCTGCCATATAAAAGCAAATCGGCTCCGTCTGAGCCAGAAGTCACAAGCACTTCTAAGAATTAGGCTTTCATAGAAGAAGGCTGGCCAAGGACTAAGACCAGACAAAAAAGGGACTGTTGATAGCTGCTAGGAGACCAGAGAAGATAAGAGAAGATAATGAGTTAGAGGAACAAGGATATCCCGAATGACAAGCTATTGATGATAAGAGTTTAAATTTGATGGGCCCTAAAAGATCCAGAAAGGAGAGAAAGATAAATCGCAAATTCCAGGTCCCGATTGGACGTACTTTGCCACCATTTACATTGAATCCCTTGAATCCCTGGCTGCCATTGATGAACCTCCTTGAGTCAAAGACAAACTAAAGAGGACTCAAACTTTGCAAATGGTTGACAAAGTCAAAAAGACTGAATAGATAGGGTAACTGTCAGAGGACTAAAGAGTCTTAGGCCTCAAGACGACGCAGAAGAAAAATCACTGTAGAGTTTGAGGTAGGGTAGTGACTTTAGGGAGTTGTAGAAGGACAAGTTTGTGAAAAATAACTTTACTTCCTTGATATGATTTAGGTTAGCATGGTGCAACAATGCAGCCAAATGGTTTGTACTTTTGGTCATTGCCATTTCTTTTTATGTATTCAGAAGCATGTTATGTATCTAGAGGGAGATGTTTCTCATGTGCCAATGAATCAAACTGACAAACCTGATGTTACTAAGGAGATGAATGAGGGTAAAATCGTAGATTCCGCTCATTCCAAAGTTGTTTATAGTCATAGGTGGTCATTATGACATTGGCAGTCTTTTACAAAGACTGCAGTACTGACAGCCTGTAACAGACCACCCTGGAGGCAGATATCCGCCCAACAGATTATGACACACAAACACAAAACTGACAGAAACCAGCCACAACAACAATTCTGCCAGACCCAATGGAGGCAAAAAACTGTCGGACTCACCCCCCTCCCCACTATGCCAGCAATACACCGCCCTCCAAATTATGGTCTACGAATCATCACAGTGGACAATCAACAGCAGTCATCCTTTGGCGGTGCATACCACAGCAGCAGAATTGGTCACCCAACATCAACAGAAGTCATCATTGGCCAGATTGAATAACCCACACCTGACACACATACACATACCGTACACACCCACCAACAGCATTATAAAACACACCCCCACACAACCCACAATCCTTTGCAAAAATGAAAAACTAACTAACCCTTGCCAGCAAAAAGATAATACAAGAGCTGCACACACTAACCACAACCACCTATTCCTTTTCATGCATCACACACCATACAAACACCTATCACACTCTGCACAACACACATACTACATCCACCACACAATAGGCATGTCCCCACAGAAGAATCCCCGTTTCACAGATGAGGAGTTGCGGGTGATGGTGGAGGAAATCGTAAGGGTAGAGCCACAGCTGTTCGGTGCACAGGTCCAGCAGATATCAATTGCCAGGAAGATGGAGCTATGGTGGAAGATCGTGGACAGGGTAAACTCCGTGGGGACATATCCACGCACAAGGGAGGACATACGCAAGAGGTGGAACGACCTACGGGCGAAGGTGCATGCAGTGGCCTCCAGGCACCAACTTGCCATCATGAAGACTGGCGGTGGACCCCCACCTCCTCCCTCCCATTGGACAGCATGGGAGGAGAAAGTCTTGAAAATCCTGCATCCTGTGGGCCTCACTGGAGTCACTGGAGGGCTGGACAATGGTAAGTCACCATTACTACCCTACCACCACTGATACCTGCATGGAATGTCACCCCCTCAACCTGACTCCCTTCACCCCTTCATACCATACAGTGAACCAGCCCCATAACCACTCTCAAATGTGTACCCCTGCATGCCCTACCCACTGCAAGCACACCCTCCCAACTCTGCATGCACACACAACAGTAATGCATGGGCAGCATGTAGAACTACCAATCCCACAATCTATCACTATATACGAACCAATTGTGGGAGGACAACACCCAAACCCATTGGGAAAGCCAGAAATGCTGAATATGTATCAGGCAATGACTGTAACAAACCTTCCACATGTCCACAGGTACCCCAGCCAATGTCAGGGGCGAGCATGTGCTACTACAACCCAGTCCCCCACCAGAAGATGCCCTCAGTGATGACAGCAACTCTGGATGCCCAATCTGGATGACCTCCCTGGCCAATCTGGCACCACTGGTCAGTCTGCTTCCATATACCCATACCCAGTCTACCACAGGGCCCCCCATCCAACTCCAACACCACACCAGCCACCCAACATTCCCAAACCTCTGTCTTCAGGACACACCAATCACTTTTGTGCCCACCTGGACAGGCACTGAGTTGACACCACACAGGCAAGACAATAAAGGTCCTGGTGTAAGTGGGAGTGGGCACACCGTTCAGGAGACACAGGCACAGGGGACCAGGCCCAGTAGGAGGTTCCCTGGGAACTGACTGCTCAGGAGGCACTCACATGTCCTGGGGGCCTACCAACAATCCCAGGACAGGATGGGCCAGGTGATTACCATCTTGCGGAGATCCAGCGGCTGCAGGGATTACACCACCAGGAGTTCATGCAGCAGTTGTAGGCCCTAAATTTCAACATGGCCACCATTGCAGGGGTGCTGGGTGACATGGCCAACATGACACAGCACACCAGCGGGCCCCTTCCACTAGCCAGTCTACACACCAGCCAACAACATTTGCTACAGCAATTCGACAGGATCACTCATAGGCCACCAGCACTCCTCCCCCTGCAGAAGGTGAACCACCCCGCAATCATTCCCTGCGACCCAGACAGACACCAGAGACTGTTGCCAAGACCCAAACCACAGCCAGGAAATGAGCCCCTCCTGAATGTCTCCCTTGTGTGCCACTGAGACACCTTGTTCACTTTGTACTGTCATTGCTCCTTTTCCTATGTCCCATGGATACTGGACCTGTGCTACAAACCAACTGGGCCACTACACTGAAGTTTACATCCACCATCACCCCCTCTTTTGCACTATCCTATGCTTTTTGTCACTTCAGTAAACACCCTTGAACACAACTGAATTGTCTGTGCTTTATCATACAACAATGTGCAATGTCTTAAATTGCATTGTCCTGTGCAAATGTCCTGTAATGTGTGATGTAATGTGTGAATCCATCCAACAAATGTGTGTAAGCAGTCTGTAGTCATCACATCAGTACACAGTTGTAACCACACCAACACCTGCAAAAAGGGAAAACATAAGTGACAGTCAATTGAGAAGTAAAGGTAGTGCTTGGCACAACACAGCAGGCACAGAGCACTTAACTGTAATGGCGGTATAAACAGAAGTACAGTCTTACCTGAGTGTCAGTAGAAATACTGCTGTATCAGTTATGTCCTATTGTCCACATCCTCCTTCTCCCCCTCCTCATCAATGTCTTCAGTGTCCACTGCTGCTACAGGTGCATTGTATCCCCCCTCCTCCTGCAGGTAGGGCACATGGCGTCTGAGTGCCAAATTGTGCAGAGTGCCGCAAGCCACCACTATCTGGCAGACCTTCTTAGCGGCGTAGAATAGGGATCCACCAGTTACAGAGAGGCACCGGAACCTGGCTTTCAGTAGCCCAAATGTACGTTCAATAGCGCCCATGTGCTTCATTGTACAGCATTTCTGCCCCGTCCTCAGATTCCTCCCTGGTGTCAACAGCCAGGGCAGGTTTGGGCAGCCGGAGACACCTAGAAGTAGTGAAGATCACACATTACTCATGTACAATGACACAGTACAACTTCAGGTGGCATACAGTGTCATACATTGGGTGAAGACTCAAGCTCACCCATGAGCCACACTCTGTTCCTCTGTAGTCATGCCATCACCTGTGGGAAGGCATCATACACAGATCCAGGAAACTTGGCAGTGACTTGGGAGAGTTATTGATCAGCTAGGCACACCATCTGGACATTTATGGAGTGGTAACTCTTCCTATTTCTGTAGACCTGCTCATTTGTCCTGGGAGGGACCAAGCAATATGGGTCCTGTCAATGGCCCCAATCATATGTGGTATGTGGCACATGGCGTAGAATCCAACCTTCACCGTGGGCAAATCTCCACTCTGGAGGAATGAGATGTAGCTGCTCATGTATTTTAGCAAGGCAGCCAAAACTCGTCAAAGCACATTTGAAAACATTGGCTGACATTCCTTGAGCCAAGCCCAGTCACCTGGAAGGAACCACTTGCCAGGAAGTGGAGCACTGACAATACCTATACTGCAGGGGTTATTGCTGTAGTTCTACGGATAGCAGGAATCCGATCTGGCTTCAATTGTTGACATAGCTCAGTAATTGCGTCACTGGCCAGACGATAGGTCAAAATGATGTGGCGTTCCTCCAGAGTAGCAAAGTCCACTAGAGGTCTGTACACAGGTGCTTGCCTCCTCCTCTGCAGTGGTAGGTATCTAAGTACACCAAACATGAGATGTGTGTGACTACAGGAAGTATGGACACACAATATCACACTACACAGAGCAGATATGTATGTAGCAGACTGGAACTGTCTTGGTCTGTACCATCGGTACCTTTGACGCACATTAAATTGTCTGCCATGAGTACCAGCATTAGGAATTGACAACCACCTGTCCTTTATGCAGGGACAGGTGTAAGTGACCTCACTCTGCCGGCATTTGGCGTCCCGTGCAACTCCTCATTGGTTAACATGAAGCTCTATGGAGCACAGGAACTAATGATGATCAACGCCGGCAGTGACAGTGTTCACCGCCGCGGACGTGACCGCCATTTTCTCAGTCCCACTTCACTTGATTCCTGACTCTCTGCAGGTCAACACTTCCACTGTGTGTGCTGCTCTGTCCTGTGTCTGGAACTGTGATGGCCCATGATACACGGGAAAGGGCCCCAGCCTTCACATTGGAGGAGTTGGAGAAGCTTGTGGATGGGGTCCTATCCTTGTATGGGCAGTTGTATGGGCCTCCAGACCAACAGGTGAGTACCTTATTGGTACGTTGTATGCAACATGGATGTATGAAGATGTATCTTTGTGCTTGCAGTGTGTCATTTGGGGAGTGTATTTTTGCTGCATGATATGTGTATGAAGAGGTACGGGTTATGTGTGGCCTTGATGTGGGATCTATGCAGTATTTAAGCCATTTCCATTACAGAATGGAGTGTTGAGTTCATGGTGTTCTTTCATCTGTGTTCCCTATGCAGGTCAGCGCTCATCAGAAGAAAGGGTTGTGACGTGCCATCACCAAGGATGTGCAGACCCTGGGGGCCCATAGCCAGTGGAGCAGCCACTGCAGGAAACGGTGGGAGGACCTGAGACGCTGGGCCCAGAAGACCGCAGAGGCCCATCTTGGGACAGCCTCCCTCTGAGCGAGGGGTGCCCTTCAGACCCTAAACCCCCCCTAATGGCCTGCATACTGGCAATGGCCAATTCTGAGTTGGATGGGCAGTTGAGGGCAGCACAGCTGGTATTATTTTTTGTTGCCTGCCATGGTGTTTGGGTCCAAGGTTCTAGCCAGTGCATGCCCCATATGCTGATTTAGTAGATTCTGTGGAGTCCTGCTTAACAATGTAGGATGGTATGTATATTTAGTAATGACAAGTAGCTGGTATACAATGGCAGATATGGCTTAGTGAGTCCCGGTAGGAGTGCAGATGGTAGTGTTTGGGTTCATTTCTGCTGTTGTTCCCAGGTAATGGTTTGGCATTGTGGTTCATACTACAAAGTGTTAGTCCCAGTGAGTGACTGTGATGTGTATGCCATATGTGCTGTTGTTGATGTAATTGACACTGTGCTCTTTCTTTCTCCCCCACCCTCTCTCCTTTTCCCATCATGTCCTTGTGTGCATTAGCATCATCTGGCGAGGGAGCAGGGGCACCAGAGAGTGGGGGAGCTGCAGCCCATGGGACCCAGGAGGCAGAGTCCACTGACACCGAGGGGACCAGTGGGTTGGAGGGAGATGGGAGCACCACGGGGGAGATAGGACCTGATACTACTGACTTTGATGCCTCCTCTCATGGAAGCTCCCTGGTGGTGATGGACCCCTCTGGGACCACCCCAGCTACAACATCTTCCCTCACCTCCCGAACCAGCACCACCCTCCCAGTAGCCCTCTATCCAGTTGCCCGTGCCCGCTCACCCAGGAGGGTGGGTGTCTCCTTCGCCCCAGGCATCTCAGGCCCTGCCCCAGTCAGCTCTGCTGCCCTCACTGAGGAGGCTATTGACCTCCTGAGAGCCATTTCTGTAGGACAGTCAATCATAGTGAATGCCATCCAGTGGCTGGCATCCCAGATACAGCAATGCAATGCCTATCGGGAGGGCATTCACGTTGGCTTGGCTGCCCTACAGAGATCGTTTCAGGCACTGGCGTCGTCTTTGAAGACAGCCAGTGTCTTTGGTTTGTCCGTCCCCCCTCCAACTACCTGTTCCCAGTCCCAAAGCCCTCTCTCCCCCACCCATCCCACGCACACAATCAGACCTGCATACTCCCAAGACAACAGACAGGACTCGCACAGACAAGCACAGGCACCACACTTCACTCCATAGGAACACACACAGCCATCACACAGATGCACACTCAACAACAGCCTCAGCCTCCACTGTTTCCTCCTCCTCCCTCACAGTCACATCAACACTCACACCTGCAAGTACTGCGTCATTAGTCCCAGATACTGCCGCCTGTACAGCCTTGCCCACAGTCACCACAACAGCAGACTAGCACCTCATATACCACATGCGCATACCCACCTCACTTGTAGACACTATCACAACATACACACACACATCCTGCTTGTCCTCTCCCACCATGTCTACCCCCCTCCAAAGACACATAAGCGTTCCCACTCAGACACTCAACAGCCATCCACCTCACACATGCACACTGCCAATGTACCTGCAACCCACTTCAGCACACCTACTCCTTCTACAACCACTCCCTCTACCCCTACTCCCAAACCTCCTCCCACAACCCAACCCATTAGACCTAAGAAATGTTTCCTTTCCCGCCTTGACCTCTTCTCTCCTCCCCGCCGTCCTGCCCATAAGAGGAAGCTCCTTCTTCCCCAGCACAGTACTTCCAGCTCCTGGTCCACTAATTTCCCTCCCCCTGCAGCTACACCTGCCACTAAGGGGCACAAGAGTGGCACTCCGGCCCCCTGCTCCAAGCAACCACCTCCGCCCCCTAAGCAACGGAGCAAGGACACCCGTCCTCCCAAACCCAAGTCCAAGGACCCCCCTTCCAAGAAACACTCTCCACCATACCCCAAACCTGCCTTGCCCCCTGAGGTACCTGCCTACCATCAGCATGATGCCTCTGCCTAGTGGAGTGATTTGGGCTGTCAGGAGTCAAGTTTGGCCTTGAACGTTGCCCTGTGGCTTTGAACTGACATTGGACTGGCCAATGTTTCTTTCTGGATATATATATATATATATATCTTTTATTTTATTGATGTCGCTGTTCCCACTGAATTACAGTGGTTGGACCAAAGGTATGTGTCCTGGCTTTCTTTGCTCCTGGCTTATGTTGCTGTTGAATTGCTCTGTAAATTGTTCTGGGTGTGTTGTATGTATGTATCATGTGTGTTGTGCATGTGGGTGTGGTACTCTTCCCTCCCTCCCTTGTGTGCTAAACAGCTGTACTCACCGTCGCCATTGGTATTGCTGCTCTTGGACTGCCATCACATAGTACAGCATCGGCAGGACTTCTAGTTTGGGTTCCATGGCGGCCGAGGACTCCTCTGTGTCCCTGAAGGTGAGTGTCTCCTTTATATGATTAGTTTCCACCAGGCTTTTGGTGATGGTGGTCCGCCCTGAAAATCCTGGCGGTCTGCTATGTCATATTATGGTGGGTGGGGTGTGGTGTTGCGCCAGCCTAAATATGTTATCCACCGTGGTCAGTGGTCGGACTGCACTGGTGGTTCGGTGATACTTTGGTTGTCTATGGGAGGGATCACCACCATGGTCATAATTTGGCGGTATTCACCGCCAGCCTGGCGACGGAAATACCGCCATTGCTGGAGCGGCGGTCAGGTGACCACCAATGTCATAATGACCACCATAATGTCTACCTTCAAATGTTAGCCAAGTATGGTAAGATTATGGAGATAGGGGACTGCTTCATCTGTCCTTATGTCTCGGCCTCTGCAGCTGAGGGAGCTGCATATTTCCATTTGCCCTTGTCCTATCCATTCGCCTGCAGTGTCTTCCTTACTCTGTTCCATCACAGCACTCTATTAAACTGTTTTATAATGATTATGAAAATCCTTTAGAAAATCTATCATTTGGGAGGGGATGCAATATGAATTTGTGGCCTACTAAACATACTTATCATTCCTCTAAGGCCTTTAAACAAAGGGATCATCATGAGCATATGATGAAATTCTTTACACCTGTGACTAACACAAGCACTACTAATCAAAGCATGCATGACCTCACTTACAAAAGTAGCAAGGATGAGAGAATTTTTGGAGATGAACTAAACAAAAGAGTAAGGCAAGACAAAGAGAAGGGAAGCAAAATAGTTAACACAGAACACATTGGGGGAAAAAGTAAGGAAAATCTAGAAGAACCACCATCAAGGTTGAGCGTCGATGTTGCCAAAAAGGGAACCTTGTGTATGAAAAGGAGACAAGAAGAGAATGAGACTATAAAGGTAGTGGGTTAGAGCGAATGTGAGCATAGTTATTTAGTTTAGGGTTTTTGCTGAAATGGAGGTAAATATTAAGGGTATATATTATGTGAGTGGTAAGTCAGCTTACTTTCAGTTGCCACACAATTGTGTAGATAGTTGTTATGCAGCTTTAGTCTTCCCAAGAATCTAGCACACAAATGATATAGATTTGCAACTTGAACATTACGTTAAACAAAGCAGGCATAGCTTTAAGGAGATTGTGATATGTTTGGGGGATTAATACCCTCAGTAGGGGCAGTGCTGAATGATGTTAAGATTAGGAAACTATCAAAGTTAGTGGTCAGGCTTGCTAACAGTTATTAATAAAGAGAGCGATGATAATCCAAAAACGCTTTGCTTTAGACATGCTTCTCCATAAAGAAGGTGGCGTCTGCATGCAAGAGAACCCATTAACTAACTGAAATGGAAGAGAGAGGTACCTGGGAAGGAATAGGCTCTTTATTTGGGTCTATCGGAAACAGAGTTGCCAAGATAGGTGAATGATTAGAGTCCCTAGGTAGAGGAATAACGAAATTGCTTTTGGCCCCCTCTTTTGGTCATACCAATAGGCATTGCATGTGTGCTTTTCTTCCTAAAACTTTGCAGGGAATTTTCATCAAATGGTGGATTAAAATGTGGGCTCAAGAAGCTGTCAGCAACAAGAAGAAGAAAGAGAAAGAGAGTTGATGTAAAGGTTAAAGAAATGCAGAGTGAACTGTATCATACCATGAAGGAATTGGAAGGATCCAAAGAAAAGAATCCTAAATTGATGACAACAGTAATGCAATAAAGACGTAGATGTGACGATTTGGAAATAATGAAGGGTTGTGGGATCTGTTTCCTTGAACTGTAATGTTTAGTGCACAAGAAATCAAGCGTACGTTAACTTAAGTCAATTGTCTTGCATTTTGGACACAACATCATAGCTTACCACATGATCACTGTTGGTATTGTTGTTTCCTGCTGCAATATAGAACTGTGGGCTTACATTGAGAAGGCAAGATTTTCCCAGTCGGACTGAATGTGATATATCTACTCAGAGACAACGTAACTGTCTCAGACCAAATCACATACTATGTAACAAGGCATGTCACCTGAATAGATTTTGGGAATTCTTGAGTCTAATGTGGCAGAAATGAGAGAGAATCTTTGACTGTATTCTGTAGTAAAATGTTTCTTCTTGTTTTTTCCTTATTGGTGCATACCCGTGAACCATGTACTTGCATAGTGAATGTATGAAGTCCTTTCTCTAAAGTACTTTAAAAGGCCTGCATTCCCTCTGCTGTAGGGTACACCTTTTCCGTTTTTTAGAAGGCAAACCTATGCTGGATGTTCTTTAGATCTTTATTGAGCTCTCCATGTCCAGCTTATGTATTTCTATGCTTATATTCCTTAAGTAAACTTTGAAACTTTATCTCCTTGTCTGTCATTCCTACTGAGAACATTCATATCCTTATTCAAGTGCATTTATTAATTACATTGAGACAGGTCTATTGGGGAGCACCAATGTCTGTATAAGGACTACACCACTGCTGGTCCAAACAGTTGGCATGCATTGGGAAAGTAAAGAGACACAGGTTTGTGCACTGACAGATCCTGCAGAAGTGTATTATGTTTTGGAATAAAAGCAAGTGATTATTATCTCTATGAGCTTATATTAATATTCATCAGTTGTCCAATGAGGAGAAAGTATCATGTGGAGATTCTGCTCTCAGGCAAGGGGTCAAACAGCTAAGGAGGAATGAGTAGGTAGTGAAAGTTGAAATGTTATTGTCTAAACTCTCTTGAAGGTGGAGTGACAAGTAATACGTGCAGAAGGAGGGGGTTGGAATTCCAGATTTTCGGTGCCCCGACTAATAAGGATTCATTTTATATTTACTTTATTGGCAAGAGTGGGCTCTTGCAAAAGAGTATCTTTTCTGAGTAGGGGATGGGATTCCCCTGATTTTTAGGTCTGGTTTTAGCCAAGACCTTTTGCTTTTACTGGAATTATATGTATAATATACTTACCTAAAGGGGCTTTCAATCACCTCTCTCCATCCATTGGTCTGTTGATGTGTTATTGACATTTTCCTTCCTTCCCACCACAGCATGCAGCTTGGGAAAATGGGTCAGCCTACTTGAACCACTGGCTAACCTCACATTGAGTAATTGCTTTTAGCCCTTTCAGAAGGAGCAGATCTACATACAATATAGTTAAATCCAGTGACAGTAATTTTGTCTTTACTTAGTATTGTCTTTGTTTGTAGAGCCTGATGTGATATCAGGACACTTTCTATCAGATGAGATCACAGAGCATATTCCCAGTTAATCAGTTCCTTTCTCTTGCCAATGCTGTTGTAAATTCCTTTTGAAGTAGCTTTTGTTTATGTGACAGTTATTGTTTCACACCATACCTGCAGCTTACATAAACTTTGAATATACGCTTATAAGGGTGCTCTATCTTGCAATCCTGTGTGTCTCGCATTCCTTTCTTCTTTCCTCTTTGCTTATTTCTTTTTCTGTCCTTTTTCTTCCCTTTTTCTTTAGTTCTTGCCTCCCTCCTTCCTTCTTTCTTTCATTTTTCCTTCTGTTTCTTTCCTTCTTTGCTTTTTTATTGCCTTCTTTCTTTTTCTTTAATTTTATTGTCTTTCATGTATTCCTCTTTGCTTCTTTATTGTCTTCCATTTTCTATTTTCCCCTCTTTCTTGCCTTCCTCTTTCATTCTTTCTTTCTTGCCCTCTTTCCTTAGGCCAAGAGGCTGACAGCCAATGGCAGACCAATATACTTTTTAAAGTCTCTATTAGCAATGCCCATTTTTTATTTTTCTATAATGATGTGTATAACATAACTACCTATAGGGGTTTTCAGCCATACTTCATCCAATTAATCTTTGGTTCTCTCATTCACATTTTCCTTCCACCCACTTCAACATGCATCAAAGGGCAATGTGTCAGCCCACTTCAGCTATTGTCTGACCTCAGTATAAGTGACAGATTGCTTCCCTTTCACAAGAAGCACATCGGTGCACAAAGTAGCTTTCTTCAGTGCCAGTGAGTCATATTGTTAGAAATGGGGTCTCTGCTTGGCAGTCAGTTTGCACTCCGGCCAAGCAGGGACCCTCGCTCTAGTCAGGGCAATAGAGATACACACTTAAGATAACCCCTGCTCACTCCTTGGTAGCTTGGCACAAGCAGTCAGTGTTATCTCAAAGGCAATGTGTAAAGTATTTGTACCAACAAACACAGTAATACAGTGAAAACACCACAAAATGGACACCACACCAGTTTAGAAAAATAGGAAATATTTATCTAAATCAAATAAGACAAAAAAAACAAAAATCCAACATACACAGGTCAGGATATGGATTTTCAAAAGAATAAGAGTCTTACTCCATAGAAAACAATGGAAACATTAGTTTTACAAAAAAGTACCTGGTTTGGGTAAAAAATAAAGGTGCACGGGCAAGCATGCATCGAAAAGTCAGTGATGTGCCGATTCCTTAATTGCAAGTGAGGTTGTGCGTCGTTTCTTCTCTGTTCGGGTTGGCGATGCATTGTTTTTCTCTCCCGCAAGAGAGAGATGCATCGATTTCTGGATGGGCACCTCGGATCCGCGCAGGCTTGTGTTGATTTTTGAAACCCAGCCATAATGTGTGAGAAATCCGTCTGCACGGTGTTGGAAAACCGCGCTGCATGGGGTTTGCATCGTTATCAGCATCTGCAAGCGGGTGTTGCATCGTATCTCCAGCCTCAATGGATTGATCTCCCAGCAACGATGCAGGTGGAGCGTTGATTTTAGCCACAAAGCGGGTGGCGTGGTGTTTTTCAGCCGTGTTGCAGGTGGTGTGTCAAAATGTTCCCCGCACAGTGTTCTGTGCGTGGATTTCAGTCCTTGTTCTGCCAACTTCACCTCTCAAGGGCCCAGGGACTGGACAGGGCACCACTTGGCAGGGCAGGAGTCTCAGCAGAGAACCCAGGTGCTGGCAGATGAAGTCTTTGATGGCCCTGAGACTTCAAAACAGGAGGCAAGGTCAATCCAAGCCCTTGGAGATTCTTCACAAGCAGGAATATACCACAAATCCCAGTCTTTGTCCTCTTTCAGGCAGAAGCAACAACTGCAGGCCAACCCAGTAAAACACAGTCAGAGGCAACGAGGCAGTACTCCTCTCCAGCTCTTCAGCTCTTCTCCTTTCTCCTTGGTAGAGGTTCATCTTGATTCCAGAAGTAATCTAAAAGTCTGGGGTTTTGGGTCCACTACTTATACCCCTTTCTTCCTCTGAAGTAGGCAAACTTCAAAGGAAAGTCTCTTGTTCACAAGAACCTCCCTTGCACAGGTCTGGCTCCAGATTTATACAAGGGGATTGGAGACTGCATTGTGTGAGGTCAGGCACAACCTATTCAGGTTCAAGTGACCACTCCTCTCTCCACTCCAGATCAGATTGCCCATCATGATATGCAGGCTACACTCCAGCCCCCTTTGTGTCACTGTCTAGAGGGGATTGACAGCCCAACTTTCAGTTTGACCCAGACAGGGACTACACAAGCAGGCAGTGTCACAGAATGGGCTAAGCAAAACAATGCCCCACTTTCTAAAAGTGGCATTTTCAAACTGACAATTTAAAAACCACCTTTAACAAGAGATGTATTTTTAAATTGTGAGTTCAGAGACACCAAACTCCAAATTTGCATCTGCTCCCAAAGGGAAACTGCACTTAAAAGATATTTAAAGGCAGCCCCCATGTTAACTATGAGAGAGATAGGCCTTGCAACAGTGAAAACCAAATTTGGCAGTTGTTCACTGTTAGAACATGTCAAACACATCAGTACATGTCCCAACTTTAACACACACTGTACCCTGCTGATGGAGCTACCTAGGGCCTACCTTAGGGGTGCCTTACATGTATGAAAAGGGAAGGTTTATGCCTGGCATGTGGGTGCACTTGCCAGGTCGAACTGGCAGTTTAAAACTGCACACACAGACACTGCAGTGGCAGGTCTGAGCTAGGTTTACAGGGCTACTTGTGTGGGTGGCACAACCAGTGCTGCAGGCCCGTTAGTAGCATTTTAGTTACAGACTCTGGACACCTCTAGTGCACTTTACTAGGGACTTACTAGTAAATCAAATGTGCCAATCATGGAAAAGACAATTATACATACATTTTACACAGGGAGCATTTGCACTTTAGCACTGGTCAGCAGTGGTAAAGAGCCCAGAGTACCACAAACAGCAAAAACAGAGTCCAGCACACAGTCAAAACATGGGAAGCAGAGGCAAAAAGACAGGTGAGACCACACCTAGAATGCCAGGTCTAACACATATGGTAATGTGTGCTTTTATGAGACAAAAACATTTTTGCCTATAGCCAATGTTTTTGTTTAGAGTGATAGGACCCAGCAGCTTCCCGAAAAATAAAGTTTTTGAAAAACAATGACAAAACAAAACAAGAATTACCAAATGGCTGGCAGCCAATGCCAGACCTACTGGCTTTGTCAATGCCTGTTCTATTTCATAGCTAGATAATAAAAAGATGAAGAAGGTACAATTTTGTGTACGAGGCAGGCCTGTTTAGAGATGTTTCTGCCCTCTAACGGGAACAGTAACGGAATGATGATCACTGCTATCATCATATGTTTACTCCGGAGTCAGGTGGTCGCATGTAAAGCTGATTTTAAGGACGAAAGATGAGAACTAGAATCTCTGTGAGAATGAAGTTGTCATAGTTAGACATGGAAAGGGACACTTCTTGGAGGTTCTATTAATGTAAATAAGTTTTAAACAGATGCAAAGGTCTGGGTTGGTATTGATTTTTTTGCCATATGTATATGATTGTTGTTTGATTCAGTCAATAATGTTTGGTTTGCAGTCAAGGATGTTGTTTGTGTCAAGTCAACCTGGGATTGAGTGGAAGAGGGGAAAGAAAGATAATCAGAAACATAGTTATGAGGTAATTGAGTTTTAAACAATGGACAGTTATCCAAATCTTGAAGTTATCAAAGGTTTTGGTTAGGTATCTACAAAGGAATGCAAGGAGATCTTCATGTAGAGTTTCATCTTGATGCATATTACACTGAATTGTTCACAAAAACCCCACACACAATGAGTGTGAGGTACACAGTATGAAATAAGGGGAAGAATTAAGTCTTGTGGAACCTTTTATAGGATGGTAACTGGGCAAGAGAAAAAGCAGCAGATCATAACTTAGGTCAAATCTTTCGATAGGTACGAGGTCCCCATGTTCTCGCTTAGTGCATTCAATTGGATTTTGTGACTGATGGTGTCTAGTGCAGCTTACATATCCAAAAGAATAAGTAGACAGGTGCCACAGTTGTCAAGAATGTAGAGTGTTACTAACAATTTCCAATAGAACTATTCCAGTGCTGCAACCTGTTCAAAATCCTACTGGATGTCATCTAGATTATTATCACAGAAGGAGTGTTTGTGTTGAAAATTCACACAGCTTTCTAGAACATTGCCAGGCAAAGGTAAGCCGGTAGAGTTAGGGGAAAGATGATAAGGTAGGTCTTTAGAAACAACTTTAAATACTAATCATGGGCACCCAGAAGGAAAATAAATTTAATTTAGGGAAGGGTAAAGTGGAAGAAGATAAGGTTACTTACTTTCACTGGAACTGATGGATACATAATCTTCTCATGGACCCCTCACATTGTGAATACTCTTTTCAGGCTTCAAATTGGTCAGGGCAATGTTTTCCCCAGCAATGCTTAACCAGTGTCCCTAGGTGGCACCATGTGGCTCCAACCACAACACCGCATCCTGACATGACTTCAGTGGGTTACATTAGGTGCCAGCAGATAGAAGTGTGCCAGTTCCTAATATTTTTCTGCTCCCACATCTAGGTTTGCAGAGTGGAATTCCAAAAGCAACAGATACAGAACATGAGGTCCCGCTCAGGAAGGGACAACACAAATCATGAGATGTTGGACAGGCAGGATTTAAAAGGGTTGATGCCTTCTGACTCGGACCACTTAAAAAACATAATCCAGTGGCCTGCATAGATGGATTTAGTAGCAGGCTTCCTGGCTGCCAGAAGGACATCTGAGACCTCCTAAGGAAGACAAAAAGCTGGCACTTCTCAATATCCAGCCAGATAGACTCCTTGTCTGGTTATTTTGATTGCTGCAAGTGAAGGTCCCCTCTGCACAGAAATGGAAGGGGTTTTGTCTTGTGTAATTTAGTTTTATGCTTGTTATGCAAACTTCCAAACATTTGGTCAATTTGCATAATTGAAGCCGTTTGTGCCAACAATGTATTGTAAACGCACAGGAACAACGCAAATGACCAGAACAGGAGCAGCTGCTGTGGTGGTCACTCTTTTTTTTAGCAACAACTGTGTTACATTAGGATGCATGTCATGCTAAAATACAGTACCAAATGCAGTTTCTTTTATTTTGTGTAATTTTCTGGAATTTCACATAATTACGCAAAGACAAATTACGTGAATTTTGAAAACCCTTTATGCTGAGGGACAACAGGTTGGAATACCAGATCGTTCAAGCCCAGGCTGGAGTGATCTCTATCAGCTGTGCCTTATCCTCCCGCAACTACTGCAGAGAACTTGGCAGAAGAAGGACTGATAGAAATGCATAAAGCTTGGCCAGTATTAGTTAAATATACCCCAACAAGAGAGACAGAGGTTTCAATTATTGCATGCCCTCCTTAATATCAAATATACACCACAATAAAATGCGATAACATACTGGATGAACCAATCCTTTTGGTAAGGTGTCCCCTTCCGACAAGACAAGAGTAAAAAGGGAAAACAGTTTTAATGTATTCATATTTTTCCCACATTTGCGCGGTGTGTGCCATGTACTCTTGTGTGCCTCACTAATATCTTATGATAGACAAGAGTCTTTGTAACTACCTATGTATAATGTATGCATAGTTAATTACAGTAATGAATTTTGGACACTGTAAAACATGTTCAGGTGTATATGTTTTTCGGTATTAAGACATAGCAACCAATATTTAAGGTAAGACTTATTCTTACCTCTGTACAAATATACATAAAGTACTTTAAGGAGGTATACCCTTTACCCAAATTAAAGCACAAGACCATGTTTGGGCTAATTAGGGGGCGGAAAAATGCTGCCACTTGAAAGAATAACTCAGACATAGCTCTTATAATTCATTCCATCATTGATTTTTAATACTGCCCTGTGCTTTTGGATGAAAGAAATTTGTTTCCCTATACACAGAGGCAGTTTTAGCAGTGATATGGATCCCTCGCTTATCCATCTACATTTATTGTTAACTCCCTTTCACTGAGGTTGAGGTCACTCTGATAGTGAGGCTTTATATTCCATTATAAATATGACTGGTTCTCTTTGACCCTTGTCTTATCAATAGGATCAACTCAACCAGTACGCATTACCATTTGTTGTGGCATATGCCTAATACCAGTCAAACCTGAAGTTATTCACTACGGTACCATTCAGAGGGAAGTGTATGGCAAAACATTTAGGACATTTAGGCCCCTATTTATACTTTTTTACCCAAAACAGCATTTGCGTCAAAACGTATAGCACCGGCTTGCGCCATTCCAGGACGCCAGCCGGGTGCCATATTAATGTAATGGCACAATCCGGCGCAAAGGGTGGGCTAGCGTAAAAAAAAAACGATTTTAGATGGGTGGGGGTGGCGGTATGGGAGAATGGTGTTTCGGACCAAAAAAATGACGTTAGGCTGGTTAGAGTAAAAAACGATGACTCTAACCAGCCTAGCACCACTTCTTGTTGCAAAACCATCCATACCTCATGACTCCTGTCTTATAAAAGACAGGAGTTATGCCCACCACCCCAATGGCCAGCACAGGGGACAAGGGTCCCTGGGTATGGCCATTGCACCCTGTACCATGTAGGAGGGCCCATTTCAAAAATTAAAAAATACTTACCTCTACTTACCTGGGATGGGGTCCCCCATCCTGTGGTGTCCGTCTGGTGTGGGTGGAGGTGGCCCTGGGTAGGGCATCTGTGAGCTCTTTCCATGGTGTTAGCGCCATTATTTAGGCCTGCCTCCCTCCTGTGCACCATTTTTGCACAGGAGGATAAATAAGGCGCTAGGGACTTAGAGTCGTTTTTTGGATGGGAACACCCTCCTTGCATCTCATTGACGCAAGGTGGTTTCTCACATCCAAAAAGTGACTTTAACTCCAATATTTTGGCGCTAGATTAGTCTACCATCAAAATATAAATATGGAGTTAAGTTTGCGTTAAATTAGCGTAAGAAAATGACGTTAATTCAGTGCAAACAGAGCATAAATCTGGGCCTTACTGTTATAGGCTGCAGCCGATGCCTCCTAAACATCACTGGAAGGCTCTAGTCTCAAGGATGCATGTGGCCTAACAGAGGTCATGCACCACCCCAAAGAAAGTCAGTCACTTTATGGGAGTGAGGTTTAGTTTCGGGATATTGATGGTAAAACCCAGGTCATGGAAGAGAGCTATTATCTGTTGTAAGTGTTCTTGGCCCTGCTTTGGGGATTTCATCTGCACTAGACAGTCATCCAAGTACAGAAACACATGGACTTACTACCTTAACAGCAAAACTGCCACAAGCAAAAGCACATTTGTAAACATGGGTGCAGCTATTTTTTGTCCAAATGGGTTGACTGCAAACTCATACTGTTGATATCCAAATGTGAACCTCAAGTAGCAGAGAGTAGCAGGGAAAATCGAAGATGGAAGTAGGCATCCTTGAAGTCCAGGGACAAGGTCTAGATTTCAAGACCAACAGGACATGGTTCATTGACAACATCTTGAACTTGTTCTGTCGGATGAACAGGTTCAGAAGGCGGAGGGCCAGTATAGGTCCTTCTTGGGGGAACAAGAAGTAAAGGGAGTAGAATCCCATGCCCCTCTCTTCCGAAGGCACCATTTTGATGGTCCTTTGTTCCAATGCGGTGAGCATTGAATTGAGGCATGACACAGTGAGCATGCTCTGAAGGGAGGAAGGTGGTCTGGAAAGGTGGATGTAGCTCTGTTGGAACAGCTGGAGCTCCACTACACTGGGTGGAGATGACAATAGGGTGGAACCAGTGGGATCGAGAGGCAACAGGACCCACAGAAGATAGGCGGGCCTTGATCTGCTGCAGCTGCTGATGATGATGATGTCACCCTTACCCACCATACCTCAAAAGGAGGGGAACATTACAGTAGGGTGTGCAAGTCTGAGACATTTGCCATTGTGTAGCCTGCACAACCATAGAGTAACCACAGAACTTCTGGTACTGTTGCTGGAATTGACAAGCAGGAGCAACCAGGCCTACAACACAACCCATAGTCAGACTTCTCCCTGAAAAGCCACGCACCAAAGCAGGGTATGTCATGATCATAATTTGGACATCACTTGAAAATCCAGTGGAACATATCCAAGCATGTCAATATAGCATAACAGTCATACTCATAAACCAAGCAATAGTTACCACTGAGTCAAAAAAAGTTTTGGAAAAAGGGGACCTTTCACAAATCTAGGCCAGAGAGGTAGGAAGTACCCTCCTCTGGCGAAGTATCTAGGCCACTGGCATCTTCCAAGTCCAGGTAAATGTCAGTTCCAATACTGTAAGGTAACAGGAGATGAATAGTTTCTCAGTTGACTTCCTCCGTACAGCTGTCATTTGTATCCACCACAATCATGCATGAATAGGAGCTGAAAATCTTCTCAAAGCAGGCACCTTTGCACCCTGGGGAGAGGTTCATAAAATGGTTAATTAGTAACATTCAGCTAGTGTAGGAAAGTATCCTCTTTTTGCCATGGTTACCCCCATTTTCTGCCTGATTTCGGTGTACTTGACTGTGTTCACTGGGATCCTGCTAACCAGGACCCCAATGATTATACTCTCTCTCCTCTAAATCTGGTTGGTACATACTAGTAACCAGTATTTCACCCACAATTGGCATACTGGTGCCCCCTTATACATCCCTGGTATCTGGTACCTAGGTACCCAGGGAATTGGGGTTCCAGGGGATCTCTATGGGCTGCAGTATATCTTTTGCCATCCTTAAGAGCCCTGCAAAGGTTTCTTAAGGACTGATATTGCAGCCTGCATGAAAAGGTGCATGCACCCTTTCACTGCCATTTACACTGCACCAGGTCACTTATAAGTCACCCATATAGCAGGCCCTCCAGCCCTAAGGGCAGAGTGCAGAGTACCTGTGTGTGAGGGCATCCCTGAACTAGCAGAGGTGCCCCCATGACCTCCGGGACCATTTTCCCGGACTTTGTGAGCGCGGGATGCCATTTTACGCAAGTACTGGACATAGGTCACTACCTATGTCCAGCTACATAATGGTAACTCCGAAATTAGGGATGTTTTGTGTAAAACATGTTGGAATCATACCCCACGGCATTTGCAAGCATTGGTTGTATGATTCCATGCACTCTGGGGGCTCTTTAGAGGACCCCCCGTCGTAGTTTGACTCTTGCTCGGGGCAAGACTGCTGGTTTAAGGATGCCAGTACTTATGTTTGTAGGCGACTATGCAAGTCCTACAACAAGTCGCAACTGTCGTCCCAACCCTCTCGGCTCACAAGCAGCACCTCACCAAAAACCCAAACAGTAAAAGGTGGTTTGTGGCAGCCTTTATGCATGGGCTCAAGAATGTGACACCTTAGGGAGTGTCGTGGTTAACCGGAGATTACCCCTTTCTCACATTAACAATATGTCTCAATCAAACACAGGCAATGAGAAAGATGCAGTAATGTTTTCAATTGGTTTTAATAACAAAACTGCAATCTATGATAAGTTGCATGGGCTACAATGATTAGAATAATGCATAATGCAAGAAACAGAATTGTGAACACGAGAGTCATTAATGCAAAGACCCCCACCATCTTGCACTAACACAAAATGACATGAGATATGAAATATGTCCTAATACCCCAGCGTGATGAACCTTATCTCTAACCTAAAAGAGTGCTAGGTGTGTTAAACCTAATCTGTCAATGCCACGTCCATGAGAAGACCCCCAAACCCTTGTTACCTTGGAATGAGGTCTCTAGCTCAGACTCCATAGAGACACGAAGACTGGGTCAGCGTCAAGGCAACGTGCAGCATCGACAGCAGCGATGGCATCTGGTTTGAATCCCTCTGACTATCTGTCTATGTGTGGTGCATTTATACAGATCTGCTTGGACCCCTGGCATAGGTCTGTTCCCAAACCATGGATAACAAGACATGCTTGGGGTGGCAATTACATAAACAATTCCTCGAAAGCCCAAAGTGGGAAAGAATACCTACATCTTATCTATCTACTTGCGCTGATAGTGACATCTTATCAGAATAGCACTGATAGCACAAAACTAAAACATTGTCCTAACTAAAAACAATGCAGCCATCTTAGAAAATATAATTAAATAATTGCGTTAAAACAGAGCAAGCTAACTAGGGTAAAAGTCACTGGGTGATGTGGGCACAGGACTGCAAGCCAGAAGGCTAAGCTAACTCTGAAATTACTTCTAGGTACAATTATGTATAGCTCTAAGTATTGGAGCAAGCTTTCTTGTGAAAAGCACTAGTAACAAAGTGGTAAAGCAATTGCAAGTACTTATCCCACCACTGCACCACCAATGTAAGAGGATGGCCTGGTTTGTAGTGGGTACCTGGGGTACTTACACCTTACACCAGGTCCAGTTATCCCTTGGTAGTGAAATGTAGTAGGGTTCTAGCAGCTTAGGCTATTAGAGGTAGCTGCAGCAGAGCAGCATAGGCTGAACTAGGAGACATGCAAAGCTCCTGCAATACCACTATAATTACACAGTACTTATACACAAGTAAAGACAATACTCAGTGTTACCAAAAATAAAGTGTAGGAGGCTGGCCTGGCTTATAGTGGGTACCTTGTGGTACATACACCTTGTGCCAGGTCCAGTTATCCCTTATTAGTAGTGTTCTAGCAGCTTAGGCTGATAGAAGTAGCTATAGCAGAGCAGCTTAGGCTGAACTAGGAGACATGCAAAGCTCCTGCTATACCACTTATATCATATACCACTATATCATAAGAACCACAATACTAAGAGTTGCTAAAAATAAAGGTACTTTATTTTAGTGACAATGTGCCAAAAATATCTGAGGATATATTCCCTTAGGAAGTAAGTAAAATACACAAAATATACCCACAGACCAAAATCAGGTAAGTAAACAGAAAAGTAGTACATACCCTGTAGAATACAATAGGATGCAATAGGTCTAGGGGCAACACAAACCATATACTAAGAAAGTGGAATGCAAACCACTTAGGGACCCCAGGCCTAGTGTAGTGTGTAGAGGGTCGCTGGGAGTGTACGAAAACACCAAGGGTGTCCTAGATATCCTACCCCAAGACCCTGAAAAGTAGGAGTAAAGTGACCTTACTTCCCCAGAAACACACTAACGTCGTGATAGAAGATTCTGCAAAGACAACAACTGACTGCAAAGCACTGAAGACAGATTCTTGGACCTGAGGACCTGCAAAGGAAGGGGACCAAGTCCAAGAGTCACAAAAGTGTCCGGGGGGGGGCAGGAGCCCACTAAATTCCGGATGAAGGTACAAAATGGCTGTCTCTGGGTGGAAGAAGCTGAAGATTCTGCAACAACGGAAGATGCCAGGAACTTCTCATTTGCACAGAAGATGTCCCACGGCGTGCTGGAGACACAGAGTTGTTTCCATGCAGAAAGACTGCAAACAAGCCTTGCTAGCTGCTAAGGTCGCAGTTGAAGAAAATGGGTGCTGCCAGGGCCCAGGAAGGACCAGGAGGTCGCCCCTTGGAGGAGGAGACAGAGGGGGTGCTCAGCTCAGCAACAGAGAGAGCCCATGCAGAAGCAGGCAGCATCTGCAGAAGCACTTGAACACAGGCTCAAGAAAAATGAGCACGGCAGTCGTCTCAACACTACAAAGGAGAGTCCCATGAAGTGGGTGGTCAACTCAGTGAGTTGAGCAGTGCAGGACGGAGTACTGGGGACCTGGGCTGTGCTGTGCACAAAGGATTCCTTGCAAAAGTTTACAGAAGCCCTAGAAACTGCAGTTCACGCAGTACACAGGTGTAGGAGGCTGGACTGGCTTGTAGTGAGTACCAAGGGGTACTTGCACCTTGCACCAGGCCCAGTTATCCCTTATTAGTGTATAGGGTGTCTAGCAGCTTAGGCTGATAGATAATGGTAGCTTAGCAGAGCAGCTTAGGCTGAACTAGGAGACGTGTGAAGCTACTACAGTACCACTTAGTGTCATATGCACAATATCATAAGAAAACACAATACACAGTTATATTAAAAATAAAGGTACTTTATTTTTATGACAATATGCCAAAGTATCTTAGAGTGTACCCTCAGTGAGAGGATAGGAAATATACACAAGATATATATACACAATAGCAAAAATATGCAGTATAGTCTTAGAAAACAGTGCAAACAATGTATAGTTACAATAGGATGCAATGGGGAAACATAGGGATAGGGGCAACACAAACCATATACTCCAAAAGTGGAATGCGAACCACGAATGGACCCCAAACCTATGTGACCTTGTAGAGGGTCGCTGGGACTATTAGAAAATAGTGAGAGTTAGAAAAATAACCCTCCCCAAGACCCTGAAAAGTGAGTGCAAAGTGCACTAAAGTTCCCCTAAGGACAAAATAGTCGTGTTAGAGGAATAATGCAGGAAAGACACAAACCAGCAATGCAACAACTGTGGATTTCCAATCTAGGGTACCTGTGGAACAAGGGGACCAAGTCCAAAAGTCACAAGCAAGTCGGAGATGGGCAGATGCCCAGGAAATGCCAGCTGCGGGTGCAAAGAAGCTTCAACTGGACAGAAGAAGCTGAGGTTTCTGCAGAAACAAAAAGGGCTAGAGACTTCCCCTTTGGTGGACGGATCCCTCTCGCCTTGGAGAGTCGTGCAGAAGTGTTTTCCCGCCGAGAGGACGCCAACAAGCCTTGCTAGGCGCAAATCGTGCGTTTGGCGTTTTTGGACGCTGCTGGGGCCCAGGAGGGACCAGGAGGTCGCAAATTGGACCTGAAGAGAGAGGGGACGTTGAGCAAGACAAAGAGCCCTCACTGAAGCAGGTAGCTCCCGGAGAAGTGCCAGAAACAGGCACTACGAGGATGCGTGAAACGGTGCTCGCCGAAGTTGCACAAAGGAGTCCCACGTCGCCGGAGACCAACTTAGAAAGTCGTGCAATGCAGGTTAGAGTGCCGTGGACCCAGGCTTGGCTGTGCACAAAGGATTTCCGCCGGAAGTGCACAGGGGCCAGAGTAGCTGCAAAGTCGCGGTTCCCAGCAATGCAGCCCAGCGAGGTGAGGCAAGGACTTACCTCCACCAAACTTGGGCTGAAGAGTCACTGGACTGTGGGGGTCACTTGAACAGAGTCGCTGGATTCGAGGGACCTCGCTCGTCGTGCTGAGAGGAGACCCAAGGGACCGGTGATGCAGCTTTTTGGTGCCTGCGGTTGCAGGGGGAAGATTCCGTCGACCCACGGGAGATTTCTTCGGAGCTTCTGGTGCAGAGAGGAGGCAGGCTACCCCCACAGCATGCACAAGCAGGAAAACAGTCGAGAAGGCGGCAGGATCAGCGTTACAGAGTTGCAGTAGTCGTCTTTGCTACTATGTTGCAGGTTTGCAGGCTTCCAGCGCGGTCAGCGGTCGTTTCCTTATCAGAAGGTGAAGAGAGAGATGCAGAGGAACTCGGATGAGCTCTTGCATTCGTTATCTAAAGTTTCCCCAGAGACAGAGACCCTAAATAGCCAGAAAAGAGGGTTTGGCTACCTAGGAGAGAGGATAGGCTACTAACACCTGAAGGAGCCTATCAGCAGGAGTCTCTGACGTCACCTGGTGGCACTGGCCACTCAGAGCAGTCCAGTGTGCCAGCAGCACCTCTGTTTCCAAGATGGCAGAGGTCTGGAGCACACTGGAGGAGCTCTGGACACCTCCCAGGGGAGGTGCAGGTCAGGGGAGTGGTCACTCCCCTTTCCTTTGTCCAGTTTCGCGCCAGAGCAGGGGCTAAGGGGTCCCTGAACCGGTGTAGACTGGCTTATGCAGAATTGGGCACCTCTGTGCCCAACAAAGCATTTCCAGAGGCTGGGGGAGGCTACTCCTCCCCTGCCTTCACACCATTTTCCAAAGGGAGAGGGTGTCACACCCTCTCTCAGAGGAAGTTCTTTGTTCTGCCATCCTGGGCCAGGCCTGGCTGGACCCCAGGAGGGCAGATGCCTGTCTGAGGGGTTTGCAGCAGCAGCAGCTGCAGTGAAACCCCAGGAAGGGCAGTTTGGCAGTACCAGGGTCTGTGCTACAGACCACTGGGATCATGGGATTGTGCCAACTATGCCAGGATGGCATAGAGGGGGCAATTCCATGATCATAGACATGTTACATGGCCATATTCGGAGTTACCATTGTGAAGCTACATATAGGTAGTGACCTATATGTAGTGCACGCGTGTAATGGTGTCCCCGCACTCACAAAGTTCAGGGAATTGGCTCTGAACAATGTGGGGGCACCTTGGCTAGTGCCAGGGTGCCCTCACACTAAGTAACTTTGCACCTAACCTTTACCAGGTAAAGGTTAGACATATAGGTGACTTATAAGTTACTTAAGTGCAGTGTAAAATGGCTGTGAAATAACGTGGACGTTATTTCACTCAGGCTGCAGTGGCAGGCCTGTGTAAGAATTGTCAGAGCTCCCTATGGGTGGCAAAAGAAATGCTGCAGCCCATAGGGATCTCCTGGAACCCCAATACCCTGGGTACCTCAGTACCATATACTAGGGAATTATAAGGGTGTTCCAGTAAGCCAATGTAAATTGGTAAACATGGTCACTAGCCTGTCAGTGACAATTTGGAAAGCAATGAGAGAGCATAACCACTGAGGTTCTGATTAGCAGAGCCTCAGTGAGATAGTTAGTCACTACACAGGTAACACATTCAGGCACACTTATGAGCACTGGGGCCCTGGGTTACCAGGGTCCCAGTGACACATACAAATAAAACAACATATATACAGTGAAAAATGGGGGTAACATGCCAGGCAAGATGGTACTTTCCTACACAACCCCCCCCCAAACGAAGGACAATAAGACTAGCCATGACCTGATGAGTCTTCATTGTCTAAGTGGAAATATCTGGAGAGTCCATCTGCATTGGAGTGGCTACTCCCAGGTCTATGTTCCACTGTATAGTCCATTCCCTGTAGGGATATGGACCACCTCAACAATTTAGGATTTTCACCTTTCATTTGTTTCTAGCCAAAGTAGAGGTTTGTGGTCTGTCTGAACAAAGAAGTGAGTGCCAAACAGGTATGGCCTCAACTTCTTCAGAGCCCAGACCACAGCAAAGGCCTCCCTCTCAATGGCAGACCAACGCTTTTCTCTAGGGGTCAACCTCCTACTAATAAAAGCAACAGGTTGATCCTGGCCCTCAGAATTAAGTTGTGATAGGACTGCCCCTACTCCTAATTCAGATGCATCAGTTTGGACATAGAATTTTTTAGAGTAACAAGGGCTTTTCAGGACAGGTGCAGAGCACATGGCCTGCTTCAGCTCCTCAAAAGCTTTCTGACAGTTTTCTGTCCATAATACCTTTTTAGGCATTTTCTTGGATGTGAGGTCATTAAGAGGGGCTGCAATGGAGCCATAGTTCTTAATGAACCTCCTGTAATACCCAGTGAGGCCTAGGAAGGCTCTCACCTGAGTCTGAGTGGTAGGGGGAACCCAATCAATAATAGTTTGGATTTTCCCCTGAAGTGGTGCAATCTGTTCCCCACCAACAAGGTGTCCCAGATAAACCACCTTACCCTGCCCTATCTGGCACTTTGAAGCCTTGATAGTGAGGCCTGCCTTTTGCAGGGCCTCCAAAACTTTCCATAGGTGGACCAGGTGATCATCCCAGCTGGAGCTAAAGACAGCTATATCGTCCAAATATGCTGCACTGAAAGCTTCCAGCCCTTGCAGGACTGTGTTCACCAACCTCTGAAAAGTGGCAGGTGCATTTTTCAAACCAAAAGGCATTACAGTAAACTGGTAATGTCCTCCAATGGTAGAAAATGCAGTCTTAGATTTAGCATCTTCTGATAATTTGATCTGCCAATACCCTGCAGTCAAATCAAAAGTGCTTAGATACTTGGCAGATGCCAGTGTATCTATAAGCTCATCTGCCCTGGGTATAGGGTGAGCATCAGTTTTGGTTACCAAGTTGAGACCTCTATAGTCTACACAAAACCGTATTTCTTTCTTTCCATCTTTAGAATTGGGTTTTGGTACCAGTACCACAGGAGAAGCCCATGGACTGTCAGAGTGCTCAACCACTCCTAGTTCCAACATTTTCTGAACTTCTTGCTTTATGCAGTCCCTGACATGGTCAGGCTGCCTATAGATCTTACTTTTGACAGGTAAACTGTCTCCAGTATCTATAGTGTGCTCACACCAAGAAGTGGTGCCTGGCACAGTAGAGAAGAGTTCTGAAAATTGTCCTAGGAGATTTATGCAATGGTCTTTCTGCTCAGCAGTAAGACAATCTGCCAAAACTACACCTTCCACAAGAGCATCTTGTTCTGTGGAAGAGAAGAGATCAGGTAGAGGATCACTGTCTTCTTCCTGTCCCTCATCAGTTGCCATGAGCAGGGTGAGATCAGCCCTGTCATAGTAGGGTTTCAGGCGGTTTACATGGAGCACCCTAAGGGGACTCCTGGCAGTGCCTAAGTCAACTAAATAGGTGACTTCACCCTTCTTTTCAACAATTGTGTGGGGACCACTCCATTTATCTTGGAGTGCTCTTGGGGCCACAGGCTCCAAGACCCACACTTTCTGCCCTGGTTGGTACTGAACCAAAACAGCCTTCTGATCATGCCATTGCTTCTGGAGCTCTTGGCTGGCCTGAAGGTTTTTACTGGCCTTTTTCATGTACTCAGCCATCCTTGATCTGAGGCCAAGTACATAATCCACAATATCCTGCTTAGGAGCTTTTAAAGGTTGTTCCCAACCCTCCTTTACAAGTGTGAGTGGACCCCTAACAGGGTGTCCAATAAGAAGTTCAAAGGGGCTGAAGCCCACTCCTTTCTGGGGTACCTCCGTGTAGGCAAAAAGGAGGCATGGTAGAAGGATATCCCATCTCCTGCGGAGTTTTTCAGGGAGTCCCATAATCATGCCTTTGAGAGTTTTATTAAATCTCTCCACCAGTCCATTTGTTTGTGGATGATAGGGTGTTGTGAACTTGTACGTTACACCACACTCCTTCCACATGGCCTTTAAGTATACAGACATGAAATTGCTTCCTCTGTCTGATACTACTTCCTTTGGGAAGCCCACCCTGGAAAATATTCCCAGGAGGGCCTTTGCCACTGCAGGAGCTGTAGTGGTCCTTAAAGGAATTGCTTCAGGATATCTTGTGGCATGGTCCACTACCACCAAGATAAACCTATTGCCTGAAGCAGTAGGAGGGTCAAGGGGGCCAACTATGTCAACCCCTACCCTTTCAAAGGGAACCCCAACCACAGGCAGTGGGATAAGGGGTGCCTTTGGGGTGCCACCTGTCTTGCCACTGGCTTGACAGGTTTCACAGGACTTACAAAATTCTTTTGTGTCCTCAGACATCCTAGGCCAATGAAACAGGGGAACAAGCCTGTCCCAAGTTTTCATTTGTCCTAGATGCCCAGCTAAGGGAATGTCATGTGCCAGTGTTAGGAGGAACTTTCTGTACTCCTGAGGGATCACTAATCTCCTGGCAGCTCCAGGTTTAGGATCCCTATGCTCAGTGTACAAGAGGTTGTCCTCCCAGTAAACTCTGTGAGAGTCACTGACATCCCCATTAGCCTGTTTGACAGCTTGCTGTCTGAGACCCTCTAATGTGGGACAGGTTTGCTGTGCCACACTCAGCTCCTCTCTGGCAGGCCCCCCTTCACCCAAAAGCTCAGCAGTGTCTGCTTCCAGCTCCTCTGGTGTAGGTTCTGCACAGGGAGGGAATTCTTCTTCCTCAGAAGTAGAATCCACTGTAGAGGGAGGGATAGTAGGAAGTGGTTTGCTTCTACTAGCCCTAGCTTTAGGGAGCACTTGGTCCATTGTTCCAGGATCCAAGCTTCCCTGTCCTTTTTGCTTTTTGGCCTGAGCCCTTGTCAAAGCAAAAATATGCCCTGGGATGCCCAGCATTGCTGCATGGGCCTCCAACTCCACATCTGACCAAGCTGATGTCTCCAAATCATTCCCTAATAGACAGTCTACAGGTAAATCTGAAGCTACCACAACTTTCTTTGGACCAGTTACCCCCCCCCCCAGTTGAGATTTACAACAGCCATGGGGTGGCTTTGTGTTATGTTGTGAGCATCGGTTACTTGGTACTGGTGTCCAAGTATGTGTTGTTCAGGGTGCACCAGTTTCTCAATCACCATTGTGACACTGGCACCTGTGTCCCTGTAGGCCTGGACCTCAACACCATTTATTAGGGTTAGTTGCTTGTACTTCTCCAAGTTATGGGGGCAAGCAACCAAAGTGGCTAAATCAATAGCCCCTTCAGAGACTAAAGTAGCCTCGGTGGTCTCCCTAATCAGACCAACCCCAACTAAATTACCAAAAGTGAGCCCAGCTACTCCCTTGGATTGGCTATTAGTAGGTTTGCTCCCACCACCACTGCTATTAGTAGGGACACTAGGTGTAGCAGTAGGGGTTGTAGTGGTAGGAGCAGTGGTGCCTTTCTTTGGACAACTGGGATCTGTTGTCCAATGGCCTTTTATTTTACATAAATAGCACCATGGTTTCTTTTCCTTGTTCTGATTAAAGGAGGATTTGGACCCACCACCCCCACCAGAGTGTTTTTGTGGGCCTGATGAAGACTCATTTTTAGATTTGTCCCCACCCTTGTCAGAAGACTTACCATCCTTCTTTTTGTTGCCATCTTTGTCACCCCCTGTATGAACTTTTCTGTTCACTCTTGTTCTGACCCATTTGTCTGCCTTCTTTCCCAATTCTTGGGGAGAGGTCAGATCATAGTCCACCAAGTACTGGTGCAACAATTCAGACACACAATTATTAAGAATATGCTCTCTCAGGATTAAGTTATACAGGCTGTCATAATCAGTAACTTTACTGCCATGTAACCACCCCTCCAAGGCCTTCACTGAATGGTCAATAAAATCAACCCAGTCTTGTGAAGACTCCTTTTTGGTCTCTCTGAACTTTATCCTGTACTGTTCAGTGGTTAAGCCATAACCATCCAGGAGTGCATTCTTAAGAACTTGGAAATTATTAGCATCATTTTCTTTCACAGTAAGGAGCCTATCCCTACCTTTTCCACTAAATGGTAGCCATAGGATAGCAGCCCACTGCCTTTGAGGGACATCCTGTACAACACAGGCCCTCTCAAGTGCAGCAAACCACTTGTTAATGTCATCCCCCTCCTTATAAGGGGGAACTATCTTGTGCAGATTCCTGGAATCATGCTCTTTTGCAGGATGACTACGGGGAATACTGCTGCTGCCACCATGGGTTTCTAAACCCAACTTCTGTCTTTCCTTCTCTAATTCAAAAGACTGTCTATCCAAATCCAGCTGTTGCTTTTTAAGCTTCAGTCTGGTTTGTTCCACCCTCAACTTATTGAGTTCCCTCTCTAACATTCTGTCATCAGGGTTGGTGGGAGGGACATTTCTAGAAACAGAGCTATGATGGGAATGAACAGAAGGAGACCTGTCCCTTACAGAAGCCACCCTAACAGCTTGGTTTACAGAAACATTACTACCAGTATGGTGAGAATAAATGCTTTTGCTATGATGTGAGACAACACTATTTATTTGGTGTGGCTCATCATCATTACCATCTATGCTAGATTGTCTAGTAATGGGCAGGCTAGGAACTTTCTTTCCTGAATCTTTTCCTGGGGGAGTCCCTGAATCAGATTGGGAACTATTAGGTACTTTTTCAACAAATGGGGCACCTATGGCCTTATCCTGTTCTCTAAGCATGTTAAGTAACAGTTCCAAGGAAGGATTCTTCCCTACACTCAAACCTCTCTCTATACAGAGACTCCTTGCTCTTTTCCAGCTAAGGTTGTCATATGCAAGTTTGGACAGATCAACACTTTGGCCTGTGCCAGACATTTTTTAGAGAGAGTTAAAGTGATAGAAAAAGAGAAAAAAGTTTTCAGAACTTTTTGGAAAGACAGAAAAAAACTTTTTAAACTTTTAAGAACTTTTTAAAAGTTTAGCAGTACTTTTCAGCACTTAGAAAAGAGTGAAAAGAGGAAATGCAAAACTTTTTGGCTATGTGTATATACACTGACCTTGTTTTGTATATTTTTCTCTTATGAAAAGTACAATGACAAGAGTGGTAAGTAGTCTCAAGCACTTATCCCACCACTGCACAACCAATGTAGGAGGCTGGACTGGCTTGTAGTGAGTACCAAGGGGTACTTGCACCTTGCACCAGGCCCAGTTATCCCTTATTAGGGTATAGGGTGTCTAGCAGCTTAGGCTGATAGATAATGGTAGCTTAGCAGAGCAGCTTAGGCTGAACTAGGAGACGTGTGAAGCTACTACAGTACCACTTAGTGTCATATGCACAATATCATAAGAAAACACAATACACAGTTATATTAAAAATAAAGGTACTTTATTTTTATGACAATATGCCAAAGTATCTTAGAGTGTACCCTCAGTGAGAGGATAGGAAATATACACAAGATATATATACACAATAGCAAAAATATGCAGTATAGTCTTAGAAAACAGTGCAAACAATGTATAGTTACAATAGGATGCAATGGGGAAACATAGGGATAGGGGCAACACAAACCATATACTCCAAAAGTGGAATGCGAACCACGAATGGACCCCAAACCTATGTGACCTTGTAGAGGGTCGCTGGGACTATTAGAAAATAGTGAGAGTTAGAAAAATAACCCTCCCCAAGACCCTGAAAAGTGAGTGCAAAGTGCACTAAAGTTCCCCTAAGGACAAAATAGTCGTGTTAGAGGAATAATGCAGGAAAGACACAAACCAGCAATGCAACAACTGTGGATTTCCAATCTAGGGTACCTGTGGAACAAGGGGACCAAGTCCAAAAGTCACAAGCAAGTCGGAGATGGGCAGATGCCCAGGAAATGCCAGCTGCGGGTGCAAAGAAGCTTCGACTGGACAGAAGAAGCTGAGGTTTCTGCAGAAACAAAAAGGGCTAGAGACTTCCCCTTTGGTGGACGGATCCCTCTCGCCTTGGAGAGTCGTGCAGAAGTGTTTTCCCGCCGAGAGGACGCCAACAAGCCTTGCTAGGCGCAAATCGTGCGTTTGGCGTTTTTGGACGCTGCTGGGGCCCAGGAGGGACCAGGAGGTCGCAAATTGGACCTGAAGAGAGAGGGGACATCGAGCAAGACAAAGAGCCCTCACTGAAGCAGGTAGCACCCGGAGAAGTGCCAGAAACAGGCACTACGAGGATGCGTGAAACGGTGCTCGCCGAAGTTGCACAAAGGAGTCCCACGTCGCCGGAGACCAACTTAGAAAGTCGTGCAATGCAGGTTAGAGTGCCGTGGACCCAGGCTTGGCTGTGCACAAAGGATTTCCGCCGGAAGTGCACAGGGGCCGGAGTAGCTGCAAAGTCGCGGTTCACAGCAATGCAGCCCAGCGAGGTGAGGCAAGGACTTACCTCCACCAAACTTGGGCTGAAGAGTCACTGGACTGTGGGGGTCACTTGGACAGAGTCGCTGGATTCGAGGGACCTCGCTCGTCGTGCTGAGAGGAGACCCAAGGGACCGGTGATGCAGCTTTTTGGTGCCTGCGGTTGCAGGGGGAAGATTCCGTCGACCCACGGGAGATTTCTTTGGAGCTTCTGGTGCAGAGAGGAGGCAGGCTACCCCCACAGCATGCACAAGCAGGAAAACAGTCGAGAAGGCGGCAGGATCAGCGTTACAGAGTTGCAGTAGTCGTCTTTGCTACTATGTTGCAGGTTTGCAGGCTTCCAGCGCGGTCAGCGGTCGTTTCCTTATCAGAAGGTGAAGAGAGAGATGCAGAGGAACTCGGATGAGCTCTTGCATTCGTTATCTAAAGTTTCCCCAGAGACAGAGACCCTAAATAGCCAGAAAAGAGGGTTTGGCTACCTAGGAGAGAGGATAGGCTACTAACACCTGAAGGAGCCTATCAGCAGGAGTCTCTGACGTCACCTGGTGGCACTGGCCACTCAGAGCAGTCCAGTGTGCCAGCAGCACCTCTGTTTCCAAGATGGCAGAGGTCTGGAGCACACTGGAGGAGCTCAGGACACCTCCCAGGGGAGGTGCAGGTCAGGGGAGTGGTCACTCCCCTTTCCTTTGTCCAGTTTCACGCCAGAGCAGGGGCTAAGGGGTCCCTGAACCGGTGTAGACTGGCTTATGCAGAATTGGGCACCTCTGTGCCCAACAAAGCATTTCCAGAGGCTGGGGGAGGCTACTCCTCCCCTGCCTTCACACCATTTTCCAAAGGGAGAGGGTGTCACACCCTCTCTCAGAGGAAGTTCGTTGTTCTGCCATCCTGGGCCAGGCCTGGCTGGACCCCAGGAGGGCAGATGCCTGTCTGAGGGGTTGGCAGCAGCAGCAGCTGCAGTGAAACCCCAGGAAGGGCAGTTTGGCAGTACCAGGGTCTGTGCTACAGACCACTGGGATCATGGGATTGTGCCAACTATGCCAGGATGGCATAGAGGGGGCAATTCCATGATCATAGACATGTTACATGGCCATATTCGGAGTTACCATTGTGAAGCTACATATAGGTAGTGACCTATATGTAGTGCACGCGTGTAATGGTGTCCCCGCACTCACAAAGTTCAGGGAATTGGCTCTGAACAATGTGGGGGCACCTTGGCTAGTGCCAGGGTGCCCTCACACTAAGTAACTTTGCACCTAACCTTTACCAGGTAAAGGTTAGACATATAGGTGACTTATAAGTTACTTAAGTGCAGTGTAAAATGGCTGTGAAATAACGTGGACGTTATTTCACTCAGGCTGCAGTGGCAGGCCTGTGTATGAATTGTCAGAGCTCCCTATGGGTGGCAAAAGAAATGCTGCAGCCCATAGGGATCTCCTGGAACCCCAATACCCTGGGTACCTCACTACCATATACTAGGGAATTATAAGGGTGTTCCAGTAAGCCAATGTAAATTGGTAAAAATGGTCACTAGCCTGTCAGTGACAATTTGGAAAGCAATGAGAGAGCATAACCACTGAGGTTCTGATTAGCAGAGCCTCAGTGAGACAGTTAGTCACTACACAGGTAACACATTCAGGCACACTTATGAGCACTGGGGCCCTGGGTTACCAGGGTCCCAGTGACACATACAACTAAAACAACATATATACAGTGAAAAATGGGGGTAACATGCCAGGCAAGATGGTACTTTCCTACAACAGGATTACTGTCTAGCGTGGGGAGGCAAGGACTTACCTCCACCAAATTTGGACAGATGGACCACTGGACTGTCGGGGTCACTTGGATCCAGCTCCTGTGTTCCAGGGACCAGGCTTGTCAAGATGAGGGGGACCCAGAGGACCGGTGAAGCAGAAGTTTGGTGCCTGAGTTAGCAGGGGGATGATTCAGTCGACCCACGGGAGACTTCTTCTTGGCTTCCAGTGCAGGGCGAAGGCAGACAGACCTCAGAGCATGCACCACCAAGAAACAATCGAGAAAGTCGGCAGGATTAGGGACTACAATGTTGCTGGTACTCTTCTTGCTACTTAGTTGCGGTTATGCAGGCGTCCTAGAGCAGTCAGCGGTCGATCCTTGGCAGAAGTCGAAGAGGGAGATGCAGAGGAACTCTGGTGAGCTCTTGCATTCGTTATCTGATGAGAAACCCACAGTAGAGACCCTAAATAGCCCTCACAGGAGGATTGGCTACCTAGTCAGGTAAGCACCTATCAGGAGGGGTCTCTGACGTCACCTGCTGGCACTGACCACTCAGGGGCCTCCATTGTGACCTCACACCTCTGCATTTAAGATGGCAGAGGTCTGGGCCACACTGGAGGAGTTCTGGGCACCACCCCTGGGGTGGTGATGGACAGGGGAGTGGTCACTCCCCTTTCCTTTGTCCAGTTTCATGCCAGAGCAGGGGCTGGGGGATTCCTGAACCGGTGTAGACTGGTTTATGCAAGGAGGTCACCACCTGTGCCCTTTAAAGCATTTCCAGAGGCCAGGAGAGGCTGCTCCTCCCAGGCCCTTAACAGTTATTACCAAAGGGAGAGGGTGTAACACGCTCTCTCAGAGGAAATCCTTTGTTAACCCTTCCTGGGACTGGGCTGCCCAGACTCCAGGAGGGCAGAAGCCTGTCTGTGGGTTGGAACCAGCGGTAGCTGCGGTGAAATCCCCAGAGAGCTAGTTTTGGCAGTACCGGGGGTCCATGCTGGAGCCCCGGGGATGCATGGGATTGGCACCCCAAATTCAGATTTGGCAATGGGGGGACAATTCTATGATCTTAGACATGTTACATGGCCATATGCGGAGTTACCATTGTGAAGCTACATATAGGTATTGACCTATATGTAGTGCATGCGTGTAATGGTGTCCCCGCACTCACAAAGTCTGGGGAAATTGCCCTGAACTATGTGGGGGCACCTTGGCTAGTGCCAGGGTACCCTCACACTTAGTAACCTTGCACCTAACCTTCACTAAGTGAGGGTTAGACATATATGTGACTTATAAGTTACTCAAGTGCTGTGTAAAATGGCTGTGAATTATCGTGGATGTTATTTCACTCAGGCTGCAGTGGCAGTCCTGTGTATTACTGATCTGGGCTCCCTATGGGTGGCAAAAGAAATACTGCAACCCATAGGGATCTCCTGGAACCCCAATACCCTGGGAACCTAGGTACCATATACTCGTGAATTATAAGGGTGTTCCAGTGTGCCAATTAGAATTGGAGAAAATGGTCACTGGCCTGCAGTGACAATTTTAAAGGCAGAGAGAGCATGAGCGCTGAGGTTCTGATTAGCAGATCCTCAGTGATACAGTTAGGCACCTCACAGGGAACACATTCAGGCCACAAACAGTGAGACAGACAAAAACAAACTGACACACAAGTAAAAATGGGGGTAACATGCCAGGCAAGATGGTACTTTCCTACAATGGGAACATATATGAAAACCCTTTAACAAAACTCAGCACCACAGGGGGTTTGATTAATAAGATCTCATCAGACAAACGGAGAAAGGCTGACTTGGCTGATAAGTAACCTTTAACAGTGCCCATAGCAAAGCCTTGCAGGGCCAAAGATAACAAATAAATCAGACAGTCTAACCAACTGAGGGTTAACCTGCTTCTCTTTTCACTAAGCAAAAAACTTGGCCCAGCAGCCTGAATAAATTGATTTTGTGGAAGAGTGACTAGCAGGCAAAATGCCATCAACCATCGCAGTGGTAGATTAAAGCCTCTTGGTTGATTCAACTCAATCTCCCTGGATAAAGGTGCAGATTGTGGAGTTCAGGTGCACTTCCCTGCCCTGCTGTTGAGACAGAAGGTTTTCCAGAAGAGGAAGTTGAAGGGGAGAGCAGATTCCCATGGTCAGCATTTTGGAGTATAAGACCCACAAAGCCAAAAGACTAAACTGTGTTTTTTCTTCCCTTTACCTTCTTCAGGACCCGCAGGATCAGTGACAGAAGCAGAAAGGCATATAGGAGGTTGCAGTCCCACCAAAGGCAGAACGTGTCTCCTACAGTCTTTGAACTGAAAACTAAATAGAGCAAATGTGGATAATGCAAATTTTCAGAGGTGGCAATTAGGCCTACCTCACAGGGTGACCACACCCTGTGCCAGCTCACAGTGGAGACACCACTGCAGATTTCAATAAAGGGCCGGCATATGCCAATGGATGTGAAAAACCAGCATGATACAGGATGTCAAGAGCCCAACCAGCCTCAAAATCACCAATGTCAGAATAGAAGTTCTTGCCCGAAACATCAGGATCATAGTCTGAATATCCCAGCACTGGTGCAAGAGTGTCAAGGCCTTAAGGGAACTTGTGTCCAGAGAGGGCCTGTCTGTTAAAGGGAATGTTCTATACCGACTGGAGATGGGATTTGGACTCACTGATGAAGAACCTCAGACTGGACAGCAATGCCACAATCCTCTGTAGGTGATCCACGATTTGCTGTGCCGAGACTTCCTTCATTAGCCAGTCATTGATGTATGGAAAGACATGTATGCTCATCTTGTGAAAATATGCTGCAACCATTGACTTGACCTTGTAAAGAACTGAGGGGCCAATGGAAGCAGGAAGAGAAGTTTAGTAAATTAGAAGTGGTATGATCAAACAACACAGAAGAGAAAACTCAAGAGGACTGCAGGACCAGCACATAAAAGTAAGCATTCTGTAAGCCCAGAGACACAATCCAGTCCTTGGGATCCAAGCCCTGTAAAAGCTGAGCAGGTGACATCATTTTGATTATTTCCTTTCTTGATGAAGAAATTCAAGAGCTGGAGGTCTGCTGTCTGCCTTAGTCCACCGTCTGTCATGAAGACTAGAAATTATCAAAAGTAACACCCCAATCCTTTCTCAGCCTATGGTAGGAGTTCAATAACCCGTTTGGCAAGCAACATCATCCCTTCTTTTGACAGGATCATATCATTATCCTCAGCTACCTGTGAGTATAAAGCCAGAGGTGGAGAAGTACGTCCAGAAAGGGAAGAGCATAATCTCCCTTCTCCAAAGACACCACCACAATAAAGCCCAACTTCCACAACTACATAACAGAGGTCAGCAATTGGAAGAAGGACAACTGCCAGGGGCTCAACACAGACAAGACTAAGGTACTGATCTTTGGAAACAAAAGCTCCCCATGAGACACATACTGGTGGCCCTCAGAATTCGGACCTACTCCTACCCCTACTGACCACGCTAGGAACCTAGGCATCATTCTGGACAACAAGCTCATCATGATGACGTAGATAAACTCTACCCCTCCTGTTTCTTCATCCTCCACATGCTTCGTAAGATACTCAAATGGCTACCCCAAAGCTCAAGACAAATTATCACTCAGACCCTCATCTCCAGCAGACTGGACTATGGCATCACTTTCTACGCAGGGATCACAGCTCACCTACTCCAACAACTGCAGAGAAAACAGAAAGCGGTAGTCAGACTCATCCTAGATCTCCCTAGATGAACTCACATCACCCCCTACCTCAGGGAAGTCCTCTGGCTCCCTGTACTGAAAGGATGCCAGTTCAAGCTCCTACCCTAGGCATAGAAGGCTCTACAAAACTGCAGACCAGTCTACTAAAACCACAGCCTGAACTTCCATAAGTCCACCTGACACCTCCAGTCCACTTCCCTTTATCTAACCCTCACCCATTCTATTCGTCATAGCAGGTGCAGAGGCTGCTCCTTCTCCCACTTAGCAGTGAAGACATAGACCGAGTTACCCTTTCCTCTCCAGACCTCTGCATCTCTTCCAGAGTTCCAAAAGTCTCTGAAGACCTGGCTTTTCGGCTCATCGACTGGATCCTGCCAGCTCCTGGATACCCTCATGGGGACAAGGAGTGCTCTCAAATCTACTGATTGATTAACCAACTTGGAGAATTGCTCTACTGTGAAAGAATGCCAGTACAGCAGGCAATGTTGGATTCTGCTGGTTACCGGTCTCCACATGAGATTGGAGGACAAAATAAAGATGTCTGTAGCAGTGTCCGGCAAAGGAGAGGATGGGGAATTTTACTGCTGTAGGCCTCATCCTTTAGAATCTCTACTAGCACTGTTGCCACAAGACAAGTGTGGATTGCTGCACAGTTACTGGAAATAAGCAAAACCTGTGAGTATCCTCAGAGCTTCCTATATTGCTGTTGTTATTGTCCAGCAATTAACTACAGTGACTAAGCTGTAGCTCTAGAGTCTTCACTTTTCTCTATGGTTGCATCTGCATTCTCCAAGGAGCCTAGATCAATCAATCTGCATGTCCTTCAGAGAACCCTACAGGTCCCTTGAGAATACGGTGAACACAGGCCACCTAGTAATAGCACTGGTGCGTGTAGCACTGGTGACTGGATCCATAGTGTCCTGTCCGGAAGATAAAACATAATTTGCAGGTTCCTGAGACCAATGTATAGTCTGAGCAAAGGTGTTGCAGATGTCCTCTGCCAAAGCCAGATACAAAACATCTCCCCTGATAAGCGGGAAGGTTGGGTGTGTAACAGCCCATGAGACACACTACATTCAAAGAGTGTAATGCCAAACTGACCATTCTATTTAACTCTGCGTCAGGAGGAGAGGGAGAGAGGTAGGGAAGGCTTGTACTACCACACAGTTGGATGCTACATCAAAAACATTAGATTGCCTGATCCTAGCCTTTGTATTCCAGGAAAGAGACTGAGGGCCAGATATATATTTTTTGCCACAAACCTGCGTTAGCGCAGGTTTGCGACAAAAAGTATAGCGCCAGCTAGCGCCATTCCGTGAAGCCGGCCGGGTGGCAGATTTATGGAATGGCGCTAAGGCCCTTGTAAAGGACGCAAACGGGGCGTAGGGGGAACCGGCGCTTGTGCGCCAAATTATGGCGCTACACTGTTTAAAGGCAAAAAAAAAAGTATGGCGCACAAGCCCCATGGACATGGCTCCTGTCTTCGTAAAGACAGGAGCCATGCACACCACCCCAATGGCCCTGCCCAGGGGATGAATGTCCCCTGGGCATGGCCATTGGGACCAGCGCCGTGCAGGGGGGCCCAAGTCAGGGCCCGAGCGGTGATAATAAAAAAAATATACTTACCCAGACTTACCTTCAAATGGGTCCCCCATCTGTAGGTGACCTCCTGATGTGGTTAGGGGTGGGTGGGGATGTCCCTGGGGACAGGGGATGGCACCTGCGGGAATTTTCAATAGTCTCCGACCATGGAAATCTGCCTCCAGGTACCCTTACGCCTGCCCATACCCAGGCGTTAAATAATGGCGCAAAGCAGGCTTAGCGACATTATTTAAGGCCCTCCTCTTCCTGTGCGTGATTTTTGCATGGGAAGATAAATAAGGCGCTAGGGCCTTTGAGTCATTTTTTGCCTGGGAACGCCTACCTGGCATCTCATTGAGGCAAGGTAGTATTCCGGAGGCAAAAAATGTTGTTAACTCCAAAATGATGCAAATCCAGCAAAAACAGAATATAAATATGCCCCTGAGAGTCAAAACTGAAAATGTATTTGGCTAAGCACCCAGAGCAAAGTCAGTCAGTGCATTGCTGAATAGCAACAATGTAACAGAGGTTGTACTGGATAGGAAAATGCCTTTCTTTGGGAAGCATCAGAGAATATTCTTAGGAAGGTTAGAGTAAGCGCCAATGACAAAGCTGATATGAGCTCATTCAAAGTGAGCCTAATTAGCAAAATACCCCTATGTTGGTGCTTTTTGTATCATCTTCCTTCTTTTTTGAACCTTTATAAGCCAGTAACCCAAATATGGAAACAGCTGACAGACCTTTTTTCATTAAATGTGCCACCACTGCTGTCAGATACTTTGTGAAGACTCTCGGAGCTGACTTTTGGCCAAATGGGAGGGCTTTGAACTTGTAATGTCTCCAACCCATGGATAATTTCAGGCATTGACAGATCCAGTTGAATAGGAATATGGTAGAGAGCATCCAGAAGTCCCAAGGACGTCAAGAATTAAACTCCCTGGAGCAGAGAGAGGACCCCCTTCTGCATGACCATTTTGAAGGACTGCAGGTTCAGGACTTTGTACACATTCCACAGATTTTAGGTAGCTTTCTAGCCACTTGTCTTTTTCTTCACCAGGCAAGAACTTTAAAAAAACCTAATTGCCATAACTTTTCAGTACTTTCTCAATGTCACCCTTGAGGAGTTTGAGAATTTCTCACTGCAATTGGTTTAGATAGTGATGACAGTTTCTGGCTGGTGGATGGCATGGCATCTTTTGAAAGATGTTTAGTGTCTGTGTGCAACAAACTATCTGGAGCACACAATGATCTGTAGTAGTGTTTTTCCATTCCAAGAACACATTTGAAATCCTACCCAGAGGATGGAAAGATGTGGTAGCAGGAAGACCACAAAGTCAGTATTGTTTGTGTCTAAAACTTACAGGAGAAAGGTTCCTCTTCATTTTTGCAGAGCTTTGTTGTAGCTTTTCTTCTGATTCTTTTAACATTCTTGGTTGAGGTAGAGTTGACGCTAGTTGCCTTACTTTCTGTGTTGGGATTTGTATTGCAAGTAACATCCACTAAAGGTGTGGGATCTTTTGCACACCCTGTCAGACTCCGCTTTTATGCCCAAAAGTATGTCATCAATGTAATATTCAAATAGCATCATAGGGGATTACAAGGACCTTTCCTTGTGCTTCAGCTTGGAATGAAGTACTCTTAAGCTATCCCTGTCTTTGGAAACCAGCAGCTCCTACCAGCTCATGGCAGTCTACATTAAAGACATTCTTGGCTGTATTCATGACTGCAGTTGAAGCATTATCCCTAAACACTCAGGCTAATTTTTTACCACCTTCTTTTGTCAGCTGGAAGTTGCTGGGTTGTTGACAACTATGGAATAGACAGCGTCAATGACAGAGGACGGGGCGTGGCCAACATGGCGACCGGGATGGTCGCATAATAACCAGCTCCGGTCCCGGCCCGCTTTTAATATCCTGTCACAGACGCCTGCACACAAAAGCGTGCGGGGCGCCGCCGGCTCTCACCGGAGCACCGACACTGTTTTGCCCGGACCCGGCTGCGGAGCTCCGGGAGTGTGGAGTGAGCCGCGACCTTAAGGGGAGGCGGAGGTACGTCGCGGAGGCCGTGACTCGCGTGCTGGGCCCATCGGGGTGAAGCGCTGTCCCGCATCGCGGCGGCTCTGGCGGGGGCCGCGATCGCGCTCCCAGCGTGCCGCTGCCGGAGTGGGTTGCCGGAGGGGAGGCGCTGACTCCGGTGAGAGCGGGTGGTGCCTGCCCCTAATCTGGGATTGTGCGTCTGGGGCGGCCGCCCGCGCCGGGGGTTGCGCTCGAACGGGTGTGGGCTGCGCCCCCGGGGAGGGCCGGCCCGCTCCCCTCGCCCTACAAGTTTTGTCCCGTTGGACCGCACGGAGCTCGGGACTATTATCGTTTTGGCTGCGCTTTCCGTGGAGATGGGTGTGGCCTCTCCAATACTATAGATCCGGGACTCGGCACCCAAGGCGACTGGCAGTGTATGCCCCGGGCTAGTCGTCAGACGCTGCCACGTGGATCAAGTCCGGACCGGGGAGCTGCCCAGTAGAAAGGAGGTAAAACAAATAGAGGGGGCACAAAATAAAGGAGGAAGAGAAAAAAAAAAAAAAAAAAAAAAAGAAGACAAGACCAACAAAGACTGAGTAAACTGAGTCACACCTGTCCCAGCCTCAAGTAGCAGCACGACGACAATAAATCACACAAAAGGGCATGATGCTGTATCCTACTGTAGCGCTTCACCGGCGGCACTAGTCGAACCGCAGCGCCTTGAGGCTCCTCGCTATAAGGGAGTACATCATACAAGCAAAGTACCCCTACCCAATCCTCACTATTCCAAGCAGCGATATCGGGTCCCAAACTGTGGGCCATACTCCTCGGCAGCAACACGCAACCCTGACAGATGTGATACGTTTTGTCCGATTGCGAAGAAACTTAACTGCCTGATGCGTAGCGAGTTCCCCACTTCAAAGGAACAAACCTCTACAGCCCTAACCAATTGTAGCTACTGAAAAGACAATCTCTGACAGCAATACCGTCACGTGCATAATCAATGGGCAAACCAAAGACCCCACGCGCACCTCCTGGTACAATGGATGCTGCTGCCCCAACCCCACCTACGGAAGCCTCAGCCACACAACAAGCACTGCAAAAGATGGAAATAACACTCCAGACACACACAACGCAATTTGAAAAGATTTTACAAGCTATATTAGACACCAAAATCACTCTGGAAGCAAAAATAGGCTCGGTGATCGAGGATGTTAACTTATTGAGAGCGGACCAACACGCGTTGACGGAAAGGATCGCCGATTTAGAAAAAGATACGTCACACCTCTCACCAGCGGTAACCAAACTCCAGTCACAAATGGGGACTGTAACAGCAGAGTTGGAGACTCTGAAGCGCAGAGCTGAGGACGCGGAAGGAAGATCCAGGCGTAACAATATCCGCTTCGTGGGATTTCCCGAACGCGCTGAGGGCCCGTGCGCAGAACTCTTCATTGAGCAATGGCTAATGGAAACAGTACTGAAGGACAACGTCCCGAAGTTCTTCTCAGTAGAACGTGCCCATAGGGTTCCTGGGAAACCCTTACCACCCGGCACACAGCCTCGACCACTAATAACAAGACTCCTCAATTACCGGGATAGGGACCTCATATTGCATCTGTTTCGTAAAGAAAGTCCGATACGCTTTGAAGGAGCAAACATATCAGCTTATCCGGATTTTACAGCAGAGGTGCAGAAAAAGCATAATTCATTTTTCCGGGTTAAAGAGCGACTAAGAGATCACAACATCAAATACGCTTTGCTGTTCCCGGCCAAACTTCGAATACAGGATGACACCCGCACTCTCTTCTTTACCTCACCAGAAGATGCATGGACTTGGCTTCACGCAAAGGGAATCGCTGATCCATTAAATGCAAGAAACCCCGTGGACACAAAACACCCCCCTAGGGACAAACGCAAACCTCGCAGGCAACAAGACACTAAACCCACCCCTGAGCAATCCCGCGCGGAACGTTCTTTACTACTGCAGACTACATCCCTCCTCGCTAATACATCTCCGAGGTCCGTGTCGACACAATCGGGAATGGAGGCAGAGCTAGGAGTACATTCTGACTCTGCGGATTCCACTTGCGGCCCCGACCTCACTCCACGGACAGCGGACGATATCTGATAAATACATACCGGTATCGAACACAATGGTACAAGATATCCCACAGTGGAAGCCAATAGTCGCCCGCTAAAGTTGTCTACTACCCACCGGCTTCGCCTCTGCTTTGCCGCTACTCCTGACAGCGGCAAAAAGATCTATGGTTGGTCCCAGTGAGCAGCAAATCTCAACAAGAATATAGCGGGTCGGGGCCAGCATTGACTTGAACGTACTTATTCGAAACACCCCTGCACCATATGGACCGTTCTACCTGGTTGGCAAGTATTGTATCGGCGAAGCACTTGCCACAACCACAGTTATTGTTAGATATAGTTAATGTTACTGTTTTAATTAGCAGAGTCGCAACAACAAGGCATAGATTAGCTTATGGTATTCGAAGTAAATGTCATTATTATGTTAACAATAAGTATACACTAGGTAACCACAGCTTAAACTGGCTAGTCACAATGGGCATGAAATACACTACTGTAGCAAAAAAAAAA